>NC_059375.1:3690000-4407500 GCF_019703515.2 Myxocyprinus asiaticus | reverse complement strand
ACTTCAGGGTGACAGGTCTGTAGTCATTAAGTTCTGTGATTTTTGGTTTCTTTGGGATGGGGATGATAGTGGAATGTTTGAAGCAGCATGGGACTTCACACTGCTCCAGTGATCTATTGAAGATCTGTGTGAAGATGGGGGCCAGCTGGTTAGCACAGGATCTAAGACATGCAGGTGAAACGCCATCTGGGCCCTGTGCTTTCCTTATCCTTTGTTTTCGAAAGACGCGGCTCACATCATCTTCACAGATCTTAAGTGCAGGTTGATTAGCAGGAGGGGGAGGGGGGTTGCAGGAGGTGTTGGTGTTTGTGTGAAGTGAATGTCAGAGTGGGTGTGGGGTGTGAGATTGGGCCTTTCAAATCTACAGTAGAACACATTCAGGTCGTCAGCCAGTTGTTGGTCCACCACAGGGTTGGGGGTAGGAGCCCTGTAATTCGTAAGTTGTTTCATGCCACTCCACACTGATGCAGGGTCATTAGCTGAAAACTTGTTTTTCAGCTTCTCAGAGTATCTTCTTTTAGCCTCTCTGATTCCCTTATTCAGTGTGTTCCTGGCCTGATTGTACAAGACTTTATCCCCAACTCTGTAAGCATCCCCTTTGGCCTGACGAAGCTGCCTGAGTTCCGCTGTAAACCATGGTTTGTCATTGTTAAATAAGTCCTAGTAGGAATGCACATATCCTCATAGAAACTGACATATGACGTAACAGTATCTGTGAGCTCATCCAGGTCTGTGGCTGCAGCCTCAAAAACACCCCAATCAGTGCAGTCAAAGCAGGCTTGTAGTTCCAGCTCTGCTTCATTTGTCCATCTCTTTACAGTCCTTATTACAGGCTTAGCATATTTTATTTTATTTTTGGATTTTTCACTCAATTTGGAATGCCCAGTTCCCAGTGTGCTTTTAAGTCCTCATGGTCACGTAGTGATTTGCCTCAATCCGGGTGGCAGAGGATGAATCCCAGTTGCCTCCGCGTCTGAGACCATCAACCCGTGCATCTTATCACGTGGCTTGTTGAGCGTGTCGCCACGGAGACATAACGCGTGTGGAGGCTTCATGCCATCCACAGCGGCATCCACGCTCAACTCACCACGCGCCCCACCGAGAACGAACCACATAATAGCGACCATGAGGTGGTTACCCCATGTGACTCTACCCTCCCTAGCAACCGGGCCAATTTGGTTGCTTAGGAGACGTGGCTGGAGTCACTCAGCACGCCCTGGGATTCGAACTAGCGAACTCCAGGGGTGGTAGCCAGCGTCTTTTACCACTGAGCTATCCAGGCCCCCAGCTTAGCAGATTTTCATTTCTGTCTGTAGGTTGGAAGAAGATGAACCAGACAGTGATCAGATAGTCCCAAAGCTGATCTAGGAAGACAGCGATATGCATCCTTTATTGTTGTGAAGCAGTGATCCAGTATATTTCTGTCTCTGGTGGGGCACGTAATGTGCTGTTTGTATTTGAGAAGTTCATGTGTGAGGTTTGCTTTGTTAAAATCCCCAAGAATAATAATAACTGAGTCTGGGTATTGTTGTTCTGTGTATGTGATTTGATCAGCCAGCTGTTGCAGCGCGGCATTCAAACAAGCGTTTGGCACGATATACACACTCACCAGAATAAACGAGGAAAACTCCCGCGGTGAGCAGAAAGGCTTACAGTTAATAAAGAGCGCTTCCAAATTAGGACAGCACATCTTCTTTAACGTTGTTACATCTGTACACCAACTTTCATTGATGTAAAAGCATGTTCCACCGCCTCACGTTTTCCCCGTTAACTCCGCGATGCGATCTGCTCTGAACAGCTGAAAGCCCAGCAGATGTAACGCGCTGTCCAGAATGGCTTCACTCAGCCAGGTTTCTGTGAAGCACAAGGCAGCAGAGGTTGAAAAGTCCTTGTTTGTGTGGGTGAGGAGATGTAGTTCGTCCGTTTTGTTAGGGAGAGAGCGGAGATTCGCTAGATGAATGCTCGGCAGCGTTGTTCGAAAGCCCCGCCGACGGAGTTTGACCAGCACGCCTGCTCGTCTCCCTGGCCTGCGTCTCATAGTGCGATTAAACACAGCCGTGCCTCCGATTAAAATGTCAAACAAAACGTCCAAATATTCAAAATCCGGGAAAAGATTGACTGGTATATGCTGTCGAATGTTCAGCAGTTCGGCTGAACTGACTGAAAAAAGATTACTAAACAAAGGACAAACAAACAAAAACAACAAAACAATAGAAGCGCTCCACACCGAGGCGGCCATCCGCAGCGCCATCGCAATGTTATATATCTTAACAAAGCTTGTAAACAAACTTAAAGCTTAAAGATTATAAAATGTTAACAAAGCTTGCATATGAATCCGAGTCTAGATGTTTTCTAACACGTGTCCTAAATCAGAACATATTTGATGTTTAAAATGCAGCTAAGTGGAGTAGGATTTTGGATTAATGAGATTTCACCGTGGCCGGGACTACCTAGCACAATGCCACAATACTGACGCTCATCGCAGTTGTTAAGCACAACTCATTTACAGGGGTATTCACACTCACAGCTCTTTGCAGTGACACATTGTCACAAGCACCCGGAAGTCATTCATATTCAGCGTTTTGTGGCAACTGGCCACGTTACAAAGTTGAGCAGAGTATAACTTGCAGTGACACGCAATGCAGTGACTATCAATGCGAGTTCAGACAGTGAAGCTCATATGATCTGCCTCCTGATACAGTTGGATACTGCAGTAGCATAGGAACACCTACTAGAAACTAGTCTCACATAGCCATTTTTGACTCTCAGCATCTGATCTAGATAGCACCTTATTCAGGCCAAGAACCACCCACTTAGACAGGAAGAGTCCACCTGACCTGTCTGATCAACAATAACAGTTCCTTTCTCATGTGCCATTTAGAAGCAGATTTATCTGAAATATATTATACTACATTATTACACAGCTCTATGGAATATTCAATTCTAATTGGTCAATTGCAGCATTCAGCAGTCAAATATTTCTGAATAATGACAGAACATTCGGGCTCAAACATATATTTGACCGGTCGTTGCGGTTAATATTTGTTTTTTGCCCGGTCTCTTTGATCACTCTGTGATCTCTACAAGCATATTATTACACGGGTCTCTGAAATACTCCATTCTGATTGGTCAATAGCACCATCTAGAGGTCTGATATTCTGAGTAACAACCGCACATGCAGAGTTTCCGCTAAGAAATTTTGGTGCCCGCCAATGTGACCGGGAATGATCAAGTTTGCAGAACAAATCTGAAAAAATCCAGTCATCACATTTCTGTGTTTATACAGAATACGCATAATAATGCAATATAGACATTAACAATATAAACAATATATGCAATATAAACTAACAATGAACAATACTTTTACAGTACTTATTAATATTGGTTAATGTAATTTACAATATATTCTATTAAATGTTTTTTAATTAAACGCTTTGAGAGATTTTTGCTTATATATAAGTGATCAACATAATGCCACAAATGCTGTCGATAGAGCTTAACTGGTATTGTACCCAGAATATCCCCTGAACTGTAAACCTCAATGCTTGTGTTTAGAGCCAGACATTATAAATACTAGCCTTTAAGGTTTTTTTTTTTTCCTGCACTTGCATATGACTAGTAAACATATTATACCTGTTTAGGTAAATTTAAAGTTCAGTAAAAACTTCTTTACTGATTTTTCTTTCTGGTTCAGTTGATATTTTCTCTGCACTGTTGTATGCCATTTCAGAGAATAATGCAACAATGGAGCATGTCAAGTATAAATGCTTCTGGACCAGATGCGTAGAACTCGCTACAATGCCAAGCAAAAATATAATAGCATTGCCTGATGCTATGGGACAGGTTGGCATTCACTGTCTTGAGCGCTGCTTTATCCCCTGCTGTAAGCCATGGCTTTTGGTTGAGGCATGTGGTGAAAGAGCTTATTTTGTATTGAGACTATGCTATACTTCCCTAAACACAGTGAGGAGTTGTCATGGTCTTATCTGTGGTTAAGGCCTTTTTATTACAAATAAAATGGTGAAACAATGGAAGAACTAAAGTAAACTTTCATAAAGGCAAGTATAATGTAGAATAAACAGCTACAAAGTCCATGAAATATGGACAAATTATGGACAAAGTTTTCCTGCTGTGTAATTTGTGTTCTGTTCATTCCTTATATGATATAACTAGATTATATTTGGCAAATGTACATTAGTGGTGTAACAGTAAGGTTCTCGGTTTCTTTCATGGTTTTAGGGTCATGGTTTTGGTATGGTTCGGTATTTGCCATGTTCAGAAAAAAAAAAAATAATAATTATATATATATATATATATATATATATATATATATATATATATATATATATATACACATACACACACTGCCAAATCCAAAGTAAGAATACTCTATTTGGTAACAAACACTTCAACAGGTGTGCCCTTACTAAAATCTACAGATCATTTTCTCTGCTTGACATTTTCAACTACACATCAACTGATTTAACAGTTATAGGACAGCTTCTCTCTGTAGAAAGTTGGCCCACGTGAAACAGGCAGAGTGTGTCCATCTAAAGAGTCATACAGGTGCTTTAGTGGAGGTTGTAACCAGGGCTTAACATTAACCTTTTAGCTAACCGGTCACTGTGGCTAGTAGTATTTCAAAATTACTAGCCACTCAGTATTTTCTCTGGCCAAAATTCCCCTGTCCCACAAAAAGTGATGAAACTAACTGGTGACTGAAACTGCATGCATTTGTTTTGGACATTTTATTTGAAAAAGTTCAGCAGGACTGCCTAATGATTCAAATCATCTTTTAGAATAACTAAAGGCAAACTGGAGTAGGACAGAACAGGAGGAAAACTTTGTTAATAATTTGTCCATTGGTCTATGGAAGTCCAGATTTTAACCCCTTTTAGCCCCTTTAACCATTATAAAATGTACTTGCTTTTATGAAAGTTTTACAATTGTTCTTCCATTTTTTTTAACAGTGGCATTTGTAATGATAAGGCCATTGCCACAGGTAAGACCATGGATGGCTCCACATTACTGTGGTTTGGCAAATACAGATAGTCTTCCTAAAAAAAAAAAAAAAAAAAAAAAAAAAATCAACAATAGTATTTATGAAAAATAAAAAGCCTAAACACATTTAGAAACCTTTAACTACAACTTTCACAGTTAATAATTCCATGGAGTACAAAATGGATGGTAAAATGAAGAGGTTAGGTAACTTTGTCCATGAAATGGATAGATACATGAAACTTTTTTTAAAATGAAGTCTTATAGATTCATCCTAATCAATTTAATATGCATCTCTACCAGTTACCAGTTAGTGTTACTGCAGTAAAAACATTTTAGTTTGGATGGTGTATTTAAAAAAAAAAAAACGTATCGATGTTGATGCAGGGCGCACTGTTATCTCTTTACCTCATCAGTGCTGTTTCTAACGTTATAATGTCAGGGCTGTCTAACATTTTGAGAGGTTCGACTTCCTCCATTTAGAGCTTTTTACTAGAACGTTCTTTGTAGAATTTAAATGGGTCACATAAGTTTTGTGGACTCCGCCGGCCACGGCGATATCGAAGCCCGACTGAATAACACAAATTTTGCTCTGCACTGTCCCAGAGCTCTGGTTCTTTATCTGGAGCATGCTGATGTGCGCTGTGGTGGTTCGCACGAAACTACGCCTCAAGCCCCGTTCACACTGTCAGTGATTTTGTCGCTGCAAGCGACAGAAGACCACTGATTTCCAATGAGAGCTGGCGACTCCCGGCGACAGCAACCGTTGGCGACAGGATGTGGGTGTGTCAAGCGATGAGACAAAGTTGAGCAAATGCAGAGTGATATTGCACAGCAACACCCAATGAGAGTAAAGCTCACGCCATCCGTCTCCTGTGAGATAATGGAGACGAGTGCAGGAAAGAGTTGTTGTTGTCATCGATTTCACTGTTCTATATCATGTTTCTGTAACAACTTACATGGATATAATAAAACAGTGATGCATGGAAAACCATGTCAGAAACTGTCAGCATTCTGAATGAGTTTGATTGATACATTGAAAGATCGATCTTTGTGTTGATATAATGCATTGAGTATTGATGCAGTTTATAACCATTTAATGCCACAGTCACCTTTGGCTTGCGGTCACATTTTCTATAAAGCTGCTTTGAAACAATATGTATTGTGAAAGCGCTATACAAATAAAGTTGACTTGACTTGATAGTTCAGACTCTAAATTTTGATTCAATGAGCTGCATTCAAAGCTGTTGTACAATACCAGCAAGAGCACACCTGTTGCCCATTTATTGTGAAAATAAATAAGAAACATGGGAAATGTACTCACTTCATCAAGAATCTTCCCTTGTCTAAAACATTCAGAGACCCCTGTGGACATAAGAGAAAATGATGTCATCAGCTTTCTGACATCAATACAACTGCCCAGTGTAAATATATAGTATTTCGTTGGGATTTTGTCTTCTAAAGACCAGTGCAAAGCATCAATACCCCAATCTGTACTTACACTGGAAACTAAGCACCCACTTCCTCCCTGCGATGCCCTGGAAGTATTTCAGTGTGCGTTCACACACCAGATTCTCGTCTGTAACAGTGTGCAAGAGATATGAGCAGTGCGGGTGAAATATAGAAAGCAAGCAAATACATTTCAGAACAGACTAATATATAAGTATAGTGCACAATTCATATGGACAACTTTTATGATAATTTGATGGTGCTTTTTTTCTCCTGTTTGGACAGTGGAGTAGCTTTAGATGCGAGTAAGGATACATCCACATTAATCTGGATAAATCTGAAAACTGCGTTTCTGTTTTCGAAACGCTTTCCATCCACACCGCCGTTTTCAAACGTCTTCCAAAAGTTGCTGGTCTACACTTATACGTCTGAAAACGCTTAAATCTCCTTACTGTGCATGCAGACAAAATGTAAGAAGCATGGCCCTGCATCATTTCCATGCACAAAGATGGTGTTTTCAAATTTATCCACTTGACAAAGCTTTTTCGAAAAGCTCAGTTTTTCACTGGACATAAATGCCATCAGTGTGGAAGACCAAAACATAATGAAAAAGATCTGTTTTCAAATGAAAACATATCAGTGTGGACGTGACCTAAGCCATTGGTAGGTTGAATCCCTGGAAAAGTGTAAACACTGTGTCTCTGTGGTGCTATCAAAACATTGCTTTGTTTGTTTGAGCATCCCAGTCAGCCTGACATAGCAACATTGGCTCAATCAATGGCATGAGTTCGGGGTGGGACTATCTGTTTGTCTAACAAATGGCAGAAGGGGTGTAAAAAGAAACATGGAAACAGTTTGAAAACAGTTATTATTTTAGCAATTCCGTTTGGCGACGCACAAATTACACTTCACCTTTAAAGTATAGTTCACTTGAAAATGAAAATTTTGTCATCACTTACTAACCCCCATGTTGTTCCAAACCCATATGACTTTCTTTCATCAGTGAACCACAAAAAGAAATCAGGCTAACATTCAGCCTAACATCTCCTTTTCTGCTCCACTGAAGAAATAATCTCATTTGTTTTTAGGTGAACTAACTTTTAGTTTAAGTGTAAAAATGTCTCACAAAGCGCCAGTCAAGATCTCACTTACTGTTCTTCAAAACTTTTTCCTTGGTCATGAAACTAATCACACCTGTTTTGATGATGATGTGGGTTGTATTAGATATGATCTCTTTGGTCAAATTGCAGCCCATCTTCCTGGCAAACTTCTTCACCATGCTCTGCACAGAAAGTGAAAGGTGAATTTATTTCTACATTTATTATGTTTTCACAAGAAGGTCCATTCTCTCACCAGTTCACTGGCAGTGAGTCCAGATGCCACCAGTCCTGTAACTCTACATGATGCACCGCTGTCAGTGGCTTTGGTCTTGGGGTGAGCAGGTATGGGTTTCCTCTGAATTGCTTCATCTGTTGGCTTTGTTGATTGATCAGCGGTGAAGCTCTGTGCTTTGACACATGACCGTAAACTCAATCTCTGTGATGACAGCTGTGTATTCCTGAGGGATTGCTGGCTTCCTCTGGTGGAGTATCGCCCTGTGGGTTAGATATCGTTGTAATCACACACACACAGATCTATAAAGCTCAACAATACATGAGTGTTCTGTTTATGGGTGGGCGATTTGAGAAAAAATATTCTTAAATGGGTCATGGCATGAGGAATAAAATTTTCCTTGATCTTTTGACATATAAGAGATCATTGTAGAATAACAACATACTGTAAGTTTCAGAACTCAAAACTTCCTCCTCACTGCAAAAAGAGCATTTGTTGAAACTAAGTTGCCAAACGACTCATTCTTTACTTCCTCCACAATGTGATGTCATTTGCATCTGACCACCTCCACAACAACGACTGTTTTTTGTGCAAAAACTTTATAAGTGAACCTTATATATACAGTATGTATATATATATACAGTATGTATATATGTATATATATATATATATATATATATATATATATATATATATATATATATATATATATATATATATATAAAAATGAACCTCAAGGAACATACGAAAATAATAAAAAATGGCAGGTCATGACCCCTTTAAAATTTTGGTTGATAACAATATACATCACTGAATACATATTTTATGGGAGATTAAAAAATGAAAAAATTATTTAAGCTTTTGACTGAAAGGTAATCATATTACACTGAAAAAACGACACTCAAATGTATATCCTTTTAACCGATATATTGCCCATCCTCATAGTTCTGATATAATCCACCATACTGCTGCTGCTGCTGCGGTTGGCCTTGTTTCTGTTGGGCAACTGTTATCATACCTTTTATTGCCTGTGCATTTCCAATAACAGCATTAGACTGAACAGTCTCTGGAATATCTGGATGATCCCTGCTGGAATCATGGGCTTTATTTTCACTGGGAAAAGACACAGTATTATAAGGTAGTGTAATGGTAAGCAAGAAGAAACACTATGAAACTCAAACTTAACCCACATCCTGTATATACAACCGGTCAAAAGTTTGGTCACTCTTGACAGAATTTATGTTTCTAATTATCTTAAAAACATTTTGTTCTAAAAGCTTATGCTTAAATGCTAAACTAACTTTTCTATTTTCAGGGTTTCTGCAGGTTCGAAGGAATGAAATTTATGACTTTTTAAAGACCAAATAAAAGAAAAATGTAAGACCACTTTCACAATAATAATAATAAAAAAACACATTAAATAATTCATTAGCAGGTAAATACAAAACCACCTATTTTTAACTGATTTTTTATTTATCTTTTTGTGTGTGTGTGTGTGTGTGTAATTTGGCTTTGGCCACAGGGATGTTTGTTGGGGGACAGGGTGGGGTTGGGGATTGGAAGGGGAAAGGGAATAATGGGGGTTAAAAGTTGATTGTGCATTTATGTTTTGCTTTTCTGTTTCATTTGTTAGAATCAATAAAAAGTATTAATCAGAAAAAGAATGCATGTAGCCTGAAGTATGTAGCCTATATTTATGACCCTTCTCTTTAGTCACTTGCTTTCCAGCAAGACGTGACGCAATAGACCAATGCTTTCCAGTGTCACCGCTTATGTCAAACACGGAAGTGGTGGCAAAAACCATGCGTAAAAAGTAAACTTTTATCAGATTACATTGATGAGAAATGATTCCGATGGCTCTCGTTGACTGCTATGGCTTCAAGATCATCAACAGAGCTGACTGGACTGAGGAGATCATTTCAACTCACAACTTTGCAGCAAAAATGAATAGCGAACATGATTATGTTCACAGACCTTATTCACAGTAGCGCCATGTTAGATTTTTAATGGGAATGGAAATGAAGCTGTGAGGGATAGACTTCAATGGCATGCACGGTATAAATCTGTAAAAAGCTCCAATATCCCATCTGATTTTCCACAACTCATGTTGTCTGGAGTTTTTTGTCTACTGAGTGTTCTTGAAAATATATTTTTTCCGATGTTTTGTCTGCGGAACGATCCAAAAACACTTCAAACTGCAGTACAACCGATTAAAAGAGACTGTACGTCTATCCCTCACAGCCCAAAAATTAAATATGCTGCTGCTGTGAATAAGGTCTAGCATGTGCTGAATAACATGTATATATTTTTTCTTGGCAGATACCTTTAACAGTTACTTAAAGGGCAGTTCATTTAAAAATGAAATTTCTGTCATCACTGCTCACCCTTGAGTCTGTATGAATTTTTCTCTGCCTTGGAACACAAAAGAAGATGTTAAGTAAAATGTTTAGTCTCAGTCACCATTCACTGTCACTGCATCTTGTTTTTCATTCAATGTAAGTGAATGGTGACTGAAACTCCCCAATATCTCCTTTCGAAATCCACTGAAATAAGAAAGTCATACCGGTTTGCAACAGCATGAAGGTAAGTGATGACAGTTTTCATTTTTGTGTGAAATATCTCAAGTAAAAGTCAAAAGTCCTCAGTTACCTTAAAAATGGCCATTTAAAGTTGACAGTATGTATTGAAAATGTTAACAGATTAAATTATGAAAGAGGACTGTGCTGCACAATTAGTTATGATGTATATTGAAAACAGATTATATACTAAATATTAAATATAATAATATATTTTCATATTATGTATATTAACTTATAATATTTTGTATAATTATATTATTATTATTTTGTATATTATTACAAAAAAAAATGTACATTGACTGATTCAGATGGCAGAGAATATACCTGTATATGTCAGATGGAGCTCAAGAGAGGTGGAGATGAGAGATATAACAGGTGTAACTCAGGAGCTGAGTAGTTCTGTTAGCTTTACAAATCTTGTCAAAGGTGATGTAAAATAAGGAAGCACCAAGCTTTGAAAGGCGTCGAAAGACACTCCAACCTCGCGCACTTGCAAATTGTAATGTTGACAGGTTTGTCGATTATAAGCAAGAGCGACAGTGTTAGTGCATCACTCGCTTACAGAGATGCAAAATAACACCATTTGCATTTCTGATTAACAGGATTATGAAGGTTTATACATGTGTAACACTGCAAGTTCAGTAAACATGCACTTCCCTGCACGCACTCAAACGTCAGCTGCTAAATGACGGATGCACAAGAGTGAGAGATGATTATGACTTGCGCAGATTTTGCTGTTTTAAGCGTCTCCTCTATTCACGCCCCAAAATTTAAGACCTCAGCAAATTAAATTTAAGACTTCTTGTACTTTAAGATATTTAAGACTTTTTATGGCCTTAAATTTTAAAAAGTAAATTTAAGACTTTTTAAGGACCCGCAGGTACCCTGATTTTAACGGATAAATGAAAATGAAAAATGAAGGAAAAGCAGCCAACAAGTGTCCAGCCTACATGGGAAATTATTGGTAATGTACAGTATATTGCTGTGTGCATGTGTAACAGCTTTACCAAATAACTAAAAAGACAATTAATAACTCTACTTGAGATCATGCAAGGTTGGGAGTGAAAGAGATCAATCAAAACCTATTTTGAATACCTGTCTGTCCTTTCTCCTTTCCAAACATTCTTCGTACATTCAGTGCCAGCTAAAATGCAAATCAGATACAAAATGCAACCAATTATTAGATCCAAATCTTGAAAAATGCATTTTAATAGTGTATGACTGAGCATGCCGATAAACCTTAATATAACATGCAAACAAAACAATGCAAGTTTAGCTAAAAACAATTCAAATGAGACTAGCAGAAAAAGTGACCTCACCATGTGTACACAGAAGATAAAAGACAAAAAACAAAAAACCTGATACTGTTTTAGCTCCATAGCTTCTTACTGTGTTGGCATTTACCTGAGTTCTGGTCCAGCTGAGGTGCTTGAGAGGGATTGGGGTCATCTGCTTTAGACCCACAGTCAGACTCCTTCTTACGAAGAGCTTCTGAAACCAGCGCCATCATCCTCTCCAGTCTATGTAGCTCCTCCTGCATCTCAACTTTTTTCTGACAGAAAAACACAATTGGAATATGAATCTGTTAGCAGAGGCCAGCCGATCTACAGCAGGAGGAATGGATCATGATTCATGACCTCAGTTAGTAATCAGTGTGACTGATAATCACCCTTATAAACTCATCAGTAATAGGTGAAATTTAGTATTTTCCACATGGTAAATTTTCAATACATTTCCAGTGACTGTCAGTCTGCCAACTGCAGTCAGTCTGGTTTGCAATGCGGTTGCTAAGATGTTCTGACTGATTGATAGGTTGTTGTTTAATGTTCCATGCAAAACAAAAAAATAAAAAATAAAAAAAAACAGCCCCAAATCTCACTGATATTCTGGTCTTTAGATATTGATGGGGTCCCTCTTTCAATGTAAGTCCAAAGGATGTTTTTTGCTCCTTTTACAATCCAACAGGCAAAAATTAGGGATGTACTAATTCTACAAGGCATTTTATATTGGGCCAATACTGGAGGGTAAAAACATGTACTTGGTTTCGTGATCATCATTTAATATTTGAGTACAAGTACATTGACATTACGACGTGCCTGCTCCTTAAGACCAGGTTGAAAACGTGTCAGCATTTGGGTGTTAGTTAGTCAGTGATTTTATGCCACGCCAGCTTCCATGTCTATTTTCATGGCGAAAAACAAGTTAAAATACTGTATATTACAAGGAAGAGTGATTAAAAACCTATATAAGGTTTTTTAAATTTATTTTCGATAAGAACTCTAAAACTGATTCAGGGCTGACTTCGTTAAAAATCCCTTCAAAAGTGTTTGCGGAGTAAAATAATTTCCTAGAAGTAATAAAACCAGCCGATTTGTGTGTTAAAAAGAAAGGGAAAAAAGAAAGACTGCCATTCGTAATATCTGTAACATGGCATTTTCTGAAGTGAAGGCAAAACTTCAAAGAGTTTATGCAGAGACTGCATAACCAAAAATGTCCATAAATTCAGCATAGTTACCAAATTAAGATAAATTCAAATTTTGTCAATCATTGTGACAAAAAAAAAAAAAAAAGGAATGAAAACCATTTAAATCTAGAGCATTAGTTTTATTTTTATCCATCTTTAAGTGATATATATGCCGCTTCTCTCTCTCTGCGCATGTTTGTGTGTGTGTGTGTGTGTGTGTGTGTGTGTGTGTGTATGAGAGTGAGAGTAAGAGTGCTTTCACCAATCTCACTTTTTAATCTTTGTTAATGTACAGCCACATTTCACAGCGCATCGTCTCCACTAGTGCGTCCACGGATGAAGTGCCATGCAAAAAGAATGATGCGTTTGTTATAGGATTGGTTTCAGGTAAATTGGTATCAGAACAAAGATACTTTGCCCATGTTCTTGTTCTCGTTAAAATGTCCCTATAACACAAATTATACAACTGAGTAGAGCTGTCCTTGTGCAGTGCGAGTGGCCGCACCCAGTTTATTGAGCACACACAGATATGACGAGACAAGCACACTCTCCCAGAATGTCCTCTGTAGTGCTAGGAAGTTGAATTAATTGTAATGAATTGGTTCGTTCTGATGTTTCACTTAAACAACAAAAATTATTCACAGGCCTTACAGCACCACTTCAGAGTGAGAACATGTGAGAAAGCGCTTAATACACTCACGCAGCGTCTGTACCAGTGATTGTTGTGATGGGTCACACCCAACACTGCTTAGTAGCAACTCTATATGTGCTCTGCAGTGACACTGAAGGGACATCAAAAAGATAAAAATGTGAAGGAGTATAATATTTTGCATAAAAAAATTTATACATAGGCTTATGACAATTTTCTTTGAAGAAGACACACAACTATCCCATTACAAGTGTTTTTGGTGAATAAAATATATGGTCTAAGCAAGAATACCATAGAGCACAAAGTGTGATTAAGTATACAATATACAGATGATGCAATAGTGGCAACCTTGTAGCTTCTAGCCTTTTTTTTTTTTTTTATTATTATTATTACAGCGATGCGGCTCGCAATACCACATTTTTTTTCTGAACCTCACCTCCAATAGAAAAAGTTTGGACACTCCTGGCTTAAAGCATGAATAACTTATCAAACATGTTAACTGGGTTACTTCTTAAAGTAATTTACACTCTGGTAAAATGGTCTTTTGAATTGTCATTACAAATGAATGAAAACATTAATATTGGCTTTATCAAGATATCAATGTACATACACAAACGGAATGGCATACACACATGTGCGCACACACAAAACTATCAATCCTCGGTATTGGTTGAAACTCTAAAATTTGGTCCTTGAATCTGTCGGGGCACCCAGAGCAAAAAATGTAACTGATCACTCAAATATAGTATAGCCCAACTCTCCTCAACAATCCACATGATTTGAAGTATCATTCATATGATGCAGGACGAGTTACGTGCTGTTTTATACTTTTGTTCAAATCCCTAACCCAAGTATGTATGAGCAATAATAAAATTGATGAATGCCTTAGCAACAACCAGTAATTATATATTTGCATAGATCTTTACAATTTTGTCTGAAAAATTTCAATCTGCCCTCACCTGTGTGTTAAAAATTTCATACTGAGAAGACTCAACTGAAAGTCTCGCATCACCAGAAATCCCATCAACTGCACCTGTGTTTAAAAAGACATAAAACAAATTTAGTTAACAAAGCACAAGAAAATCTTGATTCCCAAAATAAAGTTTTCATAACTTTGCCAAGTTCTGTACAAACTAACATTCCTCTGGTGTGCCAAACAGATCCACAGATCCTTGACTTGAAGGAAGACAGTCATCTTTGTTGGGAAGGACAGGAGTGCAGTCATCTTGGATAGTAACTAAACTTCCAGTCACACTCATTTGTCTCTGAGGAGGACACACATCCTGGTATCCTGACCCTGACTCTGGCCAATTCATGGAGGGACTGTGCTGGCTTGAAGAACCAGGTCCTGAGTTTGTTCTTTGGTCATTCACTTGTGCGCCATCTTGGTTTGAAACTGCTGATCCTGGAAGTGACACTTTGGATGACTGGGGGTCTAAAGGGTGACATTTAAAGATCTGGGACATGGAGGGTAAGCTACCTTCATCATTACTGAATTCAGAATCTGATGAATCAAGTCTTTGAGCTCTCCTCTTCTTTCTTTTGATATTTGGCAGATAAACACTTTCTACGCTGCTTTCTTCCACCTTCTGCAAGCTCTCGCTGACCACTGGATCAGCCTTAACTGCTATAAGACCATCTGGGGTGATGGAGGAATCCAGAGAGTGTCGACAAGAGTTTGGCATAATTCCTGAAGAGTGGCACAAGTCTTGAATTCTGAAGGAGGCTACATCACTCTGTGCAACATGTCCTCGATTCTCCTTTGAGTGTTCCTGAGTCCATGGATCACAGGAAGCTATTTTTGGGGACTGTTTGTCCTCAGAAGCCTTGCAGCTCTGTTTTTGTGGCTCATCTTCCGTAGCATTAAGGACAGGGAACAGCAAGGCAGAGTCCATGGGTTCAGAATGATCAGGAAGTCTTGAATTTTGAGAATTTGAAACTCTACAAAGACTTTCACTAATGGCAGAATTTTGCATCGATGTTTGCTCCTGACATCCTTTGTAGGGTGTACAGGTGCTGTTTGCATTATCAGAACATTTCTGTGGCAATGCTTCAGGAGGCAGGGGCTCAACATGGTTTGAGGTTGAAACAATATCGTTCACACATGAATCTGTTAAAGCTGATGGTGTATCGTTTCTTTCTTTTGCTCCATTCATGGAAATTTTGTTTGGTTTATCTGTGGAATCTGTATTATTTGGACCATTTCTAAGACTCATGGCTGCCCTACCAGAGAGTGTAGCTTTGGGGCTATGAAGGTAGAAAGACTTTCTTTTGGTTGTTTTGAATGTCCTCATCAGTTGCTCCGTGTCTTGCTCACTGTCACTGGCATCATGTTCCTTATCGATCTCAATACCTTTGGACTGTGCGGCACATAAAACTGCAGAACTTGTCGAAGTGTTATCTCTTAAGGCAACTACATTTGAGGAGTCTAAATTATGATTCTCGAGTAACGGTACAGCAGCCACAGAGGGACTTAAATAGGAAACCATTGAAACACTCTGTTCATCTTGAACAATTGTGTTCGGCACAACAGTAATAAACGATTTCTCTTCTGATGGTTGTCCACTCTGTACAAAAGAACCTGAGCTTGATTGGAGCTTCTCAATTACACTCAAGTCACTGTTGCAAACGCATCCATTTTTTCCTACAACCAGTTCAGATTTTTTACTTTGAGGCGTACCACTCACATTAGCTTCTTCTGTGTCAGCACGTGTCACATTAGCATCTAAGCATTCAACGTTATCGCCGTTGGAAATTTTTGCCAAGATATTTTCAGATATAAGAGTTGAGTCTTTAGGGACTTGTTTAGGTTTCTTCTTGCGCCAAGTGCCCTGAACTTGTTCTGTGAAAAGCTGTAACCTTAAACTTCTTCTGGTCAACCTTGTGTCAGGAGACTGTGGCTCTTCACTACTTGGAAAAGTTTCAATATGAACTTCAGTCTCAACCATTTTAGCGTTTCTTGCTGAGTTCTTAGCCACAACAGCAATCTCAGTCCCAGCATTCACAAGAGTGAGGGACTTTCTTGCATTCTTACTTTGGGCCGGATAATCTTTTAGGTTCTCACAGCGGTTCCTTCTCTTGCAAACCTGTTTGTCATTTTTATTCTCATTGTTGTTCAAACCCTCAAAGGCATCCTGCATCTTTGACACCAGCTTCCTCCTGGGCCTCGTTACTGGCATCTCAAATACAGGACTGTTCTCAACATTTCTGTTTTCATGTTCTTCCTCTAGACACTCCATAACACCATTTTCATTCTCAGCTTGAGAATTTATTACCAGTTGTCCAGCCTTGCAACTGTTCAACTTGACATCTTTTACCGTTTTGTCCCCAAGCTTAGTGTTAGTGAGTTTTTCAGGTTCCTCAACATCCATTTGATAGCTTCCAGCAGTCTCCTCTTCGTTGCTGATTACATTTGCTGGAGTCAGGTCTCCACTCATTTTTAAGTTGCTCTCGACTTCTTCAAAACATAAGGTGTGAGGGGCAGTGCTCTTTTCAGGTGAAAAGCGCTTGTTGTGTTTGTCCATGCTAGTTTTCCGACCTCGTTTGTATATGGCCCCAAACACTTGTTCCTCCAGCCGTCGCCGAGACCCCTCCAATGCTGGATGGACTTCCAATTCAAGGCAAGTTGTTTGGTTATTCACTGAAGTTACAGAGGAGCAAATGCTTTCATTATCAGAATCAAAATCACTGTAAACTCCAGGAATATTCTTATTTCTCATCCTACTGTTCTCTTTGGTTTCCAGGTTTATAGTAGGTGAAGTATTCAGCAACCACTCAGACACTTTATCTACGCTCATCTTCTGCTTGTGATCCACAGGTCCCTCTAGCTTTGAGTCAGACCTTTTGGATGTTCTGCTTGAGTGCCTCAAATATGGATTTTTTGCATCTTGACTTTCACTTTCATGAGATTTGACTGCATGAGATCTAGTTTTTCTTCTGTAAACAACTTGCTCAGCTCGCCCTTGTGCCTCTTTCTTACTCTCCAGAGTGGATATACAATGTTCAGAGCCATTTTGCGGCAGTTTACTCATATCAGCTTCCTTCTCTTCTGAATTTGAAGGACATGAATTCTCCAAATCCATCAACTGTGCAAACCCATCTTTGGCTGTATGATGATAGAAACAGAATTAATGTTTTTACATAAAAAAAAATTTCACACCAGAGATTAAATTAGTTTTGTTATGAAATAGGTTTTCACTGTGTCTATGCCACTAGCAATTATAAACTGCACTTTAAGCATTTTTGTGGAGCAGAAATTGTACAGCACCGTTCAGTTTGATTTTTGTTTTGTTATATTGAAAAACATTATCATAAGCAGTAGTTGTATATCCAGTGGTTCCAAAAAGTATATTTCAGACATGAATGTTATTACATTAGATAACATAATAAAGATAGCACAAGCACGCTTCTTAAGCAAAACATCTCACAAAAAGAAATGAGTTAGGTTTGAAATGATAAAACAATAGATATAAAGATCAAAATAAGACAAAAAAGTGACACTTTGTGGTTGTCAAATGTCAGTGGAACATGTCCGTGGTTAATGTGATGATCTACACTTGTGGTAACTTTGCTATGACACCTGTGTGAACTTGAGGGGAACTGACATCTGCTATAAATTACCTTGACACCAGTTGCTTAAAAGGATCAGAAAAGTTAGCTCTAAAAAAATCTCTAGCATCAATTGTTTGGAGATGTCACTTGCTTTAATTTTGTATTTAATGCAATGACATACAGATATTTTTTTAAAGTGTGCCCAAATACTTGAGTGTGGATGTCTCACCAGCAGCTGAGGAGGACAGAGATACATCATTATCGTAAGGTTTTTCCACGTCACTGGAGGGAATATTTTCCTGTATGCAATGTTGATCTCCTGATCCTGTTTCAATACTGAAAATGTAACAAGAGACTACGATAAAGCGACATGTTACAGTATCTAATCATAAGATAAAAAGATGGATAAGCAAAGAAGCTAAATGTGTGGTGAATCTGTAAAGAGACTAAATGCAAATGCCACAGATTTTAGGTGTTTACCTTTCCTGTTGCCTTTTCTGTAGCATTCCAGTAAAATCTAGTAAAACAAAAAACAAGAGTCAAGAAATTTGAGAGAAAAGGGGTACTCTAATTTTTTAATACCTAAATCTATAAAAGTGCAAGACATTTTGACAATTGTCATAGCAATAAGCTTAGCTATAGGCTACATGTGTAAAGACTCACAGTTTGTGCATGTGTCAAACTCATAAGACTGAACCAGGTACTTCAGTCCCTCAACCAGCGTCTGGAACCCGGGACTCTCGTGCAGGGTCCTAAACAACAGAAAGACATTGAGCTAAAGCAGACACTGTATGCTTTCTTTCATAAGGGAAACATGTCTGTGCATGGACACTTCTGAGAGCGGAGTTAATGTATTCTGCATCACCTTTTAGTAATCTTCATTTTGCACACTGGACAAGAGGCCTCGTTTCTCTTAGATCTGTCCAATAACTTCAGCATGCAAAATCTGAAAAAATTAAAAACACAATGAAGTCATCTGAAATTGGCTTTTCACATGATCCATAACCATGGATTAATGTCTTTTTTAACCACGGGTGAATCAACATTACACATTTGTAATTGTGAAAGGAGGTTAGCACCAAGTTTAATATTGGGTTATGAAGTCCTGCTCCAGAGAATTGCAGTGCCAAAGATATAGTGTAAAATGTGATACTAGAATGCTATGGCAAGTTGTTTAGCCACAGACAACCAATCGTATAATAGACAATACACTGACAAAGTTTGCAAAATAACTGAATTTAAACTTTATAATATTTGGAAATTGGAAATGAAATAAAAATGAAAACTATATTAGGTAGCTCAGCGAGTATTGACGCTGACTACCACCCCTGGAGTTACGAGTTCGTATCCAGGGTGTGCTGAGTGACTCCAGCCAGGTCTCCTAAGCAACCAAATTGGCCCAGTTGATAGGGAGGTTAGAGTCACATGGGGTAACCTCCTCGTGGTCGTGATCAGTGGTTCTCGCTCTCAATGGGGTGCGTGGTGAGTTGTGCATGGATCGCGAAGAGTAGCATGAGCCTCCACATGCTGCGAGTACAACGATAAGATGCGCGGATTGACGGTCTCAGAAGCGGAGGCAACTGAGACTTGTCCTCCGCCACCCGGATTGAGGGGAGTAACCGCGCCACCATGAGGACCTACTAAGTAGTGGGAATTGGGCATTCCAAATTGGGAGAATAGGGGATTAAAACAAAAGTATAAAAAAACATGTACGTTTCCATTTCCCTTTCCAAGGTTACTGTATTTTTTTTTTCTTTTTCAGTTAACAACAAAAACCTTTATATATATATACACACACACACACACACACACACACACACACACACTGTAAAAAAAAATAAAAATCCTGTTGTTTTATAAAAAAAAAAAAAAAAAAAAAAAAAAAAAACTGGCAGCTGTGGTTTCCAGAATAATTATTTAAAAAATACAGTAAAAATGTAAACAACTTTAAAGAACAACCTGTTTTTAGATTGAAAATCCCAGGAGATCAGCAGTTACGGAAATACTTAAACCAGCCCATCTGGCACCAACAATCATCCATGTGATTATCTAATCAGCCAATCGTGTGGCAGCAGTGCTGTGTATAAAATCATGCAGATACGGGTCAGGAGCTTCAGTTAATGTTCACATCAACCATCAGAATGTGAAAAAAATAATGTGATCTCAATGATTTGGACCGTGACATGATTGTTGGTGCCAGACGGGCTGGTTTGAGTATTTCTGTAACTGCTGATCTCCTGGGATTTTCACACACAACAGTCTCTAGAATTTACTCAGAATGGTGCCAAAAACAAAAAAACATCCAGTTAAGCGGCAGTTCTGCGGATGGAAATGCCTTGTTGATGAGAGAGGCCAGCAGAGAATGGCCAGACTGGTTTGAACTGACAAAGTCTATGGTAACTCAGATAACCGCTCTGTACAATTGTAGTGAGAAGTATATCATCTCAGAATGCTATTCTGAGATGCGGGTTGGTGCTGTTTTGGCAGCACGAGGGGGACCTACACAATATTAGGCAGGTGGTTTTAATGTTATGGCTGATCGGTGTGTGTGTATATATGTATATTAACATTTACCTCTGAAACATGCAAATAAGAACATTAATCCGACATTTACAAATGTACAATTTTAAAATGACAAAAATCTTTCAACCCAGAGTAAATTCAGCAAAGGCCCAAATATGTTGCTGTGAAAACTTTTGAACAGGCATCTAATTTTTTCATGAATGTTGCTTAAAACAAACAAAATATAAACCCAAAAATTCTAATGAAAAATGTCACTCACTTGCAGAACTGGTGGTCACATTTAGTAGATACAGGAGTGACCATCAAATCCAGACTAGAGGAAAAATGTTAGATAATATCAGAAATATCAATGTCATATTGTCTGTATAGAGATTACTTATTGGTTCTGTCATTGCGATTTAGATTCTAAACAATTTTAGAATTGTTAAAATGTGTGTTTTATGCACACAACCTTATGCGAATGTACCATGTTAACTATACAGTAGTTTCTGCCATACACACTTTAGTTATAGTTAATACATTGCAATTACTTCAAATAAACCTTAAAAAATAAGTTAATTTGAGTTTTACTGTAGTATCAAATAACACTACCTGTAGTAATTATGGCATTATGATATATACTATGGTTACCATTGTAAATTTCTTAAAAGTGTGTCATAATCACTCACCATATGGGACACTGCAGGTTTTCCCAGATCACAGAGATACCGTGTCTGACAACATCAGCATGTGGAGAACTCATCTCTACACAAACACAACATGGTATTTACAAGGTAATCCAGGATACTTCAAAGAATACCACGTTACATGTTCAGAACCCATGGTTATACTATTATATTATGTCTAACAAAAAACCATGGTAAGACACTGATTGGGTTTATAGGACTGAAAAAAACACGGTGTTGTCGAATTATTTGGCAATGAATTATTTCTTTAAAACACTGTTGTCAAATTACTGAGACAGGACAATTCCAGTGAGGCTAAATACAGCGATATATCGTTATTGTGGAAAAAATAATAACTAAATGCACATACCCAGTTTGTCTTATGATTCTTTCTGTTGCAATAACGCGATATTAGTTCTGATAACAAATAAAAAGAGCTCTTGTTATGTCTTTGTGGTCGATTCAACGAACAGTCCTTCAGTTCGGTTTTCCCGCAACTATTTGGTCACATGACAACAGATTACAAAACACAAATCCTACTATGGCGAAGAAATAGCTCATGAATATTTGCAGTAAAGAGCCAATCACCGGAGGTGTAAAATGTCACGTGTCTGATCACTGTAGCGCCGCAGGAAAATGACGTCATCGCGCACCGCGCAGACAGCCGAGAAGGTAATACACAAATATAAATGTTAAAAAAAATTGTTAATACTTTGTATATTTTCATATCCCACCCCCCCCCCCCCCCCCCCCACACACACACGATTTCTGTTATTTGTATAATTGGGTATTGTGTGTTTTATCATGTTATTTGTTTTAAATTAAAACAAAAATTTATTAAGAACTGTTTTCTAGTGTGCATTTTGGATTATTTGTGATTAATGTGGTTATAACCTGGGTTGTAATTAATTACTTGCATCTGTTAGTGATTTCTTGACTAATGATGAAGCAATAATTATGTTGGATTATTAGTGGTGCTTGCGGAGCAAAGCATCACTATTGTAATCTCACATACTTATTATTAGTAGTGCTTGCGAAACAAAGCATCACTAATGTAATTTCACATACTTATTAGGTTGGCTTGAAAAAGCCAACCTACTGAAATCCTATTTAAACTTATTATTATCATTATTCTGAGACTAAAATTTCTGACTCTAACTCCTCCTAGAGCTTTTAAGCTACATGCACCAACTCGGCACAGATCTTCAGACTAATCCAGAATAGTGTGCTATTTCTTTTCTAACGGATTGGATTTACGGTTTTCCCACAGCGGACGAACAAACATTGGAAAAATCTCCATTCACTTACACTGATGGAATGTTCAGACTATTCAAACTCCAACTGTCAAAAATTCAATAGTATACAGCCACACAGAACAAGGCCTTTAATATGCCTTTAGCTGCTCTATCTAATTTACCACTCATACTTTCTATCTATCTATATATCACTCCATCACTTTCTTTTCTATCTTTACATCACACCACTCTTTTTATTCTTTCTTTCACTCTATCACTTTAACACCCTAGCAACTGCATACAACCTAGCAACCATTTAGTGCACCCTAGCAACCAAAACCAATTGACTGCCATTCAAAATGGCTTAGATGGATATCTCCTGATCAAAATGTCCTACAAACATGAGAGTTGGCTTGTTTGAATTAGGTGAGCAATCAGTCTTCAAGTATCATCATGGAAACTACTTAGCCACGCCCTAGCAACCATTTAGAGCACCCTAGGTTGACTTATTTCACTCAGGATGACAAGGAGCCTTGATAAGTATCACCCTGGTAACTGCTTAGCAACCAGATGGGGTTCCCCTAGCAACCAAGGAACAAATCATATATCTCTGCACCAGAAAATCGTATAGACTTCTGGATTTACTTATTTCACTCAGGATGGCAAGGAGCCATGTTAAGTATCACCCTAGTAACTGCCTAGCAACCAGTTGGGGTTACCCTAGCAACCAAGGAACAAATCACATATCTCTGCACCAGAAAATCGTAGTGACTTCCGTGTTGACTTATTTCACTCAGGATGGCAAGTTGCCTTGATAAGTATCACCCTGGTAACTGGGATGGCAAGGAGCCTAAATATGCATTTTGGACCATCAAAAAATGGAGGACATTCACTTGCATTGTTTAGAGGAGGAGGCCTGAAATGAAATCCTAAAAGTCTTAAATTCTGTTTTGATGAAGAAAGAAACTCAGATACATCTTGGATGGCCTGAGGGTGAGTAAATTATCAGCAAATTTTCATTTTTGGGTGAACTATTCCTTTAAGAGCAATCAGACGCAGGGCTCACTGTGCCTAAGGTTATAACCACACCCTTCAGAGCGCAGGTGGTTCACCTTCAAGACTTTTTCCCTCCTCCATTTAATTCGGATGAGGAACAGTCCTTGCATTTGTCTCGACCAAGACTCTTCTCATTTGGTCGACTATCAGGGGGCAGCCCTACAGTTTTTTACATTTACATACTAAGGTATTACAAGGATTATTAGCATCACTGATTAGGCATACACGATAACTTCCTGGTGTCAACACGTGATCTGAACCCGGGTCTCATGTACTGCTGACGCAACACGCTACCGGTCATGCCACAGGAGAATGAAAACACACTGGAGCCAATGCAAACATTTCTGATAGTAGATGGTGCTTGTCAGTGATTTGACATCATGTGGCCGATCCTAGGGTACTGAAACTCTCGGAAACAACATGCCACCTTCTCATGTGATCATGTTGCTTGGGAAGGGGGAGCCTCTGGTGATATATTAACAGCAGCCCCATCACTGTCACTGCTAGAAGCACCACCAGCTTCTTTTTGGGCCCCAAAAACATATGCATTGCACAAAAATATCTCTTATTACCGTTCTCGCTCGCATGATATCTCTGACTCTCTGGTTTGCAGCAGAGTGAAGCAACCTCGTGAGTGTAGAACACATTGTTGCTTTCAGCCAATGACAAAAATAGGAAAGTACCACACATTTCTAGTGCAATTTTGTGATTGTTTGGGGCGGTCTACAGCCCACCCTCAAAGATTGCAGCACACAACCTGCCACCAAATTTTTTAACAAATGCACAAATCGAGAACAAAAAATTTGTTCACCTATTGTTTGACTGGGTGGGCTCAGCCCACCCCTGCCCATGACTATACCGGTCATGACTTCAAAGCTGGGTGTTTTTATTGTTGCAGAAAAACTAGTAGATTGTATGTTTTAACATTTAGAATATGATTATAACAATAAAAACACGCAGCTTTAAAATATATGGCCGAGTTCTGAATGGCATCCTGTACAAAAAATCTAGAGTTCTGGCAAGCAAGCTGTAAACTTGCCCCAAATTTGCCACTCATTATTTACACATGCACTTGAGCTTGTGATTTGCTGCAAATGTTTCCCAGAAGTTTGCTGCTCTTCACCAATAGTGATGAACCAGAGGCAAACCTTTGGCAACAATGGACAATTTGCTGTAAGTTTGCTACAAAGCTCATTTGCTTGTGAAAATGAATAGTGGTGAATCTGCAGCAAATTTGCCATGAACTCTTGATTTTTGTAAGGGATATTACCATATTACTACCATATGGCAGGAGAAGTTATAGTATGGGTAGTATACCATTCCAATCTCAGCCTGTATTTTTTTTTGTATTGTGCCAAGTGGTCAGTGTGACATTTCAATCTTCTAGGTCAATCTACTTGCAGGTGAGAGTTAAACAAACTTGGGCCG
Organism: Myxocyprinus asiaticus; assembly: GCF_019703515.2. Lineage (NCBI taxonomy): Eukaryota > Metazoa > Chordata > Actinopteri > Cypriniformes > Catostomidae > Myxocyprinus > Myxocyprinus asiaticus. The sequence goes on along the minus strand of NC_059375.1, from coordinate 4,382,571 downwards.
AGTTACCACCCATATCTATCTTCCTACTTCTACCATATCTGTCCATGGCAGAAATAGTAAGAGCAGTATGGTTGTATGCCATTCAGAACACACAAAAGTTCTTCGCATGAGCTTTCGTTTCCAGTCTCCCGTGTTCTGATGCATTTGAATGGAATTGAATGGCGTGCGAAGATTTTCAAGGTAATAGCACTCACTAATTAAGTAGTGCAGAAGGTCTCTCAAGAGCAGCATACCTGTTTTTACACTTAGTGTCCCCAAAAATATATGCTCCCAAATGGATAAGATACTATTTAACTTTATCTGGAAGAACAAGCCAAACAAAATTAAGAAAACTGTCCTAACCAATTATTACCTCAAAATGGGTTGAACGTTCTTAGTTTTACTCTTTTCAACTAAATCATAAAAAAATAAAATAATAAAAAAACAATTACATTAAAAATGTTAAGGTTACTTTTTTTGTTATTGTCTGTAAACTTCCTTTTGACATCACTGTAAAAAAAAAAAAAAAAAAAAAAAAAATCTGTTAAATATATATATATCTCTCTCTCTCTCTCTATGGGATTCACGCCCCGTACCTTCTGATTAGTTATTTTTTCCGAAGATGAATCCTGATTACATCGTAATATCATAAGATAAATAAATAGTGTGGTTTGGCACAAACATTACTTAAGAATGTGTTTCTCCCCTTCAATGTAAACAGGACAACCCTTTCGTAACTTACGCCATTTCCTCTGTAAACAGGAAATAAATGGCCTCTGTCTGCAGACGGCCTCTGAAAGGTGCGTTTTAATAGACCTAACATTAAATTATAATGACACTTTACATACTTTCTGTAGTCTGTTTTAATTGTTATTAATTTTTAAGTTGTTCGCGGTACACTTTTCTGCGCCTTGTGTCAATGCAAAGACAACACAGGGAGCGACGCGACAAAACAAGTATTCTACCTTAATTATGAAAGAATTAACGACATCTTTACACAGCGACAGCTGTATACATTTGCTCTACAGTTGTCTTGATAAAGTTGACGGCTGTTGTGTACATCATGGTGTAAGAAGCTGATTGTAGAAAATGGTATAAGAGGATAAACGCCATGAGACGTGTACCAGAGTTTTTTGTTATCGACATGTACCATGTATTCTTAGAAGTACACAAAAATATCACGGTACATGAGTCTCAGTATGTTATTAACATCTGAGACTTGTATGGTTGTACGGGACACCAAAGTATGTCAAAGCATACGAAGGAATTAGCATGCTCCCCCCATGTCATGTCCAAAAATCATGGTTTTACCTGGGTTACTGTAACCACACAATACTGTGCAAAAGTCTTAGACATTTAAGATGTTTCACAAAAACATTTGTCTTAAGATGATTATTTATATCTTCAGCTTTAAGTGTGGCAATAGGAAATATAAATGTTAGACTCCCAAGCATTACTTTTGCGAATAGAAGAACAGGGAGCCCTGCAACAGATGTCATGGCCCCCACATAGCCCCCCCACTGAACATCGTATCAGTCTGAGATTACATGAAGAGACAGAAGCAATTGAGACAGCCTAAATAGATAGAAGAACTGTGGTGAATTCTCCAAGAAGTCTGGAACATCCTGTCTGCCAACAACCAAGTAAAACCAGTGTCCAGGTGTACCTAGGAGAATTGGGGCTGTTTTAAAGGCAAAGGTTGTCACACTGAATATTGATTTAGCTTTTTTATGTTTACTGGACTTTGTATGATGTTAATTGATAAATGAAAACCATTTTTGAAGACATCCTCACTATGCAACATTTTTCACAAGTGCCTAAAACTTTTGCACAGTACTGTTGGTCAAGACAATGGTATAAAAAAATAAAATAAAAATGGATAATACACAAAAGAGGTTGGCCCTAATTGCTTTTCAATTCAAAAAGCAAAGTATTAGAATTAGGAGACAAGAAAAAAAAAACATATGTATTTAAAAAAGAATAATAATAAAAAGAAAACAGTTAGACAAGGCATAACCACATAACCAAACCTCAAACAGTCTCAAAAGGCAGGAAAAATGCAGGCCTTTAAGCTGGATTTAAAAAATGTCCAAGCAAGCCAGAGAGGAGAAACTGATAGCATGAACTGAGTGACCATTGTGTTCTGTTCTTCTACAGCAGCATGGAGGGTTTGAAGTCCTCAAGCAGCACCATGCAGGTGAGTTTCGTGTGTCAGCGCTGCAGTCAGCCACTGAAGCTCGACACATCCTTCAACGTGTTAGACAGAGTGACCATCCATGAGCTCACCGGTACGAACATCAGCACATACAGCATGTTATACTGAAGTTCATTCAACAGGCAGTCCAGTGAGTTTGACTGTCTTTGTTCTCATGCAGCTCCATTAGTGACAGTAACAGCCAGTAAACAGTCAGAGGGAAGAGAGGGCAGCAGCGTCCCTGAGGTGAGTTGACTACTCATTTTGGTGCTATTTTGGTAACATATTTAATATTTAATGTTCTATTTTATTTTATTTATTTATTTTTTTTTATTAAAATGTAAGTTTGACAAAAACTGTTTTGCAAATGTGTATTTAACTACACATTGCTATGTAAACAACAAACAATTTAAGTTAATGAACCTTAAAGTACACAAAACAGATCTTGTTTCATTTCAAGCCAGACTTGACTGAAAGTTAATACTTAAAGTGATAGTTCACCCAAAAATGAAAATTCAGTCATTGTTTACTCACCCTTGTGTTGTTATAACCTTATATGACTTTCTTTCTTTTTCTTAACTCAAAGAGAGAAATTGTGAAAAAATTCTTGTGCTCAGTGATGTCATACAATGGCAGTTTATGGTGGCCACCTCTTCAAACCTCAAAAGAACAAAAATGTGTAATTCAGAATCTAATAAATTATTTCATGAGACTCATGATTGTTATGAAAGCATACGATAAGGTTTGGTGAGAAACAAACCGAAATCTAATATATTATTTAGTGAAAATGTTCACTGACCATTGGTCTCCTGTACGCGTTCATGAGTCTGCACACAAGCTCTTTGTACGAGAGCAACAGTAGTTACGCAGCAAGAGCGAGATGGGGCATTCAAGCGAAAACTTGTTTTGCTTCAACAGGACCGCCAGCGATAACAACAGAAAACACAACATAGCTTTTTGAGACCCTGCTCAAGAATTGCTCATCGGCTGCCCTTACTCCAGAGATTATTTAGCAGAGATGGGCCACTTCTATTCAAACGAATGGGAGAAACTGGAATGCTTAACCAAAAGAGACTTATAACTCTGCAGAACAAAAATGGGCTTTTCCCAATCAGTGGGCATTTTCAAACCATTGAGATTCCCTACTTTCATTGGTTAGTTGAGAAACGCCCATCCTGGTTTGGAAACGTCCACTGATTACTACACAGAGATTCCCTACTTTCATTGGATAGTTTAGAAACGCCCATTCCGGTTAGAAAATGCCCACAGATTTGAAAACACCCATTACAGTTTCGCAGAGACCTATACTACTACAACCAAGGAGGTCTGAGCGCCCAACAGTCTACGGATGTAAAAAGGAAGTCCCGCCTTACAGTTAAAAGAGCCAATCACATTTTAGATCAGACATCGCCTGTCAATCGTCTAGAACACGCATGCGCATTAGCTATACAAGCCGGGAAAATTGCGTCTTTTAGCGTAATATGAGGTGAAGAATCACAATTTATGATTCCAGTATTGTCAGATTTGATTGCTGATTTAAAATGTATCCTTTGATCATAATCTTGACCAACCCTTTTTGAGATTTTGGTCTTTCTCCATTCAAGTAGATAGGAGATGCACTGGTATGACTGGAAATAGCCTCCTGAGAGTGTTCCAAAGATTGCCAGCAGTGGACTGACTTGGAGAGGGTGTAAAATATTTCGCCGCCACTGGCAGCTCCCACTCAACCTGTCACCGTTTGTCACTCGTACGGTCACAGTCATAAGCGTCTCCCTCATGATCTGTCATTATTATTTGCATCTCTCTCGCGATCTGTCACCGTTAATATATAATCAATATACAGTATATATATATATACAATTTCATAATATTTGCAAATGCGCATGTGTATACTGTCTATACACTACTACTTAATACATATATATGCACTTCTTTATATGCACTTCTCTTGCCGATACAGTCCATATGTATTCTGCATGTCTTTTGCACAAGAGAACTGGCTGCAACCTCAAAATGTAAAGCCTGCATCGCTGCAATATGTGCAAATGTGCAACTTGCACAACAGCACTACTAAGAGTAAGATGTGGGTACTACTTTCCCATATGTCTAGCTCACTGTAAATTACCCCTAATTGTAAATGTTCTGTATTTATTGATTGTATTTATTGTTTTTCTGTGAAGAGTTCTATTGTTATTTGTACTAATACACTGGTCTACTGGTCATGTATGTCATCTGTGCCAAGTGTTGGTCTTGTAAGATATGTCATATGTTTGTTACTTATGGTTCAGTGTGTTGCATTTCATCTGTGTTATGTTTCATCCCCTGCCATACAGAAGAGAAATAACCAGTCCCTCTAGGATTTTGCGATCTTGCAATCTCAAGAATTCTTGTAAATTCAACCAATCTCCGCATTATTTGCGGTAGCTTGCAATTTGTATAGTTTCTGTAAATCTGAGCGAATCCCATCGCTTTCCTTTATGTTTGACAGCAGCAAAACAAATGCATGAAAAGCGTGCAGTTGCAACATATCCAAATGCACAGTTGCCATTGTATCATCTCCATAGTAACAGTAAGTGTCTCGCCTAATCTCCTCCACGTATGCGTTCATTACAAAATCCTTGTCTAAACTGTCACGGGACCGCAGACACACATACATCACAGCTAGCGTTTAATCTTACCCTGTGTGCTGCGATTGAGACACAAAACCTGACAGAACATAGGTTTTAGACAGAAACCCCAACATTCACTTAAAATCTCCATTAGTTTTGTAGTAAAATGTGATTAGAAGTTGAAGTACTTAATACAATAGGCTACGAATCTGAAAATAGCAATATATGCTGGACACTTATGCTGAAATGTTCATAGATGTTTTTTACGGATATAAAAAAGGTCACATGTATACATACAGTATTTGCAACATATATTTCAAAATATGACACAAATGTGCATTTTCATATAGGTAACACATTTTTCAAAACACTTGTGGAATTTATATTTGTACATAAATGCTCAAATATGTGAACTCTAATTGTATATTTTCGTATATGGCCATATACCAGATTTAAATATCAGACAATGTAATAATTGCAGCATGCCTAATGAATCCTCATTTGTGTTTTTAGTTTACAGATTTATTGCACGTCAATTTTAAACTTGGAGAAGTTTCCTTGCATTGTCTGAGGCAGAAAATGGTAATACAAAAATAATTAAGGGTCTTCCAATACCCACAGGTTTTACCTAAATGTATGGTAGCCTATTTTTGTGTGTAATTCTTTTTTTTCCCTATAACTTCATATTCAGTTATTGTGCACTAAAATATTTACATACAATTGCATTTACAATGTAATTAACACAATTACAGAGGTATATAATGATGATTTGTGTGTTTTCACTGCAAAACAACCCAAATAAATGCTGCAAATTGCATCGCAAAAGTTTAGAAAAGCCACAGCAAATTGTCATTTTGGGCCACAAAATCAGGAAAGACTCAAAGAACAGTGACAAATCGAGAGGGAGACACAGAACGGTATGCATCGAAAGGGAGATGCAAAGAACGGTGACGCATCGAAAGGGAGACGTAAAGAACAGTGACGGATCGAGAGGGAGACAAAGAATGATGACAGATCGAGAGGGAGACACAAAAGAACGGTGACGCATCGAAAGGGAGACGTAAAGAACGGTGACGTATCGAGAGGGAGACGTAAAGTACGGTGACGTATCGAGAGGGAGACTCAAAGAACAGTGACGCATCGAGAGGGAGACGCAAAGAACGGTGTTGAGTCGAGTGAGAGCTGCCTGTGGTGGTGGCAGGTCTCCGTGGCGGCTCTCCCTGCCACAGAAAGATTTTACACCTACGGCTGACTTGTTAGAAAGACTTTGCCTTACTGGCACGTTATACCTTATTCAAGGACCCGAAAGCAATCGCGGGACATAGACAGTCGCCTCGTGCTCGCACCATGCATCAGGACAGTGCACAGGAGATTAACAATCAGTAAAAATTTTCACTAAATTATACGATTTCAGTTTGTTTCTCACCAAATCTTATCTTATGCTTTCATAACAATCATGAGTCTCATGGAATAATTTATTAGACTTCTGAATTATACTTTTGTGTTCTTTTGAAGCTTGAAGAGGTGGTCACCATAAACTGCCATTATATGACATCACTGAGCACAACATTTGTTCACAATTTCTCCCTTTGTGTAAAGAAAAAGAAAAAAGACATACAGGGTTATAACAACACAGGGGTGAGTAAACAATGTCTGAATTTTGGGTGAACTATAAGTCCGATGTTCATTCAGTGAAGGATCAATAAAACCATGAGTTGTTGAGTCGTTAGAAGCGATTCATAAAAAAACAGCTTATAAGAGTCTTTTTATTTTATTTTTTTATTATCTTTTTTTAAACAAACATGTACATACATCTATACACTCAGGTATATATTCTTGTCTACATGTACTTATTAGTCGTACATACTGAGCTTATACAGGTATACATCTGTGTGTGTGTATATGTATATATATATATATATATATATATATATATATATATATATATATATATATATATATATATACATGAACGCACACAAACATACACACATAAAACAATGCTATGGCAGTTCCTTCAGTCATTTGTTTTTGAATAGGACTACTCCGGTTACACTGTGTTTATTTTTGAGTGCAGCCAGTAAACACAATAGAAAAATGTGCTGTCTTGGCTTTATTTCGCATACGCGTTCTTTAAAAAAAAAAAAAAATTATTTAGTAGGGGTGTACATATTTGCTCTGACAATGATTCGATATCGATTCTTTACCTAACAGTTACGATGCATCGAAAAAATCTCACATTTTGTCAGGATTTGATTTGATCCGATTAAATTATTTTGGAACAATTCATCATTATTAAAAGAAAAAGCTTTACTATCCATTTTATCCTACAGTTCGCAGAGGGTGTACACTTGCGTGCTCCACACCTGGGGCAGAAAGCTTGTGTAATCTGAGACAGCATCTGTATCACTTTGACTATTAATATATTAATGATAATCAATTCTTAATTTCCATAATCATCACAATTTCTTTGTCAGATTGCATTAGATGCATCGATGCATTTTTACACCCCTGTCATTTAGTTAATTAGCAGACGCTATTATCCAAAGCGACTTACAAATAAGGAACATAAACAATTTGTCATACAAAAGTCAACAATATCTGCAGTATCACACTCCTAAGTTCCAAAAGAAGCTGAATGCATCTTGTTGAGCAAAGAAGTGCTATTACTTTTCAAAGGAATCAGACTTAAAGGGTTAGTTCACCCTAAAATGAAAATTCTCATGATTTACTCACCTTTAAGCCATCCCTGATGTGTGTGACTTTCCTTCTTCAGAAGAACCGAAATAAAGATTTTTATAAGCAGATTTCAGCTCTTTTTGTCCATACAGTGTCAGTAAACAGGTGCCATCAGGCTGCTGGCTGTTTGACGGTCCAAAAGGCATATTTAGGCAGCATAAAAGTAATCCACAACACTCCAGTCGATCAATTAATGTCTTCTGAAGCAAAACGATAGGTTTGTGTAAAAAAAAATAAAAAATCGATAAGTAAAACTTTATTAACTTAAAAAAATTGCTTCTTGCCAGCAGTCGACGCATCAGTGACGTAAGCACAATGGCGTGTTCACGTGAGAAGTCGGAAGTGCACACTTTGTATTCAACAGAGGAACGGACATCATGTGAGAGTTAGGTCATTTTAAACAGCAATGCAACGCTGGCTTGAAGCAACGATTTAAAGTTAAATATGCTTTAATTATTGATTTGTTTCTTAAACCAACCTATCGATTTGCTTCAGAAGACATTAATTGATCGACTGGAGTCATGTGGATTACTTTTATGCTGCCTAAATATGCCTTTTGGACTGTCAAATAGCCAGCAGCCTGATGGCACCTGTTTACTTGCATTGTATGGACAAACAGAGCTGAAATCCCCTGCGAGAAAAACATATTTATTAATAACTACAGTCTTGACCAACACAAAATAGGTATCTTTTTAAAGCTTAGAAGCTCTACTTTACAATGCATGTAGACAAACTGAACAAGTGCTTTGAAATTGCAGACAAATCCGAAGTTTTCCGTTTTGATAATTTATTAATAATTTTGCACTGTACATGTTATTGTAATCGGTAAAAACATCAAACTGATCAAAAAGCCACGTGTCATATGTCGTTGGAAAACTCTCAAACAGTATAATACAACCAGCCTATTTGTTTTACTCAGACAAAAATATAGTGAGGAATACCTAAGTATATGTCTTTGACATACATGTTACTTATAAACAGGTGTTGCTTATAGGCCACATTTTTGCTTATAACTTCACGAAAATAAACAGAACATAAAATATCACATACTATTAATTAGAGGAGGGGATTTCTGTTATAATGAGCTCACATACAACATTATTGGATGCATATTTGTTTTCTTTGTTTGGAGATGTTTTTGGACACTAGGATAAATGATATTTGTAATGTTATAACTTTTGATTGCTGTATCAACACACAATTTTACTCAGTCAATGGGTGAGCAGTTCACTACAGTATGTTATGTTGCTTCATAAAAGCCTTTAAAAGATCGTGTTGATAAATGGGTTTATAGTGCATTTTCAACATATTTTCCGCAGAGTTTAGCATGTGCCACGCGGTAAAAAGGAGGAGCGCCTCGTCTCACTGCCGCTTTTGGGGCACAGCACCACTCGGCTCGTGCGCCCAGTGTGACGGCTATGACCAGTTTGTGTAAGACAGGCCGAACAAAAAGCCGTCCTCCATCGTTGTTGCTGCTGCTATTGTATCGTGTCGAAACAGCACCAGAAGAAAACAGTCAACATAAGATTACGTCACTACTGGGGTTCTTATATTAGGTATGGCTGCAAGATTAAAAAGTCTCTTCTGGAATGTTGTCCCTTTTTAAAAGTCTCCTTCCAGAAAGTCCCTCTTGGGGGACACTGGAACTATATGTCGGAAAGGGGCTATAGAGACATGGGGGTCTGCTCTTTTGACTTGGGCCAGTAAGCAGCCTCCTAGCAACCACCTGGAACACCCTAGCATTGTGGTGGAAAGTTTTGCACGGGCAAACATTACTCACATTTTCATGTCTAACAATATAGGTTTAATTACCAAAATGAAAACCAATTTGAGTTAGCTAGCAACCAATTAGCTGCAAAAGTGGCCTAAATGTGTGTGTTCTTTTAGGAGACCCTTGTGGAAAGCAAACAGGATGGTGTCGCCCGAAAATACATCCCACCCGCAAGGTATAATGAGCCTGATCTTCTTAATAAATGTGTTTAACATTTCATGGCAAAAGTGGCATGCATATTAATGAGAGGAATGTGAAATGACTGCCGTGACATCATTGTGACAATGTAAATATGTAAAAATTATGAATATATGGTGTTGTATTAATGGGCTGTAGGATGATGTCGACTGAAAGCACCAACAGTTTCACTCTAATTGGAGAAACTTCAGATGGAGGAACTATGGAGAACTTGAGCCGCAGACTGAAGGTGAGAACTCATTAATACAGAGCAACAAAATAGTACATAGTTTTACATTTACATTAAAGGGGTTATGAAGTGCTATTTTTTTATCATTGTATTATCTTCCCTGAGGCCCAATGATAATGTTATAAAAGTTTTTTTTGCACAAAAACAGTCACAAATTAATAATATATTATCATTTTCCACCCTGTTTTTGGCCCTCTGTCTGAAACGCTTGGTTTTGGCCTAAGCGCCTCCTTAAAACTTCAATGTAAACGCCCACTGTAATGATTGGCTAACATAATGCAGCCCCTCAAATTCAGCAAACTCAATTGGAAGAGAACCTCGACATAAAAGAGAGTGACTTCTTTTCAGAGTTGTAACTTGACAATGTGTTTTTTTTAAAGCAATGAGATACATGACAGCAGTCAAAGAGTCTGTGTAGTTCATGTTTATATGCAAAATACAGGTATTTCAAATTAATTCAAAATAGTCCAGATGGGTCCCCTTTGGTTTTATGTTAGGAATAGTTAGCCACACAAGGCCTGCTCTCTTAACTTGGACCGCGCGCCAATGGGCGGGGCCAAAGGTGCAATGACGCATGTTGTGGGATGAGTAAATACAAATTAGCAATATTTCATGACGTGATGAACAGACAGATTTCAAAATGAGATGTTTCAGCAGGGTGGCAACTATAAATGCTCTTTTTAGACTGGGGAGGAAGTTTTGAATTTACAGTATGTTTTATAGTACAGTTACCTCTTATATGTCTAAATATCAAGGAAAATGTTATTCCCCATTTCATGACCCCCTTAATGTTCTTTACAGGAACACCTCAACTCTAAAATAGGGCACCAACAATTTCTTCCTGAATTGTCATGTACAATTTCAAAGTATCAGCAGGCTTTGGCCTGTTTCTTAGCGATGTTTTAGGGACCTAAACTGACCCCCCTCTTAAAAATGGTAATACAGTTTTTTTTTTCCAACATAACATTGCTTTATAATTAAAATATCATTAAAACAAAGCGTTGTTGCTGATATGTCTGTGGTCATATGAACAACCAGTTCTCAGCTCATTTCGAGCTGGACTTAATAACCTGCGGTGTGCAGGTGAGTCATCTGTGCCGATTCAGTGTGGAAGTGAGTTGTCTGATTGATTCAGTCCTGTTTGTCCGTGAATCAGACCGATGACAGTCTGATTTGCCAGTCGGCTTGACTGATTCATTAAAAAGGATCTGCACCAATCAAGCGATTCATTTGCTGTATGTTCGTGTTGGTGTTCAGCCAACAATTAGCAATTACAAGAACGTTTTGTTTAACCTGTTGATGCTCATTGACCCCACCCATGGGGTTAACTTTACTTTGCTTAAATGAGTTCAGAATTACTATATAGTGTGCTGTTCAAAATTGTTCATAATGTTGACAAATTATACATTTTTATAATTTGTCAACATTATTAACTCTTTTTTGACTAGACTATATAGTAAATGAGAACTAATTTAAGCAAAGTGACATCAGTTCTGGGGGGGGCATGCACATCAACATGTTAACTTTCTATTTGTGTTAAGTTCCTAGAAATTAAGTAGTTTGAGGTTTGAAACACTGCAATTTCAGCAGCTTGGCGAAAGCCAAATAGGCTTTCTGTCTACCAAAAAGTACTATAATAATGTAACTAAGTTATGTTTGAGTGTCACCTGGAAATACACACCCAAACACACATATACAATGATCTTTCAAACTCGTAAATGTAACATTTGACATTAAATTACAATTCTCAAAATTATGGTACATCAAATTTGTTGTAAATTTGACATCCGTTTGTGTTTTGTATAGGTGACAAGTGATCTGTTTGACATCATATCTGGTCAGACAGATGTTGATCATCCGCTGTGTGAGGAATGCACTGACACACTGCTGGATCATCTGGACACACAACTCAACATCACTGAGAACGAGTGCCAGAATTACAAGTTAGTATCTTACACACTCACAACAACAGTGAACTGGAACTGGTTAAGTAAGTTTAATATTTCAATGTATTGTTAAATTATTAAACTGAAATGATGGACATTGTATTTTAAGGCAAGTCATTTTTGTTAGTATTGCGCTTTTCACATTGTTTCAAAGCAGATTTACAGAAAATCATGTGTTAAAGGAATAGTTCACCCCAAAATGAAAATTATCTTATCATTTACTCACCCTCATGCCATCTCAGATGTGTATGACTTTCTTCTGCAGAACACAAATGAAGATTTTTAGAAGAATATCTCAGCTCTGTAGGTGAATGGTGACCAGACCTTTGAAGCTCCAGAAATCACTTAAAGGCCACATAGAAGTAATCCATGTCTTCAGAAGCGATATGATACGTATGGGTGAGAAACAGATCAATTTAAGTCTTTTTTTTATTTTTTTTTTTTTTTTTACCATAAATCCCTACTTTCACTTTCAAAATGTAAAATACTGCGAAAGTGAAGATGGAGATTTATAGTAAAAAGCAGTACTTAAATATTGATCTGTTTCTCACCCACACGTATCATATCACTTCTGAAGACACTGATTTAATCACTGGAGTCTTATGGATTACGTTTATGCTGACTTTATGTGCATTTTGGAGCTTCAAAAGTTTGGTCACCATTCACTTGCATTGCGAGGACCTACAGAGCTGAAATATTCTTCTAAAAATCTTTATTTGTTTTAAGTAGAAGAAAGAAAGTCATACACATCTGGGATGGGATGGGATGAGAGTGAGTAAATGATGAGAGAATTTTCATTTTTGGGTGAACTATGCCTTTAACGTATAATTTGAAATAAGTCATTTGCTGTATCATGTGATTGTATTGGCTGTCAGGAACTGTTTAGAACTGCTTTCTCAACTGCCAGAGGAAGAGGAAGTCAGTCTGTTAAATGAACTACAACAGTTGAAACACGAGGAAGAATCTCTCATCCAGGAGATGGAGAGCATCGAGGTGCAGCGTGAAGCTGTTGCTAAAGATCTGGTGGAGGGCCGGAGCCACAGCGAACAGCTGAACACAGAAGAACTGCAGTGCGTATCAAAGACAGTACTGATGAAGGGCTCAAAGCATCATGTCATGATCAGGGATTTTTTTATTATTTGATAGGGGAGAGTGGGGCTAGTTGTCACAAGAGCTATATGTCAGTAACGATAAGATTTGGAATGAAAAATTCAAATGCGCAAATGTGCGTTTTTTTTCTAGCAGAGGTTTTGTGTTTTGTATCTTTTTTTTTTTTTTTTTTTTTGAATTTTAGCCTTCGCAGTAAATCATATTTCTGTAATCGCTCTTGGGTAAACACGTGAACATAATCAAACCACGCTGGCTCACATTAAGGAAGGGGCCAACTATATCGTAATTGCACATTTTTGCTGAAAGGTTTAAATGTGTTTTTAGAACAAAGGTATTTTTCATGAAAGTCAGGGCATGTTGTCACATTTTTCGGGGCAGGTTGTCACATGTGTTGTGGATGACATGCATTCTGGCTACGATCACACTGCAGCTGAATGTGGCCCAAATCCATGTATTTTTTTTCTCACACAACGTCATACAGATCAGTTAATTGGATGGCAATATGTGAAAAGCCACAAGCGCTTTGAATCTGACATTTTCAAATCCGATCTGGGCCACTTTCATATGTGGAAATAAACCGGATACGTATGTGCGTTCAGTGTGAACAGGTCAGATTTAATGTGATTTTTACATCAATCTAACTCAACATTTGTCATTTGCGTACTTGATATTTGCCATATATAGATGTGTTATTGCATTTAATTGCGAGTCATGTCTTTTCTATTTATGCATTCAGTTCTTTGTCAAAGAAATAAAATAAAATTATAGACTCAACAGTTTGTTCAGCGATTCGTTTGGACTGCACATAGTAAAAAAGGTACATTTTTATGTACTGTAAATGCTCTGCTTGTGCAGAAGACAGTTTCTATATATCTCAAACTGTATCAAAATGCAAATGCAAGCAAGTCAAAGGAAATCTGAAATAATTGTACTGCAGATAACAACTCTTCTTACCTTACATATATGTAATGGTGTTTTTCCTGCTGTCCTTCGATTTTATGGTGTGTTTTGCTCATAAGTTATATTAAACTCTTGAGCTTCGATGATAAATAAATTGCACCATATGAAGGCAAATGACTTTATTTAAAAATACTTTATCCATCAAGACGTTCTTTCTCCATCACTTGCTGACATTTTATTAGATAGGCATTAAAGGCATCCGTTTAAAAAAAACAGCTAATAACCTTTTTAAATGCAATTTAATTAATCATATTAAAATGATGAACATGCCAGAGTTTGTTAGACGCATGCTCAGGGAGTGTTACAGTATATGCATGTGGGTTGATTTAGGAGCTTCGGCTGTTCAATCTGATATGGGCTAAATTTAAAATTTGATGTGAACAACCTTTCCAAAAAATCTGATTTGAGCAGAAAATCAGATTTAAGTCACATTCATCGGCGGTGTGAACGTTGCCTTATACATTTGTGCAGTGTCTGCACTACGTTGACCACTGCGCCCCATTTTGACCACTGACGTTTAAGGGCAGTGGGTGGATTTTTTTAGACGGCCCCTTACGCACTGTAGGTGAATACACAACAAACTTCAAGCCTAAAACTTTGGATAAAAGCGTCTGCTAAATCTGTGATTCTCAACCAGGTGGTCGAGACCCAGTAGGGGGCCTCAGCAAACTTCCAAGGGGGCCTCAAGATGTATTGAAGTTATTTCAAATAAGTTAAGTTGAAATACGATAACTTCATTTAAATGCTGAAATGAGTTAAAATCATGATGTAGGCCTAAAACACAAACTGACAGTTCCTGAAACGTCTGGAATCATGAAATTAATTGTGATAAGTATTTTAATCTGTTGACACTTTTAGATTCTGGGGCTTTGAAAAATGTGAGGGGCCTCTGAATCAAAAAGGTTGAGAAGCACTCTGACTAACTGTAAATGTTTATTATATCTCGTTTGTAATGATCGTTAATTATATTTAGCAAAAAATTGACAAGGTATCAATCCTCTTTGTCTTTGATTTTCCTGATTTTAAGTTATGGTTCGTTTAAGTTTATTTTAGTCTCTTTTTGTCGCAAGCAGTGCATAGCTAACAGAAGGGGTGGAAGAAAAAAGGACAAAAACAAATATTCAAATAAAATGGCTAATATTAACTGCTCTTTTTCGTAAAAATGTTCTGTTATCTCAGTGCAACAGGACAGGCAGTCAAGGCAAAGTTAATTTCAGAGGTAAAAGGGAACTGTTGTTGAAAGACCGCCCAATATATGCTTTAAAAGACCTTTACACTCAGAAAGGAAAGATCCTGACAGCTGTCATCAGTGGCTGATTTCAGTCGATAAAGAGAGGCAAACGAAATGACTTTTAAACAAATTCACGGAGGTTCTCAAGGGAGACGCATGGAATTTGTGTTCAAGTAAAGGTAGGATATAGTGTGACAACATGCTCCGCTACAAAAGGTCGAAGTGTGTATAATGAACTGGGTAATAAGAATGCAAATGTTCATAGCTTTTTTGGAGCCAAGATTTTATGGTATTTGGCTTTGCAGCAATTGACTTTCAAAAATAAATCTACCCAGAAAAATATTCAATGCAGTAAAAAAGTGTGACAACTAGCCCCGGTCTCCCCTAAAGACAGATGTTAGCTACTCATTTGTAATGTTGGAAGCACGACATTTGGCAAATTTTCAACACATCTTAGTCTTATCGTTTGTTCTGCCAAGTGCCAACTGGATTAATAGGATCTTCTTCTGGTGTTTAGGAGTAATAGTATCTATCCATATCTCACTGTGACTGGATGACTCAAGTTTCTGAACACCCAAAAGGCGTTGTGGATGTGTAGATGTATTCATCATGGTTGTGGAGGTTCAGAATGAGTTGTTTTTGCAGCTTAATTTTTAGATTGGAGTGACAATTTTGAGTTATAAAAGTTACAGTATGTTTTCGTAGTACAATGAACTTTTTTTTTTATTTTCCAAAGTTTTGAGTTTACGGCTAAAAGCAAATATGCCTCAATCTCTCTCTCTCAGGTATCAGAAGGAGTACTGTGAGTTTAAGCGCCAACAGTTGGAGTTGGATGATGATATTAAGAGTGTGGATAATCAGATGCGTTACTGTCAAATTCAGCTTGACAGACTCAAGAAGACCAACGTTTTCAACACCACCTTTCACATCTGGTAAGAGTCAACACTAATTTATTTAGACTTAATTTAAACATTCAAGACGCAGTGCTATATCAGTGCTGATTTCCTCTGCTTAAATTAGATAGCTGGTGGTTAGTGAATAAGATGTAGTTTTTTGTGTTGAAATACCACACGCAAAATTGGTGCAATTTTTTGTGAATTCACCGCGAGGTGTTATCAGTTAGGTTTTGCTTTGACCATTTACGATGTAAGATTATGTATGTTCAACACAATCAGTGTTTTTTTTTTTTTCTTTCTTTACCTAACCCCAGGCACAGTGGGCAGTTTGGAACGATAAATAACTTCCGGCTGGGCCGATTACCCAGCGTACCGGTGGAGTGGAATGAGATTAATGCTGCCTGGGGTCAAACTGTGCTTCTACTGCACGCTCTAGCAAAAAAAATGGGGCTGCGCTTTCAGAGGTCCTTTGAATTATGTTTTATTTATTTTTAAATTATTTACCATTTTATTAAAACAAATATTAATAACAGTGGACTTTTTTGAATATATAACATGTTTGACAAGCGTGAATTCCAAAGAACCCCTCTCAAATGCTTCATGTCCTCTTTGTAGATATCGACTAGTTCCGTATGGAAATCATTCCTATCTGGAATCTCTCACAGATAAGTCTAAGGTTGGTTTAACATCTTTATTTTTTTCAAAGGTAGATTACTGTGAACAAGGTCACTGCAAGTCAGTCAACTCAAAATTATTTCAATGTGAAATAGTTCAAAGGTGCACTAAGATTTTTTTTTTTTGTGAATAGTACAAGTAAGTACTAATTGAAGGATATACCTTTTTACAGTGGGGAAAAAGGTATTGTTCTTTTATCACGAAGTGGAAGCTCCATCAAACCACCCAGACACTGCCTAGAAAACTTTAAAACTCTCCAGGACAATAGAGCGCAACAGTCTGGTTCTGGAAGTAAAAACCCCATTCATTTTTTCCATAGGGGAATTGATTTTTAACGATAACCTTTAAACCTTTAAAAACAGACCTTGTTGTTGGTGTATATGCTTCTGTTGAAGCCATCGGTCCGTGTCATTTCAACCTAAAATTGTGTTTAACAGTGGAATTTCTGGTATAGAACTACACTACCCAAGATCCTTTAGGGAAACGATCCACCATTCAAAGAATCCAAGCGAACAAAGTGCGCCAAACAGGCACTGCAGCGACCTCCCATTCGCATGACATACTGTGAAAGACTCAATCGAGTCTGTCTCCCTATGCTGTCAAACTGCTTGTATCTTTGCAAAAATCTGAATATTTTGCAATAAAATCTAAATGTATTAATTCTACACTTTTAATCAATGGGCCTCACTCGTGAAACTTTCGGAAATATATGAGTAAATTGGGAGTAATCTACGCATAAAATGGACCTTCTCTGGATTCACAAACGCTGTATACACCCCAGATTTGTTAGTTAAATGTGTGTATGATAGTGAATTCCATACATTTATAAATGGAGGGCGTGTGTGCGTTCATTCACAATTATCATAATCCACGGCCATGAAAACACCAAGGCACCAGACTCGCTAGTAAATGCTGTTAACATCTATGCGTAACAGTAATGAAATCTTTATATATATAAATAAAATGCATTCACATCGCAAAATGCTGGTTTAGCAAACACAATAGCATCTCAAAAGAAAGTGAGGAACTTACTGTCTTTGCATGTTTTTGTTGTCATATGACACTCTTTTGTGAATCAAACAATTCAAGAGGTCAGTAAAAATGGTTTGACATGAAGCTTTAGTGTAAATATGTTCAGTTTACGCCAGCAGAGGGTGTCCACCACCATTAACCTTCTCTGGTTCTGTTCTGTGACCGAAACTAATAAATATACGACAGAGTGCAGGCTTTTTCTGTTTGTTCCCTCCTTGTATTGTGTACGCACCTGCCTGCGATGTGTTTATTGGTTTAACAGCATAAGCATTGACCAAACGTTGTCAGCTGAATGCAGTTTTTCGATGCTTATACTGAATTATGAAACCTAAATTATAGAGCTCATTTCAAATAAAAAAACTGTCCAACCAGTAACGTTAGAGGGCATTCATTTTTTCAAGAAAATCAAACAAACTGCGTCTTCCTTCGGTCTTTTCGCCCTATGCCAAGTACTTCTACACAAACTTGAAGTCAAAAGTTTACATACACCTTAGCCAAATACATTTCAACTTAGTTTTTCACAATTCCTGACATTTAATTGTAGAAAAATTAACTTAGGTCAGTTAGGATCACTACTTTATTGTAAGAATGTTAAATGTCAGAATAATAGTAGAGAGAATGTTTTATTTCAACTTTTATTTCTTTCATCACTTTCCCAGTGGGTCAGAAGTTTACAAATTTTCTATTGGATTGAGGTCAGGGCTTTGTGATGGCCACTGCAATATTTTACATACACTTTGTTAGTATTTGGTAGCATTGCCTTTAAATTGTTTAACTTGGGTCAAATGTTTTAGGTAGTCTTCCACAAGCTTCTCACAATAATTTGCTGGAATTTTGTCCCATTCCTCCGGACAGAACTGGTGTAACTGAGTCAGGTTTGTAGGCCTTGTAACACAGTTCAATGGAAAGGAGGTGAGAACCGGCTTAACAATATAAATAATAGCTTAATAATAAACTTAACAAAAAAGACACAAATATAAACAGGTGTCGGACAGCTGCCCGTAACACTCTCTCTGTCGCACTGCTGTCTCAGGTCGCCCTTATCCCTCTTGGGCTTAATCAGCCTAATTAGGGGCCGGGTGTGCGGAATCATGACCCGGCCCCGCCCTCCACCCTGCCACATTCCTCCCTCGTTCTCTCAGGCCGGGGAGCCCCCCCGCATGACATACATCTCTCCCCCCCCCCCTTTCCCTGGGGAGGGCGTGCCCTTCCGGCCCCATCTGCCGGTAGGTCATCCCCGTCTTCCTGGATCTGGGGGGGGGGGCAAGGGGAGGTAAACAACAATAACAAAAAAACATGGTACATACACACTGTAACAGTGATATTACCAACAAAAAAATACAATAAGAATATTTAAAAAGAGAGGGAAAGGCCAACGCAGAGCGGGAGAGAGAGAGAGAGAAAAATAATTTACTCATCGGTTCTCTGATACGCTGTAGCCTGGTCCCTGGCCACTCCTCCACCCTCTAGCGGACGACAGCCACGCCTCCCCGGGCGGATCGGAGGCAGTTCTCCAGCCCCTGGCGGACGGAATGCCCCGCCGCGTTTCTGGTGGACGGAAGGGGTCTCCCCCGCCCCTGGCAGCGGTCCTCCCACTCCAGGCAGTCGGCCAGGAGCCCCTCCCCGCTCGCGGTTGGCGGTTCTCTGAACCCGCCGCATTTTAGCGGCTGGTAGGGGTCTCCTCCGCCCCTGGCAGCGGCCCTGACTGCTCCAGGCGGTCGGTTAGGAGACCCTCCTCCCCTCGCAGGTGGCGGCTGTTCCTCTGCTCTCAGGCAGCCGGGCTCCTCCGTCCCCCGGTGGATGGCCGCGGCTGATCCGTTGGGGTGGATGGTAGTGGCGAGGATGCTACTACGGCGCATCCCTTCTCCTTCCCGGGCTTCAGCACCAGTGTAACAGTTTAAAGTAGGAGGCGAGAACCGGCTTAACAATATAAATAATAGTTTAATAATAAACTTAACCAAAAAGACACAAACATAAACAGGTATCGGACAGCTGCCCGTAACACACTCTCTGTCACACTGCCGTCTCCGGTCACCCTTGTCCCTCTCGGGCTTAATCAGCCTAATTAGGGGCCGGGTGTGCGGAATCACGACCCGTCCCCGCCCTCCACCCTGCCACAGGCCTCCTTGCTCACACATGCTTTTTCAGTTCTGCCCACAAATTTTCTATTGGATTGAAGTCAGGGCTTTGTGATGGCCACTGCAATACCGTGACTTTGTTGTCCTTAAGCCATTTTGCCACAACTTTGGAGGTATGCTTGGGGTCATTGTCCATTTGGAAGACCCATTTGCGACCAAGCTTTAACTTCATGGCTGATGTCTTGAGATGTTGCTTCAGTATATCCAATTTTCCTTCCTCATGATGCCATCTATTTTGTGAAATCCATCAGTCCCTCTGGCAGCAAACATGGTTGGGATGGTGTTCTTCGGCTCGCAAGCCTCACCCTTTTTACTTCAAACATAACGATGTACATTATGGCCAAAAAGTTCCATTTTTATTTCAGCAGACCAGAGGACATTTTTCCAAAAGTAAGATCTTTGTCCCCATGTGCACTTGCAAACTGTAGTCTGGCTTTTTTATGGCAGATTTGCAGCATTGGCTTCTTCCTTGCTGAGCAGCCTTTAAGGTTATGTCGATATAGGACTCGTTTTACTGTGGATATAGATACTTGTCTACCTGTTTCCTACAGCATTTTCACAAGGGCCTTTGCTGTTGTTCTGGGATTGATTTGCACTTTTCATACCAAACTACTTTCATCTCTAGGAGACAGAATGCGTCTCCTTTCTGAGTGGTATGATGGCTGCGTGGTCCCATGTTGTTTATACTTGTGTACTATTGTTTGTACAGATGAAGTGGTACCTTCAGGCATTTGGAAATTGCTCCCAAGGATGAACCAGACTTGTGGAGGTCCACAATTTTTTTTTTTTTTTTTCTGAGGTCTTGTCTGATTTCTTTTGATTTTCCCATGATGTCAAGTAAAGAGGCACTGAGTTTGAAGGTAGGCCTTAAAATACATCCACAGGTACACCTCCAATTCAGTGCACCTCCTATCAGAAGCTAATTGGCCATCATTTTCTGGAATTTTCCAAGCTGCTTAAAGGCACAGTTAACTTAGTGTATGTACATTTCTGACCCACTGGAATTGGGATATAGTCAATTAAAAGTGAAACAATCTGTCTGTAAACAATTGTTGGAAAAATTACTCATGTCTTGCACAAAGTAGATGTCCTAAACCACTTGACAAAACTATAGTTTGCTAATATTAATTCTGTGGAGTGGTTAAAAAATGAGTTTTAATGACTTCAACCTAAGTGCATGTAAACTTCTGACTTCAATGTATATGCTGTATACATACACACACACACACACACACATTTTAAAAACAAAAACCTCTTTTTAAAGCAAAACTATGTCATTTTTATGCCACCAAACATTTCTTTCAAAACAGTTTTCTGAATACGTCCCCCTTTTGCCATTGATCGAACAAACAGATTGTCCTGCCCCCAACCCATGCCATTGGTCGAGTCAATGTTATTGTCTTTCTTGAGATGGGTTACTCAAAACAAAAAGAGGAATTTACAGTGTTTCAAGTATTTTAACACCGAAAAATGTGCATACTTCTGCTTTAATTTATGTTAGTTAAGGTTAAGTTTACTCATTCATTTATTAGTTAATGTTTTCATTATTTAATTTAACTCCTATCAAAATGTAGTCATGGCAGATTGTCTGAAAGAACACAAAACTTTTCTAAATGTCTTACACACGATTTACACGTGGTACACGTGGTCAGGAGTATGTGTAAACTTTGTTTGTACCAACTAACATTTTGAAAATATGAAAACTTCCATTAACCGGAGAATTGACGTCAGAATGGCTTTACAAACAATTTACACAAAAATTAGTTTTGCTCGTGTTTCATGAATGAGGCCCAATCATTTTAAATCAATAGTTTATATATTTCTATAATTTTTAATTTAATGACAATATTCTCAATGCTTCATGGGATTGTAGTTCATGCCCTCATTAAAGATGTTAAATACACAGTTTGTACCTTTGCCTTTTTGTTTGATTTACAAGTACTTTTTTGGCTTGCTTCAAATCAAAGTTTGTAATGTTGTGATTCAGCACGGAGCTGGTTGGTTTGGTTCATGGCTTAGGCTTTTCTTAAAATCCTTCATAAAAGAGTTCTATGGAAAAACTGAATGGGAAAAATACTTCCAGAACACAGATGGCTAAAAAAAAAAATGTGGGCAGGCAATGTTGCGCTCTGTAAATAAGACTTTTGAGAGAGGCCAAGATGACTTGTTCACGTGTTCACATTCACATTTGCTGCTGTTTGCTGTTGTAGGAGTTGCCACTGTATTGCTCAGGTGGTCTGCGCTTTTTCTGGGATAATAAATTTGACCACGCTATGGTGGCCTTTCTCGACTGCGTCCAGCAGTTTAAAGAGGAGGTGGAGAAGGGTGACACAGGCTTCTGTCTGCCATACAGGTGAGAACGTAGAGAGGACCTCATTTAATTAAATCAGGTGAAGTCTGATAAATTGGGCCACTTTTTGACAAAACAGTATGCCACATATTTGTGCTTCAATATGAAAATAAAATATCTGTATTTACTAGTGTTCAACCAATATGGGCTTTTCAATGGCCGATATCGAGAGGGCAGGTTGCCACTATAACGTTCGGCTGGACTTTATAGAAAATGACCTACTGCCGACTACCAGCTTGACCGCAATGAACACTTCACTGACCATTGCCTGTATCACCTCTTTTTCTTCATTGTTTGTTTGCTCTGGGTTTTCACAAATTACCCCTTTTAAATATAGCAAAGTCATGATATCTAATCCAGCAGTTATGATTTTGAAGGTATTTGAGAATATGGCTTTAATTTAGTTTTGTGATAACTGTTTTAAAAGCATGAACCTTTAATCAGAGAAATGTGTTTTATAGTGTTTTGAGAAAATGATTTAAATCAAGAAAATACACCATCTGTTTAGGAAAATATAACTATTGTTTAATTAGCTGTTAATTGTTTTAAGAATATTGACCTTAGTTTTGGTGAAATGTGTAAGATCAGTTGGGAAACCTAAGCTACTGTTTAATAATCCTTTAGCAGACCTACGTGCAAACATTTTAGGTTAAACCAACAAAGAAAATTAAATGCAGGCCAGATTTAAAGGAATAGTTCTCTCATATAATTCTCTCATCATTTACTTACCCTCATGCCATCCCAGACATAAGCAAAGATGTTTAGAAGAATATCTCAGCTCTGTAGGTCATCACAATGCAAGTGAATGGAGACCAAAACTTTGAAGCTCAGAAAAGCACATAAAGATAGCATAAAAGTAGTCCATAAGACTCCAGTGGTTTAATCAATGTCTTCTGAAGCAATCTAATTGATTTTGGGTGAGAATAGACCAAAATACACTGCCTGGCCCCCCCCAAAAAAAGTTGCCGTTTGGATTTAAATAAGCAGATACTTAAGAGCCTGTGATTGGATTATTATTGCAGTGATTAATATGTTTCAGCTGGCAATAGTTATTTTATCCCTAACTGACGCAGTGTGCAGCTTCTCATTTCTCAAACAACCATGTCTGAAGACGTATCCCGTGGTCGTGGAAAAGATGTTACTGTGTTTCAGAAGGGGCAAATTATTGGCCATCATCAAGCAAAGAAAACAACCAAGGAGATTGCTGAAATCACTGGAATTGGGTTAAGGACTGTCCAACGCATTATTAAAACCTCGAAGGATAGTGGTGAACCGTCAGCTTCGCGGAAGAAATGTGGTCGGAAAAAAAACCTTGAATGATCGTGATTGGAGAGCACTAAAATTCTTCAGTAAAAATCGACAGTAGAACTCACGGCAATGATTAATAATGAAAGTAAGAGCATTTCCACATGCACAATGCGACGAGAACTTGCAGGATTGGGACTAAACAGATGTGTGGCCACAAGAAAGACACTTGTTAGTGAGGCTAATCGGAAAAAAACTACTTCAGGTTGCTAGGGAGCATAAAGATTAGGCTGTGGAGCAATGGAAAAAGGTCATGTGGTCTGATAAGTCTAGATTTACCCTATTCCAAAGCGATGGGCACGTCAGGGTAAGAAGGGAAGTGCATGAAGTGATGCACCCATCATGCATAGTGCCCACTGTACAAGCCTCTGGAGGCAGTGTTATGATCTGGGGTTGCTTCAATTGGTCAGGTCTAGACTCAGCAACGTTATGCGGCAATTAAATAAAGTCAGCTGACTACCTGAATGTACTGAATGAACAGGTTATCCCACCAGGTTTATCCCATCAATGGATTTTTTCAATGGCACAGGCATATTCCAGGACAACAATGCCAAGATTCATCGGGCTCAAATTGTGAAAGAGTGGTTCAGGGAGCATGAGGAATCATTTTCACACATGAATTGGCCACCACAGAGTCCTGACCTTAACCCCATTGAAAGTCTTTGGGATATGCTGGAGAAGATTTAACGGAGTGGTTTGACTCTCCCGTCGTCAATACAAGATCTGGGCCAAAAATTCATGTAACTCTGGATGGAAATAAATCTTGTGAGAGTATGTAACTTTTTTTTTGGCCCAGCAGTGTATAACTAATTTCTCACTGTACATCTTGCCTAGTGATCCTAGTGATTGACGCATATGCAGAGCACTAGCCGCTGTAGGAAGTGTAATCGAGCTTGAAATCATGATCGCCAAGGAGACTGCTGTCAAGATTTATTGTGAAAAGTTTTAGTTTGGTGATGTGCATAATTGAAGGCCATGAGACAGCCTGTGTGCCGATATTTTGCCATTTTGAGGTTATTTCTTTTTAACAGTCAGTCCTTGCAAATATATTAGTCTGCCAGCATATGTACCGCTAGCAACTCTACTTCACACATACTTTTATTATAAGAACAGTATTTTCCAAGTGTTTTCTCTCCAGCACAGATATTGTGTTTGTTCTATTCTCAGAATGGACGTGGACAAAGGCAAGATTGAGGACACTGGTGGCAGTGGAGGATCTTACTCCATTAAGACTCAGTTTAACTCAGAGGAGCAGTGGACCAAAGCCCTCAAGTTCATGCTTACCAACCTCAAATGGGGTCTGGCCTGGGTTTCCTCTCAGTTCTACAGCCGCTAGATTTAACTGATCCACCACACCAAGAAACCACATGAAATTGAGGGATGGAGTCTTCACTGATGATAGAGTATCAGCATAAGTATGGACTTTTATTTTTTGGAACTCAGCTTCAATCACAATTCAACAGTAAAAGGACTATATTTATCAATTAAACATAAGAGGTCATTTTGAAGGATTTGTTTGTTGTATTTACTTTATGTTGTTGAATTAAAAAGCATTACAGTCAACTCATAAAGTTCACTCTCATGTGCAATTTATTATTAAATAAACCTGCATATGTATCTCAGTACACAAATGCTGTCACACCTCTAGCTGCTTAGATCTGTGTTGAAAAGGTGTTTACACTATCGTGAGGAGCTTTCCAGGGCTGAAAAGTCTTTGTATTTACTTTACCCGCTTTCAGTTGTTAGTTGTTAGGTGTGAATAAAACAAACTAAAAGGCAGAAAACTATGTGAAAATTTCACTGTATTTCTCTACAGTAAGTGACTGGTTATATTAGGAAATCTTTCAAGATTTTGTCGGTTATTATTAGATTAGCTTTGAATTGGCTCAGTCAACTTAAGTTTGAGTTAATGTAACAAACTTAAAGGAATGGTCCGGGTTCAATACAAGTTAAGCTCAATTGACATCATTTGTAGTATAATATTGATTACCACAAAAATTAATTTTGACTTTTCTTAAAAAAAAAAAAAAAAAAAAAAGCAAAAATCTGTTACAGTGAGGCACTTACAATGGAAGTCAATGGGGCCAATCCGTAAACATTCAAATACGCACTGTTTCAAAAGTGTGTCCACAAGACTTAATATACATGTTAACATGATTTTAGTGTGATAAAATCATTTACTAACCTTTTCTGTGTAAAGTTATAGCCAATTTTACAACTTCGTTGTCATGACAATGTAATGTCAAGAAACTCTAAAACAACTGTAAAAATTATGATTAACAACTTATAAAACATGAGTTTTAAGCAAAGAATTAATGTGAGTGCTTTTATAAAATTGTAAGCTTCACATTTCTGCCTTTAAACCCTCTAAAAATTGGCCACATTCTATTGTATTGTGAGTGCCTCACTGAAACCTCGATTTTTGCTTCTTTTAAAGAAAAAGAGGGATGAGTCAAAATCATTTTTTTGTGGTAATCAACATTATGCCACAAATGCTGTTGATTGAGCTTAACTCGTTTTGAACCCAGAATACTCCTTTAAATGCTACCAGCTTTAATGGAGACAAGAATGTTGATTCTGACAGTTGAAATCAATTACCTGACTTCTATTTTTATAATACATAAGTTCCTTTTGCCAAGCTTATTCTTATAGGAAACATAAATATGTCGAAATTCCCATTTAGGTTTGCAAATTGTTTGAAAAATGTCACATTTGCCTTTTAACCTCCTGAGACCCCACTTCCACATGCGTGGACATTACGTTTTGGCTTCGCTATAGGCTATGCATAATTAAAATTCATTTAAACTGACTGATCTCAGTTCAGGAGACTCTTGGCTGTCATTAAAAGGTTAAACTTTCAACGCATCGAGTCATGTGACAAAACAACATGGCACTGAGCTCAGAGTTTGTCTTTGGGAGAAACTGCAAAAAAACTACATCTGGTAAGAAACCTCATTAAGTTTTTACAATAAAACTTGTTTGAGTCAAAAGAGTACTCTCTAGTTTAATCCGATATGCCGTTTAAAAAATGTAATCGATTTATCATGAAACTGCACGCTGTTAAACACTAAATGAACCTATAGTACGTGGACTATAGGCTCATTTTCCTTCAAATTTCCTATCACTGTGCATTATCGCAATGAGAATCAATTCTGTATATGGGGTTAGGATGAAAATAAGGTGCATTTCAAACTGTTCTGAAACCAGTGAAGTCAGACAGCACACTGGAGGTTAAGTCATTCCCTAATTAGGGAGCAGGGGAGCATCCTTTAGTTTTCTTATGCGGCCAAGTGCATTCACTCCTAACATCCGGCCAAAAGTTCAGTTCAGTTTCAGACTGCAGATGATGTTTGGACCACTCAATGTGTTTGGCAGACATGGGACAATGGTAATCAGTACCTAGATTCAGAATTTTTTATGCAACATTTTATTTTAACATGGTTGACAGTGATTGGGTGATGCTGGACATTACTATGAATCAGGATTAATTATGCTCATTTCTGATATGTCTGTAACATCTCAAAAACATGAATAACCACTCCTGGAAACAATTTGATAAAAAAAAAAAAAAAACATCTGACTTTTTATTGCTCTGTTTTATTTTTTAATTTTTTTACATAAATACATAATTTTTTAGGAAAACTATTTGGTATAAAAAAAAATACAAAATTAAATATAGGATTTACTAGTTACAAATCAAAAGGAGAAGGGGAAAATGCACACAGCAGTCACGCTCGGGTCTCGGGAGGTTAAAACATTCAAAATATACTGTATGTAAATGAAAAAATAGACACACAGTGATACAAATGACTGGGTTTAATGTCTAAATGCAGTTCTGTATGACAGAAAACAGTTTAGCTGCTCCAATGAATCAATAATAATAATTTTTAAAAAAGCTATGGAAAAATATCAACCTTTAAAACACAAAGTTTATACTCTTGAAATCTTCCCATTTCATTTCCAAAATAAAATAATAATAATAAAAAAAAAAGCTTAGTAAAAGAAACTCAGTTCATAAAATGCAAATTGCTTCTTTGAACTACATTAAAAACCTTAACAGATCATAAACTTTGGTCATTTAGAAAACAGACCGTTAAACTCATCCCTCCACTGGATCAGAACCTTAAGAGGCCGTGGAGTGAATTATTCTAGAGGGAACATCTCATTCCAACATGAACACAGGAACACATGGTGCTCCATTAACTTGAATTTCACCTAGATCCTTTGAGTATTTCTTCAAGACATTCTTTCTTGTGAAAAAATAAATAAATGTTCACCACTTTTGGGCTGTAAAACTTCGACTCCCATGAGTCGGCAGTTAAGCAATTCAGCGTCCTCTGGAAGACGTGACCTCATCTCAAATTCTATATCATAAACCTGCAGTTTAGATTTTCCTTTCACCATTGCTCTTAACTTGCTCATCTTGGGTCAAGTTGGGGCAAAATATTTCTTTTTGGCACCCTATCCTTAACTTTACATTGATAGATTGTGTATAGTAAGAACATTGCATGTGTGTGCATCAGTTGGAGGTGCTGCTTGTGTGAGAGCTAGATGTTGAGGGAGCGAGTGGTGCGAGAGGTGGTGGCATGCTGGCAGATTTCCGAATGTGGGGTATCAGATGGGGGTCACTGGCAAGCTGGTGTACATCAATATGGTCCTCCATTCGGTAGGCTAGACAATGCCGTATGAATGCCTAGCAACGACACAGGACAAAGATCAGCGCTATAACGATGAGAGAGCACAAACAAATACTGTCTGGAATGGAGACCTTTTCACCTTGGCTTCTGGAGATATGACAGTTTTGGCAGGATCTTTTTTTTAAATCTGTGGCTTTGAGGATAGTCTTCTCCTGGAGAATGTCATGCTGGGATTGGTTATGTCCAAACGGCTAGTGACGAAACATAAGATACTATAACTTAATACTTGATAGAGACAACAGTATGAAGACCTTTCACGTGTATTTAATTACCTTTCTTCCATAAAGACTCTGGTAGAAGATCACCCCTACAGACCACACATCTACTTTATTTGAGATTTTTGGTGGCTCCTTCCCAACTACAAAGCATTCTGGGGGCAGGTACCTAACACAAACAAACACAGTGAAATTAGTTATACATGCTGGGATGTGTCTTTGTATCAATGTACCAGTAGGTTCCTGCTCCTTATGACGTTAGCTCCATGCCATCAACAGAGTTATAACTGTAATCATCCATGATCTTTGACAAGCCGAAGTCTGTAATCTTGATCTCCCCACATGCTGTGCCATTCACAAACAAAATGTTACCTGAGAACGAGGTTGGAAATCATCTTAGCATAATAACTTTTTCTTAAAAAGACAAAGACTATTTAAATATAGCAGCAAGCAGCAATCATTGGGGTCCAAGCACATGTAAAGAGAACATGACCAACATAGCCATATTTGAAAGAAAAGACGTGAATGCTGTGGACACAGTTGTTTTGGTGTCATATTTTAAATTCTTTGATCAGAGTTACACAACTAGGATTTTTCTTAAGTTACAGTGCCCCCTAACATGGGAAATATATGAACGTTGGTGTGCACCCTTTTCCTGTTGTCTATGTGTACCAAGTTTTGTTAAGTTTGGATATTAGGCTCACAAGATACAGGCCAATTAGTCATTATGAGCCACAGGTCTGAAAAAGAGGACATGTCCGGGAAAAAGAGGACATATGGTCACCCTATGTTACGTTATTTTTTTTGTTTGTTTATTTTTCATTGCATCACAAATGCCATGGACTCCCGAAAGGCTCGAGTCCGAGTCAAGTCCGAGTAAAAATGTATCCGAGTCCGTGACAAGTCCAAGTCCATTAAAATTGGACTCGTGACTCGGACTTGAGTCCGAACTTGAGTACCCCAACTCTAGAGACCATTCCTCCATACAGAATCTCTCCAGATCCTTCAAATTCAGAGGTCCATGTTGGTGGACTCTCCTCTTCAGTTAACCTACAAATTTTCTATGGGGTTCAGGTCAGGGGACTGGGATGGCCATAGCAGAACCTTGATTTTGTGGTCAGTGAACTATTTTTGTGTTGATTTTTGTTTGTTTTGGATCATTGTCCTGCTGGAAGATCCAACCAGGGCCTATTATAAGCTTTTCTTTTTTTTTCTTGAACCATCCTCCTCACTGTGTGTGGAGACAATATAGACACACGTCCTTTTCCAGGCCGATTCCTTCTCCAGTTGATTGGAACTTGTTAATTATTGCCCTGATGGTGGAAATGGGCATTTTCAATGCTTTGGCTATTTTCTTATAGCCACTTCCCATTTTGTGAAGCTCAACAACTTTTTGCTGCACATCAGAACTATATTCTGTAGTCTAACCCACTGTGATTGATGATTAAGGGAATTTGGCCTGTGTGTTACCTCATATTTATACCTGAACAATTTAATGTTCCTAGTCACCCAGGTGCACTAAAAAATTTAAAATATGAATGGAAATATACTTCAGATATATTTTACTCATAAGAATTTCTCCACGTGTTTTGGAGAAAAATATTTATTTAATAGATTTAAGCTCTTCAGCTTGTCGTTTTGTCACATATGTGGGGGCAAAATCTTTGTTGGCGAAAATGCCCCTATTATATTGGAACTAACCTGCAACCCTAAACCCTGACTGCATGGTTTATAGCATTGCAGCCAGTAACTAAGATCTTGCAAGAACAGGAGATCTGTCATACTTGCCGCAAGCCAGATGACCCTCACTGCAAGCCACATGTGAAACTTGTTTGTAAAATCATCTCCATGTGGACAGCTGTTAAGTCACAGAGAAATAAACCAGAAGTGTGATTAAACACATTCTTGTTTAATCTTTTTTTAAACAAGAACATTTTTTTATCATAGTGTAAGCCTCTAACTTCAATATATGACCACTGTTACACAATATACATTTTAGTGGGGCCTGGGTAGCTCAGCAAGTATTGACGCTGACTATGATGCTGACTACCACCCCTGGAGTCATGAGTTCAAATCCAGAGTGACTCCAGCCAGGTCTCCTAAGCAACCAAATTGGCCCAGTTGCTAGGGAGGGTAGAGTCACACGGCGTAACCTCCCCGTGGTCGCAATTAGCGGTTCTTGCTCTCAATGGGGCACGTGGTAAGTTGTGCGTGGATCTCGGAGAATAGCATGAGCCTCCACATGCTGTGAGTCTCCGCGGTGTCATGCACAGCGAGCCACGCGATAAGATGCGTGGATTGACTGTCTCAGCAGCGGAGGCAACTGAGACTTGTCCTCCACCACCTGGATTGAGGTGAGTAACCATGCCACCACGAGGACCTAGTAAGTAGTGGGAATTGGGTATTCCAAAACTGGGGAGAAAAATAGAAAAAATAGAAATTTTAGGACCAGTAATTTGATAATGTGTGCCAGGAGTACATTTAAAACAAAAGTTTTGACATTTAGAAAGAAACGAGATACATTTTTGTTTAATTGTGCAAGCTGCCATTTATTTGTCATGACACTCATCAGGCTTCAATAAACAACATCCATTAGGGCTTTTAGTACAAAAGTGTACAAAAGCACATTACCGAAATTTTGATATTCTCATTTGTTTGCTTCACATTTCTTTAAAGATAATAATCATTCATGTTCATTTTACATCATAGGCAGAGGGTGAACCAGCTGGAGGGTGAGGCAGTGACACTAAGTAAAAGTGACAGATAGTAACTGCAATCACCTTGTCCAGCGTCTTCTTTATATACATAATAAATATATGATTTTTTTAAGGTTGTGGTGTTTAGGATGGCATTTTGTCTGGTGTTTTGGAAAGCACTCTTTCTCTCTCACACACAAGTGACTGCAAAGAGAAAGAGAGAAGCCACATTCACCACGTCATAGATTGTCATTATATCAGTGTACTCATATTCATAAACAATCTGCTTGACAGACATCAATCCAACTTCAAAAAAGGACATTCCACAGAGATAGTCCTCATGTCTGTAGTCAAATCCCTCAAACTGGCAAGAGCTAGCTCTAAATAATCCGTCCTCATTTTATTCAACCTGTCTGCTGCATTTGACACGGTGAACCACCAGATCCTCCTTTCCATCCTATCTGACATGGGCATAACAGGAACTGAACTAGGCTGGTTATAATCTAAAATATTGTAGGTTTTCAAATAGCAAGTTATTTTTTTTTTTCAATGAGTTGCTGTGTAGTGTCACAAAACTCTACACTTTTTAATGACACATTGTATTGAGCAGCTTAACAGCCGATTGAGCTGAGGCAACTATCAAAAGTGCCATCCTAAACTGTCCTCTTTCTTATTTGTTGCATTCATGTGTTCGCCCGGTTCATGTAAATGAACCAGTTTAAATAAACTGATTCACTTGTAGTAAAAAAAATAATAATAATAATTCACTTGATCCACTGTGCACTGCACTCCCCAACACTGACCCCATTTACATGCACTCAAGAAAACGGTTTATTCAAGGGTTTTTGAAGAGTGCGCATGTGCGTGGAACAGACCAGATAACTAACGTCATAGGATGTAGCCCTACATTGCATCAACCAGTCAACACAGCAGAAAGAATTCAAGATTTCTAGGAGTATAGTGCGACGCACACACACACACACACACACTCTAAACTGCCAATTTATACACACCAATTTAAAATATCGACTACTGTCCTTCAAATCCACATATATGTACTTAAGTATATTGGGGGAACTCCGGAGTTTGATGTAAGAGTGAAGCCCCACGTGATAGAAATGTAAGAAAAAAACACACAGCAAAAACTCTGGAATACCTGGAAATAAAGCCAAGCAACAAAGAATAAAAAACAGCGAAGTCATCCTCAGACGCATGTGTCTCCATTTCCTAATGTCCGACCAGCAGGGCAATGCTGTTGTGGTGTACATACAACCTCTTTTAATCAAACTGCTATTCACAAGAAAGAGCTTTGAGGCAAACGCTGGAGAACTCGAACCTGGTTCTTCCGCCACATTCAGTATACAAATGTTCCCTATCTGTCACTCACTCGACGTTGTGTCGATGTGGTGACACTAGGGGTCACTCTTGGGAGCCCCAAACACCTCTGATTTTGAAAAAAGGCCAATGGGAATTGGTGAGTGGAATTTGCATGCCACTCCCCCCGGACATATGGGTATAAAAGGAGCTGGCTCACAACCACTCATTCAGATTTTCTCTTCGGAGTTCAATGTTTTAAATGTTCAGCGAGCTGAATTACTCTGCCGATCCATTCACTTCAAAAAGCTGTTAGATTTATGGCGCACTACAGCGGCTTCTCCCCCTCTTGCACTGGTGACCTCTTGCACCTGCGGTGGTAGACACGATCACTCAGGTTAGGGCTCCCTCTACGAGGCGCCTGTATGCCTTGAAGTGGCGTCTGTTCGCTAAGTGGTGTTCTTCCCGACGCGAAGACCCCCAGAGATGCGCAGTCAGATCGGTGCTTTCCTTCCTGCAGGAGAGGCTGGAGGGGAGGCTGTCCCCCTCCACCTTGAAGGTGTATGTAGCCGCCATTTCGGCACATCACGATGCAGTAGATGGTAAGTATTTGGGGAAGCACAACTTGATCATCAGGTTCCTGAGAGGTGCTAGGAGGTTGAATCCCTCCAGACCACGCCTCATCCCCTCGTGGGACCTCTCTGTAGTCCTTCGGGGTCTACGGGGAGCTCCCTTAGAGCCCCTGGAGTCACTTGAGCTTAAGGCACTCTCTTTGAAGACTGCCCTCCTGACTGCGCTCACTTCCATCAAGAGGGTAGGGGACCTGCAGGCGTTCTCTGTCAGCAAAACGTGCCTGGAGTTCGGTCCGGGCTACTCTCACGTAATCCTGAGACCCCGACTGGGCTATGTGCCCAAGGTTCCCACGACCTCGTTTAGGGATCAAGTGGTGAACCTGCAAGTGCTGCCCCGGGAGGAGGCAGACCCAGCCTTGGCGTTGCTGTGTCCGATGCGTGCTTTACGCATTTTTTTGGATCGCATGCAGAGCTTTAGCAGTTCCGAGCAGCTCTTTGTCTGCTTTGGCGGACAGCGGAAAGGGAGTGCTGTCTCCAAACAGAGGATCGCCCATTGGGTCATTGACGCCATCGTGATGGCACATCATGCTCAGGATGTGCCACCCCCTGTGGGGCTACGAGCCCACTCTACTAGGAGTGTGGCAGCCTCCTGGGCCCTGACCAATGATACCTCTATGGCAGACATCTGCAGAGCAGTGGGCTGGGCAACACCCAACACCTTTGCGAGGTTCTATAATCTCCGGGTTGAGCCAGTCTCGTCCCGTGTATTGTCAGGTACGAGCAGGTAAGTTCCGGGACAGCTGGCCGGGTGTACCACTTGCGCATAGCACCTTTCCCCTCCCATGAGGTGAAGATGTGCACTTTTGACTCCCAGTCATGTTCCTCCTTAGCCCTGTGGCAGACGAGTTTGTGTAGAAACTCGCTGCCGGCCCAGTACATGTGCTAACAAAGCCCTGTACTGGGGTAGGTGCTCCACATGTGCTGGTTCCCCATAGGTGACCCCATGTGATATATCTTCCGCTAAATCGTTTCCCTATCGGTAAACTGCCACGGCTGGGCTAGCCTGTCCCTATTTGTTGGGCAAGTGGACTTGTTACCAAAGGACCATTCGACACTCATAAGAGCGTTGGGGGAGGTTACGTGACGGCCTGGTGTGCTGGCTACGAGGCACACAGTGGTCTGCCCGTCTCGCACCGCCAGTCCACGTAACACAGTTCAGCTTATTGTCGCGTTTCGTATAGGGACCCCTAGTGTCACTATATTGACACAACTTCGAGTGAGTGACAGATAGGGAACGTCCTGGTTCCTTTCGTAACCTCTGTTCCCTGATGGAGGGAACGAGACGTTGTGTCCCTCTTGCCACAATACTGAACTACCCGCTGAAATGGCCGGGACCTTATCTCGGCTCCTCAGCACAAAACCTGAATGAGTGGTTACGAGCCAGCTCCTTTTATACTCGTATGTCCGGGTGGAGTGGCATGAAAATTCCACTCGCCAATTCCCATTGGCCTTTTTTCAACCGGCGACAGGGTCATGGGCGCCCAAGGCTTACTGATGCACATGGGGAGTGAAGGCTAGCTCGTCTGGTCCGATCCTACAGAAGAGCTACTGTAGCACAAATTGCTGAAAAACTTAATGCTGGCCATGATAGAAAGGTGTTAGAACACACTGTGCATCACAGCTTGCTGCGTATAGGGCTGTGTAGCTGCAGAACGGTCAGAGTGCCCATGCTGACCCCTGTCCACCACCTAAAGGGCCCGTGAGCGTCAGAACTGGACCATGGAGCAATGGAAGAAGGTGGCCTGGTCTGATGAATCACATTTTCTTTTAGATCATAAAGATGGCCGGGTTCATGCGCGTCATTTACCTGGGGAAGAGATGGCAGCAGGATGCATGGTGGAGGCAGTGTGATGCTCTGGACAATGTTCTGCTGGGAAACCTTGGGTCCTGGCATTTATGTGGATGTTACTTTGACACGTACAACCTACCTAAAGATTGTTGCAGACCACATACACCCCTTCATGTCAACGGTATTCTCTGATGGCAGTGGCCTCTTTTAGCAGGATAATGTGCCCTGCCACACTAACCTGTTTTTCAATTTCATATTTCTTTCTCTCTTTTTTACTTGCTAGCAAAGGCAGGAAGATTTTTTAGCACCAATGCAACAAAATGAAGAGCAAAGCCATGCATTAGGGGGCAGATTCACTAAGAATGACAGTGTTTTTTGCACATGCTAACTGCACTTGTTTAGCACCCGATTCACTAAAGGTATTATGCAGATCAGACAAAATTGCTGCTAAAAGCAATTTGCATGTGTAATTCTGATCTTGCGCTCCAATTCCGAGTGCTATATAGACGAGGATGCCGCAGACCACCTTTTTTGACCCACCTTGCTAGGACTGAACAGCATCACTTTGATCCAGACACCTGGATCGTCTCTTAAACATGCAGAAAGTGAGCTTGACGACACCACGCATCTGAATATATGCCAGGTTAAAACGCTCTTCAACATCATTTAATGACTATTTGATTACTGCTAAAATGATTGGTTGAAAATGTTCACAAATATCTCTTTTAAATAAATTCATTTTACTGCCTACTTTAATTTGGCGGTATATGTAAATCGCGCAGGGCAGATTGCACAGAGTTTTGTGAATGAAGCGCAATCTTTAATGAGCCTAATTTACATAGAAAGGAGGCATGTTTGCACGGAAAGGAATGACAATGACGTCATTTAAATATTGAAGACGTAGCGCAATTTCAGAACTGATTGTGCCCGCTAAACGTGATTGGGGGTGGTTAGTAAATAAGACGCAAGTATTTGTGCTGAAATATGCACAAAAGTACTGCAACTGTTTAGTGAATCTGCCCCAAGGTGTGTAATTAATGCTTTATCTGTCTATTTTATAATTCTTGTGTGGCCACATATAATAATGGGAAATGTAGTTTTGTTGTCACTGCATAAACCAACTAAATGAGGCTTATTTTCTGGCGAGTTTTATCGTTATCCTTCATTAACAGCAAACAAATGCATACAAACTGAACTGCACAGTCAAAATCCTCAAATAAAACTGAATTTTTACCAATAAACATTTGTCTCCGCCATGTTTCTTAAACTGACATGCTCCCAACTCAGAAAGTCGGGGCTCTAAGAAAATCCTGAGTTTCTCAGGATCCTGACTTTTTGGTGGTGTTCATGTGCATTCAACTTATAAATACGATCATTCGACATGACTTACACAATGATCACTCTAAGACTTTATAGATGTTACAGTTTCATTTATTTATTTTTTGTTAATGCATGATTTCCTGTATAGCTGCTTTGAAACGATGTGTGTTGTGAAAAGCGCTATACAAATAAAAATGACTTGACATGACTTCAACGCATCATCATTTTCGTGTTAGCGCAAAGCGCAAATGGCCATGGTTGGGTGTGTTTGCACTATCTGTGGATGTATGTGCACAAACTGTGGGTGTATTGTATGTTAATGAAGTGGCGCAAAACGCGAAGTGATTATATATGTTTGTTTTTTTTACCACTTCCTTAATATAATGAATAATGATATTTTAGTTTAGAAAATTTTAGAACTATTTTTTGTTTATGTTTTTGTGTTTCAATTAATGATTTAAAAATCGACTAGTAGAAGTGAAAACAAAAAACAAAACAGAAAAAAACGATCCCTCAATCCACAGCTTAACCTGGATGGCTGCTACAATCACAGCTAATATTAGCCATGATTTGTGTGTCAGTAGATCAGTTTGATTAATAATAGTTACATATGAAAACATTCAAATGTCTTGCACACAAGAAATAATTTTGCTTGCGTTTCATGAATGAGGTCCAGTGTACATAAATAATGAACATGTTTGGGCTTTGGTTTTATTTATTTTTTTAATAAGGATTCATTTTTAATCAAACACGTTTTTTATTAAAAAAAAAATAATATGCAGAGGTCAACTAGATATACATTTGACAGGAATATGTAATATAATATACAGTGTATTAAACTGATTTAACTCTGGATTTTTCAAAACCGCAATCATTGGCAAGTTTGAAAATAACAAATATATAAAGGTCATAAGAATTAAACACTGCACCTTGTAAACTTCACTGAACCCTCCTCTGCCCAGCAAATAGAGCAGCAGATAGCAGTTATTTAACATGGGGTGGTCCTTGAACCTACAGAGGGAGATAACACCACATTTACATCTGGAAAAACCTCAACAACATACTACAAACTATGACCTTGACACACAAATATGTATTTGGAATGAATTAAAAAAGATGTGAGTGTAAGACATGGCATACTGTGAGTTGTCTTCGTTGTGTATTCTCTTCAGTTCTCGAATGTGAAGATTTCGTTCACTCTCCAACCGTTCCAGCTCTGCCTAAACCTCCTGTGAAACATCATAAGGTCAAAACAATTAATCTGTGACCTATATCAAGGGAAATGAAGATTGTACAAAAGATACCTTTTTTGAGTAACCAAGTCGTAATTTAAAAATCTCTTCTTGCTCATGGTAGTCTGCCAGTGACAACCTGTGACATACAAAACTCATGTTAAATTCATGGACAATAGACATTTCACAAAAAGTCATCAACTTAAAAAAGAGAAGCTGAGGGAGGGTACTGTGTCCGTACACTTCATTCTCGACTCCATTCACTTTGCTCTTGCATTTGTTTGCATCAAAACTAGGGGGCGGCATTTGGGCCATAATGGGTGGTTTTCTCTTTCCTAACTGCTTCCTTTGTTGCTTGTTACCGTAAAAACATGTTATGAGTTTCAAATATTGCTTAAAGCACAGGAGTTATGTACATAATTGAAAACATATGTAAGATAAGATAAGGTAAAACTTTGTTAATCCCGCAGGGAAATATCTGTGCCAGACGTCGCTTACATTAAACATGGATCCACAACAACACAAACATTATAACTCCAAAAAATAAGCAAGAATAAATAGATATAAACCAATATAACCAATGTAAGACAATATAAATACTATAAAAAATTATCAAGTTATATATTGCACATCTAAGTATGGTATTGCACAAGAATGTGTAATGTGTAATACTGTAAAATTGGTGTGCATACATTAAATGACCTGAGTGTCCCAAGAAAATACAGGTGGCTTTGACCTTTCTTATACACAGTCTCTGTATTTTTGGTCAAGGACATCACATGTTTAACTGCTTTCAATATAGTACAAGTTTTATACAATCAGAAATAATGTCAATACAGTATATCAACATATAATGTGAGAACAAAATCTGTTTTACTTAAAGAAGCATATCTTTTACTAAATTTTTACTCAATGAACTCTAAAATATTTGAAAAAACTAAATGTGGCACAGTCATGTAAGGTTACTATCCAAATAAATAAATAAATAAATGGACACGAAATATTGATTTGTGTTGAAATTAAGTTGAAATTAGCTGAACGGCTGAATTCCACCTCCGGTATGCGTTGGAGTTCTGTTGGTGTTTATTTTGCGAAAATGACCATCTGACTGCTCATTATCCAGCTAATTACGAGACTACTTGTTAAATAATAAGTAAATGGACATGAAACATTGATATCAGTTGAAAGTATTTTATTAGCTTTCTTCAAGATTGCAGAGTGATACGAGAAGTAGGAAAGATGACTTGCAATATCCAGATAACCAGTCAGATATGACTTAATCCCCGGATGTGCGGTTGTTACTCAGACATATCAGACCTCTAGATGGTGCCATTGACCAATCAGAATAGAGAATTTCAGAGAGCCATGTAATAATGGCCGATAATCTCAAAATGGCCAAATATTGGCCTGGCTGATATATAGATGTTACCAGTCCAGAATGGCCTTTTTACCACTGCAGTTGCCGTGGTAAATGTGCGCTTGCTGCTCCAAACCTTTAAGTGGTGTTAATACCATACTATTTCAATAGAAGGGAGTGGAACCCATTGCAGCCAAAGACTTTCTAGCAAGTCAGTTCACTGACGGCCATCTTTGGAACACTCTTGGGCAGCTATTTTTCTGTAAACAAGCAGCATACAAGAGCAGCTCCTAGCTACTTGAAAGGAGCAACACCAAAATCTCCAAAAAGGTTGGTCAAGATTACAATCAAAAAACATATTTCAAATCAGCAGTAAAATTTGACAACAGTATTATCATAAATTGTGCTGTTTTACCTCAGATTATGTAAAAAAAATAAATAATAAAAAATAATTTCCCAGCTTTTATAGCTAATGAACATACGCGTTCTTGAGCTGATTGACAGGCAATGTCTGTACCTAAAAAGTGATTGGCTCTTTTACCTGTAAGGCGGGACTTCCTTTATAAAGCTGTTGACCATTGGGTGTTCTAATTTCTCCCATTAATTTTAATAGAAGTGGCCCGACTCTGCTAAATAGTCTCTGTTGAAGCTTGATATCGTGAGAAGCAGTTTGCTAATGCTACTGTGAAACAACTGCCCCAACAAACACCAACAAACTTTGCGTTTCACTGTTTGCTTTTACAGAAGGTTTGTGCATAGTAAAAGTTAAGGAGCTGATGTATATGCATTTAATTAAAAGTGTTTGAAGTCATTATTTTTACAGTGTAAATAGCACTGCCACACTTTCTTTTAATAAAAATTAACACAAAATATTTTAACGGAGAAAATAAAGTGTCTAACACTGTGTCCAATTAGATGCAACACAAAAAGATCTAACCTGAGAAGAACTGTTTGTTTACGCGGTACTCGTGATTTTATTTTGGCGAGCTTCATGATTCAGGTAATCAGGTATTCAGTATGTCTGTGTAAAAGAACTCTGTTTTGCTGATATCTCGCTCTCTTCAGTCAGTTGGTAGGTGAGACACCTTCGTACAAAAATCTAGTTTTTTAACCAGTTTTTATTTACTGTTATTAGAGGGAATTTTTATTTATTTATTTATCCCCTTTTCTCCCCAGTTTGGAATGCCCAATTCCCACTACTTAGTAGGTCCTCGTGGTGGCAGGGTTACTCACCTCAATACGGGTGATGGAGGACAAGTCTCAGTTGCCTCCGCTTCTGAGACAGTCAATCTGCGCATCTTATCACGTGGCTTGTCGTACGTGGCTTGTCGTGCATGACACCGTGGAGACTCCGCATGTGGAGGCTCATGCTATTCTCCGTGATCCACGCACAGCTTACCACGCGCCCCATTGAGAGCTAGAACCACTAATCGCAACCACAAGGAGGTTACCCCATGTGACCCTACCCTCCCTAGCAACCGGGCCAATTTGGTTGCTTAGGAGACCTGACTGGAGTCACTCAGCACGCCCTGGATTCGAACTCGTGACTCCAGGGGTGGCAGTCAGCGTCAATACTTGCTGAGCTACCCAGGCCCCCTTATTAGAAGGATTTTGAACTTAAGAGATTTCACAGCTGAAGAGGCATGTCACAATGTTGGAGTAATAAAAATCAGGAAATTGACCTGTTCTGTCGCTCATTGCGGTGTGGTAAGAACAAAAACTCTAGTACAGAAAAGATACCTTTTATGGTGTGTCGCGTTATTGCATCGTGTCTGGTTAGGGGACATGTAAAGAAGTGTTGTATCCTTGCGGTGATCAGACAGGCTCAGTGAATGTCAGGCAGTGCAGAAAAGGGTTTGGTTAGAAAAGGGACTGGGTGTGGCGGCCATTCTCCAGTGGTTCGTCAGTCTCAGGAGCATGGCGGCCTGGCTTCCTGGCCCATTGGCCATGACAAGTGCTTTCAATCCGGTGTATGGGTCAGTAATAACGACTGAACAATCAAGGGTTTTGTGGAGTTTTGTGCAGGGTTTGTAAAGAGACACATGTTAAATGTGTAAAACATGCTAACACTTTCCTGAAACATTTTTTTTTTTTTTTTGCATTTTTAGAACTTAATTAAAAGGGCATATTCATAGAAACATTACTTTTAAAACAGACCCCACTGTGTGAGGAGGGGGGTGTCTGACGCTGATTATACTTCGGCCTTGTTTGCATTTATAGTTCTGTGTTGGTGTGTTTGTGTCATTCTGAGTAAACAGCCAAAATGCTAAAGTATTAAGAGAAAATGCCTTAATCTCAGAAATAATTATTCATTTCATAAATAAACTAAGGCAATGTAATTCATGGATTTAAAAGTATTTATTAAATTATTGTGGCATTAAAAACAAGTTCATCAAAGTATGTGAACATGTTGAGATTTAGTAAATATTTTTTATCATACATGCATGGAGAAACTAATTAAGACATACAGGGCCATATTTTAAGAGAGCTATGCCTAAAGTGCAGCGCTATGCAATATACGTCATACGCAAAAAGTCAGTGGGCACAGTCATGAAGATTTTATATTTTCGTGCAAGCATGCGCTAAGTCTTGGCGCAAGTGGGTTAGCGAAACCGCTCGTGCAAAGTGCTAATGGGCTGAGTCAAGTGCAATTTAATTCTGAGGTTTTTCTCCAGTTCTTGCAACGTCTGCTTCCCATTATAAATTCCATTTCTTGTCACGCAACGTCAGTGTCAATGAAGACAGCGTATTTGTAGTAGGAACAACTCTTTTGGGCAATGGAGGAGTCAGGAGACAACAAGCAGTGTAGGCAAGTCTTTTATTTTCTGCCTGCAGGGTCTTGGATTGTCTTTAATGCACTCAATTCATGTAGCTTCACCACACTCAATAAGATAACAAAATTTTTTTTCAAAACACTCAGTAGGGCTCTGAGGTTGCTCTCTCTCTCCTGAACTGATGCACTGGAGCAGCTTTTAAGTCTCCTTCCACCATCACTATAACAAAAGACAGGTGTTAGGGATAATTACAACCCAGGTGACGAGCCTTATCACTCTCTCCCGCAGATAGACACACGACCACGCCCCATCACCACATATCCCCACTGCCCGACTAAGGCCAGGGCAACATCCGGCCTGCCAACAACCCCCCCATTTCTGGAGAGAAAGTCAGCCACAGCCATCTGCGCTCCTGGTCTGTGGATCACCTCAAATTTGAATGGCTGAAGTGCTATGTACCAACGGGTGATCCGTGCATTGGTATCCTTCATGCGGTTGGAGCCATTGGAGTGGGGCGTGATCTGAACAGAGGGTGAAGGCCCATCCCAGCAGGTAGTAGCGGAGAGTGAGGATGGCCCACTTGATCGCTAGACACTCCGTCTCCACAGTGCTGTACTTAGTCTCTCTCAGCAAAAGTTATGACTAATGTACAGCACCAGTCGCTCCTCCACCTCCTGTGAGAGCACTGCCCCCAGCCCTCTGTCTGATGCATCCATCTGCAAAATAATGTGGAGAGAGAAATTAGGAGCATATAAAAGCGGCCCCCCAAAGAGCGCAGATTTTATTTTTAGGAAGGCCTGTTGGCATGACTCCGTCCACTGGACCATATCGAGGGCCCCCTTCCTAGTAAGATCAGTCAGCAGGCTGGTGACGTAAGAGTAACTAGGCACAAACCTTCG
The DNA here is from genome assembly GCF_019703515.2 of Myxocyprinus asiaticus. Taxonomy (NCBI): domain Eukaryota; kingdom Metazoa; phylum Chordata; class Actinopteri; order Cypriniformes; family Catostomidae; genus Myxocyprinus; species Myxocyprinus asiaticus. The sequence goes on along the minus strand of NC_059375.1, from coordinate 4,340,284 downwards.
GTAGTAGCCAACCATCCCCAGAAACTGTCTCACCTCCTTTTTGGTCTTGGGCCTCGGACAGGCCACGATCGCTGCGGTTTTGTCAACCTGGGGACGCACCTGCCCGTGACCCAAGTGGAACCCCATATACTGAACTTCCACCTGCCCAATTGCGCACTTCTTCGGGTTGGCCGTAAGCCCCGCCCGTCGCAGCGATCTCAGGAAAGCTCTCAGATGTCGCATATGCCGCTGCCAGTCATTACTATAGATAATAATATCATCTAAATACATGGCAGCATATGTCGTATGGGGTCTGAGAATTTTGTACATGAGATGCTGAAATGTGGCCAGGCCCCAAACAAACCGAAGGGGAGGGTCACAAATTGGTATAAGCCGAAGAGTGTGGAAAAAGCCATTTTTCTCGGGAGATTGGAGTTAAAGGGATCTGCCAATAACCCTTTGTTAAGTCCAGTGTTGAATAAAATTGAGCCACTCCCAACCGATCGAGGAATTCGTCAGTATGAGGCATTGAGTATGCATCAAATTTGGACACCACGTTCACTTTGCGATAGTCTACACAGAACCAGACCGTCCTGTCACTCTTAGGTACTAGAACTACCGGGCTGGCCCAATCACTGTGCGACTCTTCTATTACGCCCATATCAAGCATCGCCTCTAATTCTTCCTTAACCTTTTTTTGTGTGTTCAGGAAGGCAATAGGGGCGGCTACGAACCACCACCTGATGTGGTGCTCTATGAGGTTCGTGCGACTGGGGAGAGGTGAGAACATGTCCACAAATTCCGTTTGCAACTTGGCCGCGTCTGTGAGCTGTGACGGTGAAAGGTGGTCTCCACAAGGGACCGGGGTGAATGAATTTGGTTTGAGAGTCACCTCCGGCCCGAGCTCCGCCCTCTCGAGGACTGCCATCGCTAAGGCCACAGGGACTGCCTCCCTCCATGATTTTAGGAGGTTGATGTGGTAAACTTGACGTGCCCCACCCCTATCCATTCACTTAACCTCATAATCGAGATCTCCGACTCGCCGTGTAACCTCAAAGGGCCCTTGCCACTTAGCGAGTAATTTAGAGCTTGAGGTGGGCAGTAATACAAGCACTTTATCTCCAGGTGTGAATTCCCGTAGTCAAGTGCCCCTGCCATACAGCCAGCTTTGACATTCCTGAGCTTGGAGCAACATTCCTGTGTTAACCAACCCAAAGTCTGGAGTTTTGCTCTAAGATCAAGAACATATTGAATTTCATTTTTACTGTTTGAAGGTCCCTCTTCCCAAGCTTCCCATATTACATTGAGCACACCGCGCGGCCAACACCCGTACAGCAGCTTGAATGGGGAAAACCATGTCGAGGCTTGCAGGACCTCTCGCCTTGATCAGTGATGATTTCTTTCCCCACTCGGAAGATAATTCTGAAGAGTGCCTCCGCAACACTACATGCTGAGATGTTGCACAGGGGCACTGCTTCTGGATATTGTGTTACATAGTCCACCAGAACTAATACAAAGTGATGCCTGTGTGCGGTCCGTTCTAATGGCCTGATGAGGTCCATACCAATTCTTTCGAAGGAGACCTTGATTAATGGTAGAGGGTGCAATGGCACTTTTGGGGTGGCCGATGGATTCACCAGCTGACATTCATGGCACACCGCGAACGTCCCCGTGAATGCCTGGCCAAAAAAAAAACGGGCCATTATTCGGTTGAGTGTTTTTTCGTGCCCTAGATGGTCAGCCATTGGATTATGGTGAGCCGCCTGGAAGAGGGTTTACCAACGGCTCTTCGGTACTAACAACTGGGTTGTATTTTCTTTTGTTTGAGTGTCCTGCGTCACTCGATACAATGGGTATGTGAGTATGACTTCAGGGCGGAGCTGTTGACCATCTATTACTCTCACTTGGTCAAACGCGTGTTTGAGAGACTCATCACGTGACTGCTCTAGAGGGAAATCCTCAGGGAATCCTCTGAAGACAGGAACTCTCTCCTCTGCCTCATCATGATGTAGAGCAGACGTAGACGGCATGGGTCCCCTCAGCCAGCAACCATTTCTGGCAGGGATTGGAACCGCTGGCGGCTTTGCTCTGGACTACGACCGACCCGCTGCAGGATGGCTTTCTTGAGGTCAGGGTAATTGAGGAGGCTGGCGGCAGGAAGTTGTTGGGCTGCTAGCTGCACCTCTCTGGCAAGCTGCTTTGGATTTTTTCTTCAGTTTAGTTATAATGGAGGAACAACAACAGCAAAATCCTTATCACTAATAAATTAAAGGTGTTTTACCCTCATCATAGTTCTCCTTTTCACTTCCTGATTCTCTTCTCATTGCTCTTCTTCTCTGGTGTCTTTTGATAAACACACAGACATTGATACTGCTGTCATTCCAGGAACAAAGTAACAAACATCTTCCCAGTTTTTACTAATAACCAACTAAATATATGAACCAGTGTCCAGTTGCACCAAACACGTTGTTCTCACCTCCAGTTCATCGCTCAGAGATCCGACACTGCATATGCAGTGGTTGGAAGACTCATTATGTGTCATACTCTGGTAAAAAAAGACAAATGTTAATTAATTTAAAAAATAAAAATAATTAAAACACCACTCTATGACCAGAAAAACTGTGTATGCAAGTATGTGAATTCAAATGCTTCAAGCTACTCAATAATTATTTTACACATCGTTGTATTCTGGCATGTGTCAAAAATGCAATGAGATGGGCCTGGGTAGCTCAGCGAGTATTGACACTGACTACCACCCCTGGAGTCACGAATTCGAATCCAGGGTGTGCTGAGTGACTCCAGCCTGGTCTCCTAAACCACCAAATTGGCCCGGTTGCTAGGGAGGGTAGAGTCACATGGTGTAACCTCCTCGTGGTCGCGATTAAGTGGTTCTCGCACTCAATGGGGCATGTGGTAAGTTGTGTGTGGATCGTGGAGAGTAGCATGAGCCTCCACGTGCTGTGAGTCTCTGCAGTTTCATGCACATCAAGCCACGTGATAAGATGCGTGGATTGACGGTCTCAGAAGCGGAGGCAACTGAGACTTGTCCTCCACCAACTGGACTGAGGTGAGTAACCGCGCCACCACGAGGAGTCAGTAATTATTGGGAATTGGGCATTCCAAATTGGGAGAAAAAGGGATATAAAAAAATAAAATGCAATGAGATATTGAGATCAAAAAGCCAAGCCAAAAACTGAAGATCTGAGCTGCAGAAAAATCACCTGCATAGTAAGTAATAATAAAAAAACAGTGAATCTGAATCAAAATCATCATGTTTCTTCAGAGATCCTCATCTAGATCAGACAGATATTAAAATCTGCACAGTATGATATCTAAGACTGAACATCAAATCCGTCCATAATAAGAATGGCAGAAAGATGCCCAGACACAAGCCACAACTCATGTTTATCATACTTTGACCCTAATATAAGAGCACCAATTGTTGTTTTGGGATCTACTGAGGGAACATTTATGTATTTTAATGGAGTTAATGACAGACCTTAGCCACATTGACTCCAATAAATCGCTTCCAGGAGCTCCTGATGCCGTTGGTCCAAACTGTGAAGATCTTCCATCATCTCTGAGAATATCTGAAAATGGCACTCAGATTCAATACCTGTACACAGTGGTGTAGATTCCTGGGTGAACTGGGGTGGGGGGGAATTATTTAAAAGACAAATAAATAAATAAGAGGCGAGTATTAGTGTGAAGGCACGGGCAGATCCTCTGTGTTTCCCATGGCTCTACTGACTGCAGCACCTCGCAGCGCCGCCTCAGATCTCTGATCGAGCTGGTATCCCTTAATCAATGCGTTAAATCAGTTTATTATTTGATTAAATGCAAAAACTCTCTCCCATTAAAAGACAGTTCTTTCTCTCATTTTTGCCCATATCATCATACGATATATCAAAGTTTCTGTGGTTAATTGGCAGGATTGAGTGGATGTTCAGCGGACTGAGAGCTCATGTTGCTCAAACTGATCCAGAAGAGAAATAGCCTACTGATCAATAGTGATCGATTCGTCTTCACACCAAGTTACACATTGAACAAAGTCAATGGTCCATGTGAAGCCAGCTCATGGTCATGCTGCTCAAATACCTTTGCAATACTTTTCAATTTCATTTGAGTTTTTTCAGGTTGTTTACTAAGTTAAATAATGTCCACAAATTCTAAGAAACAATCAATCATCGTTTAAAAAAACAAAAATTACAATAATAATAAAACTGAAAACACCATGGTATTCTGTAGAGTACCTTCAACTCATTTAAATACCAGTGTACATAGTAAGCAACCAGTACGATGGTATATGTATCAAATGGTTTTGCCATCTTTTATGGACATGGATCATGACAGTACAATGGAGTAGCTTGGAGTGCCATGTTATGGTACGAATATGGTAAATATGGCAACCACAAAGTACCATGGTATTACCATATTTTTTGGACAGGTTACCATGGTAATGCCATGTATGATAGACATGTTTTTCTTTTGTTTTGTTTTTTATTTATTTATTATTATTAAAAAATGTTTTGTCCCATGATGATAATTCCATTTTTTTAGCACCTTGGAGTACCATGGTACATGAATTTGGTCTCTCTATGACCCCGTTTACACCTGGTATGCTATGAAGTTCTCCCAAAAATTAAAATTCTGTCATATTGGACTCCCTCATGTCATTCTAAACCCATGTGACTTTCTTTCTTATGCGGAAAACAAAAGCAGAAGTTTTAATGAATATTACAGTCCTTCTTGTGGATAGTCCCTCACTTTGAAACTTGAAAAAAAAAAGGACCCAAAAGTATCATCATATTCCATGTCTTTCGAAGGCTTATGATAGGTTTGATGAGAAACAACCCAAAATGTAAGTAATTTTTCTTTGAAAATCTTGACGTCCATTACGCGTCTGCGAGTGCATGAGAGAAGCTTGTTCAGAGTGGCATACGAGAGTGTTAATTTTGGCTACCTGTTTAAGTGGCATTTTAATGACATGGGCTGGATCAATTACACGTGCATATTTGATACTAGTATGTCTTTAATTTCTTTGGAAATCTTTAATTACCACAACATGACCTAATCAAACCTTATAATACAAATAATGATAAATTTTTTTTGTGCTCACTTATGGCAATTAACCTGGCATTCATTATTTCAAAACACAAACATGCACTTTGGTACAACAGGGTTTTTCCTGGGTCTAAAAATGGTCTTTGGTGGTGGCTGACATAGTCATCCACATGCTTGAAATGGGTTGATTAGGCCTAGATAAATGCATATAATTAACATAGTTACTTAATTTAAATTTCATGTTTACAATAATTACAATGGATATATTGGAGTTATTTTTAATCATCTAAGCATCTGGAACCTTTTGAATTTGACATTTTTTACTTCAAGGTTCTATGGGAAATCAAACTAAACAAATGTAATTTAATAACACCTTATTTTTGCTATGCTCCTTGTAAGTGGCTTTGGATAAAAGCATCTGCTAAATAACTAAATGTAAATGTAATGTCAGGGCTGTCTTAAAGTTTGAGAGGTTTCATTTCCTCCATAGCGCTTTAAAGTAGAATGTTCTCTGTCAAATTCAAATGGGTCGCATAAGTTTTGTGGTCTCCACCACAACATCAAGTGAAGGCTGGTTGACTCGTGCTATCCCAGAGCTCTGGCTATCCTATCTCTGGAGAACGCTGGTGTGTGCTGCAGTGGTTCAGGTGAAACCAATTCTATTTAGTTCTTTCTGACCGCCAGAGGCAGTGCTTCTGGATATCATCTCTCTTAGCACATTCACAGGTCAAGTCTAATATCAACAAAGTCACCCGTGACCCAGGATGATGCGGGGTCCTCCCCTATTTAACCCTCTGACTTCCTGCACACTGGAATCTTCTCGCTAACGCTTGCGTGCAAGTATTGCAGGTCAAAAAATTTCATTCAAAAACATTGAAATCCGTCCTTCACAGCTTCTCAACAAAACATTTTGTTGGGGTCTCGCTGTAACGCGTCCCCCAGAGGCTGTGGCGGATTGCAAGCTGAATTCCATTGAGGAAGCCAACTCATTCATGGTTTGATACAACTGACGGTGGCAAATTTAAGTGAGTAGCTGTGTATGTCGGAGGCTGTCTGCTGGAGACAACGGCTCTGCTGGTGAGTGTTGTTAAAATATATGTGGGGTTCATTCTCGTCCTCCCAGCATTGTATTGTGGTACGTAATGAGAGTGTTTTCACTCTGTGAAACAGCCATACAGCATTCGCTAATAACTAGCTTGCTAGTCCGCCAAATCAGTCAGCTGTAGAAAATACTGTTGTGGGAGTGTTTGCGCTCCTTTTAGCCGTCTGTGTGTTGAACTAGTGTAATTACCCTAAACAACTACCAGCTTGGGTAATTAGCATATTAGATAGCATTGCTAACACATAATAATACTGTGCATTCATTATATTCAATATTGTTATATAAACCTAACATACAGTTGCAATCGAAATTATTCAACCCCCCAAAGTCAGTAAGGATTTACAAAGGTAAGCTTTTCTGATGACCCAGAATTTTTAAACTTTACATCTATATCAGTTGAGTGACACATTCAAAGTCATAGTGTAAATATATCACCTAATATTTCTACAAAGCAGGATTTTTTTTTTTTTAAATACAGCCATGTCATAATTATTCAACTCCTATTGCATGTAGCTGTTTCTTAAATATGTAAAGCTACACAAGTAATTGTTTTAAAAAAAAATTAAGTCATCAATCTGCAATGGCACTTTGCAAAAAATGCAATTAAAAATAAGCTGTCTCAAATGCTAATAGAGGAGATTATTTCATTACACAAGAAAGGTCATGGCTAAAAGTACATTTCCAAGGCACTTCAATTTCCAATAGACAAAGCTGGCAGCACCATTCATACATTTTTAAAAAAAAATATGGTACAACAGCAACCTTCTTGGGGTGTGGAAGAAAGCAAAACCTCACCAAGGGAAATGTTGACTCCAGTTGACTGAATATTCAAGAAGTAATTAGGAAAGACCTGTGGAGTCCTGGAAGAAGGTTTTATAGACGTATGACACTAAACTGAAAATGAGTTTTGGGCCCAAGGGTCAGCAGTACATCTGGAGTAAGATGACGAGGTGATGACAAGAACGACACCATCCCCACAGTCAAGCATGGGGGTGGGTCAGTCCTGTTATGGTGGTGTTTGCGGCTGCAGGAAACAGCTATCCTGACTATGTGACTGACACCATGGATTCTTTCAGGTATCAGGCCATTTTGGCATAAAAAATATGATGCCTTCAGTGTGTGTAAATTGAAGCTCAGTGATCACTGGACTTTCCAGCAAGACAATAACACCAAGGATACATCCAAGTTGTCCAAAATCTGGTTCAGGGATACAGTAAGTCGTGGAATGTCCTTAAATGGCCCTTTCAGTCCATCATTAAAATCCCATTGCAAACCTTTGTTGGGATTTCAAGGAAGCAGTGGCAGCACAGAAACCAAAGAATGTCAATGAGCTGGAAGCTTTTGCTCATGAGAAATGTGTACAAATTCTAGATAGAGAGGTGTCCGAAACCTGAGAACACTTACCTGAAACATTTATTTGCTGTTATAAAGGATAAAGGATGCTCCACAAATGATTGACTTTGGGGGTTGAATATTTTTGACATGACATTTGTAGAGAGAATTAGTTATTTTTTATTTATAAATTTGGGTAAACTGAACTCTTTGATCTAAAAATCACTCAAATGTGTATTAAAAACGTACTTTGACTGTTTACTGAGGTTTTAGTTGATGTGTTTTAATTCACATCACCAGAATGTATTGCTTGTCAGGGGGGTTGAATAATTTTGATTGCAACTGTACATATGTTTGTGTGTGTACATACAGTTGTGCTCAAAAGTTTGCATACCCTGGCAGAAATTGTGAAATTTTGGCATTGATTTTGAAAATATGACTGATCATGCAAAAAAACTGTCTTTTATTTAAGGATAGTGATCATATGAAGCCATTTATTATCACATAGTTGTTTGGCTCCTTTTTAAATCATAATGATAACAGAAATCACCCAAATGGCCCTGATCAAAAGTTTACATACCCTTGAATGTTTGGCCTTGTTACAGACACACAAGGTGACACACACAGGTTTAAATGGCAATTAAAGTTTAATTTCCCACACCTGTGGCTTTTTAAATTGCAGTTAGTGTCTGTGTATAAATAGTCAATGAGTTTGTTAGCTCTCATGTGGATGCACTGAGCAGGCTAGATACTGAGCCATGGGGAGCAGAAAAGAACTGTCAAAAGACCTGCGTAACAAGGTAATGGAACTTTATAAAGATGGAAAAGGATATCAAAAGATATCCAAAGCCTTGAAAATGCCAGTCAGTACTGTTCAATCACTTGTTAAGAAGTGGAAAATTCGGGGATCTCTTGATACCAAGCCAAGGTCAGGTAGACCAAGAAAGATTTCAGCCACAACTGCCAGAAGAATTGTTCGGGATACAAAGAAAAACCCACAGGTAACATCAGGAGAAATACAGACTGCTCTGGAAAAAGACGGTGTGGTTGTTTCAAGACAACCACACTGGAAACCTCCTTGCTACTTTTCCATGTTTCCCAGCTGGGCCTTACTGTGAATGTCAGCAAGAGCCTGCTAACTCCAAGAAAGTCTGTGAAGTTCAAAGGTATCGTTCTGGACTCACAGTTGATGAAAGCCGCACCATCGCCACAGCGGGTGGACAGTATCCTGCTCCTTCTTCAATGATTCAGAGACAGGTCAGGCTCCCATTCAGATGCTTCCTCAGACTCATGGGTATGCTGGCAGTAGCAGCTGCTGTGATACCATTGGGCCTTCACTCATTACGCCCTTTCCAGATCTGGGTGAATAGTCTCAACCTGAACCCCAGATGGCACAGGAACAGGCTGGTCAAGGTTACGGAGCAGTGCCTCCTTGCCTTAAGACCATGGATGAGGAGGTCATACCTGACCAATGGCATTGCCCTAGACATGATTCCTTCTTGCCGGGAGATAGTTCGGACTTATGCTTCACTTACCGGCTTACTGGGGGATGGTCTGGCAGCACAGAGCGGTCAGGGGGCACTAGAATCCCCAGCAAGCTCCAAAAATGTAAATACTCTGGAGCTACGAGCAGTGCTGCTAGCTTTGAAGCACTTTGGACCGTTCCTGAAGGGCAGACATGACCTTATCAAGTCATACAACACATCGGTGGCTTATCATATAAACCATCAGGGGGGCACCAGGTGGTTAATCCTGGTGACTCTTCACAGAGTCCTTCAGGGACACCACAGGCTGCGCCTAGTGGCACCGAATTGGGGGAACCCTGGGGCATGCCTAGGAAGCAGGATCTCCTCCACCAGTTAGAGGGTCAGATTTGGTACCTGGATCCAGACCATCTGCAGCTCTGTGTTTGGCCTCTGAGGAGCCAGAACCACTTTTGAAGGCCTGTGGCCAAGATGTGCAAAAAACTATCTTGAACTATAGCGCACCCTCCACCATGAGTGTCTACGCTTGTCTGTGGAAGTTGTTCTCTGATTGGTGTAGGGAACAACAGAGCAACCTCTACCCTAAAAGTCTATGTGGCCGCAATGTCAGCACATCATGCAAAAGTAGATGGTCAGCCATTGGGGTCTCATGTATTAATTACTCAGTTTCTTATGCGTGCTCAGTGATTACGCCCGCCTCAGGCCATTAGGGTGCCCTCATGGGACCTTAACCTGGTTTTAAAGTCCCTTACACTGTCTCCTTTTGAGCCCCTGGACCAGAGTGACCTGAAGTGAAGGTCGTTGAAGACGGCATTTCTCCTGGCCATTACTTCAGTTAAGCGTGTAAGTGAGCTACACACGTTGTCAGTCAATGCACCTTGCATGCACTGGAATGCAGACGGCTCAGCAGTGATATTGTGGCCCAACCCATAATTTTTCCACAAGAGGCTCTCGGCCTTATTTATGAACCAGGCCATTGAACTGGCAGTGTTTAATCCTCCTATGTGAAACACACATGAGAACAGTCAAGTCGAACTGTTATGCCCAGTGCGAGCCCTCCATGGCTATCTGAGTGCCACAGAAGGCTTACGGCATTCAGACCAACTCTTTCTTTGCCATGGGGGTCCAAAAAGGGGTCAGCCCCTTTCAAAGCAGAGGTTGTTGCACTGAGTGGTAGAGGTGATCACCCAGGCTTACAAGGCCAACAACTATCTGCTTCCAACTGGCGTAAGATGCCATTTGACTAGAGGTATCTCCACATCTTGGGCAGCACTGAAGGGTGTTCCTTTAAGGGACATCTGTGCTTCAGCTACAGTACTTGGTCATCTACAAACACTTTCTCCAGATATTACAGTATTAATGTGGCAGCTCCCTGTGCTTTGGAGACAGCCGTCCTTTTGGGGCCTTCAAATTCCTCTTAAGGGTAAGTGTAGCCTCCTCGTGACCTTGTTGTTATAAGTCATTCAGTGTGAAGCACTGCCTCTGGCAGTCAGAAAGTATGAAACAGAACAAGAGTTACGTATGTAACTACGGTTCTACGAGTTCTGGATGACCGCCAGAGCTTTCTGTCACTCGGAGTCTGGGCGAGAAGATTCTGTAAGGACAGTTTGCAGGAAGTCACAGGGTTAAATAGGGGAGGACCACGCATCATCCTGGGTCACAGGTGACTTTGTTGATATTAGACTCGACCTGTGCATGTGTGAAGAGAGATAATATCCAGTGTGAAGCTCTGCCTCTGGTGGTTATCCAGAACGCACAGAACCGTAGTTACATATGTAACTCTTGTTCTGAATCGTGCTGCACAGATAAGAGTTTCAGTTAGGAAGCGCATTTAGTGCTTTTAAAGCACCAAACACAAGATGAATATTATGAAGGTAAATTAGTGCCTCAAAGATTTACAAATAAAAGATTCACGACACCTGATTTACACTTATACAAAGCATTTAAGTATTACAAATCCTTTTTTCTAACACTTGCAACTTGACATCCACCATTACAAAACTGTGTTCTGTGCGCATGACATTTTTGTACGCTTGCAATATGATTTGAGCTTTCACAAATATCACACTGGTAAATTAATTGACGCTTTTTTAAATCTTAATCTACACATGCAAATCTTTTAGGCACAAATTTACCATTATCATTAGATTTACTTAGGTGGTCAGAAAATTTAAGTCTCATGCTGATGGAAAAATATTCAAGTCATGCAGATTTGTTCTATTTTCTATTTATTTTATGTGAAATTACGTTGCCTTATTTGATGTGAGATTTACTTAGGTGGAGAAGGCAACCCCGGCATACGGGTCCCTTAAATTCACTTTTCCAACTATTATTAATCACTTTTCAAAATCTTGATTTTGGGGACTGAAAGACAGGAGATAATTAAGGAAATAGCGATATGGACCAGTGTCATTTAAAAACATTTTTTATTATGCCAAGAACAATCTGCATACTTTCAGCAATTACATACAATTAAAAAGAACATTGCAAAATAATAATAATAATAATAATAATAATAAATAAATAAATACAGCAGTAGAGGCAAACAATTATTAGTTTATGCAGTACATCAACAGTATTCATTGAAATTTTTTAGATTTCTTGTTATTTATGCCCAATAAAGATGTAACATAATAAAGTCAACCAAATAGAGTGGGAGGAGTTAGTTCTTGTCTAAAACATTTACATTTATGTATGAAAATTCTTCCAAAAATTATAAATAAATTGACATTGAATCTGTTTTTGTTGTAATAATAAAAACAAAATCAAAAGCATTAATACATGTCAGATAGCATTGTTTCTTAGATATACTTGCTCAAATCCTTGCAGAAAGATTTAGCAATAACACAGCCACAAAAAAAGGTGTTCAATCGTCTCATCTTTGTCACAAAAAGTACAGTTTTTCTTAATTTTGTCAATATATTTAGAAAGCATACTATCGGAGGAAGAACATTAGTGTAATATTTTAAAACACATTTCTTTAACTTTATTAATCTTATCCCACACTTGGAAAGATTTTCAAAAGAAGCACAAAGTGAAATATGATATCTGTAAGGCATCAAATATGTAAGACCCAAGTAGCCAAAAACTTTATATCTGCTTTTACATTAGGCAGTTTTCTACGAAATGAGCCATTATTTACTTGTCTGTGAGCTTACTTGGGTGAATAATCCAAAGTTATATCTTAGATATCCAGAACTGCAGTCCATCAGGAAAAGCATGCTAACAAATCATCGGAAAAATATGTTTTCGACAATCGGTAAAAGTTTTAGATCATCACAAAGGGCAGAATCTCTGATTTCTAATGACACCTAGATTGAGTTTATATTCCACTCTGATGCCGAGATATTCGGTGAAACAATGGGGGTGGTGCATGAACTGAAAATTAGACTGACTGTCTATGGACTAGCACATCTGTGATGGCTAAAATGCGTTAGAGCGTCACCTACATTTCAGATCTGTATATAGTTTTGGACAGTGATAGAAAAAAACAAAATCTTTTTCCTAGTACTTGCTGCCATCTAGTGGAATAAAATAAGACTTTTTAAAGGATAAACCCTCAGCTTTGGATAACAAAACTCAAGCTCTGAGAGACAGATCCCTTGTAAGCCATGAATTAAATCTTATCAGTCATGGGGTTCAAGTTTATATCAGTAATGCTCACCCTACATTGAAATAATGCCTTGGGGGTCATGTGACGCCATGCGAGGAGCAGACGTGTGAGTGGCTAGCTCTGCGCACTTTGCTTGTTTTTTGATTATTTTCATGTTATAACCGGTGAGATTCGATATATCCAATTACATATTTGTTCTTTGAGGTAAACATGGCAAAGAAATCAAAATCCTCAGACTCTGGAGACATTAAAAGACACTTACATGTTCAAGCTGAGGCCTTTGACAGGACTGCGAGCCGGGGACTCGATTTGGAAGGCACGTCGGGAGATGAAATCCAACTGTCCAACATCTTGTGATGCTGATGAAGGTTGTTGCTGACTTGGAGGATCTCGCTGTAATACGTTGATCGATTACAGCGATGGAAACAAAATTCTCTGAATTGGTCACAAGAGTAACAGAAGTTGAAAAACGAATCGATTATCTGGAATCATCGGAAAGGGAATTATCCGCTAATCCGCCCGCGTCCAAAATAGACTTGGAACACATTTTGGGAAAACTTGAACATTTCGAAAATATGAACCGAAGGAATAACATACGAATTGTTGGAATTCCTGAGCATGAAGAGGGCAGAGATATGGTGAAATTCCTGGACGAGCTCTTCCCGAGTTTGCTCGACATGGCAGGCCATAAGCTGGAAATCGAGCGAGCTCACAGAGTCCCGGATCTGCTGGGGGAGACAGGCCCCGATCGATTCTGGCCAGATTTCTGAGATCATCCGATAAAGATCTCGTGTTGCACCAGGCGAGGAGCAAAGGAAAGCTTTCTTGGAAGAATCACAGTATTTTCTTGTTGCGAATGCGACGAGAGAAACGCGATTGGTTCAAGGAATGTAAGAAACTCTTACATCAACGGAAGACTGCTTTTGCACTGATTTTTCTGGCCAAACTGAGAATAGACACCAAGGACGGCAGCAAAGTATATTTATGCCCCAAAAAGGCACTGGCCTTCATACAAACTATGGGTGAGTAAACCATTGGGCGTTTCTTATGTGAGTGGACTAACTCGCTGTTCAGTTTCTCGATTGTCTGAGGAAGCTGGGCGCCATTTTTGTTTCTTTCTGCGTTGGCTCCGCCTGGTGGCTGGAGTTTGTTTGTGGCATGACACTCCACGAAACCTTTGCATTGATGGAAGATCGCTTTTACACTGAAGTTCCCGGCCAGATTGAGAATGGACACTATGGATGACCGCAAAATATTTACATGCTTACATAAAGGACGTCTTTTATAAAGTTGTCGGACTGAGTAAGTTATGATGTATTTTTTTTAGGCGGCCTCCGAGTGAATTTGACTCGCTCAATACACACTTGATCATCCGAGGAACTGGGATGCCTGTTTTGTTTCTGTGCAGAAGCACCGGACTTGAGCAATCCGATGGCAAAGTTGTCGCGGGGGTTCTCACGTGCGTACAAGGACGCCGGTCCAGTTTGGAGGGATTGACGCCGGTTGGCACTGTCGTGCGTGGGGTTTATGCACACGTTTTTCTTTTTTCTGTTCGTTTTGTTCAGGGGGAAGTTCGGGGTTTGATTGTTGCATTAATGGGAAATGTGGTCTGTATAATCTTGCTTTTGACACACAATTTTTTTTTTGTTATATCAATATGTCAAATGTTAATGTGAATGGGTTATCTCTCTCCACATGGAATGTGAATGGGTTGGGGCACCCCATGAAAAGAAGGAAGGTTATTTCTTTTCTTAAGCATAAGAAATGTGATATAGTGTTTCTTCAAGAAACGCGTCTTTCCCCACAGGAAGCTGAAAAATTTGGGAAGATATGGGGTGGACATGTTTTCTTTAGTGCTGGCACAAGTAAGAACAAGTGGGTCATTATATTGATAAATAAACATCTACAATTCAAATTTCTCAAACAGATTAAAGATAAAATAGGAAGAGTCATTATTGTTTTAGCAGACATTCAGGGGCAAAGGTTGATTTTGGCTAATATTTACGCACCTAACGCTAATGATCAGGGCTTTTTTATAGATCTTGAAGGGTTGTTGCAAACCGTTAGCACCCCTCATGATATAATATTGGGAGGAGACTTTAATATATTGATGGACTCAATCCTTGATCATAGTGAAGCAAAAGTGTGTAAGCCCCCTAGAGCAACAGTGACACTTCACAAGCTGTGTAAAAATCTTAGTCTTGTAGATATCTGTTGACTTTTGAACCCATCTGGTAGGGATTATACATTTTTTTTTTCATCAGTTCATAAGATTTATTCTAGAATAGATTTTTTTTTTTTTTTATTTCTAAATCCCTCATTCCATCTGTTGTTGACTGCTCAATTGGAAACATTTTAGTCTCAGATCATGCCCTGGTGAATTTAGAGATGTTGCCACATACAGAGAAAAAGAAATCATATAGTTGGCGCTTTAATGTATCCCTTTTGCAAAATCCTGATTTCCAACAAATGTTAAAGACTGAAATCAGTATTTATATGGAGACCAACTGGTCCTCAGTATCCTCAGTGGCCGTGGCTTGGGAGACACTTAAGGCTGTTCTTAGCGGTCGGATCATATAGTATGCCTCATTCATCAAAAAATCTAAAGCACGAGAACTCATGGAATTGGAAGGGACTATTAAAAGTGCCGAAGCAGAGCTAAAGCGCCGAATGTCCTCTGATGGCCTCAGAGAACTGACCCAACTGAAATATAGATATAATACTGTTTTGTCACAGAAAGTAGAGTTTTGGTTATTCAGGGCAAGACAGTCATACTTTGAGTCAGGTGAAAAAGCAGGAAAACTTTTGGCTAGATATATAAAGCAGAGAGAGTCTTTGTCTACCATTCCCTCAGTGAAATCTGCTGGTGGTGAAATTTTTACCTCAGCCATTGATATTAATAATGCTTTTAAAGAATTCTATATTGATATTTACAGTTCCATGTCTTCGTCTACTTATGAAGATATTAGAAACTTTGTGGAACCATTAGTTCTCCCTAAATTGATGACTGAGCAAAATTGACGATTCTGAGATTACCTCATCAAGCTCCTCCAAGGTTATTAAGTCCTTACCTACAGGCAAGGCTCCCGGGCCAGATGGCTTTGCTGCTGAATATTTTAGATCTTATGCTACAAAACTGGCTCCACTTTTGTTAGAAGTTTATACAGAATCATTAAAGAATGGAAAGCTTCCCCCAACCATGACACAAGCCCGGATCAGTCTGATTCTTAAAAAGGACAAGGATCCAAGCGAGTGTAAGAGTTACCGTCCAGTTTCCCTGATCCAGCTAAATGTAAAAGTTTTGGCAAAAATTTTGGCTAACCGATTATGTAAAGTTATGACATCTCTTATACATATAGATCAGGTGGGGTTTATTCAGAGCCGCAGCTCTTCTGATAACATCAGGCGTCTCATCGATATCATGTGGTCAGTAGCGAATGATCAGTCTCTGGTCGCTGCCATCTCACTTGACGCTGAAAAGGCATTTGATATGGTAGAATGGGATTATCTTTTTAAGATTTTGGAAATATACGGGTTCGGGAAAACTTTTATTGGATGGATTAAGTTACTTTATAGACACCCGGTAGCGGCAGTACAAACAAATGGATTAATTTCAGATTATTTTACTCTGGATAGGGGCACCCGGCAGGGTTGCCCTCTTTCCCCATTATTGTTCTGTCTTGCCCTGGAACCACGCAGATGATATTTTATTATTCGTCTCCGACCCCACTAGATCTATGCCTTGCCTACACAGAATTATTAATTCCTTTTCTAAATTTTCGGGATACAGAGTTAATTGGTCTAAATCCAAAGCTTTGTCTTTGACAGCGTACTGCCCAGTAACGGCTTTTCAGCTGGGTGCCTTCCAGTGGCCCAAACAGGACATTAAGTATTTGGGAATTTTATTCCCAGCAAATTTATGTGATTTAGTCAGTTAATTTTGAGCCTCTAATAAAAATGTTTTCGAGCGATGTGGGCAGGTGGGCTTCATTACATTTATCGATGATTGGGAAGGTTAATGTTATTAAAATGAACTGCATTCCAAAATTTAACTACCTGCTGCAGTCTCTCCCTGTAGATGTCCCCCTCTCTTATTTTAAGCTATTTGTTTGCATAATGAGGTCCTTCATTTGGAATGGTAAGAATCCCAGGTTACATTCGAATAAGTTACATAGGCCAATTGACAAAGGTGGGCTAGGCCTACCCAAGATTTTGTTTTATTATTATGCATTCGGTCTCAGACATTTGGCCCATTGGTCGCTCCCACCTGAGAGAGCCCCTCCCTGGTTTGTTATTGAACAGGAAGTTCTTACCCCTATTTCGCCATTGCAAAGCCTTTCGATCAAACTAATCTGAGAAGTTAAGTCACACCCCGTTATCTCGCATCTGCACCTGGTTTGGACAAAAGTGTCCAGAGTGTTTAATTCGGACATTTATTTAAGTGTTGCCTCGAGCATATGGCTGAACCCTAAATTACACATTAATAAGTCCCCTTTCTGTTGGTCAGAGTGGATTGGGAGGGGGGTTACTACACTTGGTGGCCTATATGTGAGTGGAGTACTGAGATCTTTTGATAATTTGGTTCAACATTTTAAGTTTCCTAGATCCCAGTTATTTAGGTATTTACAGCTGCACCACTTGCTCTGTACTATTTTTGGGAGTAGTGTACACCCCCCTAAAGTGGCAGATACTTTGGAAATGATTACGGCTTTTGGGAAAGGTCATGAAGCATCAGTGTGTTACTCCCTGTTGATTCAGAGTCTGGGTGATGGAGTTTCATCTTCTCTCAAGAGATTATGGGAGAAGGATTTAAACTTGGTATTGGAGGAGGGAGTTTGGGCCAGGATCCTAAAAAGCATCAAGTCTGCATCTAGAGATGCAAGGGTCCGTCTAATGCAATTTAAGATTTTGCATCGGTTCTACTGGACCCCCTCTAGATTCTGCTGGCGGTGCCAAACAGAAGACGGGGACACAATACATGTATTTTGGGGATGTGTAAAGATCCAATTTTGGCTGAGGGTTCAGAACTTTATGAGTGAGGTGTTGAACACTAAACTTTCATTTAGCCCCAGACTCTGTATCCTGGGTGATGGGATGACTCTGGACATTGGGGACATTATTTAAAAAGTTGGGTCCAAGCCGGAGTCATGATTGGTAAAAACATTATCCTCAGGGGATGGAAGTCGACTGGGGCACCATCATTTAGGGAATGGTGTGGGGAGATGGGCGAGGTGGCAGCGTTTGAGGAGATGTTTTTTATAAGGCTGGGGAAATGGGATTTGTTTGTCAAGAAGTGGGGGGGGGGATGGTTCTCAGGGAATGGCTGTGGAGAGGGATTTGTTTTAGTTGGGTATGTGTTTTATTGATTTTATTTGAATGTATATCTTGGTTTTTTTATGTATTTTTTGTATTTATTTTATTTTGATGATTTAATTGTTGGTGACCACAGTACTGCATGTATGGGGGGTGGGGGGCTGGGTGAGGGGGGGTGGATAATGTTAATAATTGATTCCATTTTTTATGTTGCGTTTGTATGTTTTATTTTTGGAATCAATAAAATTGTTAATAACAAAAAAAGAAAATAATGCCTTTGCATTTTTTTAAGCAAGCCGCTGCTTTAATGTTCATGCTCCTTGGTGCAGCGCATCCATAACAGCCAGATAAGCAAGTTGTGGCAGCGGGGGCGTGGTCAAGCATCTCTCCAGAGAGAGAGAAAGCGGTAAGGGCACTTACACCTGAGCTAAATTATGTCTAACACCTGTCTCTAATTTCAGTGAGCACGGGGAGAGCGGCATAAATAGAGACACACCGCAAATAGAAGAGAGAGAGCCTGGGCACCACAGACGGGAATGAAACAAAGAGTGTTATTACAAATGATGAGAGTTTATTTTGTGTAGCGGTGTGCAATTGGAGATTAACTTAGTGGATAATGCAAAGACTGTGAGACTGTAATTGTGCTACAGACGCAGAAAATAAATCCTTACCTAAACAAGGAAAGCTGCTTCTCGCCGCCTCCTTTACACCGGTGCCGAAACCTGGGATTGAAGTTTGGGTCGAAGATGGATGGAAGTCGTCCTGTAGAGTCCTCCCAGTTGGTGGAGATCCTCCCAGCCCTCGCCAGCCTACATCAGAGCCACCAACAGACACTGCTTGAGCTCCGTCAAGATCAAGACCGCCGGTCGAGCTCCTGCACGCTCAAGCCGAGGACCGACAGGCGATCCGGAGCCTCCTCAGCCAGGAGGCGTCCTCAGCCACGACCCCGGACACTCCCACACCGTTACCCCCGCCAGCATTACAGAAACTGGGGGCGGCGGACCGCGACGTCGATGGAGTTATCGACCAGGTGGTACTGGAACAATTCATAGATCGACTGCCAAAAGGGACGGCGGATTGGGTCCAGTGCCACCGCCCGGCGTCGTTGGAGAAAGCTGTCCGACTTGCGGAGGACCACATGGCGGCGATCCCGAGGGCGGAAGAGCCCTCCTACATTTTCTCTCCTCCCTCTGTTTCTTCCCCCTCCCCTCTCTCCTCTCGTTCTGCTCTCTCTCCAGGTCCCATTCCTGCCCCACACAGACGAGGAGGACTTCAACCCCTGAGATCAGTTCCCTGGGTGTGGGAGGTGACACCTTCCCCTACTCCAATGCCCCGCCGCTCTCCCCCTCAGGGGGGGCGCCCGCCGACGCAAGTGCGGGCGTAGTGCCTGGGCCGGCCTGCTGGAGGTGCGGAGACCCGATCCACTTCCGAGATCAGTGCCCTCTGATGGAGCTGGGGACGGTGGTGCGGGTCTCTGACCTCCCACAGGCTGCCCCCAACCAGGCCGGAGCGTACCGGATACCGGTAAGTGTCAAGGGGGGTACTCACCAAGTGTTGGTGGACACCGGTTGTAATCAAACCACTATCCACCAATGCCTGGTTCAACCCGAGGCATTGGTCACAACTAAAACGGTGAAGGTGAAATGTGTACACGGGGATATTCACAATTATCCGGTGGTGACCCTGACGATTAAATTCTGGGGGAAAAAGCATAGAGTGGAGGCCGCGGTTAGTTCCCGCCTCACCCATCCGCTGATTCTGGGGACTGATTGGCCTGACTTTAAAGTTTTATTAAAGGGAATTTGCGCGGATGGGTCCTGTACGAAAATAGGGAGATGTGTGATGTGCGATGCTCTGGCAGGGGAGGCGGAGCTGGGGCCGTCCTCGACAGCTCCACATCATAATGACGAGAGAGGTGGAGAGGCTGCAGCTCCTCCCCTTCTCAGGGAATTCCCTGAGGGGGATTTCCCTTTGGAGCAGTCGCGAGACGAAACCCTCAAACACGCCTTTGACCAAGTGAGAGTCATCGATGGTCAACGACTCCAGCCTGACATCGCCCTTTCATACCCCTATTTTGCAATTATAAATGAGCGGTTGTATAGAGTGACACAGGACACTCGGACCAAAGAGGATACAACCCAACTTTTGATTCCAAGGAGCCGTTGGGAAATGGTATTCCAGGCGGCTCATTATAATCCCATGGCAGGTCACTTAGGAGAAAGGAAGACACTGAACCGTCTAATAGCCCGTTTCTATTGGCCGGGCATTGGCGGTGATGTCCGCAGGTGGTGTGCGGCATGCCGCGAATGCCAGCTGGTTAACCCACCGGCCACCCCAAAAGCACCATTGCGTCCTCTCCCTCTGATCGAGGTCCCCTTTGAGAGAATTGGAATGGACCTCGTCGGGCCATTAGAACGGTCAGCACGCGGTCATCGCTTTGTATTGGTCCTAGTGGACTATGCAACGCGATATCCGGAAGCAGTGCCTCTTCGCAACATCTCAGCACGCAGTGTTGCGGAGGCACTCTTCAAAATAATCTCCCGGGTGGGGATTCCGAAAGAAATCCTCACCGATCAGGGCACAACGTTTATGTCACGGACACTACGTGAACTGTACGAGTTGTTAAATATTAAATCGATTCGCACCAGTGTGTACCATCCTCAAACGGATGGCCTAGTGGAACGATTTAATAAAACCCTCAAAAACATGATTCGTAAGTTCGTGCACGATGATGCTAGAAATTGGGATAAATGGCTCGACCCCCTGTTATTTGCAGTACGAGAGGTCCCGCAAGCCTCCACTGGCTTCTCCCCATTCGAGCTGCTGTATGGGCGACGCCTACACGGTGTGCTTGATGTATTGCGAGAGGCCTGGGAGGAGGGACCTTCAAACAGTAAAAATGAAATTCAGTACGTTCTTAATCTTCGAGCAAAACTCCACACTTTGGGGCAGCTAACACAGGAGAATTTGCTCCAAGCTCAAGAACGACAGCGCCGACTGTATGACAGGGGAGCTCAGCTAAGGGAATTTGCACCGGGAGATAAAGTGCTTGTATTGCTTCCCACATCGAGCTCTAAATTACTCGCCAAGTGGCAAGGACCCTTTGAGGTCACACGACGAGTGGGAGATCTCGATTATGAGGTTAAACGAACCGATAGAGGGGGCGCACATCAAATATATCACCTCAATCTCCTGAAATTGTGGAGGGAGGCGGTTCCCGTGACGTTGGCTACGGTAGTTCCCGAGAAGGCGGAGCTCGGACTGGAGGTGAGTTCAAAACATAAACAGTTCACCCCAGTCATTTGCGGAGACCACCTCTCATTGAGGCAACTCACGGACGTTGCTAAATTGCAACAGGAATTTGCGGATGTGTTCTCCCCTCTACCGGGGCGTACAAACCTCATCTATCACCACATCGAGACCGAGCTGGGGGTCGTGGTACGTAGCCGCCCCTATCGATTACCTGAACACAAAAAGAAAATCGTTCGGGAAGAATTGGATGCAATGCTCGATATGGGGGTAATAGAAGAATCCCACAGCGATTGGTCCAGCCCAGTTTTTCTAGTGCCTAAGAGCGACGGGTCTGTACGATTCTGTGTGGATTATAGGAAAGTCAACGTGGTGTCTAAATTTGATGCGTATCCAATGCCTCGCGTTGATGAGTTGCTCGATCGGTTGGGCACTGCTTGATTTTACTCGACATTGGATTTGACGAAGGGTTATTGGCAGATCCCCTTGACACCAATTTCCCGTGAGAAAACCGCCTTCTCCACACCGTTTGGATTACACCAATTTGTGACACTTCCGTTCGGTTTGTTTGGGGCCCCGGCTACGTTTCAGCATCTCATGGACCGAATCCTCAGACCGCATTCAGCCTACGCCGCTGCCTATTTAGATGATATCATCATTTACAGCAATGATTGGCAGCGGCACATGCAACATCTGAGGGTGGCTCTGAGATCACTGCGCCGAGCGGGACTCACAGCGAACCCGAAGAAGTGCGCGATTGGGCGGGTGGAGGTACGGTATCTGGGGTTCCACTTGGGCCACGGGCAGGTGCGTCCCCAAATTGACAAGACAGTGGCGATTGCGACCTGCCCGAGACCCAAGACCAAAAAGGGTGTGAGACAGTTCCTGGGGCTGGCTGGCTATTATAGAAGGTTCGTACCCAATTATTTGGATGTCACCAGCCCGCTGACTGATCTCACTAAAAAGGGAGCTCCAGACCCGGTCCAATGGACGGAGCCGTGTCAGCAGGCGTTCACGCAAGTTAAAATCGCACTTTGCGGGGGGCCGCTTTTACATTCACCTGACTTCTCTCTCCCTTTTGTTTTACAGACAGATGCTTCAGACAGGGGGCTGGGGGCCGTACTCTTGCAGGTGGTGGAGGGGGAGGAGCGCACGGTGCTGTACATTAGCCGTAAGCTCTCGTTAAGGGAAACTAAGTACAGCACCGTGGAAAAGGAGTGTCTCGCCATCAAGTGGGCGGTCCTCACTCTCTGATACTACCTGTTGGGGCGGGCCTTCACCCTCTGCTCGGATCACGCCCCACTCCAGTGGCTCCACCGCATGAAAGATACTAATGCCCGGATCACCCGTTGGTATCTGGCTCTTCAGCCGTTTAAGTTCAAGGTGGTCCACAGACCGGGGGCGCAGATGGCTGTCGCCGATTTCCTTTCCAGAAATGGGGGGGAGTGGTAGGCAGGCTGGATGCTGCCCCTGCCTGAGTCGGGCGGTGGGGATATGTGGCAGCGGGGGCGTGGTCAAGCATCTCTCCGGAGAGAGAGAAAGCGGTAAGGGTTGCTTACACCTGAGCTAAATTATGTCTAACACCTGTCTCTAATTTCAGTGAGCACGGGGAAAGCGGCATAAATAGAGACACACTGCAAATAGAAGAGAGAGAGCCTGGGCACCACAGATGGGAATGAAACAAAGAGTGTTATTATTACAAATGATGAGAGTTTATTTTGTGTAGCGGTGTGCAATTGGAGATTAACTTAGTGGATAACGCAAAGACTGTGAGACTGTAATTGTGCTACAGACGCAGAAAATAAATCCTTACCTAAACAAGGAAAGCTGCTTCTCGCCTCCTCCTTTACACAAGTTTTCAGATCTTCTTTCTTTTGAGGGAAATTTCTCATAAGCATAAACAGTAGCTGGTGGCGGTTTAGAGTAGTTTGTGCTTTTCATTATTAATTTTCCACTTCACGGTTCATTATAATCACTGTACTGCATCCAGTTTATCCTTATCGTCATCAGTGGCTGATTCCAAAAAAATCAATGTCTATAAGGGGGTCTAAGTGTATTCTCTTCCGTCAGAATACATTTTATACACTGTAAAAATTTTTACAAAAATTCATTGTTAACATTTAAATAGTGACATTATCACAGCTATTGTATCTGTTTTTTTTTTTCTGTAGGTACAGCATTAGCAATGTCATCTTGCTCTGTGTGATATATTAATGATTTGCTTTGTTTATGCATGAACACACCTTCATGCACAGTAGTTACAAAAAACAATAGAAACATCTTAAAAAAAAAGACAATTTCCAAGCATATTTGGCAGCATACAGTATATATATATTTTTCATATTTCATTTATAGCGACATGCCAGCTGGTAGTGTGTATCAACTTTAGAAAATTAAAACTTTCAATAATTGTTTTATCAAAGCAACACAACTTTAACCTCTGTGTTTGAATTGTGGATATATCTATTATAAAACCTACAAACTGATTTGAAAGAAAAAGTCAAATTTACTTAAGTAGACATTTTGCTCATTTAACAATTTATATACAGGTGCATCTCAAATTAGAATGTCGTGGAAAAGTTCATTTATTTCAGTAATTCAACTCAAATTGTGAAACTCATGTATTAAATAAATTCAATGCACACAGACTGAAGTAGTTTAAGTCTTTGGTTCTTTTAATTGTGATGATTTTGGCTCACATTTAGCAAAAACCCACCAATTCACTATCTCAAAAAATTAGAATACATCATAAAAAAAACATTTTTAGTGAATTGTTGGCCTTCTGGAAAGTATGTTCATTTACTGTATATGTACTCAATACTTGGTAGGGGCTCCTTTTGTTTTAATTACTGCCTCAATTCGGCGTGGCATGGAGGTGATCAGTTTGTGGCACTGCTGAGGTGGTATGGAAGCCCAGGTTTCTTTGACAGTGGCCTTCAGCTCATCTGCATTTTTTGGTCTCTTGTTTCTCATTTTCCTCTTGACAATACCCCATAGATTCTCTATGGGGTTCAGGTCTGGTGAGTTTGCTGGCCAGTCAAGCACACCAACACCATGGTCATTTAACCAACTTTTGGTGCTTTTGGCAGTGTGGGCAGGTGCCAAATCCTGCTGGAAAATGAAATCAGCATCTTTAAAAAGCTGGTCAGCAGAAGGAAGCATGAAGTGCTCCAACATTTCTTGGTAAACGGGTGCAGTGACTTTGGTTTTCAAAAAACACAATGGACCAACACCAGCAGATGACATTGCACCCCAAATCATCACAGACTGTGGAAACTTAACACTGGACTTCAAGCAACTTGGGCTATGAGCTTCTCCACCCTTCCTCCAGACTCTAGGACCTTGGTTTCCAAATGAAATACAAAACTTGCTCTCATCTGAAAAGAGGACTTTGGACCACTGGGCAACAGTCCAGTTCTTCTTCTCCTTAGCCCAGGTAAGATGCCTCTGACGTTGTCTGTGGTTCAGGAGTGGCTTAACAAGAGGAATACGACAACTGTAGCCAAATTCCTTGACACGTCTGTGTGTGGTGGCTCTTGATGCCTTGACCCCAGCCTCAGTCCATTCCTTGTGAAGTTCACCCAAATTCTTGAATCGATTTTGCTTGACAATCATAAGGCTGCGGTTCTCTCGGTTGGTTGTGCATCTTTTTCTTCCACACTTTTTCCTTCCACTCAACTTTCTGTTAACATGCTTGGATACAGCACTCTGTGAACAGCCAGCTTCTTTGGCAATGAATGTTTGTGGCTTACCCTCCTTGTGAAGGGTGTCAATGATTGTCTTCTGGACAATTGTCAGATCAGCAGTCTTCCCCATGATTGTGTAGCCTAGTGAACCAAACTGAGAGACCATTTTGAAGGCTCAGGAAACCTTTGCAGGTGTTTTGAGTTGATTAGCTGATTGGCATGTCACCATATTCTAATTTTTTGAGATAGTGAATTGGTGGGTTTTTGTTAAATGTGAGCCAAAATCATCACAATTAAAAGAACCAAAGACTTAAACTACTTCAGTCTGTGTGCACTGAATTGATTTAATACACGAGTTTCACAATTTGAGTTGAATTACTGAAATAAATGAACTTTTCCACGACATTCTAATTTATTGAGATGCACCTGTACATTTAAGTCAGCTTTATGCTCTGTTTAAACAACTTTCCATCTCAAGTTGACAAAACTTAAAATTTAAGGCAGCACAAACATTTACAGTTTTAAGTTGAAACAACAAGATTTTTTTTTACAGTGTAGTTGACTTTTGACTGATAGTGGTAGTTTCATCTAAAAATGAAAATTCTGTTATTATTTACTTGCCCTAATAACACTCCAAACCCAAATCCTTTCTTCCTTGGAGCACAAAGGGGGAAAAAATCTCACAAATATTCACCATATAATGAACGTGAATAGTGATGTTGTGCTGTCAAGCTCCAAAAAAGAAGAAAAAAAAACAAACAAACAAACAAAAAAACACAACAGTAGTTGCTAACCCATACAACTAGTGCGCAATATATTCCTAGTCTTCTGTAGCCATATTATCACTGTGATAAATAGTAGACCAAAATGTAAGTTGTAATTTACACAAATGATTGATTAATATATAGTATTTAGTTTATATGCGATATAATAGAGTCATTTTGGCTACTTTTACTGAGGTTTTATATTTTATTTTTTGTCTTTTTTGGAGCTTGACAGCTCGGAGTCACTATTTAATTTCATTATATGGCAAAAAGTTGTGTGAAGATTTTAAAAAATATTTTTTGAACATTTTGATGAGTGGTGTCAAACTTTACAACATGAATGTACATTCAATTAATGTCTTATCAGTAGCTTTCATTAATTTTCTGCATAATGCATATGCATAATACAGGAGAACAATAAAGAGTAGGTCATCGTTGATTTATCCTCTTTTAAACCTGTATGGCTTTCTTTGCTCTGTGAAACACAAACGTGATGGAATTTAAATTTTTGGGTTATTTAACACTTTTAACCTATGTTTAAGCTTTCTTCACTTTTGCAAAAAACACATCAGTGATGTCATCAACTCCCACCTTTATGTCATGTGGTAGGTGGTAAATGCACAGCAGCAGCAGCTCATATCTACTGGCATTCAGGCTGGCACACACTTGCACCTCATCCAGAGGAACCACAGGGATTGATAGCCTCAGTGCGCCCATGTAGAAGCTCTCTCCCAGAGCACCGATGAGCAGCAGGTGACCCCCTTTCTTAAGCAGGCTAGAGATGTGACCCAGAGCTCGGGTGAAGGAAGGCAAGTCAGGACTTATGCTCTCCAGACAGAAAGACGACACTAGGCAGTCTGCTCCACGTGGGGGCAGGGACCCTTGTAATAATGGGTGGGACTGGTGGACATCGATGGGCAGAACATCAGACACAACATAACGTAGACGTGCTGCTTTCTCTGTCTAAGCTGTTGAACTGCAGATAATATAAAGATCCAGGACACATCAGATATGCAATAGTCAGATATCGGTGCTTTCTTGATGAGGTACATCTGTGGAGCTTTTTATTCCAGATAAGAGACCAAACAGAGTTCAGATTGCCATGAAAGAACATGGTGTTCCAACACACTCTCATAACAAAATGTCACACTAGTAACTAATGTTAAATTAGGGATGTCAGGTACGATACTGCACTCACGTACTTGTAGCTTACTTATACTCGTAAAACTGCTCCGATACCAAAAAAACGATATTATCTGATGTACAAATGTCATTTAGCGCTTAAATTAAAATCGCAATATGTCCAAGTGTGATTTTTTTAAACCTTAAAGGCTGCAATTTAATGAAAAAAAAATAACATAGTCTGCATGTGCTGCACACTTCAAAGTAAATGTGTGAAGCCGGCTGCTCGTTCTCTGTGAACAGCACATAAAGACTATATACAGGTGCATCTCAATAAATTAGAATGTCATGGAAAAGTTCATTTATTTCATTAATTCAACTCAAATTGTGAAACTCGTGTATTAAATAAATTCAGTGCACACAGACTGAAGTAGTTTAAGTCTTTGGTTCTTTTAATTGTGATGATTTTGGCTCACATTTAACAAAAACCCACCAATTCACTATCTCAACAAATTAGAATATGGTGAGATGCCAATCAGCTAATCAACTCAAAACAACTGCAAAGGTTTCCTGAGCCTTCAAAATGGTCTCTCAGTTTGGTTCACTAGGCTACACAATCATGGGGAAGACTGCTGATCTGACAGTTGTCCAGAAGACAATCATTGACACCCTTCACAAGGAGGGTAAACCACAAACATTCATTGCCAAAGAAGCTGGCTGTTCACAGAGTGCTGTATCCAAGCATGTTAACAAAGTTGAGTGGAAGGAAAAAGTGTGGAAGAAAATGATGCACAACCAACCGAGAGAACTGCAGCCTTATGAGGATTGTCAAGCAAAATCGATTCAAGAATTTGGGTGAACTTCACAAGGAATGGACTGAGGCTGGGGTCAAGGCATCAAGAGCCACCACACACAGACATGTCAAGGAATTTGGCTACAGTTGTCGTATTCCTCTTGTTAAGCCACTCCTGAACCACAGACAACGTCAGAGGCGTCTTACCTGGGCTAAGGAGAAGAAGAACTGGACTGTGATCCAAAGTCCTCTTTTCAGATGAGAGCAAGTTTTGTATTTCATTTGGCATTTGGAAAACAAGGTCCTAGAGTCTGGAGGAGGGGTGGAGAAGCTCATAGCCCAAGTTGCTTGAAGTCCAGTGTTAAGTTTCCACAGTCTGTGATGATTTGGGGTGCAATGTCATCTGCTGGTGTTGGTCCATTGTGTTTTTTGAAAACCAAAGTCACTGCACCTGTTTACCAAGAAATTTTGGAGCACTTCATGCTTCCTTCTGCTGACCAGCTTTTTAAAGATGCTGATTTCATTTTCCAGCAGGATTTGGCACCTGCCCACACTGCCAAAAGCACCAAAAGTTGGTTAAATGACCATGGTGTTGGTGTGCTTGACTGGCCAGCAAACTCACCAGACCTGAACCCCATAGAGAATCTATGGGGTATTGTCAAGAGGAAAATGAGAAACAAGAGACCAAAAAATGCAGATGAGCTGAAGGCCACTGTCAAAGAAACCTGGGCTTCCATACCACCTCAGCAGTGCCACAAACTGATCACCTCCATGCCACGCCGAATTGAGGCAGTAATTAAAGCAAAAGGAGCCCCTACCAAGTATTGAGTACATATACAGTAAATGAACATACTTTCCAGAAGGCCAACAATTCACTAAAAATGTTTTTTTTATTGGTCTTATGATGTATTCTAATTTGTTGAGATAGTGAATTGGTGGGTTTTTGTTAAATGTGAGCCAAAATCATCACAATTAAAAGAACCAAAGACTTAAACTACTTCAGTCTGTGTGCACTGAATTTATTTAATACACGAGTTTCACAATTTGAGTTGAATTACTGAAATAAATGAACTTTTCCACGACATTCTAATTTATTGAGATGCACCTGTATATATATATATATATATATATATATATATATATATTTTTTTTTTTATTGCAGCCTTTTGCAGTTTAAAAGTCACACTGGGTCATGCAGCAAACTGCTTTTCCGAAGGTGAGAAACTTCTGTAAAAAACACACAGAAACTGAAAATGCTTCGCTCAGTTTTCCGCCAAATTAAAAGCTCCATTTAAATGTAAAAAAAATTACAGAAATATCACTACTGTACAGTTATGTAATATTCAATACTACTACTACTAATGATAATGATAATAATAATACAATAATAATTGTCTTATATTCAAGCAGTATTTCACATCTGTGATGCTCTGTTTATTTCTGTTTTATTTTTCAGAATGAGAGAGACTGTAAAGTTAATTTTGTTTACGTTATTAAACTTTTGGATTACACTAACATATAGATAGCCTCAACGCTAACAAACACTTAAAGACACAAAACTAAAAGAGACACACACACACACACACACACACATGTTGGTGTGGCTATCCTTATGAGGACTCTCCATAGACATAATGATTTTTATACTGTACGAACTATAAATTCTATCCCCTAACCCTCACAAAAAACTTTCTGCATTTTTACATTTTCAATAAAACATTGTTTAGTATGTTTTTTAAGCGATTTCAATTATGGGGACACTAGAAATGTCCTCATATACCACATCTATAGCATAATACCCTTGTAATTACCAGTTTGTAATCTAAAAATAAGCCTCGTAAACCACCCAAACCCGCCCACACATACACACTTGACATTTCTACTGTTTATATTTGTTTACATGTTCTGCTAGTCAACATTCTATTCTTCTACTCTCAATTCCCCTATCTTTTTTTTTTTTTTTTTTCTTTAATGGAACTGAAAATATCAGTAAATATTCTGAATCTCACCTGCGGCCCTCCAGTCCACACACATTATCACACCAGTGACAGCAATAATATCATCACACCAGTGAGGTTTTGCAGGGCTGGTGATATACGTTAAAAGAATAAAGTCTGTAAACACCCGTTTTCTCCATGTTTATTACTAAATTAAAATGATGCGACTCTCACGAGCCGTCAGACTTTCACGGGCTTACAGCGGGAAACCCCTGAGAAAAAAACAAAACGATAAATGTCCTTCGTCTGCCACCATGGTACAGAGTTCTTGCCCACAAGTCACCATCCGATGCATCCTCGATTTCAAGAACAAATCCGGGTCATTTCCTGCATTCTCGATACTTGCGTTCTTGAGGATTGGAATCGAACTTCGGCAGTGGATGATGACGTAGAACGAGTCCACGAGAATGTAAGAACACAAAAGAATGCACATTGAGAAACAGCCTGTGCTATGTGCTGATTCTCACACACAGAAAAAAGACGCGTGCTGAGTATCATAAAAAGTGGCATTTACACAGAGCCAAAGCCTAAAAACGAAACTTTTCAAAATCTTTATCCTTTTGCTGCCTTGCAAGCACTGCTATTTCCTTCAGCAGATACAGACGTGCTCTCTTTCTGAAATACACAGTCGTGCTCACCATCATTAAAGGCTTTGTGCAGGCAGCAGTTTCCATGGCACAATGCTGTCACTGCACTCAAAGTCTGCTCGGGGTGGAGTGTAGTTATACTGCAGATATGCTGCTGGATCGAAGTGCTGGTAACTCCATAACAGCCATCGTCTTCAACTCGTCCAGCTCAGTCTTTGGTCTTTCACTGTCCATTCTAGCCATCTACAGCCTTTTTCACTCAAGACCGTATTTAATACCTTTTATACTCAAGACCCCCCCACCCCCCCAGAATCTTAAAACAATCTTTTCTTCAAGAATCCTCTTTTCCAAACAAAAACAGTTCATATTGAGCACTACTGTTAAGGTCCAAAGAAAAAAAAAATCATCATGACAATAACATACAAGTAGTCCATAAAACACTAAGCTGTTGTTTGGCCCCAGAATGCTTGGAATATAGTGCACAAATCATATAGACAACTGTAATGATGTCTTTATAATGAACCTTTAATTCTGCTTTTTAGTATTTGTCCTTTTTTAAGCTTGACCGCTCTTGCTCACTATAAACTGTTATTCCATGGAATAAAGCTGCTTAAAAGTCTTAAACAGAAAACTGCTCCATTAAAGTTGTGGTGGTGTAGTGGACTAAAGCACTGAACTAGTAAGCAAAAGGTTGTTGGTTCAATCCCCACAGCCACCACCATTGTGTCCTTGAGCAAGGCACTTAACTCCAAGTTGCTCCAGGGGATGGGCACTGTAATTCGCTTTGGATAAAAGCATCTGCCAAATGCATAAATGTAATGTTTTCACATTCACAATTATAAATGACATCCAAATCACGTACTGTACATGACATATTTTCAATTAAAAACATAGAATTTCGCAAAATGGAAAATAGTTTGCACCCTTGGAAATTACTTTCAGTTGGTACAACATTTTAATCATAAATCAGTGGTCAAATTTTGCATATTTATATTTTCTTAGACACAAGAATTTTAGGCCTTAAAATGTCTTAAATACAATTTCGACAGGTCTTAAAAATGTATTAAATTATGAAGTTAACATTACTTATAAAAAGTTCTAAACTTCAGTCTCGCTTTTAAATGTGTTTTGGAGAAAAAAAATTGTATTGATCACGCTGTAACAAAACTACAAAACGAAACCAACATGGAACCAATAACTACTCATGCAAACTGTGCAGCCCGGTCAGACTTTATCGGAGCATGCCCATGATGTGGTGTGTGGTTAACAAAAAAATAGCTACTTCTAGAAGTAATAAGTTACAATTGTTTCTGTTAACGTTACTTTCATCTAATATGGGTAAGTGCAAGTTCAACAAGATCTGGCTCGAGAACAGTGCATTTAGTGCTTGGTTGAAGCCTGTTGAAAATAACGAATTTGAAGCCCGCTGCACTTTGTGCAAGAAAACGCTCAAATTAGGAACTTTGGGTATACAGGCATTAGAGTCGCATATGAAGTCAGAAAAACATAAAGCCACCAGCAAACGCCTGGCATCACCCAATATTGTTCTGTATTCACATCGGGAGCATCACCAAAGTCCGGCCCCAATGCGACCCACTCTGCACTAACAACGTTAACTCCTGCAACTCCGGTAAGCAACCTCCGAACAACGTTTGGATCTACGCCAACATTAAAAGTGGAGGTGCTCTGAACTTTACACACGGTAGCAAAACATCAGTCATATAAATGCAATGAAGACATAGGTGAGTTGTTTCAAACCATGTTCCCTGATCCTGAATTCGCTTAAACCTTCATTACGCACTTTGGATTGGCAGATTTCATTAAGAGAGAACTCATCTCAAAAATTAGTAAGGGCCCATTCATGCTGATGTTCGACCAAATTCTAAATCAAACAAACAAAACCAAGCAATTGGACTTGCACGTACGTTTCTGGGATGGCGAGCATGTACAGTCGATTTTCTGGGGCATGCGACAGCCCAGGACTTACTGAAACATGTCAAAGTAAGTAAATGTTTTATTTATTAGCAAGCATTACATAATTTTTACTCTCACATTCATTTATTTTTTTCAATAGCAATGCTATGGCAAAGTGTGAAGATCTATTCTGTTGCATATTAAAGGGACAGTTCACCCATTTTTAACATTTTTATATTGTTTCACTTATCCCCAAAGTGGTATGTAGGACAGTAGTAATGGTGTCTACCTCACACAGTTCTAGCTGTACTGGTGGTTATTTTGCAAGAAATCTAGCTGGGGGGATAGTTATCTGAGCACAGCTTGAACTATGTGAGGAAGCTGCCATTGCCACTGTCCTACATACAGTGATGAGCAATAGCAAATAGCAAAGCTATTAGCTTAACTACATTTCTCAGTAGCGAGGTGGTAGCTTCGCTAGCTTTTAAACCAACATCATACATCACACCGGTGTTTACTATAGCCAGTTTTGAATCAGAACTAAAGATGTCTGACTCACAAATGAATCGCTCATCTGAGTCGGTTCTTTACAATGAATTGGTCACAGGTTATAGCAAAGTGGTCTGAATAAGTTTGCGACTCAATCCGAACGACTCAGAAAGCTTATGCACTGCGCGCTCTCATTTGTCAACACACTCACAGAATATTTTAAAATAATGCTTGTTTCAGTTGATCTACAATCAATGGAAACCAAACCTACAAATGCATCCTATCGTTTGCCATTGATGAAGAAGGTCTTTATTAAGTTCAACACCTGTGCAGCTTGTAAACGACTTCTGCAGGTAAAGAAACTGTACGACCAAAAGAGTATCAAAATTAATATCCTACACAAAAACACATAGAAAAGTACCATGGCATTACCATGTTTTTTGGACATGCACCATTACCTGGGAGCACTGTATTAATACAGTGGTTTACGAATAAGGTAGTCATATAGTGAAATACCATAGTAGTACCATGGTATTATTTGAATTACCTTGAAGCACCATGTACATTCAATTGTATATGAATGTGGTAATCATATATCAAATTTGGGCTTTCTGTCAGAAGCTGCTCATTTTGTCTCATGTACAGGCCTCTGTGGAGAGGCTTTTCTGTGAACAAGGAAGTGGAGACTTGCAACTTGCACACAGGCTTGTGTGTGATTATGTCACTCTACATGGGGGGTTACCAAGGTTCCCCTCACAAAAGAGCTCCTGACTACTGTGGCATCAGCCAGGTCCAGGTACCGTATCCACCTCGATCAAGAGAGAATGAAGCAGGAGTCTGATGCACAGGGCCAGAAGAGAATGGCTACAGAGGATTACCTTGAAGTACTAAAAAATAAAAGGAAAACCATCCAAGAGGTTTCTGAAAGTCAGGCCAGAGACACAGACAGGTTTGCAGAAGAGGCTGAGGGCAAAGCTGGCAGTCGGATGGCCCAGCTCATAATAAAGTCAAATGCTCTGAGGAGAGGCTGCAAGGAAAAGTTAGCTGAGCTCAAGAACAACGAGGAGGAGATTGCGGCCAAGGGAGAAGAGCTCAGATTAATGTAGCCTAGTTCTTGTGTACAAACACACACACACACACACACACACACATTACTCCTGCGAACACACAGTTCTGTGTAGTCATGTTCAGTTGAATGTTCATGTTGAATGTGAATAAATTAATTTACTTTGCAAGTAATTCTGGGACTCTTCATATCCTTCATATTCTTTTCCTTCATATCCTTCATACTTTGTTTGCCAGTAAGGACGTGAAATAGGTCTTAAATTGCATTCATAATAGTCTTAAAAAGGTCTTAAAAAGTCTTAAATTTAACTTGTTGAAACTTGCAGAAACAATGTTTTTAAGTCTTTATGTTATTCCTGCAAAACTTAATGACAATTATACAGCAGCACATAATGGACTTCAGCAGAACAGCAACAAGGATATCAATTTAGGAGGGACAATTTGGCCATATCTGATTATAGGAAGGAACTTGTCCCCCTCAGTGTATATTGCAGTTATGGCCCCAGCCTACAGAGATTATTTTATTTACTGTCTCCAGCTCGCAAAAATTGCATCAATGAATTAAAATAAGAGAGAGTGGAAAATTCAGGGATCTCTTGATACCAAGCCAAGGTCAGATAGACCAAGAAAGATTTCAGCCACAACTGCCAGAAGAATTGTTCGGGATACAAAGAAAAACCCACAGGTAACCTCAGGAGAAATACAGGCTGCTCTGGAAACATACGGTGTGGTTGATTCAAGGAGCACAATACTTGTTGACCCCACTCCAAACATAGCGCTTATGGTTGTGACCATAAAGCTCTATTTTGTTCTCGTCACTCCAAATTACAGTGTGCCAAAAGCTGTGAGGCGTGTCAAGGTGTTGTCAGGCATATTGTAACCAGGCTTTTCTGTGGCATTGGCGCAGTAAAGGCTTCTTTCTGGCAACTCGACCATGCAGCTCATTTTTGTTCAAGTATTGTCATATTGTGCTCCTTGAAACAACCACACAGTCTTTTTCCAGAGCAGCCTGTATTTCTCCTGAGGTTACCTGTTGGTTTTTCTTTGTATACTGGACAATTCTTCTGGCAGTTGTGGCTGAAATCTTTCTTGGTCTACCTGACCTTGGCTTGGTATCAAGAGATCCCCGAATTTTCCACTTCTTAAGTGATTGAACAGTACTGACTGGCATTTTCAAGGCTTTGGATATCTTTTTATATAATTTTCCATCTTTATAAAGTTCCATTACCTTGTTTCACAGGTCTTTTGACATATCTAGTCTGCTCAGTGCATCCACGTGAGAGCTAACAAACTCATTGACTATTTATACACAGACACTAATTGCAATTTGAAAAGCCACAGGTGTGGGAAATTAACCTTTAATTGCCATTTAAACCTGTGTGTGTCACCTTGTGTGTCTGTAACAAGGCCAAACATTCAAGGGTATGTAAACTTTTGATCAGGGCCATTTGGGAGATTTCTGTTATCATTATGATTTAAAAAGGAGCAAAACAACTATGTGATAATAAATGGCTTCATATGATCACTATCCTTAAATAAAAAACAGTTTTTTTGTATGATCAGTCATATTTTCAAAATCAATGCCAAAATTTCACAATTTCTGCCAGGGTATGCAAACTTTTGAGCACAACTGTAACTGAATTTAACCAACCTGAAATACCAAGGTTTTACTAAGGCATAACTTTCATTAGGTACAACTTTATCTGCTCTGTAAGGTCAAATCACTTTTTAACTTTGATGTATAACCTGACATGTCTTCTAAGCTCAAATCATATTTTCACTTTAATGTAAGTTCATTGCTTTATTCAGGTCAAATCGCATTTTCACTTTAATGTAAGTTCATGCGCCCATTGAACACTTTTCTTCTGTAGGCTGCAACATGTAGGTTCAAAACAAGCTCTCTCCATTCATTTGTATGGGATCTGCAAATGGGACTAATGGCACCTACACACAAGAGTTAACACTGCGTAAGAGAACGCTGTGAATGCATTGATTTAAAAGAGGATGGTGCATCGGAAGGACAGATGTCATGATATGTGAATGAACCCAAATTCAGACAGTCAAATAAATGAAATTACCAGAGAAATGAAGAGACATTAAATTACCCTTAAGAGGGGAAAAACTGAGAAAAGAAAACAAACGAGTACCAACTGACACAAACCAGACTGACCAGGAGACAAGACAAGAGGAATGAACCAGCACAGGCTAGAGCACAACAGGGGCGATAAATAGGGAAGCAAATAAGGAGGGTAACAAGGGAAGGCAGGTGTAACTGATAAATGGATAACAAGACAAATGAGGAGGCGGGGTTTCACTCAAGACTGAATTTACACATTATTGAGTGCACATGGCAATGAAAAACCAACAAAGCCATGTGCACTCATAAAACAAGAGAGACACATTTGAGTGTCAGGATCCAGCCACTAAAACTATAAACAAAGTCAACAGAAATGGCAGGATCCTGACAGGACAGAGAAAACGCAAAGGCTTCCGATAGTGAAGCTCTGTCATGTTAACAAAAGTTGAGAAAATGTCAACTTTTGCTGCAACGCACTCTGGTGTAGGCATCCATTGACCAATGAGAATCTCGGAGAGGCGGGAGCTGCGCTGCGAAATCGAAAAACATGCCGGACAAGCTCAAACATGCGGTGTATTCATTCCCTGTCCTCTATTATCTTTCTCTGTCAGGCTAAAAATATAGTAATTGTGGAGAGAGAGCCTGGAGAAGAATTTCAGTGTTTACTGGTACATTGTCAAAAATATATATTTGAAATATCCATCTCTATCCGTGACCACATCTACCCTCTGTTGTGCATGCCTTCCAAGTGGACCTTTAGCAAAACCATGTGTCCAACACTTCTTTGGAGCTTTCCCGAGTTTGTAAGCGCCCTTACTGTCATGTAGTGATGGCCGCTTTCGAATCACGCTTCACGAAGCTTCAAATCCTTTAAGAATCATTTGTTTCAAACCAGTGCTTCGGAGCGCATACTGAATTGGATAAGTCACGTGATTTCAGCAAACGAGGCTTCGTTACGTCATACTGTTTCAAAACAGTTTTGAAATGTTTCGCGGTTATGCTAGGGGGCGTTGATCCCACGGTGAAACCCTGAATTAGTGTTAAATGCAGGCTTTAACTGATCTCGAATCAGTGCAGAAATAAATTAGATCTGTAAAATCAGACTAGTTTCTGATTTGAATTTTAGTCATTTTAATTTCCCTGTAGATCACCTTGAGTTGTGTTCCCGAAGAAAAAAAATCTAAATGTTGTGTTTATGAAAAATAATTTTGAGAAAGACATAGATATTTTGTGATATTTAAAGAGATGTATTTGTTTTACAAAAGGTGAATCTAGAATTTCAACTATTGTACATGATGATGAGCCTTAACTTTTTTTATTTTTTTATTTAGTATACCACAATTGGTAATTCCAAAATTGCTGTATAGAGTAGTAGTTAACATGCTTGTTAATTTGTCTAAAGCACTTGATGTGTGAGTTTGAATCCCATGCTGTTTGAGTTTAACTTAATACCATAACGTTTCATTTTCAAATGTCAATGCACAATCTGTCAAAGCATTCATATTTGTAAAATTTCTTTATACAACAAAGTTGTTTTATAATATAAAATAAAATAAATAGTTTGGTATTTAAAATAATTATAAAATTGTAATCATATGAAGGTCTACATATTCTCCAGATATTCAGATCTGTTTATTCCAGGATACTGTAGACAAACATGAAAAATATATGTCAAATACAAGGCAGTAAATAATTTCCAATGTATTGTCACCATATCTGCTTTTGAGTCAAGTTTCTCATTGCATTTACAGTACAAGTCTGTGACCAGTAGATGTCCTCAGCATGCTGTGTTTCGAGCGCTTCAAAAACAAGGAATAATTTTCCGAAGCAATTGCTTCAGTTGACAAGAAGTTTTGGAAAGCTTCGTTTCTGTCATCACTACTGTTGTAACACGCTAGTTGTCCGTTAAGCTCTCTCCTATGGTTAAAACGCAAAGTTGTAATCCCAGTACGCCTTCCATCGCAACATTATTTCTACGTACTTTAGAGCAGATCTCCTATAGATGACACGACTCTGTACTGCCCTCTACAGGTCTGGTGGAGTATGACAATACAGTCGTAGTGTGCGTGTGTCGAACGTGTCCATACCAAGCTCTGTTGAGCTGCATTAGAAATTGTATTTTGGTTCAAAGAAACTCAATAAAGTTAAGCAATAATTCCTTGTTTTAGTTTACAAAAACCTGACTACATTAGGTTACACCAACAAAATAATTTTTTATAGTTTAAATCAGGTAAAAATAGCTCCTTCAAGCAACAACAGCATATGTTTCAGTTTTTTCAGTGTATATTTAAATAGATTAAGACCCTCATGCTGAAATCTGCAACAGCAAAAGCGCGCTTTTTTTCCCGCTCACTGCAATGAATTTCGCAAACATTACAATAATACATGAACTAACATACAGGTGCATCTCAATAAATTAGAATGTCGTGGAAAAGTTCATTTATTTCAGTAATTCAACTCAAATTGTGAAACTCGTGTATTAAATAAATTCAATGCACACAGACTGAAGTAGTTTAAGTCTTTGGTTCTTTTAATTGTGATGATTTTGGCTCACATTTAACAAAAACCCACCAATTCACTCTCTCAAAAAATTAGAATACATCATAAGACCAATAAAAATATTTTTAGTGAATTGTTGGCCTTCTGGAAAGTATGTTCATTTACTGTATATGTACTCAATACTTGGTAGGGGCTCCTTTTGCTTTAATTACTGCCTCAATTCGGCGTGGCATGGAGGTGATCAGTTTGTGGCACTGCTGAGGTGGTATGGAAGCCCAGGTTTCTTTGACAGTGGCCTTCAGCTCATCTGCATTTTTTGGTCTCTTGTTTCTCATTTTCCTCTTGACAATACCTCATAGATTCTCTATGGGGTTCAGGTCTGGTGAGTTTGCTGGCCAGTCAAGCACACCAACACCATGGTCATTTAACCAACTTTTGGTGCTTTTGGCAGTGTGGGCAGGTGCCAAATCCTGCTGGAAAATGAAATCAGCATCTTTAAAAAGCTGGTCAGCAGAAGGAAGCATGAAGTGCTCCAAAATTTCTTGGTAAACAGGTGCAGTGACTTTGGTTTTCAAAAAACACAATGGACCAACACCAGCAGATGACATTGCACCCCAAATCATCACAGACTGTGGAAACTTAACACTGGACTTCAAGCAACTTGGGCTATGAGCTTCTCCACCCCTCCTCCAGACTCTAGGACCTTGGTTTCCAAATGAAATACAAAACTTGCTCTCATCTGAAAAGAGGACTTTGGACCACTGGGCAACAGTCCAGTTCTTCTTCTCCTTAGCCCAGGTAAGACATCTCTGA
Organism: Myxocyprinus asiaticus; assembly: GCF_019703515.2. NCBI lineage: Eukaryota > Metazoa > Chordata > Actinopteri > Cypriniformes > Catostomidae > Myxocyprinus > Myxocyprinus asiaticus. The sequence continues at coordinate 4,301,342 of NC_059375.1, read as the reverse complement.
CGTTGTCTGTGGTTCAGGAGTGGCTTAACAAGAGGAATACAACAACTGTAGCCAAATTCCTTAACACGTCAGTGTGTGGTGGCTCTTGATGCCTTGACCCCAGCCTCAGTCCATTCCTTGTGAAGTTCACCCAAATTCTTGAATCGATTTTGCTTGACAATTCTCATAAGGCTGTGGTTCTCTAGGTTGGTTGTGCATCTTTTTCTTCCACACTTTTTCCTTCCACTCAACTTTCTGTTAACATGCTTGAATACAGCACTCTGTGAACAGCCAGCTTCTTTGGCAATGAATGTTTGTGGCTTACCCTCCTTGTGAAGGGTGTCAATGATTGTCTTCTGGACAACTGTCAGATCAGCAGTCTTCCCCATGATTGTGTAGCCTAGTGAACCAAACTGAGAGACCATTTTGAAGGCTCAGGAGACCTTTGCAGGTGTTTTGAGTTGATTAGCTGATTGGCATCTCACCATATTCTAATTTTTTGAGATAGTGAATTGGTGGGTTTTTGTTAAATGTGAGCCAAAATCATCACAATTAAAAGAACCAAAGACTTAAACTACTTCAGTCTGTGTGCATTGAATTTATTTAATACACGAGTTTCACAATTTGAGTTGAATTACTGAAATAAATGAACTTTTCCACGACATTCTAATTTATTGAGATGCACCTGTAGATATACATTATCTCAATCTACCACAAGGAAAAGTGCAATGAAAACTGTAAAGCGGTCCATTGGCATCAGCTGTTATATGATTGGCCAGAGAAGATTCACGTAAAGTTGACCGTTACACTCTCTACAATGGTAAAAGCTCGGAGGTTGATATCTACTGTATGTACTGTATAGAATATCTCTGGTTAGGGTTTAGATTAGGGTTAGCGTTTAGGGATAAAGGCCATGATATACTTCCGGAGAAGTTCTTCTTCATTCAGGGATAAAAAGAAGTTCTAAACAACCGAGCAACAGTATACTGTTTGCGAACTTTCAAACACCCGCCACACCGCTGTGGGAGTTGGGTGTCTGAATAGGTGTTAATATTTCAGAATAGAAACAAAACAATGGTCATATCTTACTTTGTGCATATGTGTGAATGGCTTTCACTGCAGATGGCACATGAGTGAATGGGAACTTGAGAGTATTTGAGTAGATTTGATTCCTTTTGTAGACTATTTAAAAAAAAATGTCTTTGAAAATGTCTCTATGTGAACGATCCAACTGATGTAGGTACATTTGCACCAGTTTACTAACAACTCTGCACGCCAGTTTGTTCATGTTGACTACTGACTGAACAACTTAAACAAAGTCTTAAACAGAGCTTCAGGTCACACTTACCGATGACGTGGACCAATGACAGTAAGAAGGTGTCAGATTTTGTTCTGAATTACGTCATACAAATTCGAATTTCGATTTCGCATGAAATATATCTGGGCCTTAAGTGTTGGGATAGGGTTAGGTTTAGGATTAGGGGTAAGGTTAACAGTGTAATTACAGATGTATTTAAATGCATGTACTTTAAATGTAAGTACAATGTAACAACATGTGTTTACCGGTACATAATAAGTAGTTAAAGACACCTAATATAAATTGGGTCAAAACATTTTTTATAATTTATTCTTACAATGTCTTTGATAGCAGAGTTGTATTGTTGAGCTTAATAAATGCAGTCAGCACAACATTTGTGTAGAAATAGATAAAAAGGAATGTGATAATTTCTATTCCTGCAGTGCTGTAAAAGGGAGGAAATTATGTGGTAAAACAACCTGTTCTCACTTCCAAGGCATCAAATAATGCTGCTTGTGCAGGAGCCCACAGTATCAATCTACGAATGGCAAAAACAGCCTCTAGTGTCTGTTTCTCGATGCACGCGGCATGTAAGCCCAGGGCCTCGTTTTCTTAGCGGTTAAGAGCATGTTCTACGAGTGATTTTATGAACATTCCTTATTTTTTTACGTACAAAGCTACACTTAACACAAACATGTGAGGACATGCTTTAAGTTTTTTTTTAAGAGAGTCGGGTTAGGGGTAAGCTAGGGTTACGGTTAGGTTTCATAAATTGCACAATATGCCCACCTCCCACTACTACACCACTGTGCAGAACCGATCACCGGTGATCACAGGCAGGTGAATGCTGGTTAGAAGTCTGACTTGCTGTGATGTCATAGCTACTTATGTCAAAAATACTCTTTCGAGAGTGAGGCGGTTGCAGTTTTTAGAGTAATGCGGCGCAGTTTCTTTTTTCCAAGCTGCACAAACTGTAAGACCAACGTGAACCGACTTGCTGTATGACAAAGCTCAATGAATTAAAAAACTGTGATGTTTTGTTCTCTTCTGATATCATGTTTTTATGTGTATATATTATGTGTGAATATTCACTCTGACAGTGCAGTTTTGCCATGGGCTATCTGGCCGGTATTTATATCGCTCCTCAAGTTTCCCCAGTAAGTGGCTCTGACAAGAACGGATGGTGAAAAGGGGTATGTGTGTGTGGCTGTAAACTAAAGGATACTGCCTATTTTTAAAAATGGGAAGGGTTGTTTGACATGTCCCGCCCCCACTTGCTGTTTCAGTAGGAAATATGTCGAATCACCAAATCAAACTGTGTACATTTAATTTACTAATTTACAATTTGAACTAAAAGTAATTTCACTGTAATGGCACAAATGGCCATTTCAAAGCAACTGACAATTCATGTACATTTCAAATATGAAGTTTCGTGATCAAATAATTTGAATGTACATTAATGAAGTAATTTAAGCTTTACTTAAGCTTTAGTAACAGATCTAAAAAGAGAGTTGTAAATAGTCTCTAATGTAGTTTAAAGTCCTTTATGCTTGTTACCAAATTAAGTTTAATATTATGTAAGATTTCAAAATAACTTATCAGAAGTTCATATATTAACTTTCTAGCAAACACCTTTAACTCAAATTATGTGTTTAATGGATTATGTTGCTATATCGCCTCTATTTTTTTTTAAATATACGTTTCATACACTACCGGTCAAAAGTTTTGAAACACTTGACTGAAATGTTTCTCATGATCTTAAAAATCTTTTGATCTGAAGGCGTATGCTTAAATATTTGAAATTAGTTTTGTAGACAAAAATATAATTGTGCCACCATATTAATTTATTTCATTATAAAACTAAAATTTAATTAAAAAAAAAAGTTTTTGAAATTGATGACTTGGACCAAATAATAAAGAAAAGCAGCCAATAAGTGCCCAACATAGATGGGAACTCCTTCAATACTGTTTAAAAAGCATCTCAGGGTGATACCTCAAGAAGTTGGGTGAGAAAATGTCAAGAGTACATGTCTGCAAATTCTAGGCAAAGGGTGACTACTTTGAAGATGCTCAAATATAACACAGTTTTGATTTATTTTGGATTTTGTTTAGTCACAACATAATTCCCATAGTTCCATTGATGTTATTCCATAGTTTTGATGACTTTACTATTATTCTAAAATGTGAAGAAAAAAAAAATTATAATAAAAATGAGTAAGTGTTTCAAAACTTTTGACTGGTAGTGCATATAAAGTTATTCATGTTGTATTTAATTTACATTTAACAATTTCCAGAACATGTGCAGTGTTTCTGGACCTCGGCTCCTTATCTTTAGATCTCCACTGCCATGAGGGCCACTTTCTCTCAGAAAGCACTACCAATGAGCTGCCAGTAAACAGGTAAGTGAGGGATCAAACAGTGTTGCATCACACAAATAGACTTTGTCATAATTTTTATCTCCTGTCTCCTCTTCTGCTTTATCATTCACACAATACAGCCTCAAACATTACAGGCCAGTATGCAGGTAAGAGCCCCATGCAGTCTGCACTATGTTCCTATACAACGGCCTTGGCATATCTAACTGTTTCTTTATTATCCCACACCATGAGTGTTGCATTTTTTAAGAAAGCATAGTTCAACTTTAAAACACATTTTAAGACCCTGTTGCGCTCCATCTAGTTATTTTTGAATGCAAGAACACAACCTTACATTATACAATCAGAAGTGAAGTGACAACCTCTTCATTCCAGTTATGCAATAGTTTTAAATTCTGTAACTTAAAAAAAAAAAACAATTTTGTTGTAATTTATTGGATGTTCAGAGACAACTATAATATGCAAAGACAACTATAAATCATTTGTAGGTTAATTGCCCTGAAAAGTGTAAACTTTGTGACTCTTTAAACATTGCTGTTTGTTTCTGCTTCCCGTCTTAGCAACATTGGCTCGTCCAGTGGTGTAATTTTGGGGCGGGACTACCTGTTTGGTTGATTAATGGCAGATGGGGGAGTGTTCGGGAAACCTGTTTGAAACCAGCTTTCTGTCAGCTTGAACCAGTCTAGCCATCCTCCGTTCACCTCTCCATCAACAATGTGTTTCCGTCCGCAGAACTGCCGCTCACTGGATGTTTTTTGTTTTTAGCACCATTCAGAGTAAATTCTAGAGACTGTTGTGTGTGAAAATCCCAGGAGATCAGCAGTTACAGAAATACTCAAACCAGCCCATCTGGCACCAACAATCATGCCACGGTCCAAATCATTGAGATCACATTTTTCCCCATTCTGATGGTTGATGTGAACATTAACTGAAGCTCCTGACCCGTATCTGCATGCTTTTATGCATTGTACTGCTGCCACTCGATTGGCTGATTAGATAATAGCATGAATAAGTAGGTGTAAAGGTGTACCTAATAAAGTGGGCGTTGAGTGTATATATACTATACAGTATATAGTATATTACACTCTATAGAATTTTTATCCCCCAAAAGTAACTAAATTTGTGATAGTAGATATTATAAAAAATGTAAATGTTTTTGTTTGCTGTACTCTGCTCTGCCCATGCATGACTGCATGGATTGGCAGAGAAATTGCCAGAACAGAACCATACCCCCAAACACCAACAGATGCTTCACTTGTTTATAAGAGAATAAAGTATTCAAGTATTCATTTGACAGAAGTTGTCCTGATTGAATGCAGTATTTACTGACATGTATCATATTATGATGTTAAAAGTTTGTTGGACATGACCTTGTTGAATTCCCCTTTATTCTTATTGGTAATTACTAATTGGTGCTGAATCCAAAGGTCAGGAAAAGATTCTCCAAATGGAATTTCATGATGTTTCCCTCTATAATAAGGCAGAAAACTGTGGACCGTAATGTAGGTGTAGACTAATGAGCAAGGGCGTAGATTTTGCTTGAACATTGAGGGGGTTGCAGGAGATGTAGACGATTATAGTTACTGCAGAATACCAAGCATTTGCATTATGAGCTCAAAGGCATGTGCGCTAAAACACACGCACACACACGTTGGTATTTGTGGTTTATGAGGACTCTCCACAGACATAATGATTTTTATACTGTACAAACTATAGATTCTATCCCCTAACCCTAACCCTACCCCTAAACCTAACCCTCACAAAAAACTTTCTGCATTTTTACATTTTCAATAAAACATCGTTTAGTATGTTTTTTAAGCAATTTGATTCATGGGGACACAAGAAATGTCCTCATAAACCACATTTATAGCATAATACCCTTGTAATTACCAGTTTGTAACCTATAAAAATTTCCTGGTAAACCACATAAACCTGCCCACACACACACACACACACACACACACACACAAAGAAGATTTCTACCACATGAATTGATCGAAATGCTTTTAGCATTTTTATTGTCAAAGTGTGAGAACAGGTAAATAAATTTTTGGCACATGCAGTGGCCCCAAAAGTATTTGTTCACTTCATATACACTTAAAAATGCTTGCAAGGAAAACATGAAGACCAAAAGTACTACTCTGTGGTTGTCAAACATTAGTGGAACATGTCCATAGTTGTCCAACATGTCCACTACACCTGTAGTAACTCTGTTAGGACACCTGTGTGAACGAGGGAACTGACTTTATACATTCACTTGCACATTTTTGAGTGTCCAAATACTTTCTGGGACCACGGTATTATGTATATAATAATGATTAATTCTTTGCTGACATTCACTATTCTGTCCAAAGTTAAAGGGGTCATGAAATGGAGAGTAAAATATTTTCTTGATATTTAGACATAAGAGATAACTGTATTATAAAAACATACTGTAAATTTCAGAACTCATAACGTCTGTTCGTGACATTATGAAACATTGCTAATTTGTATTTACACATCCCATAACATGCGTCATCTTACCTTTGGCCCCGCCCATTGGCGCGCAGTTCAAGTTAAGAGAGCAGGAATTGTGTGGCTAACTATTCCTAAAATAACACCAAAGGGGACCCATCTGGACTATTTTGAATTATTTTAAATCACCTTTATTTTGCATATAAACATGAACTACACAGACTCTTTGACCGCTGTCATGTATCTCGCCGCTTTAAAAAAATGCATTGTCAAGTTACAACTCTGAAAAGAAGCCACTCTCTTTTATGTCGAGATTCTCTTCTGATTGAGTTTGCTGAATTTGAGGGGCTGCATTATGTTAGCCAATCATTACAGTGGGCGTTTACGTTGAAGTTTTAAGGAGGCACTTAGGCCAAAACCAAGCGTTTCAGACAGAGGGACAAAAACAGGTTGGAAACTGATCATATATTACTAAATTGTGACTGTTTTTTGCAAACAACTTTTATAACATTCAGTGGACCTCAAGGAAGATAATACAATAATAAATAAATAGCATTTCATGACCCCTGTGAATATTAATTTCATTGAGAGAAAAAGAATAGACATTCCATTAAATAAACTAAATATTTCAAGCACTATTATGCAGTGTCAGTAACAAAAACTTAAAATAGCACAAAAAAGAAAGAAAAAAGAGACCCTTACTTTCAGAATAAACAATCTAGATCAGTGAGAATACTGTATTGAGTGTACAATATTCATGTAAGTATGATTGCTGTTATATGCATATTCACATTTGCATATAATCCCCTCCTTGATTTTTCCAGACTAATTATGCACTAAATGAAGTTAGAAGTAAGGCAGGAGATGGGGTGGTAGAGGGATTTTGGAAGAATTGTCACGGAAGTGAGGTAAGCAGCTGTTTATATACTCTTGCTTAATGATTGACAAGATTAGATGAATTAGCTCCTGCAGAATACTTCATTTTAGAACTCCATTAAACCAGCGTTGTCTCTTTCGTCCCATTCCTTTTGTCTTTGACAACAATCACATCAACATCTCAGTTTTTAAAATAATCTCTTAAAAATGCATTTTAGGGTGAATCTCGCTGCAAAAAGTATATTTGTCTTGTTTTCCAGTAAAATTATCTAAACATCCTTAAAACAAAATATTAAGAGTTGTTTCCACAGAATGTATCTTGATCTACGTATATTTTGTCTTGTTGCACTGGCAGATTTTTGTTCTTCATTTGTTTTGTTTATGCTTAAAAGTAAAAACAAAATACTTACTGTATATTCAAGTTACATTCTCAAATGTTTTGCTTCTCATGTAAATTTTCCACATTTTAAGGATGTTTAGATATTTTTACTGGAAAGCAATACAAATATACTTGTTTGTCATATCAAGAATATCTTTTTTTTTTTTTTGCAGTGCTCACAAAACTGTCCAGGTAACATTTCACCTTGTTGATATTTTTGCTTTGCATAAATGAAAACTGGGGAAAATTTGCATAAAATTAATAATGTCATAATGGTCAAATATGTCAAAATAGGCTTTGTTTTCTTTCAAAATATAATTTCTTGTTTTATTTATTTTTAATTTAGGTTGAAATATGTCATGAACATGTTCTTGAACGTTTTCGTGAGATTCACCAATAAGTAAGACATTTATACAAGCTTCCTCCCTTTCCACTTCACTCACAATTATTATTTTCCTTTTCCTTTCTTCTCATGTTTCACTCTTTTTCTTTCTTCATTCATCACTCTCTCTGTTGATGCTCTGCTGTCCTCCTCAGCTTTGCTTGGAGTATCTGGCTGTGGGCTGGACGTAGAATCCTGGCTGGTGACCTCACGCTCCAGTTGACACTTTGATTGGACAGATCTGGTGTCATCATGTAGATCTAAAGAGAACAAATACAGAAAAGATGTGAATTCAAAAGAAATTGTGTGGAAACATGTTGTAAAACATAGATTAAAGTTAAGTTCAAAAGCAGGGCATGAATGGTTGAACCTTTGGCAGATGTTACAGGAATGTCTTCTGTATCTGAGCAATCAGATATTGTGCTGCCCTCTGTTGGTTGTGAAGCATCCAGAAACTGCATATGAGCTTCAGCCATCCTTTGAACTGCTGTTCAACACAACAACACAATGCAAGTCAGTTACACTTTGGGGGTTTAATGGCGTAATCTAAGTTAAGCAGATAAAGCACTGAACCTCCTAAGATTTTCTCAAGGTCATGATTAATTACTGGCTGTCATCACTGTCATTCTGTTATCAATGGGTTCTTTCTTTGCTTCATATGCTGACTCACTTTCCAAAATCACTGTCTGTCATCTCCACATCTATTTTCTTAATACACTTGATGTCCCTATGGGAAGGTCACCTTGGACTTCAGCGTACAGGCTTCCACGAAAGTTGGAGTAACTTTGTCAGTCATTGTATTTGTGTGTTTGTTTGGATCACGCAATAACACAAGGAAACGTCTTTCTACCAACATTCATTCATGTAGCAAAACATTACTCTGGTAACATTTTTATTTAATTTCAGTAGTTTCCATGAAGACTTGGTTATCCTCAGACTCTGTTTAGAAGAATTCTGTAAAGTCTTGGTTATTTTTGGATGGTTTACAGATTGTGGCTTTTCACATGATTTTATTTTATTATTCTAACATTACTGTAAACCATCATGTAAAATATCATGATTTATGTGTGGATCACCTATACTAGCTTTAATAGCATTTGCGTGAACATCTGCAAAATATCTAAACATATTGCTTTTGCTCCTATTTCTGTATGTTGCATCCTTCAAAATTTCAGCGCACATGGTGCTATCACGTTTGATAGTTTTGATGAAGACGGAGGTGCTATATCACCTGCTGAGTCTGAAGGCAAGACCTGATCTCACTCAGCCGATGAGGATAATCGTGCGAAAGCAGTCTCTGACGCCGAGCTGATGTATGTTCTCTCTCGGGCAGTCAAAAATCTCCAGTTTGAATAACCCACTCTGAGTGCTCCCAGTGTTCTTGACTAGATGAACAGTTCTTACCAAGCCAATGCAACTCTGCGTCCAGCTGTCCAGTGCCATTTTTCTGCGAAATGCACAGCCAGCTGGTCAAAGCATGGAGTTCACACTACACAATCGCACATTTCTGGTGCAGCTGCTTTGATGACGCTCGATTGCATTGCGCAAATAGGCTATACTGAGATTCCCTCAGTTGAAGAGGCAGTAGTGGCCCATTTATGCTCTCCTCTGCACTGGGATGAAAAGCCAAGCCGGTGCATCAGTCCAAGCCAAGTTGGCTTACATCCTTGCTCGTAGGCTATGCTGCAGCCGGTCATGCTGGTTTTCCCCTGCACTCCATGGTGGTTTTGCAGGCCTACCAGGCTGACTTGCTCAAGGATATGGGAAGTGGAGTCTCAGCCTGTGGTTATGCCTCAGCAGCAATGGCCTAAGCATAAAAACTTAGAGGCGAGCCAAGCGTTCCTGATGGTCCGAAGACCATAAAGCAGGGACCAGAGCCCACGTACCAGTCTACTCCGGCTCCGAAGAAGGCTCAAAACACTCTTCTGTGTCCCTGCCGAGACATCCTCATTCTTGGGATTCGCCTTTGAGGGTACGGCAAACAAGTTCAAAGTAGGGATGTGCACAAATAATCGATTAATCGAGTACTCATTCAGCTTTAAATGTTCGACTATTAAAAACACCCTTAGAGTATTGCAATTTGATTTTACTTTGTGCCTTTTCCTGCCATGGGCAACATTAAAACTGCTGAATTCCCACCTTCTTCAAATCTTGCTGTTAGTTCTCCCAATAAGAAAATTCTGCCATTATTTAAAGTGATTGTATCGCTTCAGAAGACATGGAATGTATGTTTCTATGTGTGAGTGCAAATGTTTTTTTGTTTTCATTTTTGAATATAGATCTTGTTGTTTATGCATGGTAATAATTTTTTATAAGAAAAACAGGTTCAAAAGTTGACGGTTGAACTTAAATTCTAAATTTCAGGTAATCTATTACTCCTTTTTTGTGTGTTAGAGTACTCAACTACAAAATTACTCAAAATAGCCATCCCTAGTTCAAAGTCCTGCCCTTCAGCTTGTCCCTAGCTCCACACACAGTGTCGATGCGGCACTCGCTCTGCTGAGGCTGAGTATCAGGGGCAAAGCATCAAACACCATCTGCCAATAGATTGGCGTGACTTTAAAGGGCTTCGAGATCGTCACTTCTGGGAGAAGTTTCCCATAGCGTCAGCAACAGGCATCTTGTTCCCTCCCTTCAGGGAATCAAGTTTACAGTCGTAACCAGAATGTTAGGTAATCTTTACTACTTATCTTATGTGCTCTTGTTCTTTCACATCACTCTGCAATCTCTACAAGTAAGCTAATACTCAAGTAATGGCAAAACTCAAATCAATATTTCATGTCCATTTATTTATTTATTTTACAAGTAGTCATGTAATAGGCATAATAATGAACATTATTAAATAATGAACATAAACATTTATTATTGCAAAACAAACACCAAAATGTAGATCACAACTTAGATGCAAACCAGAAGTTAAATTCAGTGTTTCTGGAGTCTCTTGTAGTCTCTTTCGTCTCACATAATAACTTAGTTACTTGCATTTTTTTAAAGCGGCGAGATACATGACAGCGGTCAAAGAGTCTGTGTAGTTCATGTTTATATGCAAAATAAAGGTGATTTAAAATAATTCAAAATAGTCCAGATGGGTTCCCTTTGGTGTTATTTTAAGAATAGTTAGCCACACAATTCCTGCTCTCTTAACTTGAACTGCGCGCCAATGGGCGGGGCCAAAGGTAAGATGACGCATGTTATGGGATGTGTAAATACAAATTAGCAAATCAATATTTTATGCCCATTTATTTATTTATTTGGTAAGTAGCTATGTAATAATGTACAGTCACCTGGTCGTTATTGCTTTTTTCAGTGCACAGTCAGATGTAGTATAAAAATTGGTAACCTGTTACCTTAAAAGCGTCAATGTACTTCTAGCGAAATCAAAGTACAAACAGGTGTGACATCATTTCAAACAAAATCTGGCCAACAAGAAGGTGTTTTGAGTTTCTTACAGTGGTTCGTATAAACTCGCCAGTGCAAACTATCAGGAAAAATTTGTACCGGCTGCTAAACACCTTCACACTGCCACTGGTCCACGTCATTGTTAGGTGTGACCTGGAGCTCCACCTACTTCAAGGCCGACAGCTAATTTTCATTCTGTCAGTTAAGATCAGTCAACATGAACACACCGGCATGCAGAGTTATTAACGAACTGCTGAAAATGTACCTACTTCTGTATGATCGTTCGCATAGAGACATTTCCCAAGAACATATATTGTGATTTTTTAATTTTTTTTATTAGGCTACAAAAGGAACCAGATCTAGTCAAATAGTCTTAAGAGCCAATTCATTCTGTTGTTTGAAAGGCTGCTGTTTGAAAGTGCCATCTGCACCTGAAAATTATTTAAAGTTGTTACACAATGTTCAAGAATTGTGTTACATTAGCTTAAGTAACTAAAATCAATAAAGAGTAAAAATGCAAGTTGATTCACTGATTTTTTACTTCAGTTGACAATGTTTTATCTTACAAAAATTCTAAATTGTTTGTCATTTGCGTTGCATGATTAACGATATCAGAATAACCATCCTGGATATTTTCTAAATAATGCATATGATTTCATTGTGGAAACTTGGTGGAAACCAATGCACTTCATATAGTAAAGCTGCAAGTCTCACTCACAACGTACTTACCCTTCAGTGACGGTGGCTCATAGACGGCTGTGGCTCTTTTTGGCTTAAGGGCCCCATTTTCACTAACAGGTAACTACATAAGAGAAGAAAACTCAGCAATCATCTAATCATTTATTATTAAGTGACATTTTAGACAATATTGATACAGTTTATAGTGGTTCAGTAAAGAGTTTTATAACACTAATTGAGAAAAACTTGTTCAAATTCATGATAGGAACACTGTGATATTGTGTCGAATTACTGCTTATAGGCAACAGTATTTATTAGCCTATATGACAATGATTCCTTTAAAGTGTTTATATTGTAATACATTGTAAATCATTGTAAGAGTGCATGTTTTGTTTCCCTTATGAGTTTGTGTGAGCTGGGAGAACAGACATTTCAAAATAAGAGTCCCCTGTGTATTTCAGTCTTGTTTATTTTTAAAAGTTCAGGGTTTTGCACCAGTTTTTTTTTTTTTTAGACTTTTGATGTCTCTGTGTCTGTGCTTGTCACAGAAAGGAAAGACTAAGACATTTTTCATAACGTTCCTTAAATCAACTATTGGCCAATTAATTGATTAACAACCTTTCCCACCAGCTTAGTTTTTGATATCGCCTAAATCCAATATTGGTCAACCTCTAACTCATACCACACTTCACGATAAATGTAAATACCATAATTTTTTAATGAAACTATATGGCACACAGAAATAAGAATAAGAAAGAAACAAGTAAAACAGTGGTATCATTTCATTTTGTTTTGTGATTTTGTTGAACCTGATGGCCGATACTGTCATCATCTGGAGATGCATGATCTGTTAGCTTGAACAGGGTTGCTGGTGTCGGTCTTCGGCGCCGAATCTGATAGAAAAAATTGACAGTCAGTTAAAATCCCAATGTTACCAGTGTTCACTACCAAAGTTTTCAGTTACCATTCACTTTAATTGTATTTTTTTTTTCTTCTTCATTTTTTTTTTTTTTTTACAATGAAAGCAAACGGTAACTGAGACAATCCCTTACATTCTGCCTGACATGTCCTTTTGTGTTCCACAGAAGAAAAAAATCATTACAGGTTTGGAACAACAGGAGGTTGAGTAAATGACGAAATAATTTTCATTTTTGGGTGAACAAACCCTTTAACACCTGCTGTTAGCTGTAATATCATATACAGTAGACCATCCAATGTGCAATGTGCCACTCTTAGATGTTTTTGTGGAACTGCTGTCTGTTGTGAGTGCAAACAACAACAGCATTCTCATAATTTCAGGCTCTATAGACAACAGTAATGAGACAGATACTGGAATTTGGTTTAGATTCATGTGCACAGATGATAGTTTTTAAATAACATCTGTTCACATGAACCCAAACCAAGTTAAATCTTTTAAAAAGACTATAGTGGTGTTTCAATTGATGCACTATACACTGAGCACTTAGAGGCTGTCAAATTAAAATGAAAAATGCTAATATACATCGAATTTAAGGAAAAAAAAATGCACATTCTAATGCTAAAATTGTGCATTCGAATTTTGAATGCGTGCCAGGCACTGACAATGACCTGGGGGCCATTCAGACTGCTTACGTTTGGGCACTTATAAAATGCTAGACTCAGCGCAACGATTATAAACGGATGTGTCTTGAGACGCGTTTTAAAAGGTTCGAGTTCTTTTTAACTTGACAATGCATCTGCATGTGATGCTGAAAAAAACAGCGAGACACGGTGCAATGGTCAAAGATTTCCGTCTGGCACATGTTTTACATAGAAAAACAGCATGGACACCCTAACAAAAAATCTAAACTAGCTGCAAACTTATTTTACTCGTTATTTTCACATGCAAATGAGCTTTTGATTCATCGCAAATGTTTGCCAGAAATTTGTAGCACGTCGCCGGTAGTGGTGAACCTCCGACAAACCTTTGGCAACAATGGACAATTTGCGGCAAGTTTGTCATGAACTCTTGATTTTCGTAAGGGCAGATGCAAAAACAAGTTCAGTGTGAATGGCCCCTTAAGTGGAGATCTTTGCTATCTTTCAATTTGTTTTAAATGCTGTCAAGTTGAAAGTGGCTCAGTTTGGAAAAGCGCATCTTGGTATCCCCGCACGTGCTCTGTTCCATTCTTTTGTGCTCTGTCAAGTTTACTGTTTGAACAGCCTCTGTTGTAGCACTGGCCCTAGATACATGCTGTTACCATGGTGAGGTAAAGTCTGAGCTACAAATACCACTACACAACCAAGTTTAGCTGAGTACCACCGCTATCTTAGAATATTACTACCTTACATACAACTGTAATTAATGAAAAACACTGTGGTACCGCCAGTATTATGAAGCTTGAGTTTACCGGTATACCGTGCAACACTAGTTAACATAGAATCGTCTGTTGAAGCGTTTCTTTTCTCATTTTACTTTTTTACTTAAGATTTGAGAATATGAACTTGTGGACTTGAATGTTGAATTCAAAATCTGGTGATCACAGATGTCTTGTAGCTTTTTTTCCCCCAAACAAAAATAATGTCTTTAAAAATCGAATATGATTACATTTTTGAATATAATACGAATTTTGTTAATATTTAAGTGAAAAGTTCCAAAGAAGTTTCTCAACCCTGACAGCCCTAGAGCACTTACACATATACACAACCCTTAAGAAAATCGAGAGTTCATGGTAAATTTGTCACAAACTCACCACTGATCATTTTCATAGCAAACTTGCAGCAAATTGTCCATTGTTGCCAAAGGTTTGCTGGGGGTTCACCACTACTGGCGAAGAGCTGCAAACTTCAGGCAAACATTTGCGGTGAATCAAAAGATCATTTGCATGTGAAAATATCGAGCTGCAAATTTGTTGCAAATTTGCGGCTAGTTTAGATTTTTTTGTAAGGGAATGCACTTGATTCTCTAGTGTATGGATAATCAATTGTTTTTCACTTTGAGGAAGCAATGTTTCAAACACATCTTAGGTGTTGCAGCTAGCTTTAGCACGTTAGCCAACCTCAGTCCAACACTTATATCTCAAATAATGTACATATTCAGACAGCATGGGGTGATGGTAAAGTTTTCAACTCACATTTGTGAGGTGTTGTCTTCATAGACATTTTTGTAGTTGCTACTATCACCATTATAACAACTGTTTTTGTCAGTCTAGCAACCGCTTTGCAGGGCAAGTTGCGACTGCTGAGTGTTTTCATCATTCCACATCGTTTTTTTATTTTTCTCAATCTTCTGGGTACTCATAGTAATCTATGTTTCTTTTCCATTTACATCAACAAAGCATGGTGCACCGACACTGTCATTATCGAATCCCACTGTTCTGCTGATCTAAAAGCTATTGCCGCAGTGGATATTCCTCTGGATGCTAATGCTAAGTTAGCCATGAAAGATCTAGGTGCCAGTATTAGCAGGCTAAAACATCTTTTTTAAGCCAAAGGAAGAGACTAAAACATCTAGTTAAGTCTGAAGTTTAAAGAACTGTATTGTTCATAACATCATCCTTATATTGGCAAGATTCTAGCTGGGAATTATTATCTTTGTTCTCTTTTTTTTCCCTTAGTGCCATTATAAGTGTAATCTAATAAAATGGGATGAACCACTGATCTTTATGAATTACTATTTAACTTATTTCTTCTTCAATTCAAAATCAGTCGCTAACATATGATAAATGATTGCTTTATATATAAACACTTTGATGAAGCTTATATTCATTTTGGCTTAGGAAGATAGTGCTGAAGATATCTAAATATTCTAAATGTTGGTGGAAAACTGTCCACACATCTGCCTCACCACACTGTTGTCAAGTAATAAAACTGCCAGAAATTGTAAACCAGAATGCCTTTCTACAGGATTACATTCTTGTCAAATTGTCATAGCTTAAAAAGATATGGAT
This sequence comes from Myxocyprinus asiaticus, assembly GCF_019703515.2. Classification (NCBI taxonomy): domain Eukaryota; kingdom Metazoa; phylum Chordata; class Actinopteri; order Cypriniformes; family Catostomidae; genus Myxocyprinus; species Myxocyprinus asiaticus. The sequence continues at coordinate 4,285,615 of NC_059375.1, read as the reverse complement.
ATCATGTGTAAAAATGTTGTACTCTATCTTTTCTATTCCAGTCTCTTAACCTGATCATCACCCATAACCATAGGTCATTATGGTTTTTCATCCGTGTAATATTCCAGGCATTACATACTCCTGATTCAGATCTGATTCAGATCGATCTCACGAAAATTTGTCACAATAGTACGAGGTACAAGTTCTACACCCACCAATGAGAGACGCTTCCCTCGTGTCATTGTAGTTCCCAGTGTGGCATTTGTTCACATTGGAATGTATTAATCCAAAATTGTGTTTTTGTAACTTTAATCCCTAACCAAAACCCCATCCGTAAACCTAACCATAAAGTGTAACACCTTACACTACCCAGAGTATAAACATAACCATGATATATTAAAGGTACTCTTGTCCGCACATGGGGACAGCCATGTTAGAATCACATGACCAGCCAAATACTACTCGCTTAATCTCAGTAGCCGTCCTGTTATTTGACACTTTCACTCATTGATTAAAGTAATCATGGCTGACTGTGAATACTAAATTTCTACAATGACATCTGAAACTGAAAACTATTGATTTTAAATGATGCTGCATCCAAGCCACTAGGTGTCAGTGTAAGTCCAAGATGACACAAAGACAAAAGTTACTGAATGCACCTTTAATATTAAAAGCCCTGATGTAAAATACAGAAAAAAGTGACACTTCTGGGTTCCAAATGTGTGTTTGTGAAGCGTATGTGATTGGTTGATGTGTAAGTCGTACATTTTTGTATGAATTTGCCACCTCGTAGTATTGTGACACATTCTCGTGAGACTATGTTGTTTGTTCCATATTTCACAAAATAGCACATGCGTGTCCTTTGTACATAACTGTTTAGATACCAGCAATATCAGCAAAATGAGCTCCAGCTATAATGGGATAAAGAAAGATATGTCTTTCTGCAGTCATATATGGACATTAGAATGATATATTACAGTAAGAACAGTAATTGTATCAGCCAATTATTTATCATACAAAGTATTGGAACAATAAAACCAACACAGTATACGATCAGCTGAACTGCTGATGACAATTTATTTGAATATGTTGCTATGGCAACTATATGTAGTGTCCATCCTATGAATGTTTAACATGTAATACCATATATATCCACGTCATCTCATGCCAGCACTTATGAGCTGCAGACACAACAAGAGACAAAGTAGATTTAAATAAATGGACCTGAATAATATCATGTAATATATCATTTATGCTGTAAATAAATTGACTTTCAAAATCTATTAGGCTTCATACATGATTTACCCATGAAGAATAAAATGTCCTCTAATGAGACTGCATAGTTTGTGCCCTTGGGTTCTAGGACGACTACTCTATAAAAACATTCTACCTAAAGATTTGATGTATCATTCATGTCTGTAGCACAAACTGAATTTTAATACTTGGGATTAGGGGTTTGTTCAAATACATAAACCTAGGTATGAGCAATATAGCAATAGTGATGCTTGCCTGAGCAAATAATCACTAATTATGGAAGAAAACAGCCAATACATCCTCAGGCAAGCTATTTAGTTAGTTTCACATCCCAACCCTTGATGGTGGTCATTAGTTAATAATTTCTTCACATAAACTAGGTCAATTTGTCACAGCACTGTCTCAGTGCAGCTGAACTAGTTTCATGCTCTTGCAAGGGTCTGTTCAAAAGCATAAAAGAGGAGATGGTTTGATCAAGCAACATCTGTTTAATTTCATTTGGTTGTATTTCTTAATGGACTATTTGCATTAGGTGTAAATAGCACCTGCAACACAGCACCGTTATTTGCACTCCAATAGTCTGGTGGAAACACAGAAATTGAAGACAAACTGCAAATTGCTAACCCAAGTGCCACATAAGGATGTGCTTTTTTTTACGCGGAAGACCCGGGTTCGATTCTGCCTTTTGTTCACTTTTTTCCAAACCATGTCCTGTCTCCACTCTTAATATCTCCTTTAATACTACTTATATCAACCCTTTAAACTCGGATAACTGGCCCATGAGAAGACATTTTTTTTTTTTTCAAAATATTAATAACTACAGTCTTGACCAACACAAAATAGGTATTGTTTGAAAGCTTAGAAGCTCTACTTTGTAATGCATGTAGGGATTATGACTGTACAAGTGCTTTGAAATTTGCAGACAAATCAGAAGTGTTCCGTTTTGATTTATAAACAAATTGATTGAATTTACAAAAAAAAATTTTTTTTTTTTTGGAAAAATTGCAAATTGCATATTATTAAAATTAGTAAATACATCAAACTCATCAAATAGTCATGTGTCATATGTTGTTGGAAAGCTTTTAAAGAATAGAATACAACCAGCCTATTTGTTTTACTCACAAATTAATAGCCAATAATCTCTTTGACATTTAAGTTTCATGTGAACAGGTGTTGATTATATGCCGTGTTTTTGCTTATAACTTGACAAAAAATAAATGGAACATAAAATATCACATACCATTGATTATCTTTCAAACGAGCCCCCACAAAAGGTAATCGGATAGATTATTAGATAATCCACACGAAGCACAATGTTACAAATGGCCACCAGGAGATGGCACCGTGTAAATGACACAGACTCAATGCACACTCATTGACTCAAATGACACTCATTCTGTGAAATCTCATTACTAAAATCATGTCTCCATTCTATGCAAGCATTTAGTCATTGTTGTGTTTGAATGTGCAGTTAGTTCTTATGTATAATTCTTATGTTTTATTTGTTTGGAGAGGTTTTTGGACACCATGATAAATTAAATTTGTAATGCGATAATTTTTGATTGCTTTGTCTTATCAACACAAAAACGTTTCTCAGATACAGTTGACATGATTGGGAAAAAAACAAAAGCAGTTTTCGGAGCCACCCAGAGATATATAATGTCAAATCAAAAAAATAAGAAAAAAAGAACATTTTTGTTAAATTATGTTGGGCCTCATGTATTCAGATAGAAGACAAAGGCAGGCCTAACACAGTCGTAAAAACATAACTCAAGCCCCCACACATTCCATGTCGTAAATTTTACTGATAAAAATCGCGCCAAAATCAAACAAAAGGAGTCCAAAACAGACTACAGATCCATGAAGCCTTGCTCACTAAATGATCGAGCTCTCAACTCCTATTGGATGAGGCACACAACAGAACGTCCCTCAAACATGACATCATCAGGAGTTGAAATAATTCTGAAATGCGTCCAGAATTCGCTTCCAGCGACTTCGTTCACCGAATATAAACGTAGTTTTTTTTTGCTGCTCTCCGGTGCAACCTCGTGGCACAAGGAAGTAATGTCCGACTTGAAACTGTAGCCATACAATCAAAAGACGAGTTGAGATTACTCTGTGTTCAACCAAACACTCTAACGGATCCGAAGGAGGCCGCCGAGCAATTCGCATCTTCATCCGTTTGCCTACAGAAGTGAAAAGATTAAAGATTTCTCTTCCATCTTCAATCAAGTTGACATTTCTGAGTTCTCCGCCAGCCCGCCGAGAATAAACAGCCGTACCGCCCGCTGACAATCAACAGCCGTACCGCCCGCCGACAGAGCGAGGAAACGGCCTCCCGTCATCACACGAGCCTCAAGGAACCGGGTCAAAGTTAAAGGACGGAGGAAAACACATTCTACCTGTGTCCTCATGCGATTCAAGTAAGAGGTTTACGTCTGGCAGAGATAGAATATTATAGTGTGTTATTCTTGTGTTTCAAGGTTTTTGCTTGTACAGTTTACAGACCACCATGTCCGCTCATTATTAATACTCAGGGTATTAATTACCAAAAATTTGTTTTGCTGTATTGTGGTCCAACCAAATTGGATTGTGCAATTTCGCTATCGCGGGTGAGACAGCAACTGAGTTCATCCATTAGTCAAATAATGCATGACTTTTACAAGACCCGCTCGTAAAACCGCGTCTCTGAGTGATGAACACGGCTGCTTTATCTCCAGCTATCGCGAAATCAGCTTTAGGGCTGTCACTTAATCATCTCTCTCTCTCTCTCTCACTAACCACACTGACACACACACCTTATGTGTTATAGGATTATTTTATTTCCATATCTAATCATATCACTGTTTAGTTTGTAGTTGTAAGTCGGAAGTTTATTGACTGCATTGTATTAATTATTAATTGATATTACTGCATAAATAAACTTTGTTTATATTACAAAGAGAAGTGTTTTGGTTTGTTTTGCATACGCCTGTGTCACGCTGACGGGATGTCAGTGCTCGGATTCAAACCTTCATTCATTGTTTTTTTTCCCGAAAATCGATATTCTTCGGATGTCGATTTTCCTAAGAAAACAATCTAATATTGAGACTGTTTTACTATTCGGTTATTAGTCCCTGATTTCAGGGTGGTGCCCCGTCAATGTTAATCCTTATTAATATTCTGTTGATTTTTGATAATTGATAATTATCTTTGATGATTGTTGAATTTGAATGATCAATAAGCTAGTGTTAATTTGAATTAATGTTTCATAGATGTTAACAATTAACGATTATCTTTGATAATTGTTGATTTAAAGGATTAAAAAAAGCTAACATTGATTCTCATCAATGTTCTATTGATTTTAATAATTAATAATTATCTTTGATAATTATTAATTATTGCTAATAACCAAACTTGCTCCTAAACGTAGCACACTACATTTACTGGAGCCCCATATGAGGTTTTAATGAGTTAGATCCAATTAATTAATTTATATATTAATTAATAACTACAGAAATAATTATTAATTATTTCTGATAGTAACACTGATCTAAACAACCAGTAAAGCCCTACAATTATAAGCCTTTAATTTTAGGTATGCCACTGAAACGGGAAATCTTTAAAAACTATTGTGCAACGGGTAGCCCTTTTTATATCTGAAAAAATCCCTATATCAATAATCATTATGAAAATCTTCCAATTAACGATGAGTGTGAAAGGCATAGATCCCGAGCCTAGTTACTGTAGTAAAACCATGGTTAATTTTTGTAAGGGAAGGTTAGGGTTAGGTTTAGGGGTAGGGGTTGGTGTAGGGTGTCTGTGGGACTCTAAATTAACACAAAATAACATGCTGCAGTGATGCCCTATACTGTATGTTAGTATATATTTAGGGGTGTAAATAGCATCTATCGCTATTTGCACTTAGTGCCATTTCTTAATCCTTCTCTTCCAACTGCTTTAAACATGCTATAACAGCTCGGTTTTGCACAAATCATCTTCAAAACAGCACCTCTGTATGCAGCTCCTCTGGTATCATCCTCTATGTAACTGGGTCATGACTTGACACAGCACCTTTTTAGTGCAGCTGAACTAGTTTGGCTGTTATATTCTGGATATGTAGACGAACAGCACTTTTTACACACACAGACACACACGCACACTGAGAGATGCTGAACTCAAGACATTACATAATCTGTTGTCAGGCAGACTGATCCACGTCCTCGACATTGAAGACAAAAAGCATTTTATCCCAATTATCTCACTGATTTACCTTGAGAGATATTTCTACATGACCTAATCCTTAAAATGAGTTTCATTTGTGCAACCTTATGTAGCCAGGTTGATTCAGTCATAATAAATCAAAATTTTACTTTAATAAAACCAGTTAGATGTTTCCACATGAAGCACATTTTTTTAGGCTACCTGAGTCACAATGTGACCATCTGTGCGACGTCACCGTTACGCGGTTGTACCAGCAGCATGAACGACATCTACTATATCATCAATGACCTCAATGGTTTACTATTGATAATCTCAATGATATACTATTAAATATAGCTATATTAAATCCTAATACTAATAATCACTTGGCCCATTTCCAACAATCTTTTGCCGATCTCTCTGTAGTTATACCTTTGGGATGCCCCCAATCCCGTCACCTTCAGCTTCAATCAGCCTCATGATTCAAACCCGGCTTCTGCATTTCTGTCAGTCTACAACAGTCAGTTTTACAACATCTTCCTCTCACACACACTTCTTACTACTGTTTCCACACACAGTGATCTTACCAACTCTGCTTGTTTGGGATCCAGTTGGGAGGGCATTGCAGAGGGCACAGAGAAATGGATCTTCCTCCTGTCTTTCATATCTCCCTCCATCTCTGCTGGAAATGCTGGGTCCATCGATTCATACACAAGTTTTCCAGTCTAATGCTGAATCAGTCCTTCTGTCTGTTCATAAAGCACTTTGCAGCATTGTGTCCAAAACAATGTGTTTGATTAGAGGGCAACAAGATTTTGACTTGTTTGGTGCGTGCAGAGAAAAAACACCTATTTCTAAGTGTATGCTCTTTCTTGCTTTTAGATGGTCCCTTTTTCTTCCAAGAGCTGCTCCTCTGCCTCTTAACCACTAACCTGTGCTGTGTTGCTGTGTTGTAGGGAGGTGTGGCCTGAGAGAAAGTGCTATGATTGGATGGAGGAGGGAAGGGAGAAAGAGGAGGAGGGGAAAGCAGGACAAAGAGAGGCTGAAATCAGTGTACCACAATACTATGATGTAGATAGATATTTGATAATTGTGCTGATTTTTAGCGGACTAAGCACCGAAGGTGCTGGAACCCTACTGTATTTGTCCTGATTTTCTTCTTCTTCTTATTATTATTATTAGGAGCCAAGCACCAAAGGCGTTAGGCATATATTGTAACTGTTATTAGGGGCCAAGCCCAGAAGGTGTGTAACCCCTATTATATCCATTAGCATTCTTATTAGGGGCTAAGCCCTGAAGGGACAGAGGCCCTATTGTTTCTGTAAGTGTTCTTCTTATTATTATTCTGGTTGATAGCCCATAGAACCATACATAAGATAATTGTGAAATTTGGCACACTAATTGCTGAGGGTCTGATCATCAATCTACCCAACCTCAGTATCTCCAACTTAAACCCTCTAGGGCCACCATCAGTTCACAATTTGACTTTTTATCAGCTTATAACTTTTGAATCATATGGCCTACACACATAAATCATATATCCACTGATCTTTTCAACAGATCCCTCTATTCAAATCCATATTTATGACCTTGGGTGCAATCTTGAAATATATGTACTTTTGCTAACTTCTCACAGCCTGCGTCAAATCTGCCCAAAATTTGTATGAGATCACTTTGAGCCACTGACCAAAAGGCTTAAAATAGCCTTTGATTTCAAACCGTTTTCTTATAACACATCAATGGATTTAGCGGTGAGAATGCCAAACAGGAGATGAGAATAAATCTTGGCAATGCTTTGGTCTTTTGAAATGAAACTTGGAATGCTTCATTGGCACCATAATCTGAGGGTACCTGCCAAGTTTGGTGACAGCACCACCTACTGTACAAGAAATCCCATTTTCACAATTTGCTAATAACTTTTGAACCATTTGGCCTAAAATCATGAGCTTGGTCTCCATGTATTTTTGGGTCATACAGAGTCTGTTGAAACTCATTTTGCCATGATCGGCCATATCAGCTGTCGTCGACCATTTTGAAGTCAGAAAAGGCTGTATCTTACCAACAGTTTGGTGTATCGAAACAGAGCTTGGTAAACATCATTAGCACCATGCCCTGAACTAACTTGAGCAGTTTGGGTACAGCACCACATACTGTTCAAAAATCATATAAAAGTTCTTATAACTTTAGAAATCATTCACAAAAAGTACTCAAAAGATTTTTGAAAGGGGTGCTGATTCTCATTGGTATGCTTGTCTCGCAACAAAACATCAGCGTATCCAATGTGCCACACAGAATATAATCAGGAGGAGTTTCAATCCTATCTTGAACATGGTCATTTATTATTATTATTTTATTTATTTTTTTGCTGAGCACAATATAGGCTGATCTCATAGGCGAACAGCCAATCACGTGCAACATGGAGCGAGACGCACGATACACTTCTCGTGAGAGAATAAGCGCGACTTACTTCTCTGCTGAAGATAATGTATTTATGAAAATGTTGAAGAATTTAAACACAGTTACATCACACAAGAGGACGTTATAAAAATAGGATAAAATAAAACACATTTACACAACACGAATGATCACTATGAAATTATTAATAATTATAATACACATATACAACACATACGATCACTTAAATAATGAAGAATTTAAAGGCATTTGATTCACACAGGAAGAAGCATTGCTGCTGCTAGAGCATGAGAGGACTGCTGAAAAAACAAAAATCTGAATGTGATAAAAATATAAAAATAGCTGATATATCGATGTGAAAGTAACTTTATATAGATCCACAACAAGAACATTCAGGCTTTTTAATTTTAAAAGATTAATAAAAATGTGAGCAATTGGAAAATTAGTTCTTTCTATCAATATAACACACAATAAAGACATATTTTGTTTGCCAGTGTGCTTTTGTTTAACTTCAAATGAAATACATTCACACTTTTCTGATATATCAATATTGGGAATTATTATTTATTTTTTTTAAAGATGATTGATCATTATTGATATGCATTGTATTAATCTATTTTACTTTTTAATTATGTAATTATTTTAGGTTTATTTTTTCATAGAGATTTTATGGCCAGTGTGGGAAAATAATTGGGGGGAAAATTCGTGTCTTTAGATAAAATGCTGATGCTTAAATAAGACTGCTGAAAATATATTTCTAGCAAATAAATAATTATCATAAACAGCTGATTTTGTGGATTTCTAAAATTGTTTCTTTGTAGTGCCAGATTTTCTGGACTCACGGACGTGATCGTCGTCTGTGCGCATCATCGGCGCATGCACCGGCCATTGACTCTACTAAAAGACTAATCACAAAGAAGTTGTAGTGGGCATGCGTCAAACGCGTTCGTATTTGCTCGCTGTCAGAAGAGTATACTCAAAATCATTACAGTCGACCAGGCGCAAGCCGATTCGGAACACGCAAAAACGAGGTATGCCTAGGCCTTTAAGTTCAAAGTATACTTTAGTCAGATGTACAGGACTTGATGCAAATTTCGTCATCAGCATAGTGCGCGAGCACTGAATGCGCACAGCCTGATTTTTCTAACCGCGCGTCTTTGAACGTGCAAAATGTGCATGCAACTGGAGTTATTTGCTCTAATTAGTAGATCCACAAGTGGCAACACTTACATTTTGAGCTGTTGCAGTCACAAAGAAGTGCTAGAAGAAGATATAATCGCTGAAAAACATCAGGAGATGTAGGTAAAAATAACAAAAGTGTGAGGAGGTCTGGAGATACCTGTATTTGTATAACTCGAGTCTGAAGGAATATAAAGAATCTTTATGGGTCTAACCTTCTGAAGAGAAAGTCCAGTGTCTCAAAACAGTCTTAGCGCGCATGCACCAACTGCCTGTGAATGCGCGCATTGTTACTTGGAGTATACTTTGACAGGTTTGTGTTCGGCTACAAGTTATAATACAAATCATAAAACAGGACATTGTATCACAGAAAAGGAGGAGGTGACAGTATTTCACCAGATTTGTAGTAAACAACATTGCAAACTGTCAAATACACACTGCACTTTCAGTGTTTTGCCAAAATAAAAGCTCCAGAGGAAGTGAATACAACAGCACTTTAAGCTTTCCGACCAAATAAAAGCTGCTGGTGAAGGTGAAGAAAATAGGGCAGAAATATACGGTACAACTGTTGTACAAAACAAATATAATACTCATAATAATACTTATTTGGTATTGTATTAAAATTAAATTCAACTGGGCTCCAAAATGTGAAAAAAAATGGACCATTATTTTTATTTTTTTTAAGTTGTTTAGAAAATGTGTGTGTGTGTGTGTGTGTGTGTGTGTGTGTGTGTGTGTATATATAAAGTATGCATGTATTACCTATATTAATATTCATTGGCATTGTTCAATACAATTATGTTTTCTTGTTGTAGTCTAATGATTATTTGATTACCATTGTGCAAAAAACAAAACAACTATTATTAAATATAAGTTCTGTATGTTGGTTATCGAACACTTATTTACACTGTAAATAAATCAATATCCGTTACAAAAATCAATATCGGTTAATCTCTAGTTCTGTTGTCACTATTAAAGGTCATTGTGACATACTGGCAACCAGTAAACACTTGGAGAGCATCACACACAGCAGAGATACGTTCAGAAACATTGCAAACATACCCCAGTCAAGACTAGAATTTAAATTCTTTGAGACAAAGCAAAGAAACTGTATATCACTTCATTTCATTTCAGTCTACTGTATTAAATTCAGTCTATTAAATCCTCACTACTACAGTCTATAAAAATGATCACCTGACCAAACGTGATCGGATCACCTGAGACATATCTTAATACAATGTAATACTGGGGTAAAATCACCATTACAACACTTTCTCTTTCTTATCCAAACATGAACCACTTGAATTATTTATCCAAAGTGCTCCTATCATTTCAAATTTGTTTCTCTCGATCATACACCTTTTTTCTTTGAGGCTTTTATGTATTTATTAATTATTATTATTATTATTTTAAAAAAGGTTAACGTTTAGAATGTTTTAATGTGCTAATGTTTGAAACCAGGGCTCGACAATAAAAATGTTTTTCTGCTGGTGCGGTCAGGTAATTAGTTATTTTAACCAATATTTTCTCTGGCACCACCACACAAAATTATACATTAAATTTTTTTTAAACATATTTGTATATGTTTCAGAAAGAAATACATTTATATATTGCATTAAACAAACAACAACAACATGAAATTTACATTCATTTTATATAGCTTCTTTTCCCGAGGCATCTTCTTCCAGTGGCGGGCCGTGCATTTAAAGTCTAGGCCTTCAGTGTGATTCATGCCATTAAGAAAACACAGTTTCACAATGAATAAGACACCCTATGCCTTTGGGCATCATACATTATGTCGCAGCTAACTAGTAATACCAACTGACATTTTAAAAACACGTCCACGTACGCAAGCCAGAACTTGAAATGACACTTAATGCTCAAGCAAGCCTAATTTTAACTGCAGCATGACTGTTTTGTGAAAGAACGTCTCCCGACCAGACATTCAAAAATCATAATTTTTCATATGAATCTACCAAGGAGGTCTATAATACCTGGAAAAAATCTATCTAATAATATTTGTGATTTAAATGTTGCTTGCAATAAATTTCATTTCGTCAGGGTACACGGTTATGCTGCGTTCCATTCAAGTTGGATGTGGGATATTCCTACTTGATATCTCTGACCATAAATGCATTAAATTCCCCGATATTCGGAACTGCAACACTCCCGTTAGGTAAGCAGGGGTTTGACTCTCATTGGAGATGTCTCCTTAATTGTATTATTATTTATTTTGTAATTTTTTCACAGTTATCTCATGGATTTACCTGCTCTGCACAGCAAAAAGTTAAACTGTGCAATTGTCAGAGACGTCTCCCTGCCACCTCCTGCAGCTGGACATGGATACTTTCAGTTGCCTCTCATTCTTGTTATAATAAATAATATTTGGACTTCAGTAAAACCAGTTGTGGTTCAACATGAAGCACATTTTTTAGGTTGCCTGGGTCACAAAGTGACCCTCTGTGCTTTATCACTGTCCTGTGATTGTACTGGCAGCATGAATGACTGAATTCTTAACATTTATGACATCATCAATGAGCTTCATCTCACTGGTTTCTGTTTGGGTAGCTGTTCTTTAAAATATAGCTACTCTATGTTAACCCTATATGCAACATTACCCCCATAAAATGCATATGTGGATGGAAAAAGACCCAGGTGAAATCTAAATGCTTATTCTCTAGAAACTACTGTAATGATGATTTTATAGATTTCTTTTAAAGTGATTGATATATCTTTTATTCAGTTCTGAAAGTCACAGTGAATTCAAAATTGACAAGTCTTATTTTCTTATTGGATGTTGCTTTATTTATTATAAACTAATCCGAGCACGTTATATTTTTTAATTGTTTGCCCTCTTGGAGCTCTATTTTTATGAGTGCACAAAGCGCAGTGACCGTGTGCAACGTCTCATCCAATTTTCGTGAGAGTGCTAATTCTAAGTGCAATTTTCGTGCCAGCACAAAGCGCAAGTGGGCGTGGGTGTATTGTATGTAAATGAAGTGGCACAAAGTGCAATTTTCTAGTTTTCTTAAGAAATATGTAATTGCGCTAAGATGTTTCAATACCACCTCTTACCTCAGCGCAAAGTCCAAATTCAGTTCCTGCATTTGCAGTTTTGAGATTTCAACAGCAGGTTGTAATACATTTTATGTCACAATTCGGAAAGTACACAACATCAAATTATGTCCCTTCAATCGCTGTTGAAGCTGTTTGTTGAAACAAATTATGAGATTTGTGTTAAACTTTCTAGAGGTCATGGTTTACTTTTTCAATTATTATTATTATTTGTATTCTTATGTTTATATGTATTATTATTCTTGTATATTTACAATTGTATTTATGATTTCATTTTGACTAGTCATTTTCCACCTGTTGTCGTAGAGTGATTTATAAGTCACTGAAAAAGGGGCTGGTGGAAGAAGTTGGAGAGAGTAAAATGTTTGGATTTAGTATGATTTTTTGACCACATTGTTATTTTTTTTTTTCATTTTGTTTGAAGTGCAATTTGAATTTAGAAATATTTTGGTTTAATTTTGTCATGTTACAATAAATGAATATCATTTTTAAAAATCGACCTGTAGAAATAAAATGTGCACTGATACAATCACTGTTAATACTAGCCATGATTTGTGTGTCAGTAAATGAAAATTATGAATAATTACTTAATCTAATGGAGCATACAGTACATCCGAATTCTGACGAAAATCACATTTTCCATGCCTATAAAAGGAGCGTGTCGCTGTCGTAAAAATATGCCTGTCATTCATCAACGACGCAGTTAATGCACAAAAGAACATCATTTTCAATTATTCTAATTCATTGCATACAGTCCATTTACATTATCGCGTTGTATTCAGTAGTGATCATCTCTGGGATCTTTCAGGTCTGAAATGTCTCGAACACAACCGTAAATTCGACATTATTGATTAAAGATTACTTGGTCAAAAAAATTATAAAATAGCAAATATGCATGGATGAACTGTTCACAGTAAGACCAGTAACATGCATTAATAAAGTAAACAGGGTCCATTTTGATTTCATGCCGACTTTTAATCCTGGCAATAATAGCCACTTAACCCTCTTCTTCCATCAATTTTTTGCCTTTCTCTCTGTAGATATCCCTTTGGGATGCTTCACTTTCCATTACTTTGTGAAGTACTACATAAAAATTACATTTTATATGAGAGAGGATTAAAATAATGTTGGAGGTAAGTTGAACCACTGATTTAATTCTGGAATTCAGGATTAATATTTAGCTAAATCATTTACATGATTTTTATGTTTGCAAATCACCAACAAGTATGATATACTGTTCAGTATATATGTTTTATACAATATATTATCTGAGATTATTTGCTTTCTTGTACCAGTCAATTATACCTGTAGATATTTTATGTTGACATGCAAATACGTTTTTAGTCTAAAATACAAAATCATACTGGCACATTTGGTCAAATAACAAAAACATGCCATTTAGTTGTGGGCAAACCTGAAAAGCAATTATTCCACAATTATAGACCAGCATGGAGAAGACAAACACTTTTCCAAATAATTATAACAGCATGTCAGATCTATGGTGCAGTGGGTTGTGTGCATGCCAAGGACATACTATAAGAGTTGTTGGCTCATGGGGAACCCAGTTCGAGCATCACGTGGGTATATTATGTCCCAAACATATTTCAGATTCAGGTCACATAAGCACATTTTCCTAATTTCTATGTAGTTGTTTCTTTTACAAGATAGAATTTAGCACAAATGGAGACAGACTTGAGAGGAAAACAATTAAGGTGAGGTTGAAAGTTCTAGAGATATTCCAGATATCAAGATATCAAGATGGTGCTGCAGATGGCAGCCTTGGTGTGGAGCTCTCCAGTTCTTTTGTTGTTTTTGTTTGTTTGTCCTGTGTTTAGTAATTTTTTTCCAATCAGTTTTACCAGGGACGAACTGCTGAACATTTGGCAAAACATACCAGACAATCTTTTCCCGGTTTTGGACTATTCAGACGCTTTGCTGCACATTTTAGTTGGAGGCACAGCTGTGTTGTTCAAGCATGCCTTGAGACGCAAGTGAGGGAAGTGAGTCGCCGCGCTGGTCAAGCTCCATCAGCGCGTCTTTCAAACAGCGCAGCCGAGTATTCATCTAGCGAATCTCTGCTCTCTTCCTAACAGATTGAATTAACTACATCTGCCTTGTGCTTCACAGAAACCTGGCTGAGTGAAGCCATTCCAGACATTGTGTTACATCTGCCGGGCTTTCAGCTGTTCAGAGCGGATCGCATTGCGGCGAAAACGAGAGGCGGTGGAACATGCTTTTACATCAGTGAAAGTTGGTGTACAGATGTAACAACTTTAAAGAAGTAGTGCTGTCCAAATCTGGAAGCACTCTTTATCAACTGTACGCCTTTCTACTCGCCGCGGGAGTTTTCATCGTTTATTCTGGTGAGTGTTTATATTCCTCCACACGCGTGCGTGAATGCAGCGCTGCAACAGCTGGCTGATCACATCACAGACACGGAGCAACAACACCCGGGCTCACTTATTATTCTGGGAGATTTTAATAAAGCTAACCTCACCCGTGAACTGCCAAAAACAGACAACATGCCCCACCAGAGACAGAAATGTACTGGATCATTGCTACACAACAATAAAGGATGCATTTTGCTTTGGGACTCTCTGATCACTGGTTCATCTTCTTCCAACCTACAGGCAGAAACTTAAATCAGCTAAACCTTTAGTAAATACTGTAAAGAGATGGACCAATGAAGCAGAGCTTGAACTACAAACCTGCTTTGACTGCACTGATTGGAGTGTATTTGAGGCTGCAGACACCAATCTGGATGAGCTCACAGATACTGTGACATCATATATCAGTTTCTGTGAGGACATGTGCATTCCTACTAGGGCTTATTTAACATACAACAAACCATGGTTTACAGCAAAACTCAGGCAGCTTCATCAGGCAAAAGAGGATGCTTACAGAAGTGGTGATAAAATCTTGTACAATCAGGCCAGGAACACACTGAATAAGGATATCAGAGTGGCTAAAAGAAGCTACTTTGATAAGCTGAAAAACATGTTTTCAGCTAACGACCCTGCATCAGTGTGGAGTGGCCTGAAAGAATTTACTAACTTCAAGACACCATCCCCAACACTGTAGGGAACCAGCAACTGGCTGAAGACTTGAATGTTTTACTGTAGATTTGAAAGGCTCAGTCTCACACCCCACACCTGCTCTGACCTTCACTTCACACAAACATCAACACCTCCTGCAACCCCCCTCCTCCCCCCTCCTGTTACTCAACCTGCACTTAAGATCTGTGAAGAGGGGGTGTGCCGTGTCTTCCAGAAACAAAAGACAAGGAAAGCGCAGGGCCCAGATGGTGTTACACCCACTTGTCTAAAATCCTGTTATAACCAGCTGGCCCCCATCTTCACACTGATCTTCAATAGATCACTGGAGTAGTGTGAAGTTCTATGCTGCTTCAAACGCTCCATCATCATTCCTGTCCCAAAGAAACCCAAAATCACAGGACTTAATGACTACAGACCTGTCGCCTTGACGTCTGTGGTCATGAAATCAATTGAGAGACTGGTGTTGGCCCACCTAAAGGACATCACTGGACCCTTTATAGATCCCCTTCAATTTTCTTATTAAGCAAATAGGTCTGTGGATGATGCAGTCAACATCTGGACAGACTAGGAACATATGCAAGGATCCTTTTTGTGGACTTCAGTTTGGCTTTCAACACCATCATCCCAGCCTAATTCTAACATGACTAAATTACACCAACACTCTTTGTTCCCACGTCTATCTGTCAGTGGATCTCCAGCTTTCTGACGGACAGGCAGCAGCTAGTGAGACAGGGGAAATTCACTTCCAGCACATGTACAATCAGCACTGGTGCCCCCCAGGGATGTGTGCTCTCCCCACTACTCTTCTCCCTGTATACCAATGACTACACCACCAAGGACCCCTCTATCAAGCTCCTGAAGTTTGCAGATGACACTACTATCGTCAGCCTCATCCAAGATGACGATGAGTCTGTATACAGAAGGGAGGTTGAATGGCTGGCTCACTGGTGCAGTCAAAACAACCTGGAGCTGAACACGCTCAAAACAGTGGAGATGATTGTGGACTTTAGGAGGAACACCCCAACATTGACCCCGCTCTCCATTCTAAACAGGACTGTGGCAGCAGTGGAGTCATTCAGGTTCCTGGGCACTACCATCTCACAGGACCTGAAGTGGGAGACCCACATTGACTCCACTGTGAAAAAGGCCCAGCAGAGGTTGTACTTCCTTCGCCAGCTGAGGAAGTTAAAACTGCCACAGGTGCTGCTGATACAGTTCTACTCAGCAGTCATTGAGTCTGTCCTCTGCACTTCAGTGACTGTCTGGTTTGGTGCAGCTACAAAATCGGACATCAGAAGACTACAAAGGACAGTACGGACTGCTGAGAGGATTATTGGTTGCCCCCTTCCCTCCCTTCAAGAACTGTACACTTCCAGAGTGAGGAAAAGGGCTGGAAAAATCACTCTGGACCCCACTCATCCAGCCCACTACCTTTTTGAACTCTTGCCTTCTGGATGGTGCTACAGAGCACTGAGCACAAGAACCGTCAGTCCCAGTCATTCCCTATTTCCATGCAGCATTTTCTCAACATGGATTTGAACATTTTGTGCAACCTTTCTAATGCTCCCTGGCTTTCAGGATGGTAGCACTAGACATGTGATGGGAAATGTTAAGTGACTTCAGGACCTGTGAAAACTGCTTAGAATAAAGTTAGTTCCTTGGCAGTCCAAAAGTAGAGAAAAACTAAAGTAAAGTTTTAATCACAACTTTAGCTGTAATTTTACATAGTGGAATGGCTTCTGGTTATTGCGTAGCAGTACACATGATAGTGAGAAGGAAATGATTACCTGATCTGGTCTTAGGTATCAGTCCAACACAATCCACCATTACATGTTCAAAAGGTTTACCAAGTACAGGAATTCGTACCAGAGGTGCAGGTGGAATGTCTCAACACACGACTGTACATCTTTACTATACCCAAGTGTCCAGACAACAGGTGATCATGAGCGAGTGATAGAACTTGCTGTTGGTAAATGGTAGGAATAACCACTTGGTAAACTACATTCCATTCAGAATCTGTAGTATTTCTGGTATGCCACCTCCTCATAAGTAAACCATCTTCAATAACATATGAAGCATTTTCCCTTCATTGTTAACAGCAGCTATAAAGCACTTAGACAATGACGGATCAATTCTCTGAGCTTCAACATTTTCCCCACTAGTCAAAGATGAATGCAAAGGACTACACTCTGTACTTCCTTTCTTCTGAGAATCATCACCAGGCTGTTTTTCAGCAGAACCCACAAGTTCCTCATCTGCACTGAAGAACGAATCGGACAGCACAAGCAGGAAATACATTAGGGTATTTCAGAACTAACTCATCTGAATCAGACGGTATAACTGGAGTATCGAACACTTCCAACACAGGCAAAATTTACCTGATTATCTACCTGGTCCTTGGCATTACCAGTAAGTGATATTAACCCTTTCAATATAAATGGTTTGTAAGCGGGATCTGGTAACTCTTCATTCTGTATGGAATTCAAACATTCAGGAACAGTTTTCACAAGAGCAACCCCTTTCTGCGGTGGGTTCTGATGAGTTTTACGCTTTAACATCAAACAGTCAGCAATCACTTGTCCTGACTTGTGACAATAGAAGTATTTTTTTCACCAGTCTGCTTAAGCTATGAAATGTGTGCTGACGGCTTAACAGAAGAACTCTTTTCAGTGCGGGCAGCAGTAAACACATTTTTGTGCATAAGCACAAACTCGTCCGCTAGAATGGCGGCTTCTGAAAGAGTTGTTGCTTTCTGCTTATTAAGTACAGCACTACACGCTCAGGTAAACATTGCTTAAAATCCTCAAGCAACATAAGTTCTCTGATTGAAGGAAAGTCATCAGCCTTACTCACAACATACCACTTATCAAACAGGATTCCTTTACCCCGTGCAAGTGTTTGGCTAGCGCTTTTCTTGTGGTTATGGAATTTCTGTCTGTAGGCTTCTGGAACTAATTCATATGACCGAAATATTGCCAATTTCACTATGTCATACTTCAAACTATCTTCCGCAGACAGAGTAGAATAAACTTCAAGAGCTTTACCTGTTAATTTACACTGCAGCAATAATGACCAAACATTTTTGGCCAACCCAAGGACATTGCTATACTTTCAAACGCATTGAAATAACTGTCCACTTCTGATTCCCTAAAATTCGGTACTAGAGCAATATGTTCGCTCACATAAAAAAGAGAAGACGTCGAAACAGTCAAATTAATATCACTTACCGAGTCGAGGCTTCACTGGACAGCTGGGATTGATGCAACCTTCATTGCCTTTATCTAGAGCTGATGGAGCTTTACCTCTTTATCAGCATCAATTTCGAGCCTGCGGATTTCAAGACGTAAATTAAATTATGCTTGCCGTTTCTGTGATCTGTCTTGTGCCTCCATACGAACTTCAATCTCCCCCCAACACTCTAAACTATTAAACAAAGAATGAAAAAGGACATCTTCGGTGCCCGATGCGCTCTACACAGGCTACACTAGCTAACCAAAACAAAACATAAAGAGGTTAGTGCTCGCATCTTACCTGATGTGTCTAAACAGAAACAAACACCTACGTGCTGCACCAGTGTAGGTCACGTGATGTACTTCCCTATCCTCTCCTCCCTGGTCTGGAAAAGACCTGTGCAGAGGCCAAGTTGAATGAAGTCACGTTTGACCAGCAGGACAAAAAAACTAAAGCACCTCAAGAGCAGTCTATCAAAAATCAACACGAACATGTCAGCCAGACAAACACAGTGAACGGAAGTAGATCTCTCTCCTTCTTCCACTTTCTCCGGGTCTTTTTACGCTAGATGCATGTCTGGATTGGTTCTCAGATTTGACGTTAGTGTGGTAATGATGAGTGATGTGGTAGGTGTCCAATGGCAGGCCTGAGAATTGTGATAGTAGGAGGAGTAATAGAAGGAGACAAAACACACATCCAACAGTACATAACACCCGGTATTCATAGTACCCCCTAGGTGTAATAAAGATGGTCTTCCATTCATTTATTATTTTGTTTTTCTCCCTTTTTCTCCCCATTTTGGAATGCCCAATTCCCAGTGCACTCTAAGTCCTCGTGGTGGCGTAGTGACTCGTCTCAATCCGGTTGATGGAGGACGAATCTCAGTTGCCTCCGCGTCCGAGGCCATCAACCCGCGCATCTTATCACGTGGCTTGTTGAGCGTGTTACTGCAGAAATATTACGCATGTGGAGGCTTCAAACCATCCACCGCGGCATCCACACACAACTCACCACGCACCCCACCGAGAGCAAACCACATTATAGCGACCACGAAGAGGTTACCCCATGTGACTCTACCCTCCCTAGCAACCAGACAGTCTCCAATTCTTTAAGAGAAAGCATAGGTTTGATAAAAGCTGTTTTTCACCACAGCACTTATTTGTTTTTCAAAATTCAGTGCAGAATCAAAAATCACAACTAGATTTTTGACAGTGGGGTGAACAGCTGACGACAAAGACGCCAAGTTGCTTGTAACATCAGAGACAGCATTTGGGGGTCTGAAAACAACTATTTCTGTCTTGCTCTTATTGAGCTGAGGGAAATATATTGCCATCCAGCATTTAATTTCCTCCAGGCAAGCAATGATAGAAGAAAAGGAATCACCATTAGGACTTAGAGGGACATTTAACTGAGGGTCATCAGCACAACGATATGAGATATTATGCTTCTTGAAAATAGAGCCCAATTGAAGCATGTATATTGAGAATACATTTGGTCCCAGAATAGAACCTTGTGGAACCCCACATGTGAAAGGTACAGAGGGAGAGGAAGAGTTCCCATTCCTAACACTCACAGTTTTGTCTGAAATGTAAGATGTAAACCAGTCCAAGGCTGTACCGTTTATTCCCACCTCAAACTTAAGCCGATCTAGAAGAATAGTATGGTCTACTGTATTAAACGCAGCACTCAGGTCAAGCAAAATTAAAATAGCTGATCTCCCAGAGTCTAAAGTGATGAGCAAGTCATTAGTCACCTTCAGAAGTGCATACTCAGTGCTATGATGTGTTCTAAACCCTGACTGAAATTTATCTAAAATATTGTTTTTGTCTAAAAATGAGGAGAGTTGAGACCACACCATTTTTATTCAAGACTTTAGATAAAAATGGAAGTTTGGAAGTAGGCCGGAAATGATTAAAATCAGCATGATCTAGATTATGCTTCTTAAGAAGAGGTAGGACCTCTGCATGCTTAAAACAAGAAGGAATGATGCCGTCTCTTAGCGAGCCATTCAAAATGGATAAAACACTAGGACCAACAGTGTCCATCACTTCTATAAAGAGCCGAGCGGGAATAACGTCAGCAGAGGATGTCACTAGTTTCATCCGTCGGATTATATAATTTAACTCTAGGAGAGATATGGATTCAAACCGATTTAAATTGGCAGAACGGATAACAGAATCAGAGGGCTCTTCAGAATTGTCAGCTCCGAACTTACTAATGAAAAAGTCCAAAAAGCGTGTACAATTCTCAGAGGTGAAAACAGGAGAGAGTACTTTATTTATTGTGTTATAAAGAATTTTAGGTTTGTAGGGGTTATTAGAAATTATCTCAGACAGATACCTATTTTTAGCAACCTTAACAGAGCGCTGATATCCAGATAGACAATTCTTTTTATTTTTATTTTTTTGTCATTAACATTTTTTATTGATTCCATACATAAAAAAAAATAAAAATACAAAATTAGGAGAAACAGAACAGAAATACATGGAATCATTTATATCCCTATTACCACTCCAGAAAGGAGGGAGATCCAGCTGACTTCCAACCCCTATGAATTATTTGCCTCCCAATCATCACACTGGATAGAACCCACTTTTTTGATATATTTGTCATTTATATCAATGACTGTCCTATCCCCCAAATACACAGTCTCAGGCAGAGAGTAACATCAGTGTCCAAGACCTCACTGATGAAGTTCTGGACTTCCGACCAGAACTCCTGAATCATCACACAGAACCAAAAGGCATGGGCTATGTCCCCATCTTCTGACTGGTATCTCCAACAGGTAGGTGTATCTATTAAACCAAGTCTATACAACATAGAGGGGGTCCAATAGAAATGATGTATGATCTTAAAATTAGAATCCTTTCCCACTCCCCATCCTCCAGTGCCATGTTCATATCCTTTTCCCATAACCCCTTGAGAGATGATAAAGCTCCGTCTCCAAGACTCTGAATCAGCAAAGAATAGTACACCAATGCTTCGTGGCCCAAAAGTAGCAATCACCACACTAAGGGTGTCCACCACTTCAGGGGGCTTTATACTACTTCCAAAGACAGTACATAATAAATGGCACAACTGTAAATATCTGAAGAATTGAGACCTTGCAATCCCAAATTTCTGTATAATATTATCAAAAGATCTCAATAATCTGTTTTTATACATGTCTCCAAGTGTAGCAACACCCCTCTCAATCCATTCCATCCAGCAAAAGGGGGACTTATCAATGCATAATTTAGGGTTCAACCATATGCTTGAGGCAACATTCAGATAAATATCCATATTGAACATGCGCGAAGCCTTTGACCACACTGATTGCAAGTGTGAAATGATGGGATGAGATTTTACCTTTCAGGGCAATTTGGTAGAAAGACTTTGTAATGGTGAAATAGAGGCAAGGGCCTCTTGCTCAATGCAAAACCAGGTAGGGGCCCTCTCCGGTGGGAGCTACCAATGTGCCAAATGTCTGAGACCAAAAGCATAATAGTAAAAGAAAATCTTGTGGAGACCTAACCCACCTTTGTCAAGTGTAACTTATTAAAATGCATCCGAAGACGTTAACCATTCCAAATAAAGGATTTGGCTATACTATCAAATTGTTTAAAATAAATGAGGGGAACTTCAGTGGGGAGAGACTATAGTAAGTAGTTGAATTTTGAAAAACAATTCATTTTTATAACATTAACCTTCCCAATCATAGACAAATGTAAATGTAAAGCCCACCTGTCCACATCACTCGAAAACCTTTTTATTAAAGGGTCAAAATTAACTCTAATTAAATCACTCAAACTTAATGGAAATAAAATGCCCAAATACTTAATGCCCTGCTTGGGCCACTGGAAGGTGCCCGGCTGAAAAGCTGTTACAGGGCAATACGCTGTCAGAGCCAAAGCTTCGGATTTAGACCAATTAACTCTGTATCCTGAGAATTTAGAAAAGGATTAATAATTCTGTGGAGGCAAGGCATAGATCTAGTAGGGTCGGAGACAAATAATAAAATATCATATGCATAAAGCAAAAGCTTATGCGCCACACCTCCCACCACCACCCCTGGAAAATCATCCTCCTTTTTATCATGGCTGCTAATAGTTCCAGGGCAAGACAGAACAATAAGGGGGAAAGAGGGCAACCCTGCTGGGTGACCCTATCCAGAGTAAAATAATCAGAAATTAATCCATTTGTTTGTACCAACGCTACTGGGTGTCTATAAAGTAACTTAATCCACCCAATAAAAGTATTCCTGAACATTTCCAAAATCTTAAAAAGATAATCCCATTCTACCATATCAAACGCCTTTTCGGCATCAAGTGAGATGACAGCGACCGGAGTCTGATCATTCGCCACTGACCACCTAATATTGATGAAACACCTAATGTTATCAGAAGAGCTACGGCTCTGAATAAACCCCACCTGATCTATATGTATAAGAGATGTCATAACTACTTAAACGGTTAGCTAAAATTTTTGCTTGGATCTTTGTCCTTTTTAAGAATCAGACTGATCCGGGCTTGTGTCAAGGTTGGCGGAAGCTTTCCATTCTTTAATGATTCCGTATAAACTTCTTACAAAAGTGGAGCCAGTTCTGTAGCATAAGACCTAAAAAATTCAGTGGCAAAGCCATCTGGCCCTGGAGCCTTGCCTGTAGGCAAGGCCTTATTTACCTCGCCAAGCTCCTCCAAGTTTATCTCAGAATCACAAGTTTATGCTCAGTCGTCAGTTTAGGGAGTTCTAATGGTTCCACAAAATTTCTAATATCTTCATCAGTAGATGAAGACCAGATAGACAATTCTTTAAAATTTCATAGGACATTTGAAGCCTGTCTTTTTCCCCATTTACACTTATCTTTTCTACATGCCTGCCTGAGAGCGCTCATATCATTATTTAGCTAGGGCTGAGAATTACTGGTGGTTTTCTTAAATTTAAAAAGGAGCAATGGAATCTAAAATGTTTGTGCAGGTGGCATTAAACAGACTTAGAGGAAGTAACTACTAAGTTTGACAGGGAATTGTGCATAAAAATAGAAGCAGAGGAGTAAGCATCAGAGAAAATTTTGGCTGTGGAAGGGGTTAAGAGGCACGAATAATACTCAGACAAATTGGAATTCAAAGTCTGGCATGGGAATAAAGCATTAAAAATAAAAGGACTGTAATCCGATAGACAAAACTCAGAGATGTTAACATTGCAAATTGGAATACCAAGTGACAGAACAAGATCAAGGGTGTGCCCATGAATGTGTGTTGGACCAGTTACATTCGGTGTCAGACTAAAAGAATCGATACATTATGAACTTATTAACCAGTGGTTTGGATGGGCAGCACACATGAATGTTAAAATCACCAAGTGTGATAATATTGTCAGCTGAGGGCAGAATGCTAGAGAGAAAAATCAGCAAATTCATTGAGAAAGTCCTTATTGTACTTTGGAGACCTGTAAATAAGAGCACAGAGTACCGGACTGGGTAACTGAGCCTTAAGCAACTGTACTTCAAAACTTTGGTAATGTTCTGTAGGCAGTAAACGGCACTGTAACAAGCTCTTAGTTCGGGGCAATGGAGGAGTCAGGAGACAATGAAGCAGGTTCAAGGTCAGACTTTTTAAATTGTTCTTCTGCCCTGTACACACAAATCGACGGTAACTGTCGATAACAAAGGAATAGGAACTCTAATAACTGAAAGCACTCTAACATAAACAAACACAATATCTCTCTCTCTCTCTCTCTCTCTCTCTGAGTACGGGCTGTCATGCTTGGCGAACACTTTCCCCCCCTCTGATGCGTCAGCATGTCTTTTAAGCCTCCGCCATCACTATAATGAGAGACAGGTATTAGAAATAATTGTGAGCCAGGTGACTAGCCTTACCGCTATCCCTCTCCCGCAGACTGACACATGACCACGCCCCCCATGCCACAGGCACTTAAAGTGTTTTTTAAAAACTGTGGCTAAGCCCCCACCACGTCCTTCATTTCTGGGGGAGCTGAAAAAGTCACAGTCACTTGGAGAATGTTCAGATAGAGGATCCAACTCACCAACATTGAGCCAAGTTTCTGTCACAAATAGGAAGTTAAATTTATGTGAAGTGAATAAATCATTTAAAATGAAATTTTACTGGACAGGCCAAGTTTGCATGGTGGAGTTTCCCATCCTCAGGCAGACAGAGAGAGAAGATTTCGTAAATCAGCACCTTTTCTGATTATTTGCGGTCTCGCTGAAATTGGAGCACACTGCGATAGTACAATATCTGGAAGAATGGGCGGAGGCATATAAAACCATTATTCAGGCCCTCCTGAATGTACTTCTCTATGGCCTTGGTTTCTGGAGGGAATATGAAATTCAACCGTCCTCTAGGTGGAATGGTGCCAGGGAGGAGGTCAATTGCACAATCATATGGGCGATGTGGGGGGAGTGTGGATGCCTTTTTCTTATTAAACACTTTAGCCAAATCAATATAGTGTTGAGGAATTTAAAAAAAGTCAACTAGGATGGAGGTGGGCGAAGGGCTGATCTAGTCTCAGAGAGGGTGCTGATTTGAGCTGTTCTTTTCCTATTCACCTTCTGCATTAGGTGTTGTTCAGAGTGACAAGATGGTCCCCACTTTACAAGTTCCCTTGTCTCCAGTTGAATTGAGGCTCAGGAAATGTCAGCCAAGCATAACCTAGAATGAGGGGGTCTCTAGGGGTTTTAGGCAGAAGAATTGTAAAGTTTATGTGTGGTTCTCAGCTACACACATGCTAATGGTTTAAGTGTGGTACCTGAGTCTCCCAGATTCAATTGGATGTCCATCAATAACCTGCATAAACTTGGGTAAGTCACACTCCTCAACAGGAATAGAAAGCTGTTAAGCAAGGGTTGTTTCAGTCAAATTAACTGCTGCACAAGAGTCAAAGATCCAGACACAGACCGAAACCAAACAGGAAGTCAGGATCCAGACACCATGCTCTAGTCCTGAAACCGAAGACCGACCAAAGAGCGCACAGCGGTAACTCACACCCGGACCATTGCACTCAACACAAAGACAGGACACGAAACACAAGACAGAACATAGAGCGATGATGTCACTGTCCCGAACCTAACAAATTGACTGGACCGTGACAAAAATGATGAAGTATTTACTAAACTGAACAGTTGTTTTGATTTTTAAATGGTAACCAGTTGTGTTGATAGTTGCTATAATCGGGGACATAGCACCAAATTTTGGACCCTGGGCACAGAACTAATTTAGGGCCCCCTGACCAATTTGGGTTTGTAGTGGGGATAATATCCAGTATAAACATTTTAGATGGATATTTAACAGTGCTAATTCACAACTTTTTATTTTCAAATGCAAATATTATTTAAGTCAAGCAAAATATTATTAAAAAAAAAAAGCCTACTAACAAAATTATACATGTATGAATTTATGAGTTTTCTTGTTGGCAAAGTCACCATAACATTTCTGAAATGAGAAGAGTGCCAGATTGTTCGGTCTATCCTGAGACATTTCTGCTCTTGGGTAGTTTTAGAAAGTCTTAACTTGCTAACTGATATTTACACAGGGTCCAAAATTTACTTAAAATTATGGCCTGGGTATTGTTACAGGTATATTTTGGTTACAATTTCCATTTAACTTAAATATAAAATAAATTAACAGCATGAGCTGAGAAATATAAAGGGACCTTCTAAACATCTAGGTAATCCTTCTAGGTATAATTAGAAAATTACTTTTACAAATTTTATTTTGTCAGTTTTTCATCATATTCAGTAGTTTGTATGTTATTGTAATCTGATGTTGAAGCAGTAAACGTATTTGGCTTGCTGTCCGTATACTGAAGGGCTCGGAGCTCGAGACTCGACTCGAGTCCTGATTTCCCCCCAAAAGGTGTTAAGATGAAAGAACAGTACCATGACTAATGGCAGGAAGTATTTAGGACAGCAAGCAGCAACAATTCTATTTGGTAAATTGGCTTGGCGGATGCCTCTGAATTGTTTTCCCCAAAAACATTTGTACAGAGGGAGTGCTTTAAGCATTTGTTTGAAGGTGCATTCTTGTACGATTGCTGGTCGAGAGGGCTACGCTGCAATTCGAACGAGAGACCACCACTCATCGTAGAAGTGGGTGGGTTCTCGGTATGCGAACAGGGAAGGTGAAAATGAGAGTTTGCCCATGCTGCGTTCGAAAAGGAGGGCTCACACTGCGATTAAAACGGGAGACTGTTCTAAGAGAGAGAGCGCTCACGGCATTCGAACGGGTAAGCCCAGCAAGCAGTCGAACGGGGAAGGTGAGAATGAGAGTTGGCTCACACTGTGTTCAAAAGGGAGGGCTCACACTGCGGTTCGAATGGGAGACTGCTCCATAGAAAGAGAGCGTTTGCGGCATTCGAACGGGTAAGCCCAGCAAGCAATCGAACGGGGAGAAGGCTCACGCTGTGTTTGAAAGGGAGGGCTCACACTGCGATTCAAATGGGAGACTGCTCCATAGAGAGAGAGCTCTCATGGCAATCGAACGGGGAAAGTGAGAACTAGTTGGCTTATGTTGTGTTCGAAAGGGAGGGCTCACACTGCGATTCGAATGGGTAAGCCCAGCAAGCAATCAAACAGGGAAAATGAGAACGAGAGGAACGGGTCTTGTTTGCGGGGGTAGCCTCACTCAATACACTACCCATAGATAGGGAAATATGGTGCTTTGAGAAGAGGAGGTGGTGACTGCTATCTCCTGTAATGCTAGCTGCAGCTGCTGAGAAGTGAAGAAAAAAGGCTTCGGCAGAAGCATGGTAAAAAAGCTGCTGCAGCAGTAGAGTAAAGTGGGCCTTCTGTGGGAGCAGAGTTTAAAGCACTGCGGCGGCAGTGGATTGAGTATTTGGGGGCATAGTGAAGGAGCTCCTGTGGGAGCACTGCTGTGTTTCCATTGCTGTAGATGCACTTCTATGAAAGTATGGAACTTAGACATTGAAAGCACCTGTGGAGAAAATATTAACAACTGTGTACACACAATTGGTATGGGTGGGGCACTGTTGCTGTGGTATCGAGTAGGGCACAAAAGACTTCATTAGATTTATTAACACCTGTAATGGAAACAAAGGTTAGTTTGTACTTACCTGTAGTGGAGCAAATGGATAGTTAGGAATACGTAAATGTATTACATTTATATACGTCTGTAAGGGAAGCAGAAGGTTAGTTATGAAAAACATGTAAATTACATTTATATACAGCTTTGAGGGAAGCGAAAGGTTAGTTAAGAATACAACTTTATTACGTTTGTCATGGCAGGGTGCTGCGGCAGTATCAAAATGCGAAAAGGGGTGATGCTGTGGCATAATTGAGAGTATGTGGGTGCTGCAGCACATTATCTGGTGGGGCACTGTGGCTGCAGTATCAGATAGGACACACATAGTTTATCACATTTAGGCACACCTTATTGTGTGTCGGGCTCATTTAGACCATGAGCAAAGGAAACGCCAATGTCACGGTTAACGGGAAAAGCTAAAAGGCTCTTAAGATTACTGCACCACCACTACACTCGAAAAGGAGAGCTCATACTGCGTTTCAGATGGGAGAGCCCACCCTGTGATTCGAACAGGAGAGCCTGCATTGCGGTCGAACGGGAGGGCCCACACTGCGATTTGAGCGGGAGAGCCTGCGACCAATGCGCTGAGGTTCACACTGCATTCGAACGGGAGAGCCCACACTGCAATTCGATGGGAAAGCCTGCATAGCATTTGAAAGGGAGGGCCCACACTGCATTCGAATGGTGGGTGGCGCAGAGTAAAGAACCTTGCTGAATAGCGGTTTGATGGGTATACATTTATGAGCTGTGCCCCTCGAGTCTTAAGAGGAAACATAAGAGGAAACAGGAAACATGATTGTGGTGTTGTGGGAGATTTAGTGGCAGGGGCTGAAAGGTTCTGCAGTTGCAGCACCTGTACAGCACATTTGCGCTGCTTTACGGTGGGAGTTTGTCGCATGGTCCGAAGGACACCGCAGTTGCGGCACTGTACAGCACATTTGCGCTGCTTTGCGGTGTGGTGGGAGTTTGTCGCATGGTCCAAAGGACACCGCAGTTGCGGCACCTGTACAGCACATTTGCGCTGCTTTGTGGTGGGAGTTTTTTGCATGGTCCGAAGGACACCGCAGTTGCAGCACATGTACAGCACATTTGCGCTGCTTTGCGGTGTGGTGGGAGTTTGTCACATGGTCAAAGGACACCGCAGTTGCGGCACCTATACAGCACATTTGTGCTGCTTTGTGGTGTCGTGGGGGATTGTTGCATGACCCAAAAGACACCACAGTTGTGGCACGTGGACAGCACATTTGTGCTGCTTTGTGGTGTGGTGGGAGTTTTTTGCATGGTCCGAAGGACACCACAGTTGCAGCACCTGTACAGCACATTTGCGCTGCTTTGCGGTGTGGTGGGAGTTTGTTGCATGGTCTGAAGGACACCACAGTTGTGGCACCTGTACAGCACATTTGCGCTGCTTTGTGGTGTGGTGGGAGTTTTTTGCATGGTCAAAGGACACCACAGTTGCGGCACCTATACAGCATGTTTGTGCTGCTTTGTGGTGTCGTGGGGGATTGTTGCATGACCCAAAAGACACCGCAGTTGTGGCACGTGGACAGCACATTTGTGCTGCTTAGAGATGTTTTGAGCCAAAGACAGAAGCACCGCAGTTGTGCTTTCTTAACTAAAATGGATGCTATCTTTGGCTCCTCGGTAGGTAATGGTGAAGTCTTGGAAAGACACCTAGATAGAGAAAGTGAGAGGTAAACCTGCGTACAATCCAGCTGGAAGTAATATTGGTGAGACCCTGCAGAAGGCACAATTTCAGGCGTTGCTGTAGAAAAGACAATATAATCATATTTAGGTGAAACTTTAGAAAAAATGTGCTAGTGAATACAGTACCTCTTCATAAACAATGTGAAAAAATAGGATAAAATGATCTGAGAAATAAGAGTTTTGGCTCTGTACTGCATACAGATATGCATGGACTTGCAATCATCATTGAAGGATTCACTTAGGCCATTCGCTCTTTAGGAGTATAACTGTCACCTGTAGTACAATATACTTCTTGCATAGGAAATGCATCGCGTAGCAATAGGTGTGAATTATCTAGGAATGCATTGAGTTGCAGCCTTGCACTGCATGCAGAAATGCAGGAGATATGTACTGGGAAATACAGTACATCTTAATAAACAATGTGAAAAACAGCATAAAATGATCTGAGAAATAAGAGCTTTGGCTCTGTACTGCATGCAGATATGCAGGAGAAATGGACTTGCAATCATCACTGAAGGATACAGTTGTTGTCATTCGCTCCTTAGGACTATGACTGCTTCCTGCTGTACAATATACGTCAATATATGTCAATAATGCTGAGGGGAAGCGAGACACATTGCAGAATGATTATGAATGAGTTGGAACGCGGCGCATGATCCGCCTCTTGTGGAGCCGAATTCGGCTCGTGTCTGTTCGGACAGAGGCCGTGTAGAACTGCAGTGTGCTGTGGAATGGTCAGAGCGAGTGCTGTGTGGCAGCAAACTTGCGTTAAAATGTCTGCGTTGGTTTGAAAAGAATTTGTCATTAGATTATCGGTCGATTGAAGGGAGTTCTGTGTTGCATGATGCCCCGGTGTTCAGAATGAAATAAATCACACTCCGAAGAGCACTTTGGAGGGAGAAACAATCGTGATATTCATGTTAGAAGATGAGGAACAATCGCTGAATTAAACACGCCCCCTAAACAAGCTGTGCCGTGCAAATGAGGCTGACAGGCATCACCAGTGCAGCAGAACCTGATTAAAATGGTGGTTGGATTGAATAGTTAATCTTTGTTTCTTTCGCTTTCAAATAAAATTGAAGCCGGAATGGCGTCCGTTCGTGGAGGCAGCTGGCACTGCTTTCCGGGTGGAAAGTTTAGATAAGAGAACATATGAGCAGTCGTAGAGAGCTGTTTCACATTTATTTAAGCAGCCAGTTTACGGCAGCAACTTCACGCTATAAACTGCTTCATCGAATGGAGCATAGAAAGACATATATATAACACTTAATGTGGTAGCCGTCAGTCCTGTTAAAAACAAAGAGTTGCTCTGGCAG
The DNA here is from genome assembly GCF_019703515.2 of Myxocyprinus asiaticus. Lineage (NCBI taxonomy): Eukaryota > Metazoa > Chordata > Actinopteri > Cypriniformes > Catostomidae > Myxocyprinus > Myxocyprinus asiaticus. The sequence continues at coordinate 4,255,183 of NC_059375.1, read as the reverse complement.
CTTCTGTTGAATAACGAGACTGTTTGGATGGAAGAGTTGTTCTGGTGGAGCCGAATGCTTTGCAGGGAAGTTGCATCCGATGATCCGTCTGCCTGGGTCTGTTCATGGGGAAAAGGGCGGGGCTGAATACCAGAAAGTCTCTCATGTCAGGAGAGTTGTCACAGGAAGCAGGTAAACAGCAGCTTGTATACTCCTGCTCGTGGGCTGTGATTTGTCAGATTAAAATTAACATGCTCCTCCCAAATCTCTGTTAATTAACTCCATTTGGTTGCATTTTAGCTTTTGAAAAATAGTCAAATTCATTATATTCCATCAATAATATCTTGAAACTGTATTTATTATTTTGCATATATATTTGTTACATGTTTATTGTTTACATGCATAAATTGTTCCATTTACAATTATTTACATTGATACTCAGAACACATGCTAAATTGGTACTGTCTCTTTAAATAGACAATGGCATCTGAGCACAATGACAGGTGATTTTGTTCTTCACATATTCTTTTGGTGGCTTAATGTGAGCAAAATTTCACATGCATCTCATGGAGTTCTGGAAAATAAATAACAGATAGGCATCATAGATAATCATCTGATGGTAAATTTTGCAATGAAGTAAAATATTTTTATACAGTAGATGCATGAGTAGTGGCAGATGTTGACAGTTTGATTTGAATTGTGCACGTCACTTTATTAAGCAAGCATCTGATTGTTGTTCACTGTTTATGAAAAGCATGTAATGATACCTACCACTTGGTGAATATTTTTATTTTATTTTATCGACAAAATATTTTTTTCTCGCATTTGGCATGTGCCAGGTGTTAATTTTGTACTGTGTTTACATGAATATCAAACAAATATTCACCTAAGTATCTACTTTGACATGTATGCCTCACTTTTCTTCTGTAAAAAACTCATAAATTGTCTGCTACCTCCCGCTCTTCGTCCGCTCCTTTTTCTTTTGAATGTCCGATTTTGGATTCATTTCTGTAGATACATTAACAGACTAAGCAAATGACATCATGGCGAGGAGACAAGGCAGATTATAGGGGAACTAACCATTTCTACAGGTGGAAAACAGAGTCTTGCGAAGTTTTATTCCAACCAATAGCATGTTATTAATATATATATATATATATATATATATATATATATATATATATATATATATATATATATATATATATATCAAATTATAATATAATGGAATATCAATGAAGACTTTCTGTGGGCCCCCCTCCAGTGTGGGCCCCTGTTACTCAGGTCCATCATTACACGCGGTCCGACGCCTCTGGCTATTATCTGGCCAAATTCAAGTAGGCATAGCTGCAGGCTGGAGACCTCCAAATGGGGGCAGGGTTACTCCAGAAGGGGCAGGGTTAATCCCTAAGGAGGTTGCGCCAACTCCAAAAGGGGACGTCATTTCCACTCATGGTTAAGGTTAGGGAAAGGGTTAGGTAAGGGGCTCCCTATATCTTTAATGGCAGTTTGGAGCTCCTACCCCTTTTTGGAGCAATGCCTGCAGCTATACCCTTCTCGCCAAATTGGTGAAGAAACACAAAGGAGTGGGAATCAGAGCATTTAGTAAGAAAAGAAGGGCTACGTAGTAAGTAAGACTATTCTGTAACACTTTGCAATAAGGTTCCATTTGTTAACATTAGTCATGAACTAACAATGAGCAATATATTGTATTTTTTACATTTTAATGTTAGTTGATAAAAATACAATTGCTCATTGTTGGTTCATGTTATTTCATAGTGCATTATTAACTAATGTTATAATATAAAACTTTTCTTTTTGAAAATGTATTACTATATGTTGAAATTAACATTAACCAAGATGAATTGTAACAGTATAAGGACGAGCAAAGAGGAGATGGGAACTGGCTGAACAGTATAATTTTAATGTCAAAACTCAAACTTAAAACAACATAAAACAAACACAGACACAGACACACATGCAACGTGGCTGCGTGCGTCTCTCCCTCTCAAACTGGCATCTCCGGCTCCCCTTTATCTCTCTCTCCCGCTGATCACCTGATTCAGCACCGGCTGTGCGTCCTCACGGCCCGGCCACGCCCTCCTCCTCGTCACATTAATTAATGCTGTAAAAGCATTGTTCATTGTTAGTTCATGTTTACTTATGTTGTCAACTAATGTTAACATATGGAACCTTATTGTAAAGTGTTACTGATGATTTTGATAACCTCTGCTTTTCCCTGTGGACCACATAAGCTTGACATTTGGCCTAGTTTGATTATGATCTAAATTTCTGAGGTCTGAATCTGAGAGATTAACCTGTACTTTTAAAATCTGAATATTTACAGGCAATACCAGCTTTTAAAAAAAATCACAAAATGTCACAAAAATCTTACATTTTGATAGATGTTGTGTAACAATGGTAAAGAATCCCACCCCCTTTAAGAAAGAAAAGTGTAAGCCTAAATGTATTTGTGTTTAATTGCAATTTCGTCTGTTTATTATATTCCTTCAACAGGAAATCTTAAATATATTTTAGAATTGGATTCTATACACCAGCCACTAAGGGGTGCTGTTCACTTTCTTTGGTGTTATTAGAAATTAAGCATAGGTCTGGGGTCTATAGCTGCTTCAATTGGCTAAGCCATCTAACCGACATGTGAAGCAACCAGTCACAGTCGGTTTTGTCCTCTTAGTGATCAGTTGCACAGAAAACATATGGGAGAATAGCAGAAAATGTGTGGAGAGACATAAAACCTCATTATAGAGAATTTCAAGTAAACAAAGCAGAATATGCAACTTTGCTTGTGGATATCTGCTTTACTTTCTGCTACGTGCTTCAAACGAAACTCTGAATATCTTTAAAAGATTTTATGTCACTAACTTGGCAAACTTGGGCAAATTCTGTGATTATTTCGTCCACAAAAGCACTCATTCTATCAACGCGGAACCTTGAGAACACAACTCAGTTTCCAGGCGGACTGATAAAACATCCTTTGTGCATCTACTCGCGGAAGTTCCATTGAACCAGCCAATCAGATCTGCGCTGAGTTGATCTAGAAAGGGTTTTCCAGTTTTCTGTGCTAGAAGCATTTGACAGTTAGAGAATGGACGGTGGGTGATCTGTGGGCTTGCCCTCTGAGGCAAAAACTATTGGAAAGCTGACAGATCAACCACATTCATTACTGCTGTTGTATCTTGTTATATAAGTGAAATGCAATTGAAAGTGATCATCCCTATGCCATACTCACTTCAAGGACTGAGCTCTTGATGTGGGCACACTGAAGGGAGCCCTTTGTGAAACATTTTTCTCACTTTCATTTTGAACGAACCTTCGAGCGACATCCCCTTCCCACGGTGCTCTTCAAGGGTGCAAAAATGCAGTTTGGAAAACACCTTATATTTCAGTTAACAATCATAAACGGATTTGAGAGTTATTGTGTTATTGTATTTTCTGATCAAACCAGCAGAAAACTGGTGTACTGTATGTGCTAGAATTCAAATTAACAAAATGATTCAAGTACTTTAGTTATTGTTCTAGCTCCATATGTAACTATTTATAAGATTATTTAAAATAATATAATGGCGCAACTTTCACAAGGATTTTTTTCTTTATTTTTTTCTCCCCTTTTCTCCCCAATTTGGAATGCCCAGTTCCCAATGTGCTCTAAGTCCTCGTGGTGGCGTAGTGTCTCACCTCAATCCGGGTGGTGGAGGATGAATCTCAGTTGCCTCCGTGTCTGAGACCGTCAAGCCGCACATCTTATCACGTGGCTTGTTGAGCGCATTACTGCGGAGACATAGCGCGTGTGGAGGCTTCAAGCTCCAAGCACAACTCACCACGTGCCCCACCGAGAGCAAGAACCACATTATAGCGACTACGAGGAGGTTACCCCATGTGACTCTACCCTCCCTAGCAACCGGGCCAATTTGGTTGCTTAGGAGACTTGGCTGGAGTCACTCAGCAAGCCCTAGATTCGAACTCAAAAATACTCAGAAGTTACAAAAATACTCAAAACAGCCCGTCTGGCACCAACAGTCAAGCCAGGGTCGAAATCACTGAGATCACATGTTTACACAAGTGTTAATAAAAAAGATGGCGACCCCTTTGGTATTCGCGGTCAAAATTGCCCGACCATTGAAAATTAATGCGAAAAACCAAAAACAGAGACGTTTTTTTTTTTATCTGTCAAAAACAATCACTGCCACACTGCAGAAGAAAACAGACAGAAATTACAGGGTGAGACTCTAAAACAAAACAACTCTAAAACTCGTGACTCCAGGGGTGGTAGTCAGCGTCTTTACTTGCTGAGCTACCCACTTTCACAAGTATTTTTTATTTAATTGATAATGCATACTTATAAGACATACAGTGTGTGTAGTGCAGTGCACAGTGCAGTGTATTTACATGTAATGAAAAGAAAATTAATTAGTTAATTTTGCTCTCTTAATAATGTTTATGAAGCATGAATATAAAATACATCTGAATGTAGCCTTTTCCTCATTTTGATAATTTTAGTTGAGCACCACTTTGTGTTGTGGATGTGCATACTTTCTAAAATTTTATATTAATCTCCAACAGGGGTGTAGTGAACAACGGACAAGATTCCAGGGGCCCCAGTTTATGGAAGGGCCACTCTCTAACTATCATGGTGAAGAAAAGTCAGCTATCAGAAGAAGCTGCTTAGACAACTTAGACACCTCTTATGGGGCAGAAAGCAAGACCCCAGATCCACTTTTACATTGGAAGGGACCTCTCATTGGTCCACAGGTGGTTTCGTGGCGCCAGATTCCTTTGGCACATCTTGACTCCCATCCTAAGGTTTAAACTAAGATGGCCATAAAAATTCATTAAGACCTACAGATGCAGCATGTTAATTAAATGCCTATGTGGCAACAGTGGCTGAAACCAAGAGTGGCCACAAAGAAAGACAAATTCATCCATACACATGCTTGGGATCCTTAAAATGGACATCAACTGCAACACATCAACTCCACGTACATTCAAAGAACTGTTTATGTTAATTGTTGGCATTTGATTAAAACATTTATTCACAGAAGTTCATCTATTAACATATAAATTAATGTAAACTCATTGAGCACTTTATTAGGATCACTATACTAATACTGGGTGGGGCCTCCCTTTGCTCTCAAACAGCTTCAATTCTTCATAGCATGGATTCCACAAGATGTTGGAAAAATTCCTTTGAGATTCTGGTCCATGCTAACATGATTGCATCATGCAATTTCTGCAGATTTGTCATCTGCACATTCATGTTGCAAATCTCCTGTTCTACCACATCCCAAAGGTGTTCTATTGGATTCAGATCTGGTGACTGGGAAGGCCACTGAAGAACAGTGAACTCATTGTCATGTTCATGAAACCAGTTTGAGAGTACTTTTGCTTTGTGACATGGTGCATTATCATGCTGGAAGTAGCCATTTCAAGATGAATAAATTGTGGCCATGAAGGGATGCACATGGCCAGCAACAATTCTCAAATAGGCTGTAGCATACAAGAGATGATTGATTGGTATTAATGGGCCCAAAGTGTGCCAGGGAAACATTCCCCACACCATTACACCACCGCCACCAGCCTGGACTGTTGACACAAGACAGGATGGGTCCATGGATTTATGCTGTCGATGCCAAATTCTGACCCTACCATATGTGTGCCTCAGCAGAAATCGAGATTCATCAGACCAGGCTATGTTTTTCCAGTCTTCAACTGTCTGGTTTTGCTGAGCCTGTGCCCACTGCTGTCAGGGTTCTGCCCTTAGTTTTGGGGTTTTTCCCCTTTGTGGCAGAGCCCTGACATGTACGTGTTCTATGTCTGTTTTATGTGTTGTGTCTTGATTCAGCCACTTCGGTTGGTTTGATTTATTACTCTGTGGCTGAATCCAGGCACTTGAGTTTTGTCTCGTGCTGTGTGAATGCACTTGGGTTTGTGTTTTCTCATTCCTTTGTGCATTCGTATCTGTCTTCTGTGATAACCCCACCCTCTCGTTTGTTTTCACTTGCCCTCCTCGTTATCTCCTTGTTTTCTTCCCTATTTAACCCCATTGTGTTATTTGCAAGTTCATTTTGGATGTTTCCCGGTTAGGTGTCTGTTAGTCGGTTCCTGTCCTGTTTGTCTTATTCCAGCCCTGCTTCAGCTCAGCCCGTCATCTGGTTTGTCGCCCTGGACTGTGTTTTTCACCTTCGGGGCAGTTTTTGTTTGTTTTTGTTATATTTTTTTGTATTAATAAAAGCCATACATTTGAGTCCTGCCATATCCTCCACAAAACCTGACAACTACAGCCTCAGCTTTCTGTTCTTGGCTGACAGAAGTGGAACCCGACATGGTCTTCTACTGTTGTAGCCCATCCACCTCAATTTATCGTATCCTTTCTGTAAGCTTGAACAAGTCTGGCCATTCTCTGTTGACCTCTCTGGTCAGCAAGGCGTTTCCGTCAGCAGAACTGCCACTCACTGGATGTTTTTTTCTCTAGAGACTGTTGTGCGTGAAAATCCTAAGAGATCAGAAGTTACAAAAATACTCAAAACAGCCCGTCTGGCACCAACAATCAAGCCACGGTCGAAATCACTGAGATCACGTTTACACAAGTGTTAGTAAAAAAGATGGCGACCCCTTTGGTATTCACGGTCAAAATTGCCCGACCATTGAAAATTAATGCGAAAAACCAAAAACAGATACGTTTTTTTTTTTATCTGTCAAAAACAATCACTGCCACACTGCAGAAGAAAACAGACAGAAATTACAGGGTGAGACTCTAAAACAAAACATACACACCCACTCACACAAACACACACACACACTTACACACACACAACAATGTACTGGTGAGACTTTAACAAAACGCTTTTTTTTTTACATTTGTCAAATAAAACCAATAAATCAGCCACAATGCTAAACATACACACTCAGAAATTAAGGGGTGAGATGATAACACACTCACAATGCAGAACACACACAGAACCAGGGCATCAATAAGTGGAGGTCTACAGCCATCTTTTGGTCATTGTTGGCATTACAAGTCATCTGTTGCTTTCCAGCTGTTAAGCTATTTGAATTACGGGGACACCAGAAATGTCCTCATAAACCACATTTATAGCATAATACCCTTGTAATTACCAGTTTGTTACCTAAAAAATGTCCTTGTAAACCACCCAAACCCACCCACACACACACGTTTGCAAAATACATTTTTACTATAGAAAGTTTGAAATTGCAAAATGTTTACTCTGATTCTTTTATTTTATATTCTAATTGAATTTTCAGAATTTTGCAGTTCTTTTCTGTTTCTTGATGTTCATTTTCTTGACATTATTATGCATTTACTTTGAGTTATTACATTTTTATGTTTCAAATAATTTATTGGTAGAAATGCTTATTCTGTGTCTTCTCTCTGTAACACCATGGTCAGGTTTGATGACAAGCATAATGACATAAACAGCAAAAACTGACACTCAATTTTAAAATGCTAAACTTTTACAAATAATAGTTTAATCATGTCTAAATATATATTCAAATACATATCTTCTGACAAAATATAAAATTAGGTTACAACAAGCCATCAGACTTCACAGTAGGTGGCTATAGCATCTACTGGCTGTTACTGGCATGACATGGTTTTGAAGTCACGTTATTTATATTTTGTTCACCAGATCTGCCTCCAAATTATCTCACATTCTCATATTTTATTCATGTTTCAACTTATAGAACTGTAGGTTCTAAATTTTTATTTTTTCCAAAAATGTTATTATATATGCAAATTAATGGTAAAATGTAGAAATGTACATGTACATTAGATCAAAATAGCATAACATCCCAAAGAAAATGCATAAATTTATTGTTCTTACTTCAGGGAAGATAAAATGATATCATTATCATCATAAAAATTGGTTACACATCTAAACCTTCCGGTCAAAAATGACCATGAATACCAAAGGAAGGTGCCATTTTTTTAATATCACAGGAGGGTTAAGTGCAACTTAAATGTATCTTTCTTGCATCAGTTTATCAGAGACAATGGGACATTTAATAAATTGTATTAATACATTTCGATCATTGAAAAGCCATTGTACACTATTTCAGAGGATTAAAAACTGTTGAAAAAATCACATTGAAATCAACAGGCAGTTTCTGTATGCGACATGATAGGCTACTGTGGTCTAAATTTACATGACACATAATACAGCATAACATTATATTGGCCTTCTTTGATTGGCATAACTATAATAACAATAGAATAATTATATGTTCTTATTAAACAGATTTTTAAGAAGACATATGTGAGTAATGTGACCCTGCAGTCTAAAACTTAAATAAATAGGCCTAAATAAAGAATTAAAATATGATTAACAAAGTAGATTAGAGTTAGAGTGTGGCAGTCACAAATTACATGTTGCATAATGGCAGTAAGGCTACAAATGCACTGAGTCTAGAACTCTAACCAGATAATCTGTTAATATTTGGACAGGTCTAAGATTAGTTCAATACTGATGCCTGTCATTTTAATTATGATCTGTGTGCATCTGTTCAGATTCCATCCAAAGAAACAAAACTTTAGGCTACGCGAGAGCCCCTAATTATGATTCACATGGCATGCATTCACATTACATGCATTTCTTGAGTCACTTCCATTCACCTCTATGAAGTTGAGCATCAGTACAATTGAAACCCCGTCTTTACCAAAGCCATCATTATTTCTTTAAATAAATTCAGTAATATTTTCAGTAGGCATTCCGCATTATTTTCATATTGAGAAGTCAAACTCCTGGACATACTGACAAGAGTTTCAGCACCTTTGGACCGGACAGCTCCCGTATAGAAGCACTTAAGTTCTGCTTTATAACGAGTACTGGTTACCTACTGGTTTGGGAAACAGTCGTTACTTTATCGTAAAAAAACAGCGACTTTAGTAAAGATCATCTTAAAAGCGTTAAGTTGAGACGTTAAACTCAGCCCCTGGATGAACGTTAATCTTGAACGCAATTCAAGAACATTGCCACCAGGTGTCCTAATAGAACCATATTTCTTTCAGGCCATTTGAAACCAAAATACACATCTAAAGTCGAAATTGTACAAGGCAGACCACAATAATGACATTTTAGATTGGGTTTGTGAATTAATTGTTTTGTAAGGGACTTTACAGGAGAGTCACAAACTGAAATATGTTTACCAAATGAGATGTGATCCACGATGCTTAATAGTGATCGAACAACACAAAAGCCTAGACAACACAACATTTTATTGGAGGATTTTCCCCCCAGTATTTTTCCTCCTACATTAATTATTTATATTTTAATACAACATGTGGGGAAATAACGAGACAGCCTACTTGTTTTGGAGAAGATAAGTGCACCTCCAACAGTGTGCCATGTTGGTGCAGCTATCATTATGAGGACTCTCCATAGACATAATGATTTTTATACTGTACAAACTATATATTCTATCCCCTAACCCTAACACTACCCTTAAACCTAACCCTCACTGAAAACATTTTTACATTTTCAATAAAACATCGTTTTGTATGTTTTTTAACGATTTGAATTATGGGGACACTAGAAATGTCCTCATAAACCACATTTATAGCATAATACCCTTGTAATTACCAGTTTGTAACCTAAAAAAAAAGTCCTCGTAAACCACCCAAACCCGCCCACACACACACACACTAATGTACATTAATAGTTTAAATCACCAATAAAACGGTAGTATTAAAAAAATAAATAAATAAAAAAAATAAAGTCCTATTCGTTTTTGGTTCATTCAGCACATTCCCTCACCCCGTGTGTGGAGTATTTGTGTGCACTTGTGTGTAGTTTACATGCAAGCGTGTTACACTGTAGTGAGGTGCGTGTGCAGAGGCAGCGACAGATGGCGGGCTCCTCTTCCCTCGGGAAGGCAATCTCTACGAATGCGGGCGCGTGTCAATCACCCGCTCTCATGTGATGGCTCCTGCCAGTGACGTGCCCACCATATGGCCTGGCATCAGAGCAGGTATGTAACCCTGCCTGCTAGCGATGCCACACCGCCTCCCTGCAGCCCGCGGAAGGGATAACACGTACCGGATCACACAGTCAACCGCGCCTCTCCACCAGCCTGAGCGTTTGTAAGGAGCTAGAAGGGCAAGATGATGTAGACGCACTCGCAATTAGACGAAGAGCACCACAAACGAGGTGAGTTTCCAACACGACAGAATATATAATCGTGACAATTTCTCATCATTATTTAAAGTAAACATTTCTCAACAGTGTGCATAACACCTAGCTTACTTAGATTTTAACAATCTGTTTTCCTGTGCTCATATCTTTAATATGGATATTATCGCAGCTTACATTTGAACCAAAGCAATCGATGTAACATCATGTAAGCCACAAAAGCGATTCGTTTCGCTCAGAAGCAAATGTCAAATCAATAACGGCTGCTCAGTTTACACTAATTCAGCTTATTATTTTACGGAAAAATTGATTTGACGTGAGAATGATTGGTAAATTGCGTTCTTTACGAGGCACATTGTTGTGCATGACAGAGAAAGAAACTGTTAAAGCGGAACGGGCGGTGTGAAACGATTTAATTTGAGCAGTTTTTCAAGAGTAAATGATGATCTTTCTTTTCAGTGAAGTCATTTTAACGGCAGTATTTCAGTAATCAGTTGGCATTATTAGCTACCAATAATTTCACATTACAAAAGCCTGCATAATATTGTTCTAGCCCGGCAATACAAAATGTTGAAATCAAATATTGCGCATCTTACATTTATCAGAAAGCGTTTCATAACAAAGCCACTTGAACTTTCAACTTTATTGTCTTCTTTTAACCCCTAAAATTGGCATTTAAATGTTTTTCTTTTGCATCAAGGTGTCATGTGCATGAGTTCGTTCAAATTAGGCAAATATCTCAAAAAGCTGGTGACGAATAACTGGATTTATCCAAGATGGCAATGGAATAGAGGGGACAGAGATTGACGTTATTGTAAGAACCTGTATTGTAAGACATGGGCAACGTTTTAGGGACCCCGCCTTCATCAGAAGAGGAGAGGAGAGGAGTAATTGACCATTCTTTTCATGCATCAATATTAGACTTACTGTAATGATATACAGTTTTTCTTTCGTTTTAGTTGAATGTATTTCGCGGTTTTATAGAGGTACACTAGTCTTTTGAAAGGAGCGTTTGGTTCAGTTCAGTGTATTTTTGATGTGCTGGAATGCCGCCAGATTGAAGAGAGAAAAGATCCCGCCGCTCAAAACGCCCCCTGAGACCCAGAGACGGGGCCCGCATGCAAGGGGCCAAACAGAACTACGGAGATGGAGATGGGGAATTGGGGAGTGAGACCGTCTGTCGGTTTCCCCGAATTCAAATCATGCCAACACAATTTTAGAAGATTTCTGTCACAGATGTAGCACTATGTTTTTGATGAAATCTATATAGCCTATATATATATATATATAGTATATGAAGTAGGCTATATATTTTACGATGTCAGTGTTTCTCCATCTATGTGAAACTATACTCGAAAACAACCTGTGTTTTGCTCTACACGCTGACAGAACGCATTCAGTTTCACATTGCAGTGGTAGTTTGGTGGTTATTCATATTTCAAACCACATATGTTCAGTTCACAATTCTGACTGCACGGCTTTATTACTATTTCATCAATTTGTTTACTATTTGTCTGGGTTTCAGTGCCGCCGCCATGTTGACGAGATTATTCAACGAACCTTCACTGCTTCCAGACATGCAGAAGTTCGCGGGCTGGGTGGATGACAGCGGGAGTGAGGACTCCAAAACCAAGGACGAAGAGCAGGAGCACTGTCGCCTAGGCGACGAGGACTTGGATGAGGACGACGTGAAAGGCGGGAGCAGCCGGGCTCAGTCGGAGATCGCAGGGGAGGAGGATGACGATGAGGATGTTGATGAAGATGACTGTGGGGATGAGGGAGACAGGCCTAAGAAACGCGGGCCAAAAAAACGCAAGATGACACCGGCTAGGATAGAGCGCTCGAAAGTACGGCGTCAAAAGGCGAACGCCAGAGAGCGCACGCGCATGCACGATCTGAATTCAGCACTGGACAATCTACGCAAAGTCGTGCCGTGCTATTCAAAAACTCAAAAACTCTCCAAAATTGAAACACTAAGGCTGGCGAAAAACTACATTTGGGCGCTGTCGGAAATCCTGCGGAACGGGAAGAGACCGGACGTGGTTTCTTATGTACAGACACTGTGCAAAGGCCTTTCCCAACCCACCACCAATCTGGTGGCTGGCTGCCTCCAACTTAACTCACGGAACTTTCTAACGGAGCAATGTCAAGAGGGAGCGCGCTTTCACGTGCCCAACCCCTCGTTCCCCATGCACGCGTATCCATATCAGTGCCCCCGTCTGGCAAGCGCACAATGTCAATCCGGATCCAATACACATAACCTCCGAAATCACTCTTTCTGTTCGGCCTACGAGACTGTGTACGCCGGGGGCGCGTCCCCAGAATACAACAGTCCAGATTATGAGGGCCACCACAGCCCTCCGGTGTGTATAAATGGCAACTTTTCTTTGCGGCAACAGGAACCCGTTTCACCAGACACGGAAAGAGGTTATCATTATTCTATGCATTACACCAGTCTGCACGGCCCACGTCCCTCCACTGGTCATGGCCTTGCCTATGGCCCGTCGGGAGCGCGCAGCGGCAGCACGCACTCGGAGAACGTTCCACCGTTTCCTGAGGTACACGGGCACCACGATCGGGCGCCTGCGTATGAGGAACTGAACGCCTTTTTCCACAATTAGGTGATCCCATGTTGGAAAAGACAGAACAGGGAAAAAGGGGGAAAGACATGTCCGCATTCAGCACATTAATGAAAACCTTATCAGTCGTAACTGATTTGACTTTCTTCGGAATCCGGGTGTTTGTGGACTCATGGAGATTTCTTTTACTTAATGGAACAATCAGTTTGTTCAATTATGGACCTTCATGGAAAATGAGTATATTAACAAGTTGTCGGAACAAGAATCAAACTGCTTCATCAAAACATTATATCAAGTGGGAGTGCTATTTCTGAATCAAATGTTTGACCCATAATGAGACACTTATGTAACACAAGAAAAAATGAACCAAATTGCTTAATGAAGACTGTTTCCTGATCAAATCAATAAAGAAGCCTATTGTTCCAGAACCATCTGATTTATGATTTCCTATTGGGAATTGGTGAGACGGGAATTGTTCAGCCAACTCAAGAAAACCCCCAAAACATGACAAAACAACAGCTGTAAAATAGCTTATTAGTACATTTTAAACCAATAACAAGACATGAATAAGAAAATGTTTATTTATTAAAAAAATCTATCTATCTATCTAGTTCATTTTATAGGCTAAATGTTTTCTACATTTAAACTGAATATATTCAAAACAGTGAATCTTGGGTCATTGCACGTTTCTTGCCATTTTTTCCCCCTACTGAATAACAAAGGTCAATATCAAACATTTCTAATGTCACTGGCAACTGTAATTTCGCATCCGAAACGGTCAAAATCTGATTTGTGGTCCAATCCGGTAAACACCAGCAAACAAATATCGGTCTGTTCCTGCTGACGGGAGGCGATGAAATGCAAATGTTTGAAGAATAATTGAGATCAAACACGCCACTATTTATCTATGTTGAGCAAATATCAAATAATAATCTGAATTTAGATATCTGGGAGATTGAATTATCCTAAATGAAAACTAATTTGACAATCTTGAATTGCTGTAGGGCCTACATATAGCGTCCTACATCAACGTTTTACGCATAAACGCTCATCATTTCGATTCCTTTCGAAGTTGATGTAAGGAAAAGTTAAGGTAAGAAATAATATAAGATAAATAAATAAACGAATGAATGAATAAACAAGTATATCAAGTTGATTTCCAGGAGTATGAGCTAACTTACAATTGGTCGTATTCTATCATTAGACTTCAGTATTCATGTTTTGTGTGTGTTAAAGCTGAAAGTGAAAATGCATCATTTGTAGGTAGCAGATCGTTTTTCAGAAAAATAAGGACGATCCACCTATGGGCCTTTTCTGTCCTGCAAAATATTTCAAATGTTGATGACGTGAAATAACAAAACAATTGCCAGAACTACTACTACTAATAATATTATAACAACAACAACAAACAACACATAAATGATCATAAAACTTATAATAATAATATTAATAATAATTTACAATTATGGAATGTTTTTTTTACTTTTCAAATCAGTGAATTGCATTGAATATAAGATTAACATTCCGCAAAGACTTTACTCTTGATAGATGTAAATAATTCCCGTCTCTGAACAGCATGTCAGAGTGCAGAGGATTAAAAAATCAGTGAAGAATGGATATTAAAAATAAATATCTTTCTGATATTGGAGGGAAAAAGGCAAACTTGTTGAACATGATTGACCAAGCACAGGCGTATAAGGTCTAAATAAATTCTCAGTTGAACATCATGGTGAATCTGTGAGGTTGCTACTGTGGACTTCTGCCATCGTGACCGATTTTGGAGCTTTGCCCCGGGACCCATATGTTTCAACGGGTCGTCCACGATGAGATTAGAGGCGGACGGACAAGCTACCGTGGGACATCAGTCATAATGGGCGATCAGACCCAGGCAGTACGACCAAATAAACAAAATTCAGTGAATTCTTGAATCTGTTGATTTGTATTTCATTTTAATCCCTGAAATAACCATTGATTATAGCACTCTTATGCCCTGTTCCATTATTATTATTAGTAGTAGTGGTATTGTTTCATTGCCTACATAAATGTCATCCGTTCCGACTATAAATGTATCTTTATTTCTGAGCAAGGTGGAGCACAAGATAGAAATAAACTAATGAGTAAAATTAGAATTGCCATTTTTGTCATCTATATTAATTCGCATTAATTTCGTTAGAGTTAACAATCTTTTCAATTCCTTTAATTTCCTTACTTTGTCAAAAGGCATGAACGGCCTAGGACCCGCTTTTACGTGCCGTGATCGATCGAAAATACATTTACATTCTAAGCAAAGGCTTTTTTTTTTTTTTTTTTTTTTTTTTTGTAAGCCAAAAGCAAGCCTAGAGTTCAATTATGTGCCAAGTGTATTTTGCACAAATGTCAGTTTTAAGCAACAGAATTCAAATGTTCATCAGCATGTTATTATTATTAGCCTACCATGTATACTTTGTTCACATGTTAAAGAGTTAATGCTATTGTAGCATTATTATTGAAAATAATCCGTTAAAATAAGTCAGTCCTCATACAGGTCTAATTCAAAAATGGTAAAACCTAAAAATGTGTTTCATGTGGTAACATCTAAATTAACTGGCTTGAAAAGAAATGTTTAAGATGTCTAAATCACCTTAAATAAATTAGATACATTGCAAACTAATTTTTAAATATAGCCTAAAAATGGTAGGTTACTGCTTTGTATTCAAATGCATTTCGGTATAGTAAGCCAGTACTGCAGGCTGCTGTTTAATATAGGTGTATTACTTTTACAGTAAATTACGTTTTATTTATACCTGTTGCTATCAATCAACAGTAATTTATTACTAACATTACTGATGACTTGCACATCATTTTCAGATATTAGAGAGAATTCACCAGACGCCTCATAAGCTCTTTTAAAAACAAAGGTTCTTCAGTGGTTCTTTGCAGCCTTTAGGTTCGGCAGAGAAACATCAGTTTTCAGTATAATGTTCTTGATTTAAACAGGTTAATATATAGGGTTCTTGAATCGACTATAGGGTTCATCTGAGATTTGGAAAGTTCTTAATGTTTCAGAGGTTCCTCTGATCAGCGAATATTTTGAGGCTACTGACATGCTTTTATGAAGAGCTATAGGTCTTTAAAAGGCTCTCCTCCGGCCTAAAGTTGTACATTTTTTTTTTTTTTTTTTATCCTTTATTTTTAAGCGTGTTTAAAAATACAAAAGTGTCGATCACCGCAGTCCTAATATCTAAATCAGATGCCGAAAGCTTCATCCAATGGCCTGCGGTTCATCCAAGAGACTGGCCTGTTCAAAAGCGCTTAGAAATCCTCGATTTCTCCCGTGATTCCGACCGTCATATCGATCTCCATCAACTTCTAATGGTGTCATTCAATATTAAATGCTTCTTGCCCAGTGGGTAAAAGCCAACCAGGAGACAAGAGGCTCTTCCTCCTTTAACTCGACCACAGCCCAGGTGATCTTAAGCGGCGTCCAGAGGCCGCGGGTTGGCATGGTACCCAGGGGCTCAGGAGACAAGCGCTTGCCAAGTCGCTAAATGTCTTAGCGTCAGTGCGCGCGGCCAGTGGGGCAGCCCACCACCTCGATGCCAGCTGCGCCGCGTGCCAAGCCTGGCCAAAGCTGCACTGCTGGGTGGAGACGGTGTTTCTTTCCTAATTCAGCAGCATCTGTTCATTATACTTCATATTTTACTCGGAAGAAGGGTTCAGCTGTGCTAGCAACCGGGACACAGAGGCCTAACCGCCGGGATTGCACCGCGTTAAACTATAACAGCTACATTCTCGTGCGGCAATATTTTTTGCAGCCAAAAAGTGTTGCTTAATCCGTCGTTTCAACCACGATCTTAAGAATCAAATGAAATAAATAATCGCAAATGTGTCAGGGAAAATAAATGTATTTTTATAGGCTTTTATTATATTATTATTATTATTATTATTATTATTATTATTATATTTATTATTTTAGTGAGGGGAAAAATCAGAAATCCAAATTGAAGACCTGAACAAATAATAGCTACTGGTTTTCTTAACAGTTGAAACAGACTTGCAGTAGGCCTACATTCATTTATTTTATAATAGAGCAATAATTAAGTATTGTAACTAGATAAGATTCGGCGGTAAACTTTATAATAGGCACTTATTAGAAAATAAATAAATAAATAAATAATAATACAAAAAAACAACAACTCAAAAACAAAACGAAATAAGCACCAGCAAGCGGAAAGACATAATAACAACTGACATATAGTGACAAAAAAATAAATAAAATTAAAAAATTAATGTATATTTCTTTTATACCAAACTATACACATTGACGGCAAAAACCTAAATATGTCAGAAAAGCATTAGGCTTTATGTGAGAAGTAGGCTAAGTTTTTGGCTATTTACTAAATGTAGCTAGATAAATGAAGGATGTTACCACTGCAGCTAACTAACATCTATATATAATTACTTTTTTTCATTAATTGCGTCTCAATAATATATATAAAATCGCAAATCTTTCAAGTTTTAACTGTTGAAATATGCCTTTTATTGAGACTTAATAACACGAAGCATAATTCACCCCGTGACAAATCAAAGAAACATTTCACATTTATTTCTGAAGATCAGCTGAACATTCAGAGCCTACATTTAAATTAAGTTTCTTTTTAACCATATTCACTCATGCGACGACTCTGTACCACTGTACCAATTTCTGCATGCCAGCCACACCCCAGCAGTGCCAGTCGTTGAGGTTGGCACAGACTGGCATAGCCTATCAAAATTCCACAGCATCTGTTCACTGTGGCAGGGTGGCACTGCAGAGAGAATGAGCGCAGAGGAGAAAATAATGAGATTTTAAGAATTTTGAGTATGCTATAGGAGTGTGCTTTCACAAAAAATGAATTTTGAATGAACACATGTACAGTAGGCTATTTATTTCAGTTTTAGAAGATGAAAAGAGGTGATATTGTATATATCTGATATTATAGATATATCATATATTTTCTATTTCGATGTGAGCAGTCAGTGTGAGTACCAAAACACATTTAGGAAATAGAATAACTTCCCTTTACAGAGGCATTGTGCATTTGCCCTTGCATAGTTCTGGGTTTGCAGCAAAATGTTTATTAGTGTGTGTTTATATCTTGAGTACATACGAGTGCATTGGGGTTGTTGCATATCGGCACAGATGGCGTGTGTTTGGGAGGGGTAAGGGGGTTCTGCTGATGCCATGCAATGGTCACATGGGCATCGGTAATTGGGCGCCATATTGCCTGGTTTGCAGGGCTCTGGGGCAGCCAGTCTCCCAGCTGGACCTGTCAGATGGCATTGAATCCAGCTCACTGCCCTCTACCCTCACATCACTTTCCTCCCTTTCTCTCTGTCTTTCCCTCATGCTCTCACTTTTATATTCTTTCTTAACCTTACTCTTACGTTGAGCTCATAAAAGCCTTGTGGTATATCTGTCCTCTCCTTACCTCTTTCTACTTTCACCAGCTGTGTTAAACTACCTCAATCCTGCTGATATCACAAAATCATATTCTTAATCTTCTTATTCTAATTTATCAATTTGAGATGGTCAACTACGAGAAAAATGCTTCTCACTCAACATTGTGAAATGAAATACCTTATCATTTATCCAGTACTCACATTCCAAAGAAAAATCCTGCTTGGAAGGTATATGATTGCCACATATTTTAAACCTCTATTTTCTGTACTTTAAGATTATATGAACAGTCTACACAGCACATTTACTCTTTAATCTCTTACCTGCAGCTTCTCTTGTAGATAAATAAACACACAGAAACTAAGTATCTAAAATACCACTGCAACTACAAGCTTAAAACTAACTTTGAGGTGTCATCGATATAACATTACTTTTATGATTAATTTCATCACATAAATAGATTATTAAATATCAACTCAATATACACTCACCAACCACTTTTTTTAGGTACACCTGTACACCTTATTCATGCAATTATCTAATCAGCCAATCATGTGGCAGCATAAAATCACACAGATACGGGTCAGGAGCTTCAGTTAATGTTCACATCAACCATCAGAATGGGGGAAAATGTGATCTCAATGATTTGGACCGTGGCATGATTATTGGTGCCAGACGGGCTGGTTTGAGTATTTCTGTAACTGCTGATCTCCTGGGATTTTCACACACAACAGTCTCTAGAATTTACTACGAATGGTACCAAAAACAAAAAACATCCAGTGAGGGGCAGTTCTGCGGACGAAAATGCCTTGTTGATAAGGGAGGTCAACAGAGAATGGCCAGACTGGTTTGAGCTGTCAGAAAGTCTACAGTAACTCAGATAACCACTCTGTACAATTGTAGTGAGCAGAATAGCATCTCAGAATACACAACACGTTGAACCTTGAGGCGGATGGGCTACAACATGTCGGGCTCCACTTTTGTCATCCAAGAACAGAAAGCTGAGGCTGCAGTGGGCCTACTATCTGTGTTCCTCAGCAGAAATCCAGATTCATCGGACCAGGCGATGTTTTTCCAGTCTTTATCTGTCCAGTTTTGGTGAGCCTGTGCCCACTGCAGCCTCAGCTGGAACCCGACGTGGTCTTCTGCTGTTGTAGCCCATCTGCCTCAAAGTTCAACATGTTGTGATTCTGAGATGCTATTCTGCTCACTACAATTGTACAGAGTGGTAATCTGAGTTACCGTTGCCTTTCTGTCAGCTCGAACCAGTCTGGCCATTCTCTGTTGACCTCCCTTATCAACAAGGCATTTTCATCCACAGAACTGCCCCTCACTGGATGTTTTTTGTTTTTGGCACCATTCGGAGTAAATTCTAGAGTGTTGTGCATGAAAATCCCAGGAGATCAGCAGTTACGGAAATACTCAAACCAGCCCGTCTGGCACCAACAATCATGTCATAGTCGAAATCACTGAGATCACATTTTTTCACCATTCTGATGGTTGATGTGAACATTAACTAAAGCTCCTGACCCGTATCTGCTTGATTTTATGCACTGCACTGCTGCCAAATGAATGGCTGATTAGATAATCACATGTATAAGTAGATGTACAGGTGTTCCTAATAAAGTGCTCGGTGAGTGTACATTTTTTTCTTTTCTTTTTTTTTATTAACTATTCTAATGGAATAGTTAATCATGTATTTGGATTTCATGATTTTTATTACCTACACCCTCTCAGATAGATAGATGATAGATAGTTATTTTCTTTATAATATTTTTCATATATTTATTTTTTACTTTCAGTGTCTCAACCAGAAATCACCAAGAATGCCATTCATAACTGTATACACATTGTTCTTCTGAAAAAATGCAATAGATTAATCTCATATTGTGACCCAAATTCAACCACAAAACACATGAATGAATGAAGAGAGAGAAAGAGAGAAAATTTAGACAAAAAAAAAAAAAAAGATGAAGTAAGTGAGGCAGGTTTCAGGAGAAAGAGAGAGTGTGTGTGTGTATATATATACAGTATAGTGCGAGAGAGAGCTACAGGGTGGAGTGTTGCGCATGTGTGGGGTGGGTCAGGTGTCTGTTAATTGATGCTATGTATGCAGATGTTTCCGTGTGTGTGTGTGTGTGTGTGTGTGTGTATCTTTAGTGCAATACCTTGCTTGTGCATGTGTACTGTGTTGTGTGATGTGGTTGTAAATTGGGCCCTGTATAAGAGTGTGTTTTAATTGAGGAACAGATGTTCATCAGATGAGAGTAACCACATTTGGTTTCTTTCCTCCAGCCCATCATAAGATAGCCATTGTGACTCTGCTGGCATGAAGCTGCTGTACTCTACACGAAGTGTGGCATCAATTTAGGGAAAAACACACCACTTGGGATGCTGCCGATGGGAATATTTCCCACATTAATACCAGGATGTGGTATGGACTGGGTGTTTAAAAATTGACACGATTAACAATATTGTTTTGAATACTTGCAGTGTTCACTAGCTGTTGATTTGCAACCTCTGTTTTTTCTTTTTTTTTTTTTTTATTGCAGTCACATGTAGCAATGTTAAATGTAACTGCTATCATCACTAGAATTGACAGATCATCTGTGGTCCTCAATATTCAGCTCAACACACACACACACACTAGTGCAGATCTCCTTATGAGGACTCTCCATAGACATAATGATTTTTATACTGTATGAACCATAGATTCTGTCCCCTAACCCTAACCCCAAACCTAACCCTCACAAAAAACTTTCTGCATAGTAGTAAATGATATCCTGTCTTCATAGTATTCCTTTAATTCTCAAGGTTTTATACTCCAATTTTCATGGACAATATTGTGTTGTAGGCTCTTGTAAAGCACATCTTAACATAATAAGGAATCATTTGAAAAAGTAATCTTTGTAGCCTTTTGACGCTGTATTATGACTAACAACAATATTACAGTATATAAACATTATAAAATAATAGGCCTAATATTAATAATAATAATAATAATAATAATAATTTGTAAATAGATACAGTAGTGATGATAATACAAGCATGGGTCAGATTTGGTCGATTATATTATGTATGGCATTTCATTTTTCATTAATTCCAACAAATTAATTCATTTTAATCCAGATTAAAATGTTAATCTAATCCTTGGGATAGTTAATCATGTATTTGGTTTTCATGATACTCAATAATTGGAGACTTAATTGTGTGACAGATTGATTCACAGACATAATATCCCATAAAGATTGTTTTTTGAGGCCCAGCTATACATGTTTAAATAAACAGTGAGCGATACACTTTTTCAGAGGTCCTGTGCCAAGTGCTGCTTATTGATGCTTATACTTAATAAATGACACATTACACATTAAAATCTCTTCAAACTCTTGATTAATATATTTACAGTGGCAAACACTTTCTGATCTTTTGTCATTAGTGTTGTTATTTTTAAATATGCTCCAAATAGCTTAACCCCTAACACAATGACATGTTAAACAGCTCAAGATCTCCAATATACTATACAAATAAAAAAAGATGAAATATTAAATATGAAAACTTGAGAAAAAAATTAAAACAAAACACATGTATACCCAACAATTTTCCAGGCGTAACAGGCAACCTGGGACACCGTTGAAAAACAACAATATGCAATTCTGCATGTAATTAATAAAATGCATAATAACAATAAAAAATAACTACATTTAGATTAGTTTCAATCAGTTTAGAATGCGTTTAGTTTTGGATTTATTTCATAGGTGGCAAAAAGATTTGATCACCATACATGGAACCCATCGTCCTTTCTTTTATTCCACTGATTTAACTTCTTCTTTTCCTTAATTCCCCTCTTTCCCTTTACTGTCTTTCTTCCCTGTCATTGAATTTTGGAATACATGGTTTATTATTATAGTGAATGGGTCAGCATATCAGTAGAACTAG
The DNA here is from genome assembly GCF_019703515.2 of Myxocyprinus asiaticus. Classification (NCBI taxonomy): domain Eukaryota; kingdom Metazoa; phylum Chordata; class Actinopteri; order Cypriniformes; family Catostomidae; genus Myxocyprinus; species Myxocyprinus asiaticus. Next base: position 4,233,104 of record NC_059375.1, on the reverse strand, counting down.
CTAACACACTATTTTAAGCTAATTTACACAACACATGGTCTTAACCTTTTAGACACAACACTTAGGTTTCATAAAAAATAAAAAATAAATAAAGAGAGAAAAGAGAGAGAAGAAAAATTATTTTGATTTACGAAAATAATTTTAGAAAAACCTTATTTATCATAACTGCATTTCATATCAAAATATATCACAAACCCATCACATTTCTTAACATGATTAGGATTTGTCATTTTACTTACCTAAGTGTTTCCCACCCCTGCTGTCCAAATGTGGTACATAATGAAACCATTTTTACTAATGGAAGAACATAAACATACCGTAAAGATGATTAAACTTAAATCCAGATTCGATACAAGTTAAGCTCAACTGACAGCATTTGTGGCATAATATTGAATACTATTAAAATTTATTTTGACTTGCCCCTCCTTTTCTTTAAAAAAAAAAAAAGCAAAGATATGGGTACCAGCAAGGCACTTAGAATGGAAGTGAGTGGGGGCCCATTTTTGAATGTTAAAATACTCCCTTTTTCAAAAGTACAGCCACAAGATGTAAACAATATGAGTATTAACATGATTTTAGTGTGATAAAATCACTTACTAACCTTTTCAACTTCATTACCATGACAATGTAAAATCAACAAACCCTAAAATACTATAAAAATGACCATTTATACAAATTTACAGCCCAAATAATGAGTTTTAACAGTCAAATTAATGTAAGTGTTTAATGAAATAAAAATTGACTTAAAGATGCATGTTTTCCACATACGAACACAAGGAAGAATGGTATTCAAATTATAATTTTATATAAAATAATTGTGTGTGTGTGTGTGTGTGTGTGTGTGTGTGTGAACAGGGTGTGCAAAAACTATCACTTCACTCACTGTAATGTTTGATGTGTTGGTTCATGTTTATCATGTCTTTTATTTTGAAAGTTATTTCCTGTTTCATGTCATGTGTTCCTGGTCATGTGATGTCCTGCTTTCCTCCATGTTAATGTGTCTTGTTTTCATTGGTTTATGGTTTGATTATCTTGTTTAGAGTTCTGTTTGTTCATTGGTTTATGTTCTCCCATGTCCAAGTATTTAAGCCCTCATGTTTTCCATTGTTGTTTGTCGGGTATTGTTGAATATAACTTTGGTTGTGTGTTTGGTATAACCTTGTCTTGCTGTTCAAGTCAAGTCCATGTTCAAGTTAAATCCATGTTCATGTTTATGTTTTGTTCTACTTCACGTTGGATTTCACGACTGTAAATAAACTGCACTTGGGTTCATCTTCAATTCATCATCTCTTTGTTTTCCTCATCGCTCAGCAGCAGCCTCGTTACACTCACTTATATTTTGAGACCCAGTTGAATATAATTTATTATTGTCCAGTCAAATTTATTATAATATGATACTGAATTATTACTATTATTTTGAGGATTTGTTTTATATAATAGTAATATATTTTTGTCGTATTTACTTTAAGAGCTTTTATTTTGGCAGAACACACAAAGGGCACTACAGTGTTTTTGACAATTTACCATGTTCCTCATCACAAATCTGGTGAAATGCTATCACATCATGATACCAGGTTGCGTTTTTAGATTTGTATTAAAATTTTAAGCGGCAGCGCGTTACCCATGACCACTTTAGATGGGTCTTCATGGAATATGGTTGTTAAAACTTTGGCAGCCAACGTGATTGTCCTAAAGGTGCTGTAAGCAATTTTATCATGGAAAGGTATGCAAAAATTTTTCCTACTCCCTGAAAGATATTTAAGGTGCTGAAAGCGATTTCTGCCATTCTACTACAATTAGCCACGCCCCCTCTTTCCAAAATCCTGCACTCCAAAGATGCCAAAATATGAGCTTTATTGAGAGCAGAAGCGGTTGTTAAAAACAACAGTAGTAAAATAGCGCTGTCAACTGACAACTGTTGTGAACAACATGGCATAAAAATGCATTATGCCTCAATAATTCACTGCAACTACAATACTATGAGAACGCGCAAAATGATTGACAGGCAAAGCGAGTCATTGTCCGCGGACCGTGGACACATTTTTGTTTGCTATTTACAAAGTCTAGAGTTGTCAAAGAGACCTGTGAGATATTTCAAGGCACTTATTTTATTATCTTTCAGGGAGTAGGAACATTTTTTGCATACCTTTCTAAAAAAACAAAACAAAAAAAACAATCGCTTACAACACCTTTAAAGGAATAAGTGTCGTGAGATGTCTCACCGGTCTCTGTGACAGCTCTAGACTCTGTAAACAGCAAACAAAAATGTGTAAGCAGACCGCGGTCTCTGACGCTTTCGACCTGTCAAACATTTTGCATGTTCTCATAGTGTTGTAGTTGCAGTGAATTATTGAGGCTTAATGCCATTTTTATGCCATGTTGTTCATAACATCTGTCAGTTGAGGGCACTATTTTGCTGCTGTTTTTTTTAACAACTGTTTTTGCATGATGTCGGCCTCAATAAAGCTCATTTAGTATCTTTGGAGTGCTGGGTTTTGGAAAGAGGCTGCATGGCTAATTCAACGGCTCAGTCTCTTGGAAGTAGAATGGCTAAAATCCCTTACAGCACCTTTAAGTATCTTGGAAATTTCATGTTTCTGAGAATCTATTTTCAGTAGGAGGTTCATAGTGACCACAGCCACTGCCCCGGGCATAAAGATGGTCTCTACGCATGATAGTCTCCAATCTGCGATTCCGGTTGGCCAGCCGTTGTTGTTCTGCAGGGCACCCCGGGCTCTCTGCCAGGTCTGCCTACAGGACTGCACCAATTGTTCTACAGATGGCTGTCCCACCTCCAGCTCATGTCCAGCTCCTGTTTGCACATTTGACTCAAGAAAGAAGCCCAACGATAAACAGATCCAGGCTTTGAATAACCTATAGTAACTTTTCCAGACCTGAGATGTAAATTAAGGACCACAGTCATCAGACAAAATGTCTTTTGTCTGAATAAAGCTTATATTACCATATCAACTGTTTTACCACATAGCGGCAAGTCAGAGACAAAGTCCATCAAAATATAAAACACAATATGTGATTTTGGAAGGAGACCTGGAATTGTTGTTCAGGTTGGACAGGGTGAGATAAATAATCTGAAATGCAATAACTACACATTTTGTCATGTCATGAGTTATGATCAAAAAACGGGTGGATTTGGCTCAACGATGCTCAGATTAAGAGAAAATTGCAGTAACACAAAATCCATACTAAAGCAAAGTAGCTTTGAATCATTTTTCTTATTTTGAGTGTTGCCATTGTTTTGCCTTTGTAGGGCAGTGATACATTTTCCTCCATAAGCCAGAAACAGGTTTAATGAACTTGAGGCCACAAGTGTATAGTAACAAATTAAAAATACTTTGGTATTGTACTGTAGCTACTTACTGTAAGTAATTTTTTTTTTTAAATATTTCTTAAATCAAGTATAAATGTTTCAGTTTACTTATTAATTCAATACATTTATATGAGAAAATTAATAGTATTACTCTGATACATTTCTTCAGACACTTTTGTTACTTTTGCAACTGCAACTGATAAAAATAACACACCAGCAAATGTAAACTGCATGTGGCTGCACTCTTAAAAATTGCTGTTAATTTACTTCAAAATATCAACAGTATAATCCTGTTATTTTTAAATGCAGTACATTACTGTTAATTTTGGTTGGTTAAATGACTTGACGTAATATTACGGTATTTTACAGTATTGATTGCTCAAAGGAAAGAAAACAGTACTTTACAGTATTTTTTGCATTGCATTTTGGGAACACAAGACTACAGTGAGCCCACACGTGTTTAAGGGGTGATTTTTTCACCCATCTTCATCTTCTGAATTAATAGGGGAGTACCCTTTTGTTTTGCTTTTTAGCATAGCCATAAAACATTACATTTATGTTCAACTCATATTGTGCTGTGATAATGATTTTGGTAGCCTACCTGCCATCAGATCCCAATATCAACTAAATAAGCTGTTATTTTTCTATCTTTAAGCCCAAGATCTTTGTTTCTTTTACTAAAATTGTTTTCTTTAAGTGATTTGTTGTCAAATAATGCACTGGATTTGGGTTAATTTGTTAATTTGCATGTCAGATTTGAGATTGGAGTCTGAGCTGACACACAAAACAGTGCAGAAACACCTCACTCAAGCGGTCAGTGTGGTCAGATAACGTTAACAACTTTAACATTCAGATCTGGGCTGCAAATCGCAAAAGCATTGTAAGCTTAAATAGGTTGTAGAAACCATTGGTGACAATACTTTCTACAATCTACTTACGACAAAGTCGAAGCATACAACGCTTTTGGGAAACGCAGCTGTACAGCTGATAATGTTAAGTTTTATGCAGGGATGCATGATATTCCTTCTCTTTTAATCTGAAAACATTGGTGATACTGGAATTGTATCTAACTTTTTAAACACTTGTTTCAGTGGGAAACCAACTGTAACTGTGACACCGAGTGCAGCTGGATTTCTGAAACGGATCTTCCATATTACAGGGTGAGATTCATAAAAAACGTAACTTCTTTTTATTCTGCGAAGTGCAGCCTTCAAACAACGTTGCAAATTTTATTTAAATAATGTTCCATTGTTGTCTCTGTAGCACGCTGAAATGACAGGCATCTTCGTTTGTGTTCTGATGATGATAGAAAATCATACACATCTGGCATGGCATTAAGGTGAGTAAATGATGATTGAATTTTTATATTTGGGTGTTCTATTCCTTTAAGAAAGCTCTCCTGACACTAATTATGAATACACACATTTGTTTTTCAGGCGTTTCATCGGGATAAATCCTGAGAGATGCACCAAGGCTGGACGAGGCAAAGTCCTGTCAAAGCGTACGGGGAAAGTCACCCAGAAAAAGATGACATCAGTCAACCCTCGTGTCTCCAGTCTACTAAAGAAACTAATGGACTTTGAGTGGGACTTTATATAAGTCAGTGAACCCAGTCATTCACACACACACACTCACTCAACTCACTCAAAACACTCACATATGAACACTCTCACACACACACACACACACACACACACTCAACACACACAAACTCAAACAAACTCTCTCACACACACTCAACACACACAAACGTCATGGTTACTTGTGTAACCTCCGTTCCCTGATGGAGGGAACGAGACGTTGGTGTCGATGTAGTGACACTAGGGGTCACTCTTGGGAGCCCGAGACACCTCTGGTCTTTGATAAAAGGCCAATGAAAATTGGCGAGTGGTATTTGCATGCCACTCCCCCAAACATACGGGTATAAAAGGAGCTGGTATGCAACCACTCATTCAGGTTTTACGCTGAGGAGCCGATATAAGGTCCGGCCATTTCAGCGGGTAGTTCAGCGTTGTGGCAGGAGGGACCAACGTCTCGTTCCCTCCATCAGGGAACAGAGGTTACACCAGTAACCATGACGTTCCCTATCTGTCACTCACTCGACGTTGGTGTCGATGTAGTGACACTAGGGGTCCCTATACAAAACGCCACAAGGCTGAACTGTGTTACGTGAACTGGCGGTGTGTGGTGGGCAGACTTGCTGTGTGCCTCATAGCCAGCACACCAGGTCGACACGTAACCTCCCCCAACACAGTTATGAGTGTCGAACGGCCCTTTTTGGGGACAAGTCGACTACCCAGAGATAGAGACAGGCTTAACCCAGTCGTGGCCTCTTTTCCCCTTCTCTTTTTCCACTCCCTAAAAAAGAAGGGGGATTATCCGACTGGGCCGCCAGGTCTAGACCACACCTCGCCCCAAGAGAGGGGGGGATATTTAAGTGGAAGAATACATCACATGGTCTTTCCAACCATGTGGAGAGCCTTCAAGGTAGATCCTACCCAATGGGGGAGGAGTTACTACAACATGGAGACTGAGGGGCTCTGCCCAAGGAAGACGCAGTTTGCCAGTAGGTAAACGAACTAGCGGAAGATATCGATCGCATGGGGTTAGCCTTACAGGGAACCGCCACATGCGGAGCACCTACCCCAGAACCGGGCTCTTAGTTAGCGCGTGTACTGGGCCGGCAGCGAGTCTCTCCGAAAACTCGACTGCCACAGGGCTCGGAGGAAGTCAACCAGGGAACAACCTTTGTGAACACTACTGGGAATTAACAGCGCACATCTTCAGCTCAAAAGGAGGTGGAAGGCGCTATGTGCAAGCGATACACCCGGCCGGCTATCCCGGGCTTATCCGCTTGTGTTGCGTGCCACTACCTGGGACGAAACCGGTTCCACCCGGAGGTTGTAGAACCTTGCAAAGGTGTTGGGTGTTGCCCAGCCCGCTGCTCTGCAATGTCTGTTAGAGAGGCACCTCTGGCCAGGGCCCAAGAAGCCGCTACACCACGAGTAGAATGGGCTCGTAGCCCTACCGGGGGCGGCATGTTTTGGGCGAGACATGCCATAGTTATGGCGTCAATGAGCCAGTGGGCGATCCTCTGCTTGGAGACAGCGCTTCCTTTCCGCTGCGCACCGAAGCAGACAAAGAGCTGCTCAGAGAGTCTAAAGCTCTGCGTGCGATCCAAATAGATGCGCAAAGCGCGCACCGGACACAGCAACGCCAGGGCTGGGTCTGCCTCCTCCTGGGGCGGCGCTTGCAGGTTCACCACCTGGTCTCTAAAAGGAGTGGTGGGAACCTTGGGCACATAGCCCGGTCGGGGGTCTCAGGATCACGTGAGAATAGCCCGGACCGAACTCCAGGCACGTTTCGCTGACAGAGAACGCTTGCAGGTCACCTACCCTCTTGATGGAAGTGAGTGCAGTCAGGAGGGCAGTCTTCAAGGAGAGTGCCTTAAGCCCGGCTGACTGCAAAACTCAAAGGGGGCTCTCTGTAGACCCTGAAAAACTACAGAGGTCCGATGAGGGAACAAGGCGTGGCCTGGAGGGATTCAGCCTCCTGGCGCCTCTTAGGAACCTGATGATCAGATCATGCTTCCCTAAGGACTCACCGTCGACTGCGTCATGGTGTGCTGCTATGGCAGCAACATACACCTTCAAGGTGGAAGGGGACAGCCTCCCTTCCAACTTCTCTTGCAGGAAGGAAAGCACTGATCTGACTGCGCACCTCTGGGGGTCTTCCTGATGGGAAGAACACCACTTAGCGAACAGACACCACTTAAAGGCATACAGGCGCCTCGTAGAGGGAGCCCTAGCCTGAGTGAATGTGTCTACCACCGCAGGTGGGAGACAGCTTAGGTCTTCCGCGTCCCGTCCAGGGGCCAGACATGGAGATTCCAGATGTCTGGGCGCGGGTGCCGGATGGTGCCCCTTCCCTGAGAAAGAAGGGCCTTTCTCAGGGGAATTTGCCCAGGGGGAGCCGTCACGAGGAGCATGAGGTCCGAGCACCACGTCTGGGCGGGCCAGTAGGGTGCTTACCAGGACGACCTTCTCCTCGTCCTCCCTGACCTTGCACAGGGTCTGTGCAAGCAGGCTCACTGGGGAAAACGCATATTTGCGAATGCCAGGGGACCAGCTGTGTGCCAGCGCGTCTATGCCGAGGAAGGCCTCGGTGAGGGCGTACTAGAGCGGGCAGTGGGAGGATTCTTGGGAGGCGAACAGGTGCACCTGTGCCTGACTGAATCGACTCCAAATCAGCTGGACCACCTGAAGGTGGAGTCTCCACTCTCCCTTGAGGGTAACCTGTTGTTACGGCGCGTCCGCCAAAGTGTTGAGGTTGCCCGGGATGTGAGTGGCTTGCAGCGACTTGGTGCTGCTAACTCCGTTGGAGGAGACGGCGGGCGAGTTATGACATACAGCAGGAGCGCAGACCGCCTTGGCGGTTGACATATGCTACCGCTGCCGTGCTGTCTGTCCGAACTAGCACGTGCTTGCCCTGGATCAACGGCCGGAACCTCCGCAGGGCGAGCAGAATTGCCAGTAACTCGAGGCAGTTGATGTGCCAACGCAGCTGCGGACCCGTCTAGAGGCCGGCAGCTGCGTGCCCGTTGCCAACAGCGCCCCAGCCCATTTTGGAGGCGTCTGTCGTGACCACGACGCGCCTGGAGACCAGTTCTAGCGGAACACCTGCTCGTGGAAACGAGAGGTCGGTCCAAGGGCTGAAAAGACAGTGACAGACCGACGTAATGGCCACGCGGTGTGTCCCGTGGCGCCATGCCCGTCTCGGGACTCGAGTCTGGAGCCAGTGCTGAAGCGGCCTCATATGCATCAACCCAAGCGGGGTGGCCACCGCCGAGGACGCCATATGCCCCAGGAGCCTCTGAAAATGTTTCAGTGGAACCGCTGTTTCCTGTTTGAACGCCTTCAAACAGGCCAGCACCGACTGGGCGCGCTCGTTCGTAAGGTGCGCCGTCAAGGAGACTGAGTCCAACTCCAAACCGAGAAAAGAGATGCTCTGAACCGGGAGGAGCTTGCTCTTTTCCCAGCTGACCCGAAGCCCTAGTCGGCTGAGGTGTGAGAGCACCAGGTCCCTGTGTGCGCACAACACGTCTCGAGAGTGAGCTAGGATTAGCCAGACATCGAGATAGTTGAGAATGCGAATGCCCACCTCCCTTAACGGGGCAAGGGCAGCCTCTGCGATCTTCGTAAAGACGTGAGGAGACAGGGACAGGCCGAAAAGGAGGACTTGTACCGATACGCCTGACCCTCGAACACAAACCGCAGGAAGGGTCTGTGTCGAGGAAGGATCGAGACGTGAAAGTACGCATCCTTCGGGTCTACCGCCGCGAACCAATCTTGATGCCGGACGCTCGCTAGAATGCGTCTTTGCGTCAGCATCTTGAACGGGAGTCTGTGTAAGGCCCGGTTCAATACTCGCAGGTCCAAGATTGGCCGCAACCCACCGCCTTTTTTCGGTACAATGAAGTAGGGGCTGTAAAACCCCCTCTTCATCTCGGCTGGAGGGACAGGTTCTATCGCGTCCTTCCGTAGGAGGGTAGCGATCTCCGCGCAAGGTAGCAGCGTTTCCATCCTTCACCAAGGTGAAGTGGACACCGCTGGACCTTGGCGGATGCCCAGCGAAGTGAATCGTGCAGCCGAGTCGGACGGTCCGGACCAGCCCTCGCGACGGACTGGAAAGCGCAAGCCATGCACCCGAGTTCCGCGCAAGGGGGACCAAAGGGACAACGTCATCGGATGTACCGGCGGGTGGGGCCTCGCGGAGGGGCGGAGCTTGAGGTGCCACACCACATCGTGGCCGTGCTGAGTCCAAGGACATCGAAGCACTTACCTGGCTCCTTGTGACCACCCCCGGAACAGCCTGGGACTGGGGAGGAAGAGGCCTGTCCTCATGACCCGTGGAGACGGGAGACCGCCGCTGGAGCGCCAACCTGCCAAATGTAGTGGTGGACGGTGGTCGTGATGCCAGCCGTACACACCGAATATGTGACCCAGGGAACAAGGAAACTACTCTTGCGGAGCTCTTGAGTACTGCAGCCACTTGGGCATGCAGCGCAATTAAATGCAAAAGGTAACAAAAAGAAGATCTGCTTACCAGCTCCAGAGCAGAGGGTTTCGTTGTCCCTGGGTCGCCCGTCTCAGGGGCGCTTCGAAGACCTCCGTGGGTTCTTCGGTGCCGGCTGTGAGACGGGTGGCATCGGCTTCCTGCGGTGGGCTCCACGCCGGGGCCGGGCCGGAGGGGCGGGCTGCGGCGGAGCCGGTGCAGTCACCGCAGGGGGACGCCCTCGGCGATGAGTAGATGGGGGGATCTTGAGCCACGCCGGGGCAGGACAAGCCGGCTAGCATCCATCTACTGCTCTACCATCGAGAACTGCTGGGCAAAGTCCTCGACAGTGTCGCCGAATAGGCCCGCCTGGAAAATGGGGGCAGCAAGGAATCGTGTCCTGTCGGCCTCACCCATCTCGACCAGGTTGAGCCAAAGGTGGCGCTCCTGGACCACTAGTGTGGCCATCGTCCGCCCGGGAGACCGCGCCGTGACCTCCGTCGCTCGGAGAGCGAGGTCGGTCGCCGAGCGCAGTTCCTGCATCAATCCCGGGGCGGAACTACCCTCGTGCAGTTCCTTTAGCGCCTTGGCGGACTTGCAGGAGAGCCATGGCGTGCAGGGCAGAGGCGGCTTGTCCAGCAGCGCCGTAGGCTTTGACCGTCAGAGACGACGTAAACCTACAGGCCTTGGACGGGGGCTTTGGGCACCCACGCCAGGTGGCGGCGCTCTGCGGGCATAGGTGCACCGCGAGCGCCTTTATCCACCGGGGGATTGCCGAATAACCCTTGGCCGCCCCACCATCGAGGGTAGTGAGAGCGGGGAAGCTGAAATGATCGGGACCGGGCAGTAAAAGGTGCCTCCCGCGATCTTGTCAGCTCTTCATGCACTTCCGGGAAGAAAGGAACGGGGCGGGGCGTGGCTTTGAGCGGCGCCGCGAGCCCAGGAACCAATCACAGAGCCGCGAGGGTTCAGGGAAGAGCGGTGAAATCCACTCTAACCGACGCTCGCGGCTATCCGGGAAAGCATGTCGTCATCTCCGCGTCAGCCTGTGACTGGGCGATCGACCCCGAAGGGAGGAGCCCAGCCGAGGCTTCCGACTGGACGAGCCCGCTCTCCGATGCTGCGCTCGAGAGCTCATCACTTTCGCGGGCTCCGAATAAGAGGTCGAACTCGCCGTGAGACGAGCCGGCGGACTCACCCGGAAGCCCGATCGGGGCAGACGAGCGTGCTGGGGAATGGGAGGTCCGCGGGGGGATACCCGGCGGAGGCGGTCCCATTGGGGTCCCCAAATCGCCCCCAGTGCTAGCCGCGCTGGCCTCAAACCCGTGGGTAAAAGGACCGAGGCGGGAGCCTCTGGGGTGGCTCGCTTCTTTACGAAGGCGAGCCGCGACCGCAACGTTGCCATGGACACATTCTCGCAATGAGAATGTGACCATCCACGAACGCTGTCTCCGCGTGAGCAGTGCCCAGACACGAAAGACAGTGATCGTGACCGTTAGAAGGCGAGAGATAACGAGCACAACCAGGAATAACACACAATCGGAAAAGCATCTTTAAAAAGACGCGTCTTTAAAAAGACGTTCCGTGTGTACGCTCTTTTAGAGAAATATAAACTCTTTTAGAGGGGAAAAATGCTCTTTCAGAAAATATACTCTCTAGTTTTTCTGCCGAAGCGCCCAGGGGCGTTCTCTGCAGTGCACCAGTGCAGAGGAGGGAGAAGCCGCTGAAATGCGCCGTCAGATCCAGCAGGTGAATGAACAGTAGTATTCAGCTCAATGAGCATGACCGTTCGGCTCCGAAGAGAAAATCCGAATGAGTGGTTGCATACCAGCTCCTTTTATACCCGTATGTTCGGGGGAGTGGCATGCAAATACCACTCGCCAATTTTCATTGGCCTTTTATCAAAGACCAGAGGTGTCTCGGGCTCCCAAGAGTGACCCCTAGTGTCACTACATCGACACCAACGTCGAGTGAGTGACAGATAGGGAACTCACACAAACATTCTCTCACACACACTCAACACACACAAACTCACACAAGCACTCTCTCACACACACACACACACACACACACACACAAACACTCTCTCACACACACACACTCAGTACACACAAACTCACACAAACACTCTCACACACACAAACACTCTCACTCACACTCACACACACACACACACAAACACTCAACACACACAAACTCACACAAACACTCTCTCTCACACACACACACACACACACACACAACACACACTCTCTCTCTCTCTCTCACACACACACACACAAACACTCACACACAAACACATGCACACACACACAAACTCACACAAACACTTTCTCAGACACTCACACACACACACACACAAACTCACATAAACACTTTCTAAGACACTCACACACACTGTTTTAATCATTCATTCAGCCACTTTCTCAGTTATTTACTGAGTGTTTGTGTCCAGAGTTCAGTGTTTGGACAGACAGAGATCTGTTATTATTTGTTATAATATGTATTTATTATTTATATGGCTGAAATGTAAGTTTATTTACCCAAATCAGCTTTGGGCTTTGTGTTTCCAATTGCCTTATAATTTTGTACAGATGTTTTGCAAGAATGGTGTTTTGCAAATAAAGAGAGACGTTTTGAAAAGACACTTTGAAGCTGTATTATTCGTCTTAAAAGTTTAAGTCACTATTTCAAAGACTACATTTATACACTATTAAAACATGGTATTTTTTATTGCAAGACTAAGGAATAATTTATTAAATCACAAGGTTTAGAAAAAAAGTAAACACATTGTAGTCCTTTTTGCTAGCAGTCCATTACTCAATACCTTATACAGTAGCATGTAGTGTATTTTTACTGTAGTTTACAGTAAAATCCTGCAAATATACCTCTTGTGAAAAAGTGTAAATAAACAGTAATTAACTGCTAATCCTTTTGTCAGTATTTTACTGTAAAGGTAGTAAATTAACAGCTTTATGCTGTATTTGCAAAAACAGTAGCAAACTGTAAATTTCAGCTACAGCAAGATACTGTTAATTTTACAGTAACTTGCTGGCAACACTGCTGCCAGTTCTTTACTGTTTTTTTATGGGAACATTTTTAACAGTGTGGGTGACAGTGATGTCCAATTCACGAACAAATAATTTGAATCAAATCTTTTGAATAATTCCATCCTTTTGAATAGCTTAAATTGTTTTGTAAAGTGGTCTGAACTGAAAACTGAATCAAAACCACAAGGTAATATATGGGTACACCATTTACATTTATCCAAGACGCATATATATGAATCAGTTATGACCAGTTGTGTTCATGAAAATGTCGAACAAAAACATCTGTAAACTCTTTAACTTAACACTCACTTTTTCTTAAAGGTGCATTCAGTAACTTTTGTCTTTGTGTCATCTTGGACTTACACTGACACCTAGCGGCTTGGATGCAGTATCATTTAAAATCAATAGTTTTCAGTTTCAGATGCCATTGTAGAAATGTAGTATTCACAGTCAGTCATGATTACTTTAATCAGTGAGTGAAAGTGTCAAATAACAGGACGGTTACTGAGATTAAGTGAGTAGTGTTCAGCTGGTCTTGTGATTCAAACATGGCAGCTCCCATGTGCGGACCCTCTCCATGTAGAATAAAACAGCTTTTATAAAGTTACTGATATGACTGGAGTCTTAATGTTAATGTGAGTGCTCATGATTTCCTACATACATTGCAAAATTACAATTCATGTCTTTACAAGTTAAACTTTTTTAATGAGGAAAAAATTAATGAGTACACATTTAATGGTTAGCTCTTTTTATATTATTTTTTTTAGCACATTGCTTTTCGGTTGTTAGGGTGTTCTGGGTGGTTGCTGGGGCATTGCTATGTAGTTGCTAAGATGTTCTCAAGTGTTTTAGTGCATTGCTACAGAATGCGGTTGTCGGGTTGTTGCTAGAGAAGTTCAATCCCAGTTTTATATCCCATAAACCAGCAGAATGTTAACATTCCAAAGTTGTTGTTAGGGGTTATGGAAGTTATTAGGAGTCATTGAAAGGTATTGGGAGTTAGGAAATGTTAGTGTCTAAATAATAATAAAAAGAAATACAATAAATACTACAAATAAAGCCCATGCAGCATACATGAATTATTAAACTCAATTTTTATACACACTCAAAACGGTTCATTAATACAATTAAACATTCTACTGAAATATTAAACAACATCATACATAGTTAAACAATTAGGCACAAGATTATAAGGAATCTGGAAAAAGAATGAACTTACAAAGTCATGAATGCAACACTTCCTATAGGAAAAACCACAGCAAGACAGAAGCTCAGTAGCAACACAGAGCACTGAAAATAAAGCTCTTAAAAGTCCATCAAAGTAATTACTATTGGTAAGACTAATTGGTAACACCTAAAGCTCCAGTAGGCGGAGCTAAAGCATTGGGGATTTTCTACATTAAAGGGATAGTTCATCCAAAAATGAAAATTCTCTCATCATTTACTCACCCTCGTGATATCCCAGATTTGTATGACTTTGTCTTCCGCAGAATATTTCAGCTCTGTAGGTCCATACAATGCAAGTGAACGGTGATCAGAACTTTGAAGCTCCAAAAAGGAGATAAAGTCAGCATAAACATAATTCATCAGACTCCACTGGTTTAATCAATGTCTTCTGAAGTGATCCAGTTGGTTTTGGGTGAGAACAGACCAAAATATAACTAAATTTTCACTCAACATCTTGTCATTGCAGTCTCTAGGCACGATCAAGATTTCAAGTTCGATTACACTTCCTAGTGCTTGACGCATGCGCAGAGCGCTAGACTGCGCTATAGGAAGTGTAATCAAGCTTAAAATTATGATCGCCAAGGAGACTGATGTCAAGATGTACAGTGAAAAATGAGTTATATTTGGGTCTGTTCTCACCCAAAACCAACTGGATCACTTCAGAAGACACTGATTAAATGCTGGAGTCTGATGAATTACTTTTATGCTGACTTTATTTCCTTTTTGGAGCTGCAAAGGCCTGATCACCATTCACTTGCATTGTATGGACTGACAGAGCTGCGATTTGCTTCTAAAAATCTTTGTTTGTGTTCTGCAGAGAAAAGAAAGTCATACACATCTGGGATGGCATGAGGGTGAGTAAATGATGAGAGAATTTCAATTTTTAGGTGAACTAACCTTTTAAGTATTTTTCTTGTGGTTTACTCCACCTATTTTTACACAAGCTTACTGTAACTAATAAAGGTATCTTAAGTATGATGATTCTTTATACGACACTGATATACACTATGAAGAATGGGCCAATTGCAACACAGGAGATCACTGCAAATAAAAAAGGAAGGTTCTTGAGGGACATTACTTAATGGCTTTATTGTTGTTGGGCTATCCTGACAGTTGTTCCAGTATCTTAATGCATGGTTTCCCAACCCTGTTCCTGGAGCCTACCCAACAATATACATTTTGGATGCCTCTCTAATCAAACACACCTGGATCAACTCAACTTGTTAGTAGAGACTGACCTGAATCAGGTGTGTCAGATAAAGGCGACATAGTCCTGCACAGGATTCATATCCTGTCAAAGCATGTTCTAAATTTGATGAAGAACTTACTTCTCAGTCTAATAAAACATGTTCTTTAGGTATGCAGTGAGTAGTACAAATACATTCCCAGACATTCTTCATCTGGGAACGTGGACATTGTCCTGTCACCTGAATCTATGATGTACAGTAGTAACAACAACCCCGAAAATAATTTACTCTAGTTTTGTTAAACAAGTACAATTTAACTACAAGGAACACCTTTCGTGGTATATATAGCACTTACAGTTGAAAAGAGCCACCCGTCTTTTTTTTAATTCAGCGCTTTGAAGATGACGTCTCCTCAGCTCCTGTGGCACTATGGGATAGTAAAGTGATCTGTCAGTCCATGCCACAAAGGGTTGTCTGCCAAAAGCTTTTGATTCCAATTTTAATAAATTTGAGGATTTGGTTCAGATACCTGAAGCAGACATATATCCAATCTGGTCTCACAGAATTATGTTACTATACCTACGTTTTTGTCAAATGATTTTTAAGTACCTTGTTGTACATATAACGCAGTTTCCTGGTGAAATGAACACTAGAGGCTCTGCAACAATGACTTTCATTCACTTTCATTCACTTTCACACAAATCACGAGTAAAACAGCAGATCAGTTCACACACATTACTTTAAGCCCTGTTCCTCACACAATGCTATCTAATGACATCTAAGCACTTTTACTACAGTGCATGACTCATTTGAAGCTTGTTTGAAAGAGCTCAAATTGCACGGTAGAGCGTTGCACTTGTATTGCGAAAGATCGTGGTACGAGTCCTAAAGAGCACTCGAGCTGACACATGAGTCGACATGACAGTGTAATAGAAGCACCACAAAATAACATGATGCGTTTTTCGTGTCACATTTGCTTTTATGACACTATCGGTTAGGTTTAGGTTTAAGGTTTAGGGTAGGGAGGTTGATTGTGTTGATTTAAAACTTGATAGAGCATTAACCTTCAAAACCTCACCGTTTTTCATCTTACTTAGTGGCTTTTAACATATGAGGGTATTAGTTTTTAAAAGGGTCATTTTTTTAATCTTCCCTGAGGTCCAATGGTAATGTTAAAGTTTTTTTTTTTTTTTTTTTTTTGTTTATGCACCAAACAGTCACAATTTAGTAATATATGATCATTTTCCACCCTGTTTTTGTCCCTCTGTCTGAAACGCTTGGTTTTGGCCTAAGCGCCTCCTTAAAACTTCAACGTAAACGCCCACTGTAATGATTGGCTAACATCATGCAGCCCCTCAAATTCAGCAAACTCAATCGGAAAAGAATGAACAACCCCACAACATTATAAAACAACATTTCAGGGTTTACACATAACGCACATCCAACACATTGCATCCGAATATATTAAACTGTTCATCTCAAGCACAACTGTTAACACTCAGCACCATAAACTATAAAAAAGTCATGATATTTGAAATATTCATTAATGAAATGATTTACTTATGTTTTTGATAGGGTCCAGGTGTTTTTAACTGCCCCATCCTTCAATAACAGTTCAATAACAAAGCTTGAATCGTTTTATAACTGGTTCACAATACATGCCATGAGCCGAAAAAAACGTGCACACACATAGTCCAGAGCGGTGAAACTAGATGCACAGACATACAGTATGAGTGTACACCTGCACTGAGGTGCAAATCGCTCAAAACACATCAAGTACATGTTTACATACACCAACAATTAAAAATAGCGAAGATGTGCGAAAGAACTCATCCATGATGCATTTGTACTTAAAACAACAAGAGGCAGCAGTTGAATGAAAGAGAATTGCTTCTCCCTTTCAGAGTTGTAACTTCACACCACGTCTTTTAAAAGCGGCGAGACACATGGCAGCGGTCAAAGAGTCTGTGTAGTTCATGTTTATATACAAAATAATTCAAAATAGTCCAGATGGGTCCCCTTTGGTTTTATGTTAGGAATAGTTAGCCACACAAGGCCTGCTCTCTTAACTTGAACTGCGCGCCAATGGGCGGGGCCAAAGGTGCGATGACGCATGTTGTGGGATGTGTAAATTCAAATGAGCAATGTTTCATGATGTCGCGAACAGACAAAACGAGATGTTTCAGCAGGGTGGCAACTATAAATGCTCTTTTTAGACTGGGGAGGAAGTTTTGAGTTCTGAAATTTACAGTGATTTTATAGTAAAGTTACCTCTTATATGTTTAAATATCAAGGAAAATTTGATTCTTCATTTCATGACCCCTTTAATGTTGTTCTTGTTCTACAACTTAGTCAATCCAAGGATGGAGACCACAAGCCTACTTACAAGAGACATGGAGGGATGAGTAAAAAACTTGTGTACTGTATGACATCTGTATCTCCTTGATCTGTCAAAGCAAACTAAAGTTGAACAAAATCCTTGTGTCGGTGGACTGGTGGATGCGGTCCCTAAGCCACTGATTTTGGAAACGCAGGCAAAGCAATAAATTTATAAATACATATTATGATAAATATATTACAATCATGATAAATTATGACACATAGCCCTATCGTTATATATATATATATATATATATATATATATATATATATATATATATATATATATATACACACACACACACACACACACACTACCGGTCAAAAGTTTTGAAACACTTGACTGAAATGTTTCTCATGATCTTAAAAATCTTTTGATCTGAAGGCGTAAGCTTAAATGTTTGAAATTAGTTTTGTAGACAAAAATATAATTGTGCCACCATATTAATTTATTTCATTATAAAACTAAAATTTAATTAAAACTAAAAAGTTTTTAAATTGATGACTTGGACCAAATAATAAAGAAAAGCAGCCAATAAGTGCCCAACATAGATGGGAACTCCTTCAATACTGTTTAAAAATCATCCCAGGGTGATACCTCAAGAAGTTGGTTGAGAAAATGTCAAGAGTACATGTCTGCAAATTCTAGGCAAAGGGTGACTACTTTGAAGATGCTCAAATATAACACAGTTTTGATTTATTTTGGATTTTGTTAGTGACAACATAATTCCCATAGTTCCATTTATGTTATTCCATAGTTTTTATGACTTTACTATTATTCTAAAATGTGAAAAAAAAAATTATAATAAAGAATGAGTAAGTGTTTCAAAACTTTTATTGTGTGTATATATATATATATATATACAGTACACTGAATATTTTTTTCAGGTATTTCCCATTATGCACAACTTGTAAATGAAAGGGAAAAAATGCAATGGAAATGGAAAAATTATGCACAAAAACATTTTATGCTGTTTTAGAGCATAATAAATAAATAAATAAAAGAATGGAAAGATGACAGGAAAAAAGTCCCTGTCATCTTGTTCTCTCCCTTTATGATAACATTAAAACTATTAGTTTTTCTGCTGTTTTGTGCTCTCTATAATCTTTGTGAACTTTCATACAGTATACACATTTACATGCAATACATTTTTGGGACACATTGTTTGTTTGGTGTATCCACAAGTGTCTGACTGGCAAGTTTCTAAAAACTTTAAACTGTTCAGAAACTGTTGACCGCAGTAGGCCTACCACTACCGCTGGTGTTTGCGTTTCATGCTGTTGTTGCACTTGTGGGTGATACTTCTCTTGTTGTGCTTCGATGATTATTAAAGGTGCTGTAAGTGATTCTGTTATGAAATGATATGCAGAAGACGTCCCTATTACCTCTAATATATCATTTAAATAGGTGTCATGAAATAACACACCTGTCTCTGTACCAGCCGTAGGCTCGGTAAACAGCGGGGGAAAAAATGTCTACGTGGTGCAGTCAGATCCTTTATTTAGCCAATCAGAAGACTTTCTGCCTGTCAGTCATTGTGCGTGTACACAGGGCAGCCCATATATGCTTGTACAATGCCGTTACACGCAAAACGCTCAGGAGGACCCATTGGCATCCATCTGCTCCAAAATAACGGACTCAAGTGTGTTTGTGTGTGTGCGCATGTCTTGGAGTTCAGAGATTAGGAAAGAGGGGGTGTGGCTACTTCAAAGACAGGTCTGGTGGAAGTTTCAGAACAGCTAATAGCACCTTTCAATTCCACCATACAAGGAGTGCAAATTATATGTTAAATGTCCGCTCCACGCACATGTGTGCGAGTGAGTAAGCAAGCAAAACAGAGAAAGGCCATGAAGGTGGGAGGGAGCAGCAATGCAGCTCCGATCTGGGGATGCGTTTCCAAAACAACTACGTAACTTACTGCTTAAACACCACAGAATGATGCATCATTGGAAAAATGGACTAGCCTCTCACAACTGTTTTTTTTGAAACCGTAGTAAGTATTTTACACATCCATCGTTCAAACCACGTTGGTTCAACAATATAGAGCTGTTGTTAATGACGTTACGCAGGAGGTGGAGTAATAACTTCTCCGAATATCAAATTATAATAGCTTATTTACACATACTCCAGAAAGATGTTAAATGAGTGAAAGCTGCTGAAGACACGAAAGCTGTGAGCACTATGTAAAGGCAACAGATACATTGGCTGCAATAATGGGGTTTCCCTTAACATCAGACTTCGGGGTTCCCCCGACGCACTGGAGTACATATGCACATGCGCACTCTTCAAAAACAAATAAGAACTTCACTGATGCGTTAACATGGACACAAAAGCCATGTTCTCTGACAGAAGTCGTGTGTTAAAGCACTTCCTCTTTACAGCCTTTAATCACTTTATTGGTCTACGTGACGTTTCAGAATGCCGCTTTCTGAAAACCCCTGGAATAAGTTGTTTTCTTAAGTGCATGTAAATGTGGTCAAAGGGATAAAGGACATATATGGAATAAAAGATTTAGAAGTCTCAGCGAAGTGAAATAATGTCCACACAACAAACAAACAATGAACTATGCTTCTAACCACAGGTGGAAGGCTGTAGTTCAAACCACACAACTTTATGATGCTGTTTGCGAATGTTTGTTGGAACTATGGTTTCAGGATCACCAAATCATTTAACTATGTTAGTAACGGAACTTGCGAACATAGTTGGCCAACGATGCTTTTGGGAAACGCACCCTGATCAGCCTCATTTCTCATTTTGATGTCAAATTGAATATATGCATGTCTACAGAGTTACATGATTGTTGCATGGGGGTGCATGACGACTCAGAAAAACAAATCCTCCATTGATCCGAATTCAAATCTCAGAGCGGGGATGTAATAGATCTCTTGCTGGGTTGTGAAGGAGGAAGTGGGGGCCAGGTAAACAATTGACGTGAGACTTTTATTAACAGCACTTTTCAGTCTAACAAAATGAACGCACACATGAACACGGAATGTGTGCATCGCAATCTCTCCCCTCCGGCGGTCTGGACTGCCCTTATATCTCTCTGCAGCTCTCACTGTAACACAAAAAAGCTATTAGAGATAATTTACCACAGGTGTCAATTCCTCTCCCGGCCTCGCTCTCAACAGACGTCACTCGGCCACATCCCCATCTCCAGGGGAATCTACTAGGAATTAATTGCACCTGTAAAAAGTGTTGATTATTGACACGCACTGTTTGCACTTGCTTAGTGCCCAGTTTACTTAAGGCCACTTAGTAATTTACATTTATGCATTTGGCAGATGCTTTTATCTGAAGCAACTTACAGTGCCCTTATTACAGGGACAATCCCCCTGGAGCAACCTGGAATTAAGTGCCTTGCTCAAGGACACAATGGTGGTGGCTGTGGGGATTGAACCAACAACCTTCTGCTTACCAGTTCAGTGCTTTAGTCCACTACACCACCACCACTCCATAATTGCGTTTTACAATAATTACTACAGTATTACAGTAATAACAGTAATTGCTGCTAAATGCAGTTTGCACGGGCTGATTCTGAGCACTATATAGCAAAGGATGCATCAGGCCACACACTGACACACTTTGGCAGGACTGCACTGTCAGGATAGGCTGGATAGAGAGAAGGTGAGGACTCAATGCAGCGAGTAGGATGGGCTTTATTTTAACTCAAAAATAAGCAAAACAAACAGAAACTACTCCGAAGGGGAAAACTCCAAGGTCCAGGGCAGAACACTGCAGACAGATTGGGCTCGATGAACCAGGCTGGAACAGACACGACAGGGCACGACAGGAATCAACAAGGAAGACACCTAACAGGGTGAACAACCACAATGAAATGACACAGGACAGAAAATAAATGGAGGTTAAATAGGGAAGGAACTAAGGAGGGTAATTAGGGAAAGCAGGTGAGGCAAATTAACTGATAACAAGGTAACAAGGGGCTGGGCCCTTTTAAAAATTAATTTTACTGCCTACTTTCATCTGGCGGTAAAACTCAAGGTAAATTACGGCAGGCATTTTTGTGAATGTAGCACGATCTATAATAATCCTAATTTACATAGAAAGGAGGTGTGTTTGTGGGGAAAATAATGACAATGGCTTTATTGAATTATTTAAGACGCAGCGCAATTCCAACGCTAAAATGGCGCAACTGTTTAGTGAAATCGCCCTAAAATGTTTTATGGGCAGTTTTATGCTCACTGGGCCTCATTCATGAAACTTTCGTAAATATATGAGTACATTTGGAGTAATCTGGGCATAAAATGGACCTACTCGAAAACTTTCTGCCGGATTCAAAAATACTTTGTACTCCCCAGATTTTTAGTAAAATGTGTGTATGTTGTGAATTCCATACATTCATAAATAGGGTGTGTGTGCACGTTCATTCACAATTATCAGAATCCATGCTCATGAAAACCCCATATAAGGAAGGCACAAGACTTGCTTGTAAATGCTGTTAATATCTATGTGGAACAGTAATGAAATCGTATTTATGAATAAAGTGCATTCACATTGTAAAATTTTGATTTAGCAAACAACAACAAACAACAGCATCTCAAAGAAATCGCATGTTTTGCTGTCATCAGAGGCTCTTTTGTGAATCAAACAGTTCAAGATGTCAATAAAAATGGTTCCCTATCTGTCACTTTTTTTGTGGAATTTTCATGCCACTCCCCCAGACATACGGGTAAAAAAGGAGCTGGCTCGCAACCACTCATTCAGATTTTTTTTCTTCAGAGCAGAGCGGTTGTGTTCAGCAAGCTGAATCCTCTGCCGTTCCATTCACCTCTAAGAAACTGTTGTCCAGTTGGGGCCAGCTCCTTTTATACCCGTATGTCCTGGGGAGAGGCATGCAAATTCCACTCAGCAATTCCCATTGGCCTTTTCTGAAAGATCAGAGGTGTTTGGGGCTCCCAAAGTTGACCCCTAGTGTCACTACATCAACACAACGTCTCGTTCCCTCCATCAGGGAACAGAGGTTACGAAAGTAACCAGGACATTTGACATCAGTGTAAAACATGTTCAGTTTACGCCAGGAGGAGGATGTCCACCACCATTAACCTTCTCTGGTTCAGTTCGCAGGTCATCGCCAGCATCATTTGTGAAACTTCTCAGGTAAATCATGATGGTAACAGTAATATACTTGCAACTGGAAGAATCTTCAGAGAAATTAAAAGAATGCCTGAAGATGATCTTTGACCGAAACCCTGTAAGATAGATATTACAGATTTGCAAGCTATACAACAGTGTGCAGGCTTTTTCTATTTTTTCCCCATTGTATTATGTATGCACCTGCGTATTTGTGTGTTTATTCATGGGTTTAACAGAATTAGCATTGACCATATGCTATCAACTGAACATGATTTACCGATGCCTATTAAACTATGAAACCTAAATTAAAGAGATCATATCAAATAAAAATAAAAAAACTATCCATCCAGTCATGTTAGAGGGCATTCTGTAACATCCGAGGTTGTTACCCCTCCTACCAACCACCAGAGGGAGCCCTCTCCCGAATACTAACTCTGTACCGTTTCTTCGTTGGTGACTTCCTGTTTGAACTATATAAATACCATACTGTTCCGTTTTGATTTTGTGAAGTATTGCCAGTTTACCCTGCAATACCAAGCATTTTTCCATTGCCATTGCTGATTGTTCTCTTGTTATGACCATTGCCTGTTTTCCTGGATTTACTGCCTTTGGATACCCCTTTGTTTTGTTTGCCTTGTTGGACTGTCTTTTTGGTTTATTGGATTATACTGCCTGCTTAACAACTACCTCTATTTGCCTGCCGATTTGGATTGTTTGCTTGTGTACTTTAATATACTTCCTGCACATGGATCCTAACACCGTCTCCGTGGCCAGTTCGTTACACATTTATTAGAAAAAGAAAAAAAAAAATCACAGGCAAACTGCATCTTTCCATGAACCTTTCACCCCATGTCAAGCAATGTAATTTCTCCTGGAAAAAACTATACTTCGAAAAAATAAATGCAAGTAGAAAAGAAACGTTTCTAAATAACAATAGGCTATGGTTTAAAAATCTTTTTTCTTTTCTTTTTTTTTTTTTTTTTTTGGACTAATTTATGTTATTTTTTTTTAAGGTTCATTTCACTCATTAAATTTGTAGTTAATTTTTTCATGACTTTTATATTTCACTTTTATCAAAATGTAGTCATGGCAGTTTGCCTGAAAGAACACAACACGTTCAGATGTCTTGCGCATGATTTACATGTGGTTCGGGAGCAGGTATAAATTTTGTTCGTACCAACGAACGTTTTGAAAATATGAAAACTTTCATGATCCGAAAATTTATGTCAGAACGGCTTTATGAGAGATTTACATAAAAATTTGTTCTGCTCGTGTTTCATGAATGAGGCCCATTGGACACATTTGTACACTGGATAGTAATTTTAATAAAAACTGATAATTGCAAGGATTCATACCTATGGATGGAAATCTGCCCCAGCATTATCTGTTAAATAATTTTTTAAATCATCATTTAAACGACTGTGATTTGACCAATCCTGACCAGTGCTGAAAAAATTTACCACATGACACATGACACCACATGACAGTGCTGTCTATGTGCTGTTTCAGCAGTTGTCTGAACCTCTGGTTAACAATTTACAACCAGTTAATTATACTGAAAAACTTGAATGACCACTGAATTAAAAACCGACCTTAGGCAATTCAAAAATTGTCATCTTGTGGTGCCCCTCTGGACATGGTGCCCCTGGGCATGTGCCCAGTTGCCCATATGATTAATCCAGCCCTGGCTGCACCATACGGTAATCAAAATTTAAACTGAAATTTTGAAATCATGTACCCACCCTCAAATCACTCGAAACTCACATGACTTTATAAAGGAGTTTGAATAGAATATACAATATAATATACAATATTTGTATAGAATACAGAATATAAGCTGGTCTTTTCTAAGGAAAATGCATGATGAATACTAACTGTCAAGTTCAGTTGAAATTCTACTTGGTTTATAAAAAAGTGGTAACACTTTATAATAAGGTTGTATTGGTTAACATAAGTTAACTAACAGGTATCATGAACAAACAATGAACAACACTTTAACAGAATTTACGGACCCACTTTGTACTAGGTGTCATCTTGCACTTAAACTGACACCTAACGGCTTGGATGCAGCATCATTTACAGGACAGTTACTGAGATTAAGCGAGTAGTATTCAGCTGGTCATGTGATTCTAACATGGCAGCCCCCATGTGCGGACCCTCTCCATGTAGAATAAAACAGCTTTTATAAAGTTACTGATATGACTGGAGTCTTCATTTTTATGTGAGTGGTCATAATTTCCTACATATATTGCAAAATTACAATTCATGTCTTTAGGAGTTAAACTTTTTTAATGAGGAAAAAATTAGTGCACCTTTAACTACTATGTATTAAAGCATTTGATACAATGTACTATTATGAGCCTGTGTGTTGTTGCATTGTACTTACATTTAAAGTACCTGCATTTAATTCTGTAGTTAAACTGTTAACCTTACCCCTAAGCCTAACCCTACCCCAACCCTTAACCCTAACACTAACCCTACTTCAAAACCTGCCTGTACCTCAACCTCAGTAGCAGCAACATGTAATTACACAATAAGTACTTTCTATTGCATGTATTTTAATGTCAGTACAAAGTAATTAAAGACACCTAATATAAAGTGGGCCAAAGTGATTAATCTTCAGTAATTTTACTTTCACATATATTAATACATGTTTAAAGTAAAAGCTTAAAAGTATATCTTAAGATTAGCCAATATTAGGGGCATGTGTAGCTCAGCGAGCAAAGACGCTGACTACCACCCCTGGAGTCGCGAGTTCGAATCCAGGGCATGCTGAGTGAATCCAGCCAGGTCTCCTAAGCAACCAAATTGGCCCGGTTGCTAGGGAGGGTAGAGTCACATGGGGTTACCTCCTCATGGTCGCTATAATGTGGTTCTCGCTCTCGGTGGGGCATGTGGTGAGTTGTGCGTGGATGCCGCGGAAAATAGCGTGGGTCTCCACACGTGCTATGTCTCCACAGTAACGCACTCAACAAGCCACGTGATAAAATGCACGGATTGACTGTCTCAGACGCGGAGGCAACTGAAATTCGTTGTCCGCCACCTGGATTGAGGCAAGTCACTATGCCACCATGAGGACTTAGAGTGCATTGGGAACTGGGCATTCCAAATTGGGGAGAAAAGGGGAGAAAAAAAAAAAATATTAGCCAAGATTAATAAATGCTGAGAAAATATATTGTTCATTTTTAGTTCATGATATCAAATGCATTTACTAATGTTAACAAATAGAACATTACTGTAAAGGAGAAAAAACAATAGATTTGGTCAAGATTTAAACCTGGGTTGAAACTGGGATTTGAATCAATTTTCATCAGTTTCTTTAATTTTCAAGTTCCAATTTCTGCTAATGTAGAGGGTAACTTAAGAAGCATATACGTTGTAACATATGGCCAGTGAAATCTCATCCCCCATATTCTAAATGTTGTCATGCTTGCAATGTGTGTAATTTATAATTGTGTGCATGCACTGAGCTTCATGAACTCTTTAGCTAAACAATATCTTGCATTTTTGCAATACAAATGCAATTTTTATTTCAAATGAATTGTTGTTGTTTATCGAGTTTTGGCAGTCATATCACATATAATCTCAAAAGCTTTAAGTATATCCAAGTTGACCGTCCATCTTCACAGATGATCCTGTGTTAGTCCACATCCGTAGCTCAAATAACATGAAGTACATCAGTCAATAAACATCATCTGTCAAAAATAAACATGCAATTTGTGGTGAATACATCTCTGTTATGTTCTGATTTCACCACAAATGTGTTCTGGACATTGCCATGGCAACATGAATTGCACTACAGTTCCCCAGAGTTTTGGAAACACACACACATTCACCCACACACACTCAAACACAAATAAGCTAACAAATGGTAATAGATACTGAAATAATCATGCACTGCTATCCAATAAACACAGCGTCAATAGAGGACACTACGGTCAGCTACTTTCAGTCTAGATTTACCTCCAGTGAGAGCAAATGAGTTCTGAGCACTGAGTGTGTATACTTGCATAATTCATTTAGTAATTGCACACTGTGCAAGGTTATATAAAATTCCAAGAATAATTTTCAAATAAATGACTTATGTTTTATAAGTCAAGCAAGCGTTTGCACCATAGACTTACATTACTGCATTGTCAAGACATTCTTTTTTTGTTTTGTTTTTTTAAACTAAGGGAGTCAAAATTATTTTCTGTGGTAGTATAGCTATACATAGATCTTAGGATTTAAGCTTGCCTTAAAAGGAATATTCCAGGTTCAATACAAATTAAGCTCAATTGACAGCATTTGTGGCATAATGTTGATTACCATAAAATAAATTTTGACTTGTTCCTCCTTTTCTTAAAAAAAAAAAAAAGAAAAGAAAAAAAAAAAGAAATCTGAGTTACAGTGAGTCACTTACAATGGAAGTCAATGGGGCCAATCCGTAAATGTTAGAATACTTACTGTTTCAAATGTATAGTCACACAATGTAAACAATATGCTTGTTAACATGATTTTAGTGTGATAAAATCACTTACTAACCTTTTCTGTGTAAAGTTATATCCACGTTTACAGCTACGTTGCCCTGATGACGTAACTCTGTATACCCCAATACCGTAGAAACTGTTTTAAACAACTTTACAGATCAAATAATACAAAAGTTTTAACAGAAGAATTTATCTAAGTGCTTTTATAAAATATAAGCTTCACATTTCTACCATTTAACCCTCAAAAAGTTCACTTCCATTGTACATGCCTCACTGTAATCTCGAATCTGCTTTATTAACCCCTTAAACTCAATGGGGGTACTATATCACGAAAAAAGTTTACTCTTAAAACGTTAAAGTCTCCATATACATAAGTCAGGCATATGATGTATCATTTGAAAGCTTAGAATCTGAACTTTTCAGAGATAATCACTTCTGTATTTATGTTACTTAAAATAACAAAATAAGGCCTCAAAACATTCACATAAAAAAATTAGCGCCCCCCCCCCCCCCCCCCCAGAGGTAATGGGATAGAAATATTTACATGAAAATAAAAGTCCTTCACATAGCACCTAATTTATTTTGTTGACCTAACACCACAGTTTGAAAGAAAGTGAAATATGATTTCTGAAAGTCATCAAATACAGAAGTCTCTTTTATGCTCCGATAACTGCTGCTGTAAAACCCAAATAGCCAAAAACTTTATATCTGCTTTTATCTTGGGAAGTTTTCTAAAAAATGAGCCATTTTTAATTGTTTTTAAATGAACTTGCTTAGCTGAATAATCCAGTGCTATATCTTAGATGTCCAGAACAAAATATGTCATCAAGAAGGAAAAGCATGCAAAACAAACCATCAGAAAATCATCTTCTAGTCCATTCAGAGGCCGAGATATTTGATGAAATAAAGAGGGTGGTGCCTGAACTGAAAATTAGACTGAATGTCTAGCACATCTGTGAGGGCTAAAATTCGTTAGAGTGCCACCTACATTTCAGATCTGTATATTGTGATGGAATGTGATAGAGATTTTTCTAGTGCTTACTGCTAGTGGAATAAAATGAGAATTTTCAAAGTGAGGCAGAGTGAACAGAACATTTTTTGCAATTATTCCACAGTATGTGTGAATGGTGAGCTTTAAAATTTGAGTGTGAAAAATTGCGGGCGGCAGCCCAAAAATCCACCAACTTTTTTGCGGTAATCAACATTATGCCACAAATGTCTAATGAGCTTAATTTGTATTGAGCCCAGAATATTCCTTTAAACACCAAACATAGACAACATTTGTGCTTCCAATCTAAACAGTACACTTCTGCTTGCTGATTTGATACTGTGGTACTGATTGCCCAGGTGGCGGTAGATGACACATTTTTATACTACATCGTTTACACATGTTGTATTCTGGTTAGAAGTACACCTTATTTTCTTTGTTCTTAACTTCAGTTCTTTACATTTTTGCCATCTTTCCATTGACAAAAGTGGGGCCGACTTTGCATGTGGCACATTTCTGTGTTTTCCAGTCAGCAGAAAACAGATGAGGTGGAACTGGCAGAGAAGGTGCACATGGCCAGCATCAGAGTGCCAGAGGGAGAGAGCCGCCAAATGGCACGCCCGTTCCCTGGGCCAGCTGGGGGGTGGGTGAGGGGAGGTATGGTGGGGGGTAGATGGGATAGACTATGGAGAGGGGGTCTGCATCATAAATTCCACAACATCTGTTCAATGGTACAGTCACCACGGAGGCTACTTTTGCTGTGCAGTGAAGCTGGTTAATTGTTTATTGTGTGGAATGATGGTGGTGAGCATGAAGGAATGGAGCAAGCAGTACAACAATGTGGAAGACAAATTTTGAGAGAAGTATCACTCACTCAAGATTTTGATACATTCAGAATAGAAATATCATTAATTATTATGAAGTCTGACTAATACTGGAAATTGGCATTTCATGAAAGGCTATGAACCCTTTTCAGGGATTGAGTGCATTTACATGTCTATGTAAACATTTTAAAAACTGAACAATGGAAGGGAAAATACATATTTTGATTTTTTAATTATTCTGGTTCTCTCTAGTTTTGACGTCAAAACAGAAGTAGACACACAAGACACATGCACACTGAGCAGCTAAAATCATTGAAATGCAAAGCGAAATCAGAGTAACAGGCAAAAATCTACAGTAGGAGTGCCGGTCTGGTTTATGAAGCTTCCTCAAAAAGAAAAACAGCATTGAAATACTGGCTCCCTTTTAATTCATGAGTGTAAATTTGAATTAAAATGGACATGTCCAAGAGGATGTTGAATTGGAATGTAAATTGAGATGACAGGATGTGGAATACTGAGTTGCAATTCAAAGAAATTTAACACAGTCACACAACAAATGAATTAATTTAGTTCAACACAAATTTTGCAGCACATTTTACATACAGCAGCACAAATTGTCTGCCACACCACACTTAATCCTAACTCATAATTTCACATTGTTTGATTCTATTTCTGGGAAATATAGTGATCTTCCATCAGGTCCATAACATTTTACTACACTTACAATATCAATTTCTTTGAATTTCATTTCATTTTAATTCTACCTCTTCTACCAAATTATTGTAATCAAATTTGGCACCCTGTTTGCAACCTCAGTTCATATAAAAAAAAGTTTTTCTTTTTTTTAAGGCATTTTCAATTTCATTCTGAATGGTACACAACCAGTGTCAGAAATTAATCAAAGGGGCAATATTATTATTATTATTTTTTTTTTCTTATAAGGGCATTATTTTTCTATCCATTTACAACAAACTGTGTCTCATCCGCTTATGTCAAAAACATAAATTTAATCAATCCATAAATAAAGATTCTCAAGATTGAGAATTTATTACATCTTAGAGAGAATTAATCAATTTTATGCCATAATATGTATTACTAGGGCTATAATCAGATAATAAGAGCTATAGCAGATATTACAAATAAGACACAGAATAATTCATTTCGATGGCATTTGATGCCCCAACATTTGGAATTTCGGGGGCATTTTTGTAATTTTTGGTAGCATTTTTGCCCTGAGCCCCCTTAATTTCTCACCCCTCCCCACTTTATATTACGGTGTCTTTAACTACTATGTACTAACATTAAAATACATGCAATACAATGTACTTATTGTGTAACGTTGTTCTGCAATATTCTCACAAGATTCACATTTGCTGCAACTGAGGTTGAGGTACGAGTAGGTTTAGATTAGGGTCGGGGTAGGGCTAGGTTAAGGATTAAATGTAAGGTTAACAGTGATGTACTGATGTACAGTGGCAAGAAAAAGTATGTGAACCCTTTGGAATTTGCTGGTTTTCTACATTAATTGGTCATAAAATGTGATCTCATCTTCATTAAAGTCACAAGTATAGACAAACATAATGTGCTTAAGCTAACAACACACAAACAATTATAATCTTTTATTTCTTCAACACGTTCCATTAAACATTCACATTGCTGTGGAAAAAGTAAGTGAACCCCTAGGTTAAAGATGCCAACAAAAGCTAATTATAGTCAAACCTGGCATCCAATTAATGAAATGAAGGTGTGGGTTAGAGATACTTTGACTTATAAAAGCACTCAAACATTTTGAGTTTGCTATTCACAAGAAGCCTCTGCTGATGTGGACCATGCCTCACAAGAAATAGATTTTGAAAGACCTACAATCAAGAATTGTTGCTTTGCATAAAGCTGGAAAGGGTTATAAAGTTAAATTGAAGAACTTAGATATTCATCTGTCCACAGTTAGACAAACTGTCTATAAATGGAGACGATTTAGTACTGTGGCTACTCTATCTAGAAGTTGCCGTCCAGCCAAGATGACTCAAAGGCACACCGCAGAATGCTCAGTGAGGTAAAAAAGAACCCTAGAGTGACAGCTAAAGACTAAAGAATCATTGAAATGGGTTAACATCTCTGTTCATGGGTCTTCTATACAAATAATATTAAATAAGCATGGTGTCCATGGCAGGACACCATGAAGGAAGTTGCTGCTTTCCAACAAAAACATTGCTGCGTGCCTGAAGTTTGCCAAGTTTTGCATTGTGAATACATGTTTCACCACTGTAATTAAATACAGATACTTTAAATGTAAGTGCAATGCACCAACACCTACATTGTATCAAATGCACCTAATATAAAGTGTCCTCTGACCCGGTGCACAACCCTGAAAAGACTAGTTTAATTTGTTTACATCACCACATTGTCAGCTTAGTTGTAAGCATAATCTGTGTAAAATTGTGCATATAAACTCATGTTCACAGTAGACACAGTAGAACTCTTGGGACATTCTTGCAGTTTGTGTTCTTTCTATCCATATACTGTATTTATTTACAATTTCTTTTCAGTCCAGCACAAAAAAGTACAAACTTAATTTTCAACTGGAAGAGAATGGCACTAGCAAGACCAAGGTCATGGGTTTGATTCCCACAAAACACACTTTAAAATTAGCTTTACCTTGAATGCAAGTCGCTTTGGATAAAGTGTCTGCCAGATGATTAAATGTAATAACCAGATTTTATTAACCAACATATCTGTGCAAGAAATCAACCCCAAAGATGCAATGATATCTCATCAAAGAATTACCATAACACAGCTTGGGGGCACACACACACAGGCCTACACAATGCTATACACATTGATTTGATAGGCACACCGCTGAGGTCATTGGAGCTTCACCTTTCTGAGACAGTGTATGGTATGGTTCACACACACTCACACACACTCACACACACGCACACACACGCACACACACACACACACACACACACACACACACACACCAGTGCCTCCTGGCACAATCAAACCACCACCACCCTTCCATATTATCCCCTCTGCGCTCCGTGCCAGCCCCCAGTCTTCACAGTGTGTCATGCCATCTGGTGCCCCCCCTACCCAAATCCTCCACCCCCCCTCACATGTATACCCACAATTCATCTCTCTCTGCTGTCTCTGAGCATGAGCCAAACAGGAGGCTTTCCCTCGGATCACTACATCCTCTCAATCGCCCTAAACAAATGCTCACACACTCACAATCATACACAACTCACAGACATGACCTCACAGAGACTCATACACCTTGTAACCAAATGCTTGTAGCTGATAATATCCAATCACTTGTGTGTAGACACATGTAGCATATGACACAAACACATACTACATGACTAAATTGACATGCATTTATTTCACAGATAAGGTATACTTTATCAGTTGTATTATATTTGACCTTGGCATTGATGGTGTGGTGCTCTACAAATATAAAATAAATATAAAGTTACTTTCTTACATGTTCTGAAGCAAATATGAGTGGTGGCTGCCATGATGCTAGTGTGCTCTGAATGGTTGTTAGGCTGTGTTGGGGAGGTGCTGTTAGCCCACCCCAAAGTCTCACACAACAGCAAAATATGGTTGTCAGTCCTGTTTACGAGTGCTAAATACAGTTACGTTCACACACAGTTCAGTTATTGAAGGTGCATTCAGTACGTTTTTAGCTGGCTCTTATTTGTCCCAATAGTACCAGGGGTTTTGGACTTTGACACCTATCGTCATGGATGCACAAAGCTAGTTTACTAACTGCTGCCGCTTCACACAAAGATGTTTGTTTATGTTCTGTTTTGGTACTTTGACTCTCCGTCTCATACTACACGCATCTGTATAATGGACATTCTTGGATTCAATCCAAAGAATTTTCATGTGTTGTTGCTCAATGGACTGTGACCGGACTGCTGTGACTCGCGTGGTCTCTGCTGGCCGTGACTGTCATGTGTTCACACTTGTCGCTTGATGTCACGCCGTTTATTTATGATCTGGTGCATGAGAGCTGCAGGTCTCAGTGGTTTGTTTCATCACTCCAGTAGGGACCTCTTGTTTGGACATTTTATCTTTCCACTTGCACTCATTCTGTTTGGACTGTCTGGTGGATCACACACCTGCTGAAAATGCATCTTTTTCTCTATGCTTTGGCCTTCCATCCACACTGAGACTGCGTGTTTGACAGCGAAAACTGAGCTTTTCGAAAACACTCTTCCAAGTGGATAAATTTGAAAATGCAATCTTTGCATTGTAGTGTGGACAGGGAAAACAGAGATATCTGAAAACGATTTCATATTTGTTGTCATGTGAAGCAGTCATGTGACCGTTTCAACCCAAAACAATCAAGATAGTGGCCCATGTTGTAGTGGTTTTGTTGTTCCTGCTTTCCGCTTTGAAAGTGCTGTTAACCTCCTGAGACCTGAGCCTTTATTGATTTGTAACTAGTAGCATCTAATAAACATGCAAAAAAAATTCTAGAGCAAATAGTCTTTCTAAAAAATTGATGGCAACATAGTATGTGGACAGCAGGTCTAGGCTATGACATTTTAAATAATATCAAGCTATAGAAAGTTTCCACCAAATTGTTTATGTTTCCAGGAGTGTTGGTTATTCATGTTTTGTTTTTTTAAGTAATGGCTAGCATCATCAAATCACTGCCAACCATGTTAAAATATAATTATACTTTATAAATTCTGAATCTATGTACTGATTACCATTGTCCCTTGTCTGCCAAACACATTGAGTGGTCCAAACATCATCTGCAGCCTGAAACTGAACTTTTGATAGGAAGTTCGGATTGAATGCACTTGAGCTGCAAAGAAAACTATAGGATGCTCCTTTGCTCCCTATTCAGTGAATGACTTTAGAACGACTTAAAAGTGTGCTGTCTGTCTGCACTGGTCGCAGAACAGAACAAAGTTCGCACAAGGTTAAAGATAAATGTTACTTTGTACAACCTTCACAAAGCATTTTTTCAAAGGTGACGAAAAATGTACTCCGAATTGCTGTCCGGCGATTAGGGTTTCCACCCATCCTGTAAAATACAGGATCTGCCTGTTTTTAAATTTGTCCTGTATTTTAAGCTGGTCAGATGGCGTCAAGGTGAAAGTGTTCAAGATTGTTAATTTAACCTTGATATTCGTTGTAAATGTTGCCTAATGCGGGTAAGGGATCGTCTAAAAAGTCACACATTGTGCTAAAACGTCCTAATACTGTCAAGGTATTAGGTTGTAGACATGACCCCCCCCCCTCCTTTATTCTACAGCTCCAAATGTGGCAACCCTACCCGCGACAGAACACGAGAACAATTGTGTTTCAGACCATTTGAAATGCTCTACCGGCGACGGAACATTAGAACAATTGCATTTTAGACCATTTGAAATGCTCTATGTTCACACTGCCTTTTTAAAGCATGTTCCAAAAGTTTTTCGTCCACAGTCAAATGTATAAAAGCAATTTAATTTCCCTTACTATACATGCAAAAAATATCCATTCCATGTATGGTCTGAGACACAATTGTCCTTGTGTTCAGTTGCCAGGCAGCAAACTTCCCATTGCCTTAAAAGGAATGCATTGTGAAGGTTGTACAAAGTAACATTTATCTTTAACATTTGTAGGGCTTTACTGGTTGTTTAGATCAGTGTTACTATCAGAAATAATTAATAATTATTTCTTTAGTTATTAATTAATATTTAAATTAATTAATTGAATCTAACTCATTAAAACCTCATATGGGGCTCCAGTAAATGTAGTGCACTACGTTTAGGAGAAAGTTTGGTTATTAGCAATAATTAATAATTATCAAAGATAATTATTAATTATTAAAATCAATACAACATTGATTAGAATCAATGTTAGCTTTTTTAATCCTTTAAATCAACAATTATCAAAGATAATCACCAATCATTAACATCTATGATACATTAATTAAAATTAACACTAGCTTATTGATCCTTCAAAATCAACAATCGTCAAAGATAATTATCAATTATCAAAAATCAATAGAATATTAATAAGAATTAACATTGACGGGGCACCACCCTGGAATCAGGGACTAATAACCAGATAGTAAAACAGTCTCAATATTAGATTGTTTTCTTAGGAAAATCGACATCCGAAGAATATCGATTTTCGGGAAAAAACAATGAATGAAGGCTTGAATCCGAGCGCTGACATCCTGTCAGCATGACATAGGTGTATGCAAAACAAACCAAAACACTTCTCTTTGTAATATAACAAAGTTTATTTATGCAGTAATATCAATTAATAATTAATACAATGCAGTCAATAAACTTCCGACTTACAACTACAAACTAAACAGTGATATGATTAGATATGGAAATCAAAATAATCCTATAACACATGAGAGTGTGTGTGTGAGAGTGTGTGTGTGTGTGTGTGTGTGTGTGTGTGTGTGTGTGTGTGTTAGTACGAGAGAGAGAGAGAGAGAATTTAGTGACAGCCCCAAAGCCGATTTCGCGATCGCAGGAGAGAAAGCAGCTGTTAGTTTATCACTCAGAGACGCGGTGGACGGCTTGTAAACCGGCCCGCGGTCTTTGATTCTTTAATGGATAAACTCAATGTGCTGGTCTCACCCGCGATGGCGGAAATGCACAACAGTCCAATGTGGTTGGACTACAATACAGCAAATCAAATTCGTGATAATTAATACCCTGAGTATTAATAATGAGCGGACATGGCGGTCCATAAACTGTACAAGCAATAATCTTGATACACAAGAATAACACACTAAAATATTCTATCTCTGCCCAGAAGTAAACCTCTTACTTGAATCACATGTGGATGCAGAATGTGTGTTCATCCATCCTTTAACTCAGACTCAGTTCCTCGAGGCTCGGGTGATGATGGGAGGCCGTTTCCTCACTCTGTCAGCGGGCAGTACAGCTGCTGATTCTCGGCGGGCTGGCAGAGAAATCAGCAATGTCGACTTGATTGAAGATGGAAGAGAAATCTTTTATCACTTCACTTCTGCAGGCAAACAGATGAAGATGCGGATTGCTCGGCGGTCTCCTTTGGATCCGTTAGAGTGTTCGGTGGAACACAGAGTAATCTAAACTTGTCCAGCGAGATGGAGATTGTATGGCCACAGTTTCAAGTCGGATGTTACTTCCTTGTGCCACAAGGCTGCACCTGCTGCATTTACGTACAGCGGGCAAAGTTGCTGGAAGCAAATCCCGGAAGCATTTCAGAGGTATTTCTACTCCTGATGATGACATGGTTGAGGTGCGTTCTGTCGTGTGCCTCATCCAATAGGAGTTGAGAGTTCGATCCTTTGGTGAGCAAGGCTTCATGGGATTTGTAGTCTGTTTTGGACTCCCTTTGTTTGATTTTGGTGCGGTTTTTATCAGTAAGATTTATGACTTGTTATGTGGGAGCCTGAGTTAGATTTTACGACTGTGTTAGGCCTGCCTTTGTCTTCTATCTGAATACGTGAGGCCCAACACATTGCTATCAAAGTGGATAGCAGGCACAACAACACCGCTACAACATGGAATGCCATCTTGATTGTTTTGACTGAATGGATTACATGACTGCTTCACATGACAACAAATACGTCATCGTTTTCAGATATCTTAGTTTTCCATGTTCACACTGTTATGCGAAGACTGCATTTTCAGATTTATCCACTTGGGAGAGTGTTTTTGAACAACTTAGTTTTCAATTTACAAAAATGTTGTCTTAGTGTGGACAGACGGCCAAAACATAGAGAAAAAGAGGAGATTTCAGACGAAAATGTATTAATGTGGACGTGGCCTAAAAGCGCTTTATAAAGTAAACATATTGTGGCAAGTGGCATGAAGTAAAATGCAAAATGCCAAGTTTTAGATTTACAAATGTACCCGACTACGCCACCCTGAGAATTTCACTTAGGGAATTTATCAAACCATTAGATGACTATTAACCCCGAAAGGATCACACAGGTTCGTTCCACCAATGAAAAACAAGAGACATGGGTAAAGTCACATAAAGGTACAGCTTTTATTATATACAATGCACAGAGAATAAAATTGATCAAATAAAATAAAAAATAAAAAATAAATAAAACAGACTGGTTATTGCAGACAGAGGGTCAAATATGTGTTGTAGCAGCTCTTTACCACCCTTCCAAGGCAATGGGGACAAAGCAAAGAAACACAATTAGGCTGCACAATAAGACACAATTACCAAGCATACAGGGCTGAGGCTTACCAGAAAAAAGGGCAGGCTAGCAAGGGACTCAATGGGTCCCAAAGAAACACCATTCACATGGGCACGTGCACAAATACACACACACACACACACACATACACACACACGCACGAGACAATAGGTTGCACACTAGCCAAACTGCTAACAGCAAGCTTGCAAATGACACATACCTTTCAGGTGGTAAGGTCCGGCCCTTGAAAGGATGGCCAATAAGTTAATCACACCCCAGTGGCATGCACTAGCCTTAATATAGACTAAAGTTTGGAACTAATTGGTCAACCAATCAATGCAACAAAAGAGGCATGTCAAATAAGGACTACAGGAATATGACAGCCTGTCCTGTTACAATCTACCCCAAGCTTTTGCATCATCGTCCCGATGATGAACCAAAAACTAAAGTTCAAGGAGATCAATCCAAGGGCCTGAAAAGGGAAGAACAGAGGACAAATTAAAACTCTTGGCCCATGCCTAGACAATGACTTGTGGGGTTGTACCAGTAACCTTCAAGGCAACTTGGACAATTACAACAGCTAAAATCTTCACCAGTTAAAACATATGACTCTGTCCTTCAAACCAGTTTTAGAAACAAATATAAAAGCTTAGGTATTGGCAGCTTGATGCCATATCCAATCATGAGTCCATACCTTAAAATGGCTCCAAAAACTACAATACAGTTGTGCATTTGCGACTTAATGTCATTAAATGACAAACTCAAGACAATCTTAAACCCACCCAATACAATGTTTCAAGAAACCACCATGACACAGCTAAGACATTGGCTACACAATCAATCCTGACCCCTATTTCACGGTGTTTCCAAGAAAATACAGTACAGTTAAACATTGGTAGCTTGACGCCATAACCAGTGACAAACATTAAGTGTAGCTTGACCCTTCAACCCCGAACGTTTCAAGACACAACTGTGGTATAGTGAAGGCATTGGCTGTTTAATGACAAAGCCAATCCTGACCTCATACACAGTGTTCAAGAAAATTTGCTCTGGGACGTAGACACAAGTGAAATACGCATATACAAAGCAAGGCACATAAACCACCCTCAATAAAAATGATAAGATGATATGGGTAAAGAATAGCACAGACTCTTAGTTTAATGGGTTTCCCACCCAAACAAGGACTCTACAGTATAATGTGAACCAGTCTGTACAACACTACCTTTTAATGCTCCTGCAGGGCTACATCAACTAGAGAGCACCAGTGACTGGCAAAATCCTTTTGCACCCCCCATCTACTTTATATACCAGTAATACCCATCTACTTACTCTAGGTGGAGCTGGGGTCCGGTATCACAACTGGTGACTTGACACAATCTTTCATTATCGGCCATAACTACAGGCCTCAATAAAACTTACCAACAGGTGGGGAGCAATGCAGAGGAGGCCACCAACGGACACAAGGGGACCAAAAAAGTAATCTCCCATCCAAAACCATACACTGCTGTTTTGCTTCCAGTGCCTACAGAAAAAAAAATATTATTTACCCACACAATACAGTGAATCTGATCTAAATTTATCGAGTACAAACACACACAAAAAAATGAATACCCACGTCTCAGCCTAATGGTGGATCCTGCCGACAACGCCAGATTGTGGTGGAGTGGCATGAAGAGTTTCTAAATTAGATAATATGAATAATTCCAACTACGCCACCCTGGGAATTTCACCCAGGGAATATACACAGATTTGGAATTAAATCCATGAGCAAAAAGGTCACACAGGTCCATTTCCATCAATGAAAGGCAAGAGACGTGGATACCACTACAAAATTATATTCCATTTTTATTTGTCACACAATAAAAACAGTAAAAACATTGAAAAAAAAACTGTGGCACTGAAGTTTTGGAACTGCTGGAATTCACATCCAATAACAATCACTAATAACATACTCAAATACACTCTTTGACACCCATACAACACTAAACTAAACAGAGTTGAGGCTTACCAGAGGCTTACATTAGCAGGGAGCAACTAATTGCAGAGGTTATCTGTCCTGTAAAACACCACAAATCACACGTGCATTTAAGTGCCTAAGAATGATATGGTGATGAGCACAGCACAGCACGTAGTGAAGAAAAACCTCCACCAGGTACAGAATGGATGCCAGTCTCCCTGCCCCAAGAACTCAGCTCCTGCAATGAATGAACAAAAACAAAAATCAAATTAACATTCAAATACAAGCAGTTGGAATGAGAATGATACAATGATGGGCTGAGAAACCCTCAAAACAGGGCCAGACACAAATCAATAACAAGCACAATGTGGAGGTGAGTGCATCTGGGGGAGTAAAGACATCCACCTGAGATGAATTGTGACTAATTACCATTTCTATGTTCACAGTGAGAGTCGGGGAAGATAAATGATGGCCCAGTCCACAGAAAGAGAGAGAGAGAAGAGTGATATACCAGAGACTGTGTATTTGTGATCAGAAACTTTTTATGATTATTGCTGAAAAGCTGGACTTTGTTTCAATTTATGCTGAAAAGCAGTCTTTTGTTTGATATACGCTGGAAAGCGATTTCTGTTTTATTTTAATAAAATCTGACTTACTTGGATTGTGGAAACTGGCTCCCGCTTTCTCTTTTATCTGCCCGACAACAAATCTTTGTTACAAACAGTTTAGTACCCACACAAAAGTTTGCATATATCCGTGCAATCGGATTTCAGAATCACTCGAAGAAAGGCAATCACAGTCAAGACCAAATTCATTTGACACCCTTAAAAGAAAACCCAAGTATACCAGATTGTATGAACAGCTGACATCCAGGGCGATGAACAGTGATAAACCTCTGAGATGAAAACACAATCCCACCAGGATTGAAAATGCACTATTGTAGCACATGTTAGGACTCGGCCCACTCTCCATAAACAAACAAGAAGAAAACAAACCAAACAGAAACAAAACAGAAACGGAACAGAACAGAACAAAACGCTGGTTAAGAATGTAACCATGGTTCTATGACTGAGTGGAAGACCGCCAGAAACAATACTGAAAGCACTAGTGGAAAACTCTTGCACTTGCGCTTTGACCGAGAATTGAATCAGAGTGTTGTCTCTATATGATCTCTAGATCATTCTCGCGAATGGTCTTCCACTCAGTCATAGAACCACGGTTACATTCGTAACCAGCGTTCTATTTTTTTGTTTCGTTCCAGAATGCCAAAGGCAGTACTGAAAGCACTAGTGGAAGTCGAATACCTACGCAGGCATGAGGAATCCCCTTGCAATGTATTAATGCAGGTAGTGAGTACTGCAGCATACACTGCTGGCATGGGAGACACATTCAATCTGTAGAAATGAGAAAAAGTGCAGGCTGAAGCCCATGTTGCTGCTGCACAAATTTCAGAAAGAAATACACCTCTGAGCACTGCCCAAGATGTTGAGTGTAGCACATGTAGAGTGACAGTGAATAGATGAGGGGACAGGATGCCCTGAAGACTCATATACATGAGAAATTGCCTGCGTCACCTAGTATGCTAGTCTCTGCTTGGAGAGCGCAATCCCTTTGATTGCATCACCAAAACAAACAAACATTTGGTCAGTATTGTGCCAGGCTGCTGTTCTATCAATGTAAACCCTCAAAGACCTACCTGGACATAGCTCAACCCGCATATCAGCCTGACCTTGTGGCAAAGCAGCCAACACAATGGGCTGGTTCATAAATTGTGGAGACATTGTCATGGGTAAAAATGCTGCATTGGGCCACAATGAAACATTATTGAAATCAGGCCCCCAATGCAAACAGGGAGCACTCACTGATAATGCATGGAGCTCACTCACACGCTTCGCTGTTGTAATGACCAAGAGGAATGCAGTCTTCAAAGACAGCCATTAAAGAGAGTCCATTATAGGCTCAAATGGTGCTTGACATAAGGAATTGAGCACCACACTCAAGTCCCACATTGGGCTTCGCACACCCTGTGGAGGGCACAGATGATTAGCCCCTTTCTCCATATCATCTGCACCACCTCCGGATGTAGTCTCCAATCTCCCTGTAACACCCGTGAGAGAGCGTCCGTGGCATGGTTGAGTCGACCGGACAAGTACGCCACTCGAATGCAAAGAAGGTTTGCTTGAGCCCATATCAGGAGATTGTGAGCTACTTGAAGTGTGCTCCGTGACATTGTGCCCACCTGATGTTTGATGTAGAAAACCATTGCCACATTGTCTGTGTGCAACAAGACATGCTGTGTGATTTTGACTCTTGCATATTTGTCCCTGTGACTAGGAGGAGGGCGTGGTGGGGCTGTGATAGAGCACGGCCGTCCGCCAGGGGCTGGAGGACTCGCTGCCTTCCGCCGGGGGAGGCGCGATCTGGCATCCACCAGAGGGCAGAGGAGTGGTTAAGGACCGGGTGACAGCGCATCCGGGAGCCGGCGAGCAAGTTCTTCTCTCTCTCCTCTCTCTCTGTGTGTCTCTGCTCGCCCTTTCCCTCTCCCCATGCCTCCCCTCAGCTGACAGAACGGCCGGAAGGACAGCGTCTCCCCTCCAGAGATGGTGGGGGGAGTTAGTCAGACCAGTGGTGCCCCGGCCTGAATCTGG
Organism: Myxocyprinus asiaticus; assembly: GCF_019703515.2. Lineage (NCBI taxonomy): Eukaryota > Metazoa > Chordata > Actinopteri > Cypriniformes > Catostomidae > Myxocyprinus > Myxocyprinus asiaticus. Next base: position 4,191,728 of record NC_059375.1, on the reverse strand, counting down.
CGGAGGAGGAGTGTGATGAGGAGGAGGGCATGGCCGGGCCATGATGGAGCACGGCTGGCGCTGAATCAGCTGATCAGCGGGAGAGCAAGATAAAGGGGCGGCCGGAGACGCCGGTTCGAGAGAGAGAGAGAGAGACGCACACGACCGTATTGCTTGTTTGTTTATGTAGGTTTTAAGTTAATTTATATCATTAAAGTTTATATTGACTGTTCAGCCAGTTCCCGCCTCCTCCTTGCCTGTCCTTATACTGTTACAGTCCCACACTGGACACAGCTGCTTCTGAATGAGCCACCATTGGAATGGTCTCAGCCATAGCAATCCCAGTGGCACCGCTGCTGTTGCTGCTATGAACTTTCCTAAGAGCCTCATTAAAGTAATGTAGTATTGAGTTTGGCCCACCCGAAGATGCTTCACCACTGTCAGAATTGAACAGCTGGATCTCCATAAAACAGCCCACAGTCGACCTTACCATGTCAGTGCTCCTGTCTGCGCTTGTCTGCAGAGATGGGGGGGGCGACGATGGGGGCCTTGGTGTCGCATGTGAGACTGATGCCCCTGTAGTAAGGTACCACCAAATCTGGCTGGAGGAGGTGGAGATTGGGGGTTCCAATGGCGAAACTGACGAGGAGGCTTAAATGTAGTTTTTGCACCAGCATTCTGATAGCGAGCAACAGAGGTCACTGTAGGTGCCCTGGGGCCTGAAGCTGTCCCTACATGACAGGAACAAGTCTCAAGTAACAAGTATGTGCGCCAAAGGATTAGAAATACAACCAAGACATTCTGTAGAGTTGTATGCCCATGACAGAAATTCTTCTGTGAGTCTGCACTCGGCGTTGGGGCAGTGCATGTTCTCATGGAGTGCCTCATCAGAAGACCCACTGCCTCTGGGTCCTGCATCACAGCCAGTGTGCGGGCCAGTTGATCAGGACATGTGGCATTTGATGAACTCTGTAATGCAGGTACCAATACTGATGTAAAGTCACAGCACTAAGGCATCATAAAGGAGGCTCTTTGTGTACAATGCAGAAAAATATTCTCAGAGCCCACTGCTGGTTGTGGGGGTCCAGATTAATATGAGCAAGCATCACTTTCAACGTTCCCTCTAAGGACGTTACCACTGAAGCTGACCCACCCGATTTCTCAGACACATTATCACTGTCAGAGCGGTGTGACTGGGCCACAGGCAGACTTTCACCAATCACTGAGGTTGCAACTGGATTTGCGCCAAAAGTGAGTCAGAGGCCACTTACTTTGCATCTAACTCCTGTTCTGCATGCATTGCTGGGGACAATGGCATGCATGATTCAGGCTCCACTTTGTCCTGTGCCTCTGTTGTAGGCTGAGCTCTAGCCAGGTGCGGCAGTAAAAAGTTCTACGGCAGAAGACAGCTGTTCCACTTTGTCATGCTGAAGTGTTTGCTTATGCTTACGATCAACCATGTGGATGCTCGAAGAAAGCAGAAAATCCTCTGCACAGGATTCCAGACCTGCCAGTCCCATTCGATGCTGTAAGAGGCATTATGGAGCACTCAGGGCATGGGTCAGACATGGCCTCTTTAAGATGGTCCACATGAAGACAAGCAGGTCACAGATTCTGTCCATCCATGATATCCAACACATTAGGGCATGTAGTACATCTAGGTGTATCCATACAGACTTCAATACTCACCTAAGAGCAATCCAATGAAAATTAATCCAGCAGTCATTAACGAGACTCATTTAAGTTTCAAGTCCAGCGTGAAACAACTGTTTTTTACCAAACACTTAAAATACCTGGGTATTATGATTCTCCTCATGGGAAACATCCTTTGATTCACTGCAAGTAAACTTTCACTGACCAACACAAGCCATGAGGACTCAGCTAAACAGTTAACAGGAAGTAATGCTCGGATGGCCTATGTGATACCAGAAAGAGGGCGGGGTTGAAGGCAATGCATCCCCAGGTGGCTGACAAGATCTTTTAAATAGACTGGCTGTGACACTGATTGGCAATCGATCACATTGTTAATTTAAAAACAGAGAAGTGACAGCCTATTCTGCTACAATCTACCCCCTGCTTTTGAATCGTCACCACCTACGAAGAACCATAGAAAAGACACAAGGAGACTCTCCAAAGCCTGAAAGGGGCAAAGAAAGCGCTGGACAGAACTAAAACCTTTAGGCACCAGCCTAAAAGGAAAACATGAAGGGTTTCAGACACAAAAGCCAGCAAGTTAACATTACAAACCAGTTTTCTAAAAATATTGGCTGCTTGATGCTACCAGAATGATGATAATCCTGAACCCACTCTGTAAAATATTTAAATGAACAGCTATTATACAGCTAATGTATTGGCTGATTGTTCGCCAAAACCAATCCTGACCTCATATCTCACAATGTCCAAAGAAACTACAGTTAGATGCAATAACCAAGCATACGGGCTGAGGCTTACCAGCAACAAGGGCAGGGTAGCAAGGGACTCAATGAGTCCCAAAGAAACACCATTCACATGTGCACGCACACAAACACACACACACACACTCACACATAAAGATGAATTCAGGTGATGAACACGGCATACAGTAAAGGGTAGAACACCACCAATATAAAAAAAGAGCTAGCCTCCCTGCTTTTGGCACTGGACAATACCAGTTAACACAACAACAATGCCAAACTGCCAGACAGAAAGATGCCCATTAGGATCAAATTAATCTTACATAGGCCTAACACAGCGCAAACAGCTAGGACTCAGTACACAAGCACAAACAGGACAGAAATAGATCCAGCAAACACCCCAAATGGAGGCCACAGTACTGTTAGGGGATATACTGAATGAATGAACAAGTCAAAATGTAATGGGATGTACAAATAAAATCCAAGTGAATAAATAAAAAACAGTTTCAGGAGATTGCCAAGTTTGAAGCAATATGTTCTAGTAAAAGCAAAACAATGACATGCTTCAATCAAAGCAAAACTCAGTTGCAAACAAACATGCTAAGATTAGCACACATCTACATAGAGACAATGGCTGTTTCTCAATGTGCATTCATTTGTGTTCTTACATTCTCGTGGACTCGTTCTACGTCATCACCCACTGCCAAAGTTCGATTCCAATCTTCAAGAATGCAAGTATCGAGAACGCAGGAAATTACCCGGATGTGCCCTTGAAATCGAGGATGCATTGGATGGTGACTTGTGGGCAAGAACTCAGTACTATGGTGGTAGATGAAGGACATTTATCGTTTCGTTTTTCCTCAAGAGTTTCCCATTGTAAGCTCACAAAAGTCTGACAGCTCTGTCAACATTTGTTGTTTTTTGGGGGATCTTTTTAATACAGTAATAAACATGGAGAAAACAGGTGTTTACAGACTTTATTCTTTTAATGTGTCACTAGTACTGCAAAACCTCACTGGTGTGATGATATTAATGCTGTCACTGGTGTGATAATGCCAGTAGTTCAAATGTGCTGTGATGGTTAATTGCACAACAGGACGATCGCAGCACATCTCAAAGCCTGCAATATATACGCAAAAATACGTCCAGGGTTGGGAGGGTTACTTTTGAAATTTACTCCACTACAGATTACAGAATACATGCTGTAAAATGTAATTTGTAACGTGTTCTGTTAGATTACTCAAGGTCAGTAACGTATTCTAAATACTTTGGATTACTTCTTCAGCACTGGTAGATTTTTTCACTTGTTTTGACTATAAAAACTCTGACAGTACAGTAAGACAAAATACACATGTTAAAATACATTCTCTGAAAAACCTAAATATCTTATGTAGTGTTGTTTCTAAAACAAGATAAATCAAACTGATCTTGTTTTAAGGATTTTTAGATATTTTTACAGGAAAACAATAAAAAAATTGTCAAGAATACAATATTTGCCTTAATATCAAAAGTCTTACTAGAAAAAAATAAATTATGATTCAACATGAATTTTCTTGATAAAAAAATATGATCGTGTCTGGTAACATGTGCATGTAAAATGGCTAGAAATAGCATTTTAGCTTAGCGTAAACTGACAATTTACACAAGGTTTATTTCTATTTCTTCTGCTCCAAACTTACTTCAAACTTACTTCTCCGTCTGCTCGTATGAATGTAACACATCATAAGAAAGTGTTTCACTGCTGTTCAAATACACTTTGGATCACATCATTTATATGTATAAATGTTTTCCATCGGAAAGGACTAAATATTAAATGAAACAAATGACAATAAAATGCAAAGTAATCTCTTCAGTAATCTAAATACTTTTTGAATGTAACTGTACTCTAAATACCAATTATTTAAATTGTAACTGTAGTGGAATACAGTTAATTATATTTTGTATTTTAAATAGTAATCCCATTACTTGTATTTCGTTACTCCCCAACCCTGTCTACGTCCTCCTGTCCTTCCGAGTTCACTCTTCCACAGTAGTTTGGCAAGAAGGGTCTTCATAAGAACACAAGTCTGTTCTCTGCATTCTTTGAATTGAGAAAAACCCAATAGTTTGCACACTAGCCAAACTGCTAACTGCAAGCTAGTGAATGACACATACATTTCTGGTGGTAATGTCCAGCCCTTGGTCAACCAATCAATGCAACAAAAGAGGTGTGTCACAAATAAGGACTACAGGAAGATGACAGCCTGTTCTGCTACAATATTATTATCATGGTTATTAGTAGTAGTAGTAGTAGAAGTAACTGGGTGAATTGCATGACACAGTTTGTCATAAGATGTCAACATAGCAGCGCCCAGAAGGGGGTGACCTGCTCAGTGTAAAATTAAACAGCTTTTATTAAACTACTGACATGACTGGAATCTTCATCTAATGAGAGTGTACATCATTTTAAACATATTTATAAAAAGTGATATTTATGTGTTTATTTTTTTAAACAGTGACAAGCTGTAATCAAACTGACACCTGAAACACAACCGTATTTTCGGCAGACCTGTGCTGTGTAAACTGAACCACACCGGACAACTAGTTGTCAATCACGTCATATAATGCGAGAGCCACGCTGCACATGCGGATGTCTCTTGTTTTTCATGTGGGGCCATAATCAGACTCATTTATTAAATAACAGTGTATCAGTTGTGATAAAACTTTCCATTGTTATGGAAGTCGTCATCTTAAATATTTACTTTATTCACTGTCACACACGCTTAATGTCCACCCATTCTTCCTTCGTCTTCCTTTGTAAATAAAACATTGCAAAAAACAAATAATATTATATTAAAAATGTTACAATATATTGTCTACTTACTTTCCTGCAACAATAAAACAAATACTTTAAAATATTTATTCTTGTATTGAGCCAAGAGGTCAGCGTGTGACGTTTCGATCTTCTATTGGTCACAGGTCCTCTAGTCGTACGAATTCACAGTTCAGAGTTCACCAAGCTTGAACTTTGTTACACAGCGTCATACTAAATTTCTTCACATGAGCTTGCGTTTCTGGTCTCCCTGTTCTGATGCATTTGAATGGGAGTGAATGTTTTTTTTTTTGGTTTTTATTTGGCACCATTCTGAGTAAATTCTAGAGACTGTTGTGTGTGAAAATCCCAGGAGGTCAGCATTTACAGAAATACTCAAACCAGCCTGTCTGGCTCCAAAAATCATGCCATGGTCGAAATCACTGAGGTCACATTTTTTTTCCCATTCTGATGGTTGATGTGAACATTAACTGAAGCTCCTGACCTGTATCTGCATGATTTTATGCATTGCACTTCTGCCACATGATTGGCTGATTAGATAATCGCATGAATAAGTAGATGTACAGGTGTACCTAATAAAGTGGACGGTGAGTGTATTTTGCACATCCATAAATAATATTTTTTTTCATATCTACATCCCATTTTATCATTGGTTGTGTAATCTCTTTGATAGGTGAAAATGTAAAAATCTAAATATAACAAAATATTCCAAATGTATATTACATGTCTTGAATATGTTTTGAAAATTTTACACTGTCTGGGCATTTTTATATCCATTTTATGATAGATATACTGTATGTGCTGGGTCGTTAAAAAAAATTCCTATAACGTGACAACTGCTTCTAAACAGACATTTACAACACCACAAAAATGCTGATTTAGAAATGTTGTGGTATCTTAACAAAGAATAAATGGCATAGGCAAAGTGTTAGAAGAGAAATCATTCATCTTACTGATACTCCATCAATCAGCAGAGAGCTTTATTTAAGATCTGGACTGAAACCAAAAGCACAGATTTACCCCCTTTATCTCTGGCAATGGAATACTAGCGCATTACACAAAAAACATTTCAAACAGAATTACGCTGCATTGTTGTCACATGACCATATTATGTTCATGTTTAAAGTGCAATATGTAACAATTTTCATGTAATATTCGCCTTTTTTTTTGCCAATGTGTGAACAGCTTGTAACGCAACTTAAAAAATTAACCCTTCCCGGACTTCCTAGGTTGCCTATTAAAGCCTGTAGACTGATTTTCATGCGAAGGGAGCGGGTTGTATTTGCCAGGAAAATCCAAAGGATGTGACGTTTATGCGTGCTCCCGAGGATATAATACGCACGCATATTATACAGTAATAGCTTCTCTTCCACTATTCAACAGCGACAACAAACTGCAACACTAGGTAACGTTATCTTAGAGATGGAATCCAGCAAACGGCCGGCTCCCAGCACAACACCAACTCCTACACAAACTCAGAGTAAGCCAAAAAAAAAACGTAAAAAAAAAAAAAAAACATTTATCTACTGAATCCAGTCTGGCTAAGTGGAAACGTGATCGTGGTTGTAGGGCTTTACTGGTTGTTTAGATCAGTGTTACTATCAGAAATAATTGGTAATTATTTCTTTAGTTATTAATTAATATTTAAATTAATTAATTGAATCTAACTCATTAAAACCTCATATGGGGCTCCAGTAAATGTAGTGCACTACGTTTAGGAGAAAGTTTGGTTATTAGCAATAATTAATAATTATCAAAGACAATTATCAATTATTAAAATCAATAGAACATTGATGAGAATCAATGTTAGCTTTTTTTAATCCTTTAAATCAACAATTATCAAAGATAATCGTTAATTGTTAACATCGATGAAACATTAATTAAAATTAACACTAGCTTATTAATCATTCAAATTCAATCAAAGATAATTATCAATTATCAAAAATCAATAGAATATGAATAAGAATTAACATTGACAGGGCACCACCCTGAAATCAGGGACTAATAACCAGATAGTATAACAGTCTCAATATTAGATTGTTTTCTTAGGAAAATCGACATCCGAAGAATATCGATTTTCGGGAAAAAAACAATGAATGAAGGCTTTAATCCGAGCACTGACATCCCGTCAGCATGACACAGGTGTATGCAAAACAAACCAAAACACTTCTCTTTGTAATATAAACAAAGTTTATTTATGCAGTAATATCAATTAATAATTAGTACAATGCAGTCAATAAACTTCCGACTTACAACTACAAACTAAACTACAAACATAATGATAAGATTAGATACGGAAATCAAAATAATCCTATAACACTAGAGGGTGTGTGTGTGTGTGTGGTTAGTACGAGAGAGAGAGAGAGAGAATTTAGTGACAGCCCTAAAGCCGATTTCGCGATCGTGGGAGAGAAAGCAGCTGTTAGTTTATCGCTCAGAGACATGGTGGATGGCTCGTAACAGTCCTGCGTTCTTTGACTCTTTAATGGATGAACTCAGTTTGCCGGTCTCACCCACGATGGTGAAAATGCACAACAGTCCAATTTGGTTGGACCACAATACAGCAAAACAAATTTGTGATAATTAATACCCTGAGTATTAATAATGAGCAGACATGGTGGTCCATAAACTGTACAAGCAAAAACCTTGAAACACAAGAATAACACACTATAATGTTCTATCTCTGCCCAGACGTAAACCTCTTGCTTGAATCGCATGAGGATGAAGAGTGTGTGTTCATCCGTCCTTTAATTCCGACCCAGTTCCTTGAGGCTCGGGTGATGACGGGAGGCCATTTCCTTGCTCTGTCAGCGGGCGTACGGCTGACTGTTTCTCGGCGGGCTGGCGGAGAAATCAGAAATATCGACTTGATTGAAGATGGAAGGGAAATCTTGTATCTCTTCACTTCTGTAGGCAAATGGATGAAGATGCGAATTGCTCGGCGGTCTCCTTCGGATCTCGTTAGAGTGTTCGGTGGAACACAGAGTAATCTCAACTCGTCCAGCGAGATGGAGATTGTATGGCCACAGTTTCAAGTCGGATGTTACTTCCTTGTGCCACAAGGTTGCACCTGAGAGCAGCGATGAGCTACATCTATACTCGACGAACAAAGTTGCTGGAAGCAAATCCCGGAAGCATTTCAGAGGTATTTCTACTCCTGATGATGTCATGGTTTGAGGGACATTCTGTTGTGTGCCTCATCCAATAGGAGTTGAGAGTTCGATCCTTTAGTGAGCAAGACTTCATGGGATTTGTAGTCTGTTTTGGACTACCTTTGTTTGATTTTGGCATGATTTTTATCAGTATAATTTATGACCTGGTATGTGGGGGCCTGAGTTAGGTTTTTACGACTGTGTTAGGCCTGCCTTTGTCTTCTATCTGAATACATGAGGCCCAACATGGTCGAGCGAGAACTAGAGTGAACATCAGCAGGACATTTGATTCCTGGAGGGACCTTCGTTCGGTTTTGGGGATCAAAACCGACCCTGAATTGGCGTTCTTCTTACTGGACAGGTAAGCTTACATAACTGCAAAGCATGTGAAATATAGTGCCATAAGGATTGATCTGTGTGATTTTAGCTAAACTACAATAACACATGAAATGAATGCTAGACAATGTTCAAGATAATGCAGAAAGACCCATTCATTAGTGTAACGTAACTTGGTTATACAGAAAATATATACATTCTGTTATATAAAACAATAGCGCATGGATATATCAAAATGACAGTTGTGATGGATTCACATCAATACTGAATTGTGTCAACATATTTATAATGTACAGTCTATTTTATAAACAGCTACTGTCATCATCCACCAAATTTAGCTAACAGCTATTGATAAAGCTGGCTAGCTAGCTAACGCCGACATAGGCTATCGTATAAATGCAGTCAATGTATCATGCAAAGAAAAGTGATTACTTCAAACTACAGTCTCGCATAGTCAGACCTATATCCACACTTTGTTTTGCCCTGTTCCAGCACTGGAGAGTCAAATATAATATACAGTCTCAAAGTTTGTAGTAAAACAATCATAACTGTGTCATTTGAATTATGCTACCTCATCTGTCAGCATGATGCTGGTGAATCACATTGTCTCTTTGTACGTTACGTCATTGTTTTGAGTGATGCTTGCATCCCTATGGAGTGTGTGCACGAGTGCGAGCACGAGCAACAGGTAGCTGGCTGCAGTTCACTTAATGGCCACAGGTATCATTAATAACAGGGTTTCTGAATCTTACATACTGCACATTTAATTAACCAAGTGGCATCCAGTTGTCATCTCAGAAATAAAAATGATTATTTTGCATTTTTTATCTAATTTGGTGTCAAATGTAGTAACCTTTGTCAAGAAAAAGATGTTAAAAAACATGACTGATATTATATAATATAATATTATATAATTCTGGTTAATATTGTGATATTAATTCTGGTCATATTTGGAAATGGAAGATCAACTCAAGTGCATTACATTGTGGGATACAGTATTCTACACAGTGTTCTGGTTGTATACTGCACATTTTGTAAAATGTCTTAGATCTGGGTATTTTATATATACAGAAAATTCACATACTGAACACATTATACATAAGCCTACAATACACTGCAGAAATTATTATAAGATAGTATGCTATTTTTAATATAGCATAAAGCTATTTTTCAATTGTACCATTTTCAGAGGTGCTGGTATCATACGAAATTGTTTCGTAACCTATGTATCTTGATGAGCATCTTCTTGATGTATTGAGCTTTTACAAACAACACATGTATTCAATTCAATCTATAAATAGCTTTCAATACTATTACATGAGACATATAAATGTATAGAGGGAGAGATAACTGGCATGCAACTTTGGCAATTCAGAATGCTCAGAAGATAAATAAAATATCTTGTTCCTGTTATGTGATGTGCAACATGACCAGGCTGTTAAAATTTGCAATTTGGCTGACAAGCTTAATTCACACCAAGAGCAAATATTCATGGTGAAAAAGACTTTTAACTAAAACACTGCATTCCTGGACCTCTTCACACCAGAGACAAAAATGTATCTGACGACAGGCAAAAAAGCCCACCTACCAATAAGATATGAGCTTTTGGGTCATGTCTCTGGAATCAGCTTTACAGTGCAGGGGCGGATCTATGAGGGTGGCATGGGGTGACAACTGTCACCCTAAGAATAAGCATTGCCACCCCATCTGCCACCCCAGCATTTGGTATCCCAATGTATAAAATATGTCTGGGCATTTTTTAGATCCATTTCTGATAGATATATGTGCCGAGTCGTTAAAGAAAATTCCTGCTTCTAAACAGATATTTACAACACCACAAAAACGCTGATTTAGAAATGTTGTGGCATCTTAACAAAGAATAAATGGCATAGGCAAAGTGTTAGAAGAGAAATCATTCATCTTACTGATACTCCATCAATCAGCAGAGAGCTTTATTTAAGATCTGGACTGAAACCAAAAGCACAGATTTACCCCCTTTATCTCTGGCAATGGAATACTAGAGCATTACACAATAAACATTTCAAACAGAATTATGCTGCATTGTCACATGACCTTATTATGTTCATGTTTAATTAAGCAAGTGACATCCAGTTATCATCTCAGAAATAAAAATAATTATTTTGCATTTTTAATCCAATTTTGTGTAAAATGTTGTAACTTTTGTCAAGAAAAAGATGTTGCAATAAAGCTTGGTATCTTAATCCAGAAGAACTATGCATAGGGCACTTATTTTGGTGTTGCAAAGTCCCCATGCCACCCCATAAATCATTTTCTAGATCCGCCCGTTACAGTGATTGATTTTGTTGGTCTCTGAATACAAGTAACATAAAAGTCAGTGGTAACAAGCAAGCAGAGCAAAAAGAAGTGAAAGCAACTGCTAACTAAATTGGAATGTGTTTAATAAATATTTATACTATACCTATAGCTCCATTTTAACGGCTGTACTACTATAACAGTGCATTTCTATTATTGTCACTTTACCGTATTGCATTGAACCAAGTGGCATCTGTATTATAAAATCAGGTGAATAACCTGAGTGCTTTATCATAGGGCTGCACGATTATTTATAATGTAATCGTGATTATTAATTTCAATTAATATAATTTTTTTATTAGTATTTGGTTTAGGGCAACTGCATGCCATATTCTTTATTTACACCACACATCCCAAACAAGATAAGAACTGTGTTCATTTTAAGGGAAGATGTCACGAGGAATCCAATTTTCCTTGATATTTTGACATATAAGAAGTCTTTCAACTATAAAAACATACATACTGTAAATTTCAGAACTCAATACTTAATCTCCAATGTAATAAAAGCATTTATTGAAACCAAGCTGCAAAAATGCCTTGCTCTCTACTTTCGCAACTACTCTACATCACTAGGAGTACATCAATTCATGACCGCCTTTACAGCGAAAAAACATCAACGTCTACTTAAAATCATCTCACCCTTGGCCCCGCCCACTTGTGTTTTAGTTCATACTCAGAGAGAGAGCAGGCCTCACTATGCTTGAACACCAAAGGGGACCCATCTGGACTATTTTGGATTATTTTGGGGTATATTCATGCACTAGGCAGACATCTTTGATCGCTTGATACATATCTCATGCTGCTTTTAAAAGATGCAGTGTTAAGTTACAACTCTGAAGAGGAGACTCCATTCGGTTTTATTCAGCTGCTGTCTCTTGCTGTTTTGAGCACAAAGGCGCCAAGTTCTTTCATCCATCTGCACTATTTTTAATTGTTGGTGTATGAAAACCTGCGCTGGAAGGACGTGTTTGACTGTTTTGATATGTTTCCAGTCTAGTTCACATCATTTTTTGGACTATGTATGTGTGTCAAGTGGATGTGTCTTCATCTGATTTTTTTGTCTTCATCGGATTGTGTTTTTTGACTTTTATTGAAGGATGGGGCAGTTAAAAACACTTGGATTCGATGCAAAACAGTAAGTAAACTGTTTCATTCATGAATATTTCAAATATCATGACTGTTTGATAGTTTATGGTGCTGAGTGTTAACAGTTGTGCATGAGTGAACAGTTTAATATATTCTAATGCAATGTGTTGTGTGATGTGAGGTATGTTATGTGTAAACCCTTAAATTTAGATTTATAATGTTGTGGGGTTGTTCATTCTCTTCTGATTGAGTTTAAAAATGGCTGATTTTGAGGGGCTGCACACTGTTAGCCAATCATAACAGTGGGCATTTACGTTGAAGTTTTAAGGAGGCGCTGAGGCCAAAACCGAGCGTTTCAGTCATAAGGGCAGAGACAGGATGGAAAATGATCATATATTACTGAATTATGACTGTTTTGGTCCAAACAAAACGTAATCACATTATCAGTGGACATCAGGGAAGATAATAAAATAATAAAACAAAATAATAATAATAAAAAAGAGCATTTTATGGCATATTTAAGACATAAAACATGCATTAGGCTGTGCTAAACTCACTCTTTAGGACAGTTACTGACAGCCATATGGAATCTGTGAATGCAGAATTCCGCAGAATTGGAACATGCATCATGTGCAAATTTCCACACATTCCTGCACCTTGTAGGTTTGTTAATTAAATATTTGAGCTAATTTAATAATACTTTCAGCAGCCATAAATATTGTACTCTCAACTCAGTTTAACACATTTGTCCATGTGTTAACAACTGAGTTCAAAATCAGCACAGAAAATGTTTGTGCCAGGGTCAGAATTTGAGGTGGGGTCAGGGCATCAAATACCACTAAAAAAAAGACAAAAATGCTAATCAGAACTATGTAAATTAATGTATTAAATTTAAGTATTTAAAATTAAATGATGACACACATTACATATACTGTATATATATTTTTAGAACAATAAATGCCCTCATAAAATTAAACATGCCCCTGAAAATCAAATCCAGGGCAATTATTGCCCCTTGATTTTTTTGACATTGGTCTGGGCTTAGACTGACCTAAGCACTCTGATTCATCATTGCACAAAGGACATGTCTCTGATTGGTTACAATACTCAATGTTGCAATAAACAAAACAGAAAAAAAAAAACACACATATTGTAAATAAAACATTTAGACACCACTGAAAGGGAATTCTGTAGTTGACACTTTTCTCAGTTAGTTTGTTGTGGCAGCCATTAATTGTAATCTCAATTATTTTTTCAATACATTGTACAGCCCTAAAGTAGTTTTTCATTTCATTCTGGTTGTGAACTTTTATGAGATAATAGCAAGGCTTTTGCACAGCTCTTTTCAGTTAGTGTTGCAAAAGTTCAGAGTAGAACAGAAAATAATTTCTGAAGGTATCTGGCATAAAGATGAGAATATAATGAGAAATAAGGCTTTAGAGTCAGGTTGCACATGCATAAGCAGTTGAAGGTTTGCACATGTGTTTATATACTCTAGAGAATTTGAGCGTCAGGGGTTTGTGCACTTGACAGGTGGCCAAATTGAAGGTCTGTCAGAGAGAGAGAGAGAGAGAGAGTGTGTGTGTGTGTGTGTGTGTATGTGTGAGTAAGAGAGAGAGATAGACAGATAGCGAGAGAGAGAGAGAGAGAGAGAGAGAGAGAGAGAGAGAGAGAGAAGGCAAGAGAGAGAAAGACTGAGATAGAGGAATGAGTGTGAGAAACAGTAAATGGCCTTGTTCACTGTACATTCAATTACCGATTGGTCCATATTCTGGTTAAAGTCAAAATGAAATAACAATTGATTCTATTTACATTTTCAATACAATTTCATGGTCTTCTTGTGCACAGTTCATTGGTGCACATTGTTCCAAAGAAAAACTGTTTGTCATCTTTCATCACAGTATAATTACTTGATCCACCTCTAAAACGACTTTCCTTTTCCTGATTTCACCAATCTCTCTTATTTTTTCCACCCCTTCCCTCCAACCACCTGACATACAGTGACCACTTTTCACCATCCAGTCAGTTCCCCTTGGATGTAGTCAAGTCCCACCCTGTAAGTCCCTTTTCTCATTGAATATTCTGTTTCACTTGGAAATATGTCACATTATGGTGGTAAAACATTAGTGGGTGTAAAATTAGTATATTGAAGTTGTATCATCATTTTCTTTAAGGAGCAGGTAACAGTTTAAGTCTGAAGATATTTTCTGAAACTTGCCCTCTGCCGAAGCTCTTTAAACTTATTTCACCTCCATATATTCAAATCTGGCTCATCAAAGTCACGGCAGATTATGTGACACCAATGTCATTTAGTATCATTGAGGTCAATTTCGGTTGCAGGACATTGCAATGCCATTGCTAAGGTTTTCTGGGTGGCTTTAGTGTGTTGCTATGTGGTTGCTAAGGTGTTCTGAGTGGTTGTTAGCATGTGGCTTGCTAGGGTGTTGTTGGTGGGTACTCTGTCATTGCTGTGTCATTTTATACAAATACAATTTGTAGTAAAATCTGACAAGTCAGATTCATCAGTTGTGCTTCATCTCAGAACACGCTAAATAACACTGTTTCTAGGGTGTTGTGAATGGTTGCCAGTATTTTTCAATGCGGTTGCTTAGGAGTTTTGATAATACTTTACATTAATGTTCCCTTTGTTTAGGGTTTGTAAAGGGATTCATTAATATGCAATAACTCATTTACAAATGCATCATAAATCATAGATATTTGGTTATACCAACATGAATAAAAAGGGCGACTGTTATGTAATAGTGAGCCATTTTACCTCATATGTTATAAATGCTTAATAACACTTATGTAACATTAGTAACCTAATAAAATGTACCTTAATGTAAAGTGGACACATATGAAAGAGTTGCCAACATTAAAAACCTGTAAATAAAAGTTCAAAATGGTTAAATTGTTATCAGGCTTTATTATATGATCTATTGTCTTGTTAGCAGGTCCCAGGGTCAGATTGGGTGTCGTGAGAGTCTGGACTTTTCCCATTGGGCTGGAGGGCCAGTGGGCCACTAGCAGGCCGATGCACATTATGATATAAAATAAATAAATTAAAATGAACCAATTAAACAAATAAATCTTTAAAATATTTTATTATTGCTGTACAATATAATAGAAGACAATATATCTGTTCAGTGGGACGCAAGAATCCTGAAATTCTCAAGTGGGTATACAGTAGCTGCACATGGGTTTGGAGCTCCCTCTCCTTTTTGGAGCACTGCCTGCAGCTATATCCTTCTCAAAATTCCCAGTAAAATTGTTTCCCCCAATCCAAACCTGTCTGTTATCCTGCTGGCAAATGATGGAACTAAAAGAATGCTTCTCCATTGACAGCCCTTCAAAAGTAGCCCTGTTTTCTGACAAAATAAAAACATTTCCAAGGAAGATTTGAATTGCAATTATTTCATTACATTGTAGTACATCTTTTTCCAGGGACATTGTTTTTGAAGGGCTTTAAAAAGTGTAAAATGAACTTATATTTTATTTCCAAACTGTCGCCATTGATGAGAGATTGATCATATGACACCTGATAGATGGCACCCTTCAGATTGCCATTGAAAGGAATAGTAATGAATATCTCTCTCCAAATAGTTTAGAGCTCATTGAAGGACAGTGCCAGAAGAAGTAAGTCAATACATTACAGTAATTAATACCTAAACACTAAGTGGACTGAAACCAAATGACATAATCCCTCCTTTTAATCTCACAATAATAATGTATTTTTGCTGCAATGTGACATAAATCATGAATTAGGGCATTTTATGTTTTTTTTTATTAATGTAAGTATAAATAATTTTGTTTATTAAGCATTTATAACATGTAAGTTAAAACGCTCACTATTTGGCAAGTGTCTCACATTTTATTTCACAGATTCTTGAGATAAGGGACAAAACCTGTCCTACTTACAAAAGTCCTCTTTATGTTAACAAATCAAGAAATTCATAATAATAAAAATACTGAAAAAGATACATCTAAAGGAAATATGTATGCTCAGGGCATTTATTACTTATATTTTTAAACAATTTCATTAGATTTTTTTTAAATACTTGGAAGCACATGTAAATTAACCTGTCCTCAGCAAGAGGTCACAATGTTAAACTGCCAAACAAAGTGTTTAAAAATGCAACAAAATCATAAATATAAATATCAACTGAAAGTTAGGAATCTGTGAGATATCAAACAATACATAAAGTACATTTCTAATGAGATTTTCCATAAACAAACTGTCTTTCAAAGTTGTGTCCTCACTTTGTGTCAGATTTTTTAATAATCCTGAATAAATCAGACAATGTCATGGTCGGCTATAACTCTGAGTACATCTTTCCTACTTCCTGCTCATGGTAGATGCAACAGTTGGACGCATGGTCTGGTAAGTTTTATATTTTTATATATTTCAAAGAAGAATGTTTAAGTCCCTGCGGTCACAGCTTTAACATGTCAACACCATCATAACATTGTGATCATTTCTGTTTAGACTTGCAGAATCATTTTGGCATTTTAGTTTAGGTTATAGAGGCAGCTTCAACTGAGGAAAAAACTAAAAGATGGAAAAATATTTAATTTTTGTCAACTCCATCAGAATAATGTGAAAACTAAAAAATAATTATAGAATGTATTTTATCACTGAACACAATTATTAGATAATTAAAGACTTTACACTCTTGTTGGATGTATCAAATTAAAATAGCATGCTTTTAGTGTGACTGACGGAGTTGACCGATATTACAGTAAGACGTAAATTATAAAGTGAATAAATGTCAATTTTCAGAAAGAAACATTTTTATAAAAACCTGTTCCCTTACATGGTTCGAGGATCAAGAATCAGTGATTTATATTGTTATAACTGCATATCAATGATTTATAATGCATTTGTTAACAAGGACTAAAATGGTAACAAATTACCAACTGGTAACCGGTTAGAACAAAGTAAAAGAACGGTTAATAACATAATATTTAAAATGACAGCACTCTGTTGGTGATATACCAGTTGCAGTGTTGCCTCTCGCAATAGAAACCAGGGACCTCGTCTGGCAAAATGAGCTCAAAAATAAGGGACTTGTCTCACCCAAAATAAGCGAGAAATAAGCAATGAAACTTTTTCCTGTGTGGGGGAATTATCAGCATAGAAATCATAGCAAGCTTATAAAATAACATCTTCTCAATTAATGTATTATTAATATGAAATATATCCCCAAAAATATTTCACATATTTCCAGCACACATACACCCACTGTATGGACACGTTTGAACAAATTTCACCTTATGCGAGTCAAATTATTTTTATAGTTTGCACAGAACATGTTCATCTGGAGTTAATAAAGACCTGAACCAACTTTATACTGCTTTAATAACCAACACTGGGGTAAAACAGAAGTGTGTGTGCCCAACACACACATTGCTCTTGATTCTTCAGCTTTAATAAGCCATATGAAACTGAACATTATCACAAAGTAAGGCCTAAGTAAATAAAAATAACTGTATGACCCCTGAAACTCTTTCCTCACTGCCTTTGAATTTGAAATTCAGGCATATGGTGTACAGAAACTGAACTTTCATAACCTGAAAGGTTTACCCTCATTATACTGTATCTTTCCTTACCATTAGAGCAATCATGTGTACTACTTTTTTATTATTTAATGACAGCAGGTACTCGATTCATGTTATCCCAGCATGATTTGAGAATGTTCCAAAAAGAATCTTGTGGGCTTCAATGGAAACAATGAAAGCAGACCTTTTGTATGAAGTTAATATGGTCAATGTCACAAATTTGTTTATTTGATTAGTGACCTAGAAAAAGCACAGAATCTTAAACATTTTCTAATTTTGCATCCAAAATGTTCTTTTCTTTGAGGAATGAATACATATTTACTGTATATTTAGGTCACTTGTGATGTCCTCAAAAGAATGTATGTGTCCTTAAGGTGATAGTTCACCCAAAAATGCTCACACTCATGCCATCCCAGATGGGCTTGACTTTCTTATTCTGAACAAAAATGAAGATTTTTAGAATATCTCAGCTCTGTAGGTCCATACAATGCAAGTGGACAGTGCCCAGAACATTGAAGCCGCAAAAAGCACATAAAGGCAGCATAAAAGTAATCTATAAGACTCCAGTGGTTAAATCCATATTTTCAGAAGTGATATGATAGGTGTGGGTGAGAAAAAGATCAATATTTAATCCTTTTTACTATAAATCTCCACTTTGACCAGCCCTACTATGCACGTTTATGAGAGGACTGACAAATTCTTTTTCTTTTTTTTTTTTGGCAATTCAAAAAATCTAGGTATAAAGTAAAGGAAAATAATGAATAAATCATATTTTCACAACAGCCCAGTAGGTGGTAATATGCACAAAAAATGTGAATTGGCAAACAAACAAAAGAAGTCCTCTCTTGAACACGCATAGGAGGGCTGGTCAAAGTGGAGATTTATAGTTAAAAAGGACTCCAATTTTAATCTGTTTCTCACTCACACCTATAATATCGCTTCTGAAGATATAGATTTAACCACTGGAGTCTTATGGATTACTTATATGATGCCTTTTGTGCTTTTTGGGCCTTCAAAATTTTGGTCACGATTCACTTGCATTGTATGGACTTACAGAGCTGAACTATTCTTCTAAAAATCTTTGTTTGTGTTCTGCAGAAGAAAGGAAGTCATATATATCTGGGATGGCATGAGGGTGAGAATTTTCATTTTTGTGTGAACTATCCCTTTATGTGGAAATACATTTTAAAAACCCAGTAAAACTCTGGCAGCATTAAATCTGTATTTATGCATCATACTGTATCTAACAATAATTCAGTGAAGACTTGGAAACATTGCTATGTGAGTGCTATTGGTAGGTGGTTGTTAGGAGGTTACTTAATGGCCCAAGTCCCAATAGCCCACCCCAAAGTCTCTATGATATTCTGATGTCAAGATATATGTCAGGTGCAAATGGAACTTTTTTTTTTTTTTCCCATTTTATCTTCTGCCAGGTGAAAACCATCAACAAACTTTCCTCAACAACCACATGATTTGAGGCATCATGTCCATAGCACAAACAGTGCAAGGGTTAGGGGCTTGTTCAAATTACTTAGAGCAATAGTAATAGTAATGCTTGACTTATAGTTAACACTACTAAAGAGAGGGAGAGCGAGAGAGAGAGAGAGAGAGAGAGAGAGAGAGAGAGAGAGAGAGAGGTAAGGGGGCAGGGAGACAGAGCAGCACTCAGCAGCTGTCGACCTAATTCCACTAACAGAGTACTTGTGGTCTGATTAAGGAAGCGCTCTGACCTCTAATTTACTCATGACACCAGTTAATGCTGTATATCTCAATCACACACACACACCGCAGGCCTGATCAACAGAGATCCGTTCTCTAGACGGACAGGAACCATGGTGTCCGGACACAATCCGCCGTCTGACGTTGCCGACACATTGCATGCCGTGCCTAGCAGGGATGTTTGGAGCAGACCGCAGTTCTCTCTGTCTCTCGCTACCTCTCTCGGCTTTGTCCTAACTGTATAGTCTTGTGTTTCTCTTGTGTTTGCACTCCTCTCTTTTATTTTTTTGTCATTTTCTTATCTTTTTTAATGGAGAATGGTGTGAATGTTGTATGCAAATGAGATGGTTATTACCCCACTGCTCATCAAGCAGTGCGTAGGAGACATTAATAGGCTGATGAATATGCATGTGAATTTGTTAATTAAGTTAATTATTCTGCTGAAAATGCATTCGTCTTCTAAGGACATCTTCTCCAGCATCCCAACCTGCTTCTCTCATTAGTCATGCGATATTTCTCAGGGAGCGTGTGTGTGCGTGTGTGTGTGTGTGTGTGTGTGTGTGAGAGAGAGAGAGAGAGAGAGAGAGAGAGAGAGAGAGAGAGAGAGAGAGAGAGAGAGAGAGAGAGAGAGCATATTTGGGTGTGAAGAGATTGCAGTTTTGAATTTGAGAAGGTGCGTAATTATTAAATAATAATTACCTAATAAAAATAACTGTAAAAGTTTTAAAATAAATAAGTCATTTTTATTTGTATACTGATATTCACAATAGACATAACTTCAAAGTAGATTCAAAGAAAATCATGCGTTCTTGTCTTAAATGTCTTTAAGCCTCCAGTAAGCAAGCCAAAGGCCTCTGTGGCAAGGAAAACTCCATAAGAAAATCAATTACTTATTATAATAATTACTAATAATTAATTAATGAAATAAGTATGTAATAATTAAATAAGTTGTATATACAGTATATACACACTCACTGAGCAATTTCTTAAGAACACTATGGTCCTAAAATAGCCCAACGTGGTCTTCTGATGTTGAAGCCCATCTGTCTCGATGTTCAATGTGTTGTGCATTCTGAGATGCTGTTCTGCTCACTGCAATTGCACAGAGTGGTTATCTGAGTTACCATAGCCTTTCTGTCAGCTCAAACCAGTCTGGCCATTCTCCGTTAATCTCTATCATCAACAAGGTGTTTCCATCCTCAGAACTGCCCCTCACTGGATGTTTTTTGTTTTTGGCACCATTCTGAGTCAATTCTAGAGACTGTTGTGTGTGAAAACAATCATGCCACGGTCCAAATCACTGAGATCAAATTTTTTCCCCATTCTGATGGTTGATGTGAACATTAACTGAAGCTCCTGACCCGTATCTGCATGATTTTATGCATTGCACTGCTGCTACTTCATTGGCTGATTAGATAATCACATGAATAAGTAGGTGTACAGGTGTTCCTAATAAAGTGCTCAGTGAGTGTGTGTGTGTGTGTGTATATATATATATATATATATATATATATACTGTATATAAAGGGGTTGGGAAGTAACGGAATACATGTAACAGGATTACGTATTTAAAATAAAAAATATAAGTAACTGTATTCCACTACAGTTACAATTTAAATCATTAGTAATTAGAATTACATTCAAAAATTATTTTGATTACTGAAGAGATTACTTTGCATTTTATTGTCATTTGTTTCATTTAATATTTAGTCCTTTCAGATGAAAAACATTTATCCGTACAGGAGGAGCTTTTGAACAGCAGTGAATCACTGTGTTTCATTCATACGAGCTTAACAGAGTAGCTTGATCTTGTTTCTACAGCTTATCAAAATAAAGTTAGAAACACTTTGACAGATGAAACATAAATCCAATTAATACACGATTACATGCCTTGTCAATGTTTTTTATGTGGTTAGGGTATTTTTTTACAAGAAATTCTAATCAATATAGTCTTATTATCATATAGAAAGCTACAAATAATATATTTTCTGCCTCATTCTATGAACAGAATCCACATACGATCAGAAAAAGATGTGGGTTGTAAACACTCTGTGGAGTTTTGAAGTTTGGAGCAGCAAAAATAGTTAACCTTGTGTAAACTGTCATGTGAACATACAGCTTTATGCTGTACACTTGCCTTTACATACATCTGTTATCAGGTGTGATTATATTTTATAATGAATTCTATGATGAAAATGCATGTCGGAGCATAACTTTTTTCTCTAGTAAGACCTTTGATATAAGGGCAAAGATCTTATTCTTAATGCGAATTTAAATGTTGTTTTCCTGTGAAAAATATCTAAAAATTCTTAAAACAAGATACATTTACTTGAGTAGCAAAACTGCATGAGATATTTTGGCATTTTTCAGAGAATGTATTTTTACAGTGAAGTGTATTTTCTTACTTTATTTACTTGTTTATAGTCAAAAGTAGTGAAAAAATCTGCCAGTGCTCAAGAAGTAATCCAACGTATTTAGATTACGTTACTGACCTTGAGTAATCCAATGGAATACGTTACAAATTACATTTTACAGCATGTAATTTGTAATCTGTAGTGGAATAGTTTTAAAAGTAACCTTCCCAACCCTGTGTATATATGTATGTATACTGTACTGTATTTATTTGATGAAATCTCTGAATAGTGATATGCATTATAAGTGTCAATATTAGTGTTGTATACAATTCAGGTACCTCTAAAAATGTGCTTCATGTGGTAATGAAGCAAAACCAAAAATATAATTTAATTTGGCTTAATCTCCATATGAATCAATTTGACTACATTAGGTGCACCAACCAAAGTAAATCTGACAAATCAGAGCAGGTTTAAATAGCTATATAAGGTAACAACTGCACATTTTCACTCTTTCTGCTATACCCTCCTGAAATGTGTTTTTGGCTTGTGGTTTTTCTCTGCCGCTATCTCTCTTACCGGTTATCTCCTCCTAATTGTTTATTAAAACCCCCTTAAATGAACTTTTTGTGCCAACTTTTTAACACATTAATTAATTGTTGTAGCCAATTAAGTACCGTTGTGCAAATGAGCCTCAGCATAAATAGTCCTGTAAGGCTGCCCATAACCCCCATCAACCCCCCTCCCCTTCATCACACACACACACACACACATTTGTGGATCCTCCTATTCCAAGGACACATTAACACATTACTTTCCCACTTTAGATTAGTTTCCCAGTTGTCCGATCTAAAGGAGTAGTGAGATGCCATGGTAACTTGTGACTGTGTTAGAAAAGTGGATTCAGTATGTAAGCCTTTGTTAAAAAAAATATACAACTCTTTACCCCACATGTACAATTTTATTCAAGAGCAAAATGGCACTGTGAAAAATTTTGATAATTAAAATATCACTAATAAAATTCCCTTAACAGAAACAAACAGACCTTCAAACAATATCATTTAAACAAATCTAATCATCCTATAAATTATCCCAATTCTAAATGACATATGACATTCAGAGCTCAGTTAATAAACTGACATTTCAATTCTGCTCTAAAATACAAAAAAGGTGCACACTCTACATTAGTCATACATGAGTAATAACTGAGTAATAACAGTGACATTTACTAACTACACATTGACCCTTTTTTCATTGTAATCCAAAGTGAGAAAAATACAAGCGGAAGCAATTAATGCAAATAAGAGCTGCTAGTGATTAGTCATACTTGTTTTTACACATTGCTATTATTATTATATTCTAATATAATTACACGTCATATGTATAACATGAACACTGTAATGTAAAGTATTATCAAAAATCAGATGTTTTAGACATAACAATTTATACAATACATGTTATTTTAATTTTAAGTCGTATAAGCCTTTATCGTAGTCTTTGGTAAATGGTAAGTAAATATATGTTATTATGAATGTGTTATGAACAAAGTAATGTGGAATGTAATAATCATGAGCAAAGAGTCCAAAGTCATAGTGTATACCGAAAAAATGTGTATGTGTGTGTGTTTGGGGTGATAAGATTATTATTAATTAACATGTACCATTCGATATATAGAAAACTTATGAATATAATTTGACATCAGGTATGTACTTTCCTCATGCATAATGATTTATGTATTCAATATCAATATCACAGATCCAATCAACAAACGTGAAGTTCAGCACTGAAATGAATCAATGAAATGCACTTCAAACATATGAGTCTGACTTGGCCATATAGTGACTGGGAAAACAGAATTTAAGAAGAATATTCACAGACATCCAGTAAGCATTCAAATTCTGAAAATGTATCACACCTCTCACAGAAATTGAAACACTTAGAGTACAACTAAATAAGACTAGATTGTGAGATAATCAAAGACATATCAATACCTGAGCAAAAATGGCGTCTAAAAGCTATGAACAACCACAGTGAAGCAGACTCAGAACCAAAATGGTGGATCATTGACGATCTTAATGACACAGAACCAGAATAAGGGTAGATTCTCTTTTGTGCCTGACTGTATAACAGGGGGGCAGAAGAAGGTTCTTTACTGGCATCTAATGCCCCCCTCTACTGTCCCACTGCCAAAGGGGGTCCCTGCTGGCATGGCAGGGTGAAGTAGTGCCTGATTGATGGCACGGCTTAGGTCTGCCTGTGTGCCCATGTGCCACGTGCCCCTCTGTCTTTATCACTGACATATCTGTACTTATAGCAAAGCATTGCCCAGCAACTCTTTATAGACACATTTTAAAAATACACACACACACACATTTAAGATGGTCACAGGTACAATTTCTCCCTTTTCTTTCTTTCTTTCTTTTTTAAAAAACACACTTAAAAAGACAAAGAATGTACATTTTTTAATCAAAGAGGTTTTCTTGCATCTTTCTCTGTATTTTATTTCCATGATCACCTGAAATTGTGTGATTCGGTGTGTAATTAAACCATGCAAACTCTTGATCAGAAGGCACCCTCTGGTGTTATAATCGTGTTATTACTGTACAATAAACTTCAGAGTGCATATATTGAGAGAACTCTTTAAATTATCAAAATCGTGTGTATTGACTTGAAATAAAAAATGTAGTAGCCTAATGTTGCAATATCACAGTACAGTGAAGGTTTCAGATGTAAATACCATGGTAATTACCATACTAAATGATTAACATATTCATCCACCATGTCCATGCTATTTACATGGTACTCCGAGGAACCTCAAAGAATACTATTAAATTACCAAGGTACAGAAAACAGGACAATTACAATGGTACCATGTCCAAAAATATGGTAATACCATGGTACTTTTTGATAGGGTTTGACTTTTTAGTCAGTGGCTTATTAATAATAAACAATTCAAATTATTTGGTTTTACAAAACTAATCACTTGGAGTCAAACGGAGACACTTGTGTAAGTCATCAATACTTGAGTTAATATGGGAAAATCGGTTTTAGAGACTGGGGGAGAATATTTGGGTTTCTGAGAAAGGGATTTTGTTTGTTAAGATTGAGAGCTTTATTATTTAATTCTACTGTTTTCAGTTTAATAAAAATCGTTTTTCTTCTTTTCAACTTTTATTGAAATTCGAAAAATTGAAATGAACATCTTAGTAATATTTAGGCCTATAGTACAAATACAATATAAATCAAAGCCTAAATACAAATCATAGCCTAAATAAAATACGTAAACATTATAAAGACTAAGTATTATTAATAATGTTAATACAATAATTATTTTACAAATAAATAGTGGACATTTAGCAGATATTGTTAAGCTAAGAAGTCAAATACATTATGAAATAAAAAAACAGATACAAAACTATGTCCATACATATCAAATGTATGTGAAATGAGAGTTATATTATTAATCTATGAATGCTACATTCACAAAATGAGAACAGCAAAAAAAGCCTTTGTATAACTGTATGTTGCTATACAAACTAACATATGAAAGGTACAAAATAACTGAACCTCAACTCGTTAAGACTATTTTACTTATTAATTAAGGCTTCTTGGTTTTTCTGTTTTTAAGTGTGTGTGTGTGTGTGTGTGTGCGTGCGTGCGTGCGTGTACGCGCGCGCGGAGTCGCGGACAGATGACGTCAGCAGACACCCAATCCAATCGTCTCTCATTGTGCCGAAGCTGCAGATAGTTTCAGCGGTTTAAAGTCCCTTTTATTGGCGGTCTGTGTTTATGGAGGCTGAACTCTGTATCATGACAGAAGTCTGATGTAAATATCAGTGTTTCTAGCGTCTCTCTGTGTTGTTGAGGTATTTTAAGGTCTTGTTTGTAAGAGCGGAAGATGGCGGCGGTGTCTGTGCGGAGCAGCAGTCCAGGCGCGGAGTCCACTCTCAGCGGCACAGCAGCGACCACAGAGCGGCTGCGAGCGGAGGAGGGATCTGGTACAACACACATATCGCTCTATTCTCTTATATTCATTTCTTTTACCCGAGTAGAGCGTTATAGACTATTATACATTCGTTCTTTCCTGGGTGTGTACACAAAAAGTACCATGGTAGTATCATGCATTCTGCACATGGATCATGACAGTACCGTGGTTTTTGGACATGTACTATCATGGTAATAAATGTGGTAGTACTATAGTAATAATTTTTTTGGAACATATACTATGTTTTTGCACATGATGCCATGGTAACTATTTTATTTAATAAAATTAAACATTTAAACGTAAAACATTTTTTTTCACCATATATAATAAACAGTATAATTCAGTACAATATAATAAAACAGACACAATAGCTTTGCCTCGAAACGTATTAGGCATTATATGGACGTTCCAAATCAGCTGCATTCTGAGTCAAATGTTGACTTGTCAGTTTCTTCTGCTAAATTCAATGAAGCTGTTCCATCTTCCCACATTAAACTGAATTGTCATTATTTTTGTTTGTGACAGAGGCAGAGAAAAAGAGTCGTGTAACTGCACTACTGGAGAGACTTCATGCCAAACACAACTCATCACGATCCTGGCAGGAGACTAGTAAAGTGGTCCGGCAGGCGATGGTAAGACCCTCAAACAGGATCTGTGTTCTGGAGAGATCGTTAGATGTTTTTGGTACATGCTTTTATTAATCTTGTCTGTTCAGGAGAAGCGTGGTGTGACGAATACAGCTGGACATCAACTGGTGCTCAACTGTTTAGAGACATTGCAGAGAGCACTGAAAGGTACATTGTTTAATCTATACATTTCGCTCTAGATATAGTTCAAATATATGTAATCTATAAATATAGAATTAATGCATAATATGTGATTGCTAAACAATAAGCATAAATATAATATAATTAATTTCAGATAAATTGGAAGTAGATAAAAATATATTAGCTAGTCATGGGCAATATACAGTTGAAGTCAGAAATGTACATTCACTTAGGTTGAAGTCATTAAAACTCATTTTTTAACCACTCCACAGATTTCACATTAGCAAACTATAGTTTTGGCAAGTCGTTTAAGACATATACTTTGCCCATGACACGAATAATTTTTCCAACAAATGTTTACAGACAAATTGTTTCCGAGTTGTAAATATTCATCATCACCCAGCCCTAGTTATAAGCATATAAACATTAATGTTATGATACAAGGAACTAAACTAACTACTGTAAATGTTGAATATCTATTTCTCTTGCAACATGTCTCTGTTCTTCAGTGTCCTCGCTGTCATCAATGACAGATCGTCTGGAGTCCATCGCTCGCCAGAACATGTAAGATTACACTTGACTCAACTCTCACACCTTGACTAAACTTAGAGCTTGAGTCTGTCTACATCGGACACATCAAAATGTACTTTCTAAATGATGCGCAGCAAACATGGACCAATCAGCTGTAAACTCAAGGCAATATGTGAACAACAGTTAAATGGGTGAACAATCTGTATCCTACTTTATTTTCAAGGGAAATCCATATTGGATATTGTTTTTTACATAATTATTAATATAATTATTATTGCAATAACTATGTATAGATACGATTAGAAAAAAAAGATGTTTTAAATAGCAGAGAAATAACAAGCGGACGAAACCAGAAAATGCCTTGAGATAAAACCATGAATGATGTCTTAAGGTGTGGTAACGCTGCATGTCGTGACCGCATTACCACCTCGGGTGTGCATTATTTTTCAATAATTCAATGGTCCATCGGCAGTTATTGCATATATATATATATATATACACACACACACACTGCTGGTCAAAATTTTGGAATAATGTACAGATTTTGCTCTTATGGAAAGAAATTGGTACTTTTATTCACCAAAGTGGCATTCAACTGATCACAGTGTATAATCAGGACATTAATAACATTAATGAAACTACTTCAAAGAGTTCTCATCAAAAAATCCTCCATGTGCAGCAATGACAGCTTTGCAGATCCTTGGCATTCTAGCTGTCAGTTTGTCCAGATACTCAGGTGACATTTCACCCCACACTTCCTGTAGCACTTGCCATAGATGTGACTGTCTTGTCGGGCACTTCTCACACACCTTACAGTCTAACTGATCCCACAAAAGCTCAATGGGGTTAAGATCCAGAACACTCTTTTCCATTTATCTGTTGTCCAATGTCTGTGTTTCTATGCCCACTCTAACCTTTTCTTTTTGTTTTTCTGTTTCAAAAGTGGCTTTTTCTTTGCAATTCTTCCCATAAGGCCTGCACCCCTGAGTCTTCTCTTTACTGTTGTACATGAAACTGGTGTTGAGCGGGTAGAATTCAATGAAGCTGTCAGCTGAGGACATATGAGGCGTCTATTTCTCAAACTAGAGACTCTGATGTACTTATCCTCTTGTTTAGTTGTACATCTGGCCTTCCACATCTCTTTCTGCCTTGTTAGAGTCAGTTGTCCTTTGTCTCTGAAGACTGTAGTGTACACATTTGTATGAAATCTTCAGTTTATTGGCAATTTCAAGCATTGTATATAGCCTTCATTCCTCAAAACAATGATTGACTGATGAGTTTCTAGAGAAAGCTGTTTCTTTTTTGCCATTTTTGGCCTAATATTGACCTTAAGACATGCCAGTCTATTGCATACTGTAGCAACTCAATAACTAACACAAAGACAATGTTAAGTTTAATTTAATGAACCAAATATCTTTCAACTGTGTTTAATATAATGGCAAGTGATTTTCTAGTACCAAATGATCAATTTAGCATGATTACTCAAGGATAAGGTGTTGTAGTGATGGCTGCTGGAAATGGGGCCTGTCTAGATTTGACCAAAAATGACTTTTTTCAAATAGTGATGGTGCTGTTTTTTACATCAGTAATGTCTTGACTATACTTTGTGATCAGTTGAATTAAAGTACCAATTTCTTCTGAAACAGCAAAATCTGTACATTATTCCAAACTTTTGGCCGCCAGTGTGTGTATACTGTATATATATATCTATATATCTATATATATATCTATATATATATATATATATATATATATATACAGTTGTGCTCAAAAGTTTGCATACCCTTGGAGAATTGGTAATATATGTACCATTTTTAAAGAAAACATGATTGAGCAGGTAAAACACATTTATTTTATTTCTTATGGGATTCATATTCAACTGTAGGTTATAACAGAATGGCACAATCATAAAACAAAACATGGCAACAAAGAAAAAAATGAAATGACCCCTGTTCAAAAGTCTGCATACCCTTAGTTCTTAATACTGTGTAATGCCCCCTTTAGCATCAATGACAGCATGCAGTCTTTTGTAATAGTTGTCTATGAGGCCCCAAATTCTTGCAGATGGTATAGCTGCCCATTCGTCTTGGTAAATGCCTCCAGGTCATGCAAAGTCTTTGGTCGTCTTGCATGAACTGCAAGTTTGAGATCTCCCCAGAGTGACTCGATGATATTAAGGTCAGGAGACTGTAATGGCCACTCCAGAACCTTCAACTTTTTCTGCTGTAACCACTGGAGGGTCAACTTGACCTTGTGCTTAGGGTCATTGTCGTGCTGGAAAGTCCAAGAGCGTCCCATGCGCAGCTTTCGTGCAGAAGAATGCAAACTGTCTGCCAGTATTTTCTGATAACATGCTGCATTCATCTTGCCATCAATTTTCACAAGATTCCCCGTGCCTTTAGAGCTCACACACCCCCAAAACATCAGTGAGCCACCACCATGCTTCACAGTGGGGATGGTATTCTTTTCACTGTAGGCCTTGTTGACCCCTCTCCAAACATAGCGCTTATGGTTGTGACCATAAAGCTCTATTTTGGTCTCATCACTCCAAATTACAGTGTGCCAGAAGCTGTGAGGCGTGTCAAGGTGTTGTCGGGCATATTGTAACTGGGCGTTTTTGTGGCATTGGCGCAGTAAAGGCTTCTTTCTGGCAACTCGACCATGCAGCTCATTTTTGTTCAAGTATCGTCATATTGTGCTCCTTGAAACAACCACACCGTCTTTTTCCAGAGCAGCCTGTATTTCTCCTGAGGTTACCTGTGGGTTTTTCTTTGTATCCCGAACAATTCTTCTGGCAGTTGTGGCTGAAATCTTTCTTGGTCTACCTGACCTTGGCTTGGTATTAAGAGATCCCCGAATTTTCCACTTCTTAATAAGTGATTGAACAGTACTGACTGGCATTTTCAAGGCTTTGGGTATCTTTTTATATCCTTTTCCATCTTTATAAAGTTCCATTACCTTGTTACGCAGGTCTTTTGACAGTTCTTTTCTGCTCCCCATGGCTCAGTATCTAGCCTGCTCAGTGCATCCACGTGAGAGCTAACACACTCATTGACTATTTATACACAGACACTAATTTGAATTTAAAAAGCCACAGGTGTGGGAAATTAACCTTTAATTGCCATTTAAACCTGTGTGTGTCACCTTGTGTGTCTGTAACAAGGCCAAACATTCAAGGGTATGTAAACTTTTCATCAGGGCCATTTGGGTGATTTCTGTTATGATTATGATATAAAAAGGAGTCAAACAACTATGTGATAATAAATGGCTTCATATGATCACTATCCTTAAATAAAAATGTTTTGCATGATCAGTCATATTTTCAAAATCAATGCCAAAATTTCACAATTTCTGCCAGGGTATGCAAACTTTTGAGCACAACTGTTTATATATATATATATATATATATATATATATATATATATATATATATATATATATATATATATATATCACTGGCGGCCAAAAGTTTGGTTACCATGGTTACTATACAGATGCTACAGTATTACTGTAGTAAAACTATGGTTAATTGTATCAAAACCAAAATGCCACTCTCATCCAATGTTGACAGGGTTTAACTTTCATGTATTTTACAGTGTGCTTCTTCGTCACTCTTTCAGTGCAGTAATTATTTCATTTGCAGAAGCATATTGTTTTTAGGAGCAGTTTGTTTTTCTTGTGATAATTGTGATTACATTTTTGTAGTAATTACTCATTCATTGTTTCATTACTACTTGGTAACACTTAGAAAGATATTCTTATTAGATTCCTGTGATTATGGAAACAAAGTATATCTGCATTGTGGTATAGCTCAATATTGCAGTTTATTTAACTACGCCTTACTTCTCGACTTAAGCACATCCAGTTGAAACGTGTGCTTGTTCTGTCAGCTCTTCAAAGTTGTTCTAATGGTCCTGTGCACATGCAGGTTGAGGTCGCACCTGAGCCCCTCACGGACTGAGTGCTACATCACTTCAGACATGTTCTACGTGGAGGTGCATCTCGATAAAGCAGGACAGCTCGTGGATGTTAAAGTGGCCCATCATGGTGAAAACCCTGCGGTGAGGAGAAAGTCTCATGTGCTTATTGAGGAAAATGTAGAGGAGTGGATAACATTATGTACATATGAATACAGCAGTCTGTCTTTGTCTCGTGATCTTATTTCAACTTGTTCTTCTTATTCTTGTTTAGAGTTGTCCAGAGCTGATACTGCATTTAAGGTATGCAAACTGTTTTACATCTTACAAAAATGTTTGGCAAAGCCAGTGACTAGTTCTTTCTCAAAGCACTCATATTAACCTGGTACCTTGTAAACACGACTGATCAAAACTAGAGATGTACCGATACATCAGTCAAACATCGGTATCGGCCGATAAAAGCAATTTTCTGCACAGTCGAACATCTGTCGTTTAAAAACAATCGATTATCAGGGCTGATTATTTCCAGTTGAAAGGGGTGGAAAAAACATGTTGGACAATTAGCCTACAACTAATCCTTGTGTCTCTTGTGTGGAATTACTTTGAATTGGGGACACTAACAGCAGAGTTGCAATTTGTATGCTTTGTACTGGTAGATTTTCCTGAGGTGAAACAACTTTTAAAACTTTTAACACAACTCATTTCATTACTCACCTTAAAGCTTAACATAGCATGGCATATGATCAGTTTGTTAAATTAAAGTGGAGGCTGCTTCAACTAAAAATGAACAACCTTCATCATTTAGAAATCCATTAATATAAAATATCAAGAAATCTTACCAATTTAATTTGAGCCTAACAAGAGGCTTCAAATTCAGTTCAGAAATTCAGAATTTAGATAATAATTGGCTTTTTGTTTCAGTGTTTTGTTTATAACTGAGACCAGTTACTTTGAAACATAGAAGACATGTAGAAACAGAGTAAAGTTATTATATACATTTCTTTCGAAGTTGAGTAATTAATTAACAGTGATTTGAAATGAGATAGCATAAAAAAGCAGAACCACCATACTATCTGTATCGGCAGATGTTGCAGTAAATAATCGGAAATCATTATCAGCGCACAAATTTGTATCGGTGCATCCCTGATAAAAAAAACTTGTGCACCCTGACTCCTGGAAGTTGTGTAAATCCAGCCAATCAGATTAGAGCTTGCTAGATCGAGAAAGTGATGTAGAACTACTTCCTTAGCTCTGATTAATTATGCTGTTTAGAAAAAGCCAGAGGTGCTGTTACTAATTCAGGGTATCCACGGGTCATTAGAAAGTATTAAAAGGTAATAAATAAATTTGGTGAAAATGAAGCCATTAAAAATTATTAAAAAGTCTTAAATTACATTTCCCGAGGTATTGATTTTTTTTGTTTGAACATTTTCCTTCTTGGGTCGTAAGGTTGAATAAAAACCTCACGAATGAACACCTTCCACACCTCGCAGATATTAGAGAATAGAGTGGGCGCGCCATTTTCACTGGGTGTGTGTGTGCGTTCAGTGTACATAGGCGCTGGGGCTCGAGATATTCCCCATTCATTTTCCTCTTTGACATTTCAACATTAACAGATGGAGCGATTAAATGAGAGGACACATTTCAGTAAGTTGTAGCATATCTTTCAACATGCACTCAGATGTTCATGTTTTTTCCGTGCTATAAGTTGGAGAGTGAGAGCGTTGAGCTCTGTTTGAATGTCCGCAATAACAGACCGCAATCTGTCACAAGCACCATTAAAGAGCATGAATACAACATTTATTGTTTGAATTTCAAGATAAAAGTGACAATTTGAAAGCTTAAACTAAAATAGAGTTTCTCCCAAAAAATATATCTGACTCAAATGATGGAACGTGTCACAATTTGTGCATATGTAACTGTAACTGGCGGTGCTGTCCTGTGCTTTCACTCTGCATTGGTGCGTGTGTAGATAATGAGACGAGATGCTAGTGACATCATTTTTCAAAATAAAAGTCCCACTTTGAATGAACAAATTTTGAACATTAATTACAGTGTAGAAATACAATATTTGACAACACAGATTATTTTAGTATATCCCATAATATGGTGGGATTAACTTTACACTCATATGCTTTTTTATATACAGTTGAAGTCAGAAGTTTACATACACTTAGGTTGAAGTCATTAAAACTAATTTTAACCACTCCACAGATTTCATTTCAAGTCGTTTAGGACGATTACTTTGTGCATGACATGAGTAATTTTTCCAACAATTGTTTACAGACAGATTGTTTAACTTTTAATTGACTATATCACAATTCCAGTGGGTCAGAAGTTTACATACACCAAGTTAACTGTGCCTTTAAGCAGCTTGGAAAATTCCAGAAAATTATGTCAAGCCTTTATGCAATTAGCCAATTAGCTTCTGATAGGCTAATTGGAGTCAATTGGAGGTGTACCTATGGATATATTTTAAGGCCTACCTTCAAACTTAGTGCCTCTTTGCTTGACATCATGGGAAAATCAAAGAAATCAGCCAAGACCTCAGAAAAATAATTGTGGACCTCCACAAGTCTGGTTCATCCTTGGGAGCGATTTCCAAACACCTAAAGGTACTACGTTCATCTGTACAAACAATATTACGCAAGTATAAACACCATGGGACCACGCAGCCATCATACCGCTCAGGAAGGAGACGCATTCTGTCTCCTAGAGATGAATGTAGTTTGGTGTGAAAAGTGCAAATCAATCCCAGAACAACAGCAAAGGACCTTGTGAAGATGCTGGAGGAAACAAGCAGACAAGTATCTATATCCACAGTAAAACGAGTCCTATATCGACATAACCTGAAAGGTTGCTCAGCAAGGAAGAAGCCACTGCTCCAAAACTGCCATAAAAAAGCCAGACTACAGTTTGCAAGTGCACATGGGGATAAAGATCGTACTTTGGAGAAATGTCCTCTGGTCTGATGAAACAAAAATTGAACCGTTTGGCCATAATGACCATTGTTATGTTTGGAGGAAAAAGGGTGAGGCTTGCAAGCCGAAGAACACCATCCCAACCGTGAAGCATGGGGGTGGCATCATCATGTTGTGGGGGTGCTTTGCTGCAGGAGGGACTGGTGCACTTCACAAAATAGATGGCATCATGAGGAAGGAAAATTATGTGAATATATTGAAGCAACATCTCAAGACACCAGCCAGGAAGTTAAAGCTCGGTCACAAATGGGTCTTCCAAATGGACAATGACCCCAAGCATACCTCCAAAGTTGTGGCAAAATGGCTTAAGGACAACAAAGTCAAAGTATTGGAGTGGCCATCACAAAACCCTGACCTCAATCTGATAGAAAATTTGTGAGCAGAACTGAAAAAGCATGTGCGAGCAAGGAGGCCTACAAACCTGACTCAGTTACACCAGTTCTGTCTGGAGGAATGGGGCAAAATTACAGCAACTTATTGTGAGAAGCTTGTGGAAGGCTACCCAGGTTTGACCCAAGTTAAACTATTTAAAGGCAATGCTACCAAATACTAACAAAGTGTATGTAAACTTCTGACCCACTGGGAATGTGATGAAAGAAATAAAAGCTGAAATAAATAATTCTCTCTACTATTATTCGGGCATTTCTCATTCTTAAAATAATGTAGTGATCCGAACTGACCTAAGACAGGGAATGTTTTCTATGATTAAATGTCAAGAATTGTGAAAGAGTTTAAATGTATTTGGCTAAGGTGTATGCAAACTTCTGACTTCAACTGTGTGTGTGTATATGTATTTATATATATATATATATATATATATATATATATATATATATATATATATATATATATATATATATATATAAAGGGTCAGAGTCAATTATTCCGCTTATACCACGGTTACCACACCTTAAAACATTGTTCATGGCTTTATCTCAAGACATTTTCTGGTTTTCATCCCTAAAATGCTCCTGTGATTGGAACTACTTTCTTCCCCCACGGATTCAGCGTCTTTCTCTGATATAGTCCGAGCCTTCATTGCTAATTCGAAAACGTCACTTTAGAACTAGCAATGGAGGATGTGCATTTGCGTGTGTGTGTGTGTGCATATGTGTGAGTGAGAAAAAGAGAGAAACTGAGAAAGATTGTGTGTGGAATTGCCTGTTTGAAGCTGCTCTTGTCAAGAATAACATTGCTTCAAATTGCCAAAGTGTAAGTTTAAGTATACTTCTCAGCAGCAGTGAGTGTCGCCATTCTTGTACAAATTTTGCTTTGCAGCTATTGTGTGTGTGTGTGTGTGTGTGTATGTACATGTGTGTGAACTTCTGTAAGTGAGGGTGAGATGAGAGTGAAAAAAAGAGAGAGAGGGATCCCAAGGATGCTTTTCAATAGAAATTGAAATAAATGTAGGATTTTCTAGACATTGTTTGTCATTCTTATCCGATGTACTTAATCAGTGTTTTTTTTTAATTGGTTATTTTATTGTTGTAGCCTGTACGGCTCTTTGAAATAACTGAAATAATGTAGCAAAGTGATATGGAACGTTATGCGGTCAAGGCCTATATATATATATATATATATATATATACACACATACATACATACATACATACTGTGTGTGTGTGTGTGTGTGTGTGTGTGTGTGTGTGTGTGTATATATATATATATATTATGTTATTCCATAGTTTTGATGACTTTGCTATTATTCTAAAATGTGAAAAAAAAAAAAAAAAAAAATTATAATAAAGCATGAGTAAGTGTTTCAAAACTTTTGACCGGTAGTGTCTATATACATATATATATACACATACACACACACACACACACAAGTAATTGAAGAAGAATTTAAAAATCTGCTACATAGCTAATGGTAAAACTGTACATATTAAACGCAGTCTATATGCAATTTGGAACAAAAGACAATTATGTTTTTGGAGAATATATACAGTATCCAATATCTAATATTCAACTGGGTTTAAAAAAAAAAGGTGAATGAAGTTGTACTGTAATTTTTGCACATCCTGTTACTTCCCAAAATGAAAGTTCCACTCATACAGGTCAAAAGAAGATATTTGCCAGCTTTTTCAAACAATGTTTCCCAGTTATAGCAAAAATATAGCTCAGATAAAGCAAAAAGTTTTACGTGTGGCACGACGACATATATAAATCGATTTGTTCTAGTTCAAGGAGAAGCTTATTAGTAGTTTTAATAATGCAGGTCCATTTGTGCTCATGTTTGACCAGATCCTCAATGAGTGCACTAAAAAACAAAAACAAATGGATGTTTATGTAAGGTTTTTGGAGTGAAGTCCAGTCAAGGTACCTTGGGTACAGTATGAGCATAAGCATAAGTAATGAACTTTTAATAACTACTGCAGATTGTTGCATCTATTGGTGGGAAAGTATTATATCCATTAACCCCTATAGTGATTGAAGGGACGTGCAGGTCTAAATATTTTCGAAAAGGTCTTGAAAAGGGTATTTAAAAGTATTAAATTGGATGTGCTGATACCTGCAGATACCCTGTAATTCAAAAGTGTCTGTAACAATTCAGACAGTACAGTACTATGCAAAAGTTTAAGGCAGTTGGGAAAAATGTATGCCATGAATAGTTTTTAGTTATCAAATTATTCATGCAAAGTGAAGTAAACAAAAAAAAACTAAATCAATATTTAAAATAGCACCAATTCTCTAGGTACACTTTCGCACAGTTTTTTAAGGGAATTGCTTCAGTCTCTTCATGTAATCCCAGACTGACTCAATGATGTTAAGATCTGGGCTCTGTGGGGGCCATATCATCTGTTGCAGGACTCCTTGTTCTACTTCTATTTACAAAAGAAATATTAAGAAATCTAAAATTAACACACTAAAGCAGAAGATTTTAAAATAACCGTCTTAAGACAAATGCTTTTGTGAAACATCTAATGTGCCTTTGACTTTTGCACATTACTGTATGTTGTGAACAACAAACCTGGAACTTCTTCATTGCCGTACATTTATAGAAAATTGATCAACATCCTTGTAGTGTCTGTCAACCAATCAGAATCAAGAATTTAAAAATGCTGTGGTATGTGATTATTATTATATGGTAGCAATAATTGTATAGCCTACTAAGTAGTACATGTCTTTGGCATAACTCAAACTATTTTTTTTTTTACAGAGACAAGAACTTTGATGAGTTTTCCAAACACCTGAAGGGTTTGGTGAATCTATACAAGCTCCCCGATGACAGGTTCATTTTGCTTTCTTTGTGTTATCTATTATTACACCAAACTTTACAGTTCACTTTGTATTCATCATTAAGACTGTTATCTTATTTCCCTCCTTAGCAAATTAAAGACAAAGATGTACCTGGCGTTGCAGTCTTTGGAGTTAGACCTCACCAAGATGATGCACATGTTCAGGTACTCTAATCTTTATTCTGAAGTTGACATATTTCTCAAAAAGTACCATAGTACTACCATGGTTCGTTGGACATGTACCAAGGTATTCTTTGAAATAATGTGAACACCATGGTACATGAATACTGTAATCACACCCAAGAATGCCTAAAGGCCAAAGTATACTTCGGTTGTCCACGTTGCTGATTGCTCCATACTAGGGCTGTAATGGTTAGTCGGTGTTGTTATTCGACAATAAAAAATTGGCAACAACATTTTTTGTTGTCATATAGTCGTTTGATCTCATTTAACGTAACATGAGATCATTTGAAACTCTAATGATGCACAAGAGCATTGCAGAGGAACACTGCAGCTGATAGAGGTTAGCAGAAAGGAAGAAGACACAGCTCACAGTCCAGACGCACTCCAAACTTTCCAAACAGCTTGTGTTGGGTGATGTAGATAGTAAAGTATGAGGGAATTATGCAAAATAAAAAATAAGTAAATACAGAAGCAGTGTTGTTGTGAAATAAAGTGGAGCTAGCGTTCCGCTGGAGCAAAACTTGCATGTCAGAGAGTCTAAAAAGGAAACACCCTATCGTTATGTCTTTAATGCATCCTTTGTTAAAGTTCAAATAATAAGAAAGCGGGTCATGTAAATAAGCACAAACTCTGAAAACTCATGTCTCTGTGCAGTCAGCGCGGCTTCAATGAGTCACGTGAAGTGACCCAATCAAAGGGGGAGAGAATGAAACTGCACCCGGCTGATGCAAACTCTGGCGTGGAGACGCTCGTCCCTCCTGCGTGCTGACTCGCGAAGTATTGAATCATAATATATGTGTCGGGGTGTGTATATTATCATGAACAATTCGCCGATATGCAGCTCTAAGAAGAGAGAGTTTGTTCTTTTGTCAGTTAAATATGGATCGAAATCAAGTGAAAAAAAAGGTGAGAAGGAATCTTAGCCCATTATACACTACAGCAAAATAAGTTCTGGTTACAGTACATTTACTTTCAGTATACTTACAGTGTACTTACACAAGAAAGTACTGAGTAATATTAGGTAACTACATATACTTAATATGGGTTAGGTTTAGGGTTAGATAGGGTTAGCTAAGTAAGCTGGAGCGGGATAAAAAAAAAAAATGCCCCTTGCCTCTGCTGGGTCCATAATGGCCAGATTGTTATATCACCGGGAGACAAGGAGAGTAGAAAAAAGTACAGAGTAACTAAAGAAACAAACAAACATGAGATCTGACTGAAGCAGTACAGCATTACAGGAACCAACTGACATGGTTAACACACAAAACAATCTGACATTTAATCGTAGAAAACATTCCCTGTCTTAGGTCAGTTAGGATCACTAATTTATTTTAAGAATGTGAAATGTCAGAATAATAGTTGAGAGAATGATTAATTTCAACTTTTATTTCTTTCATCACATTCCCAGTGAGTCAGAAGTTTACATACACTTTGTTAGTATTTGGTAGCATTGCCTTTAAATTGTTTAACTTGGGTCAAATGTTTTGGATAGCCTTTCACAAGCTTCTCACAATAAGTTGCTGTAATTTTGCCCCATTCCTCCAGACAGAACTGGTGTAACTGAGTCAAGTATGTTGGCCTCCTTGCTTGCACATGCTTTTTTCAGTTCTGCCCACAAAAAACCTCGGATTGAGGTCAGGGCTTTGTGATGGCCACTCCAATACCTTGACTTTGTTGTCCTTATGCCATTTTGCCACAACTTTGGAGGTATGCTTGGGGTCATTGTCCATTTGGAAGAACCATTTGCGACCAAGCTTTAACTTCCTGGCTGATGTCTTGAGATGTTGCTTCAAAATATCCACATAATTTTCCTTCCTCATGATGCCATCTATTTTGTGAAGTGCACCAGTCCCTCCTGCAGCAAAGCACCCCCACAACATGATGCTACCACCCCCATGTTTCACGGTTGGGATGGTGTTCTTCGGCTTGCAAGCCTCACCCTTTATCCTCCAAACATAACAATGGTCATTATGGCCAAACAGTTACATTTTTGTTTCATCAGACCAGAGTAAATTTCTCCAAAGTAAGATCTTTGTCCCCATGTGCACTAGCAAACTGTAATCTGGCTTTTTTATGGTGGTTTTGGAGCAGTGGCTTCTTCCTTGCTGAGCAGCCTTTCAGGTTATGTCGATATAGGACTTGTTTTTACTGTGGATATAGATACTTGTCTGCTTGTTGCCTCCAGCATCTTCACAAGGTCCTTTGCTGTTGTTCTGGGATTGATTTGCACTTTTCGCACCAAACTACGTTCATCTCTAGGAGACAGAATGCGTCTCCTTCCTGAGCGGTATGATAGCTGTGTGGTCCCATGGTGTTTATACTTGCGTACTATTGTTTATACAGATGAAAGTGGTACCTTCAGGTGTTTGGAAATCGCTCCCAAAGATGAACCAGACTTGTGGAGGTCCACAATTATTTTTCTGAGGTCTTGGCTGATTTATTTAGATTTTCACATGATGTCAAGCATAGAGGCACTGAGTTTGAAGGTAGGCCTTAAAATACATCCACAGGTACACCTCCAGTTCAGTACACCTCCTATCAGAAGCTAATTGTCTAAAGGCTTGACATCATTTTCTGGAATTTTCCAAGCTGCTTAAAGGCACAGTTAAGTTAGTGTATGTAAACTTCTGACCCACTGGAATTGTGATGTAGTCAATTAAAAGTGAAAAATCTGTCTGTAAACAATTGATGGAAAAATTACTTGTGTCATGCACAAAGTAGATGTCCTAAACGACTTGCCAAAACTATAGTTTGCTAATATTAAATCTGTGGAGTGGTTAAAAATGAGTTTTAATGACTTCAGCCTAAGTGTATGTAAACTTCTGACTACAAATGTACATGTTTATTTTGTCTTAATGCAATTGCATATGTATAAACAAGTGAAAAAATACACTTATATACTGTACATAATATACTTATATTTTAAGATCTATTTTCTGAAAGCAAGTCTGAATATCTTAAATGCTGCTTCTCAGTTAAATGTATCTTGTCTTAAGGATTTTTAGATATTTTTAACTGGAAAACAAGACAAAAACAATCAATATTAATATAATTGTTTTGCAATTAATTTTTTTCCTGAAATTCAGTGAAGGTCATTTAGGGTGCTTTAACACTAGCACTTTTGGAGTTCAGGCTCATACCTTTTCATACCTGTTTGTCTCCAAATGTGGCCTCTAGAGAGCAGCATTCTTCAAATCTCTTGCAACGCCTAACCTTTTTCACACCATGACGAATTCAGTGCATCTGCGGTAGACAAAGTGTCATTCTGTGCATGTAAAATTTTGGTGGTAAATCCAAACAGACGAATACTAAAATAACACAGTGAAGCTGATGTCTTCTTGCCTAGTTACAGTGATAAACAGCTGCCACTTGTACTCACGTTGATGAAGTAATTGGACCACGGTTCGGACCAAAATAATATGATGTAAACAGAAACCAGCGGGGGCAGCGGGAGGGGGAAGAAACAAACTCTGGTTCGGTCCAAGCAATCGAACCAAGTGTGAAAGCACCCTTATAGGTATTTTTTTAAATATGCTTTCGTCCTTTTTTCATATTTTTAGTACGCACATGTTTAATATAAGAGAAAGCACACCTAGGTTTCTCCCGGAGAACGTGGCTTAATGTGGCCATGTAAAACACATAAACACATGGTCTTCCTCAGATTATTATAAGCGTCACTGGGAAATTACGTTGCTGTGTAGTGGAGCTGCTTTCTGATGGATCCACTTGTATTCGGGAGTAAAGAGTACACCACTTAAACAGTGCATGTAAACTGCCGCTTACTGGTGTCCATATAAACATAGTCAGTGACTACATAACAGTCCAATGTAAAAGTGCAGTATCAAGAGGATTATGGTATTACCCTGGTTTTACCATGGTATTACCATCTGATATCACTGTACCATGGCATCACCACAGTACTTTTTTGTAAGGTTCGGATTACTGAAGAACTTTCTGCTACAGGATAGCCACGAATGCCAACACTGTGGAAACAATACTTCACGGCAGCGTGGGTCTGCTGACGGCGAGGAGCGGCAGTCATCTAGTGTCTCTACAGTGTTACGTGTCTCCATATGACATCTTTGAGGAGGGAACAGGAACCCAACTCAACTTCACTGATGCCAGTAGTGAGGAGATCATATTTTACAAACAGATCAAGAGAAATTCATTTGATGAGTAAAATGCAACATTTATGCATCTATATGTCATCTTGTGTTCTACAGTTCCTCGTACTCTCGGTGTGAGTGTATCAGTGACTGTTGAGGGCACCTCATCAGTTTATAAGCTTCCCATCGCTCCGCTCATCACAGGATCCCATCCAGTCGATAACAAAGGGTGAGATTTACTGCAAATTCAAGGGGAAAATCACCCAAAAATGAATCAGGGGACAACTAGGGGAACGTAAATGAAACATACTCATTTATTTCTTTGATTTTTCCTAGGACTCCGTCATTTTCTTCAGTAACAAATTCAAACTGTGTAGATTTACCAGCATGTTTTTTCTTGAAGATGAATCAGCCAATGCCTTTCTCTTTATCATTTATTCAAAGGATGGGTAGTACCACAGGTGAGAAAATATGCCTTTTACAGAACCCATTTACTGTATGAAAATTCATATTTAGATCGACTATGGTTGTTCAAAACAAGATAAGTTTAATAGACTTCAATCTAAATAAATGTAGCTGTGATTATACTTCAATTAGATGGCCTAAAGTAGTTTACAAAGCCATT
The DNA here is from genome assembly GCF_019703515.2 of Myxocyprinus asiaticus. Lineage (NCBI taxonomy): Eukaryota > Metazoa > Chordata > Actinopteri > Cypriniformes > Catostomidae > Myxocyprinus > Myxocyprinus asiaticus. The sequence goes on along the minus strand of NC_059375.1, from coordinate 4,149,673 downwards.
ACTTAAACGTATCACATTTAAAATATTAAAAGTTAATAAAGTGATCATTGCTAAAACTACTGTCTTCTAACAAATAAATGATTTCACCATGTAGTTCTACCTCGTGATTTGATCTTTTCAGGTATTCCTGTGTTCGAGACTGCACCCACTTTGTCCCCGCTGTATGACCTCATCATTAAGAGCCAACTGCATGAAGAGGGAGGGGCCACCCCTCCTGCTTTGGCCCAATCAATGCGTTTCTATGCGGTAAGTAATGGATAACAAAAACCCTTTTGGTTTAGTCACTTTGGCTTTGTTCAGACTGCAAATAAATTGGTTTTGTTTTTTTCAAATCCAGTTTTTAGGACTGACTGTTTACTCTGTCATTTTGTAAGTGATGAAATCGGATCCGTTTGTTCAGAAAGTGTTGTCCAGAGGTATTTAATTAAAGTTCCAAATCCCTTCATTTCCTCCCCAGCAAAGGTCCAGTCAATCATGGACACTGTTTCAGTAGACAATATGACTTATAAGGCAATTAAATGATAAAATAAAAATGGGCATTTTCTGGAATACTGTAAATTTCTAAGTTGGCATCTATAGTTATTTTTAAAATAAAGAAATACTAAATTCTCCAAATAGTACAGAACTGCTGCTTTGTCCAGTATATACCAAGGTCTTTACTATATGAGGACAAAGGGGGCCAAGAGACACAGCAGCCAATGTAGAGGCGTATGAGGGATCTTCTACCAAAATAAATGTATTAGTCAGTGTTGGAACTGAATGAGCAGTCCATTATTTATGTTTGAATGCATTTAAAGATATTATTCAGACACTATATTTTTACATTTAGATAATGGGGGAATTCCAGTGAAAATTGATCATCCCTATGCCCTACTTACTAGTAAGGAAGTGAGCATGGCAATACAGTTTGAATATACCCGTCACTTAAAGTCTTGTGAAAGGGCCCTTTATTTTTGTTTGGAACAACCATTCAGGTTGCATCCCCTTCCCGAAGTACCCTTCAAGGCCGCAAAAATGACAACTGGAAAATGCCCAATATTTGGGGCATAGGAGGTTTTGTTGCTGAGGAAAGAGACAGCATTCCTTGGAAGAAAAAAATGTGAAAATGTAAAAGTCTGAATGAGCCATTTTTATATTTTACTTTAAGGAATAGTTCAGCCAAAAATGAAAATGATCTCATCATTTACTCACCCTAATGCCATACCAGATGTGTGTGACTTTCTTTTTTCTGCTGAAAACAAAGATTTTTAGAAGAATATCTCAGCTCTGTAGGTCCATACAATGCAAGTGAATGGTGACCAGAACTTTGAAGCTTAAAAAGCATATAAAGGCAGCATAAAAGTAATCCATAAGCCTCTAGTGGTTAAATGTATTTTTTTTTTTTTTTTTTTCAGATTTATATGATAGGTGTTGGTGAGAAACGGATCAATATTTAAGTCTTTTTTTTTTTTTTACTATAAATCTCCACATTGAGTTCTTCTGTTTTTTTTTGGCGATTCACAGTCTTCTTGCATATCGCCACCTACTGGGCAGGGGGGAGAATTTATAGTAAAAAAGAACCTACATATTGATCTGTTTCTCACCCACACATATCATATCGCTTCTGAAGACATGGATATAACCACTGAAGTCATATGGATTACTTTTATGCTGCCTTTATATGCCTGTTGGAGCTTCAAAAATTTGGACCCTGTTGACTTGCATTGAATGGACTTACAGAGCAGAAACTCAGTGGGTAATCCATATGACTCGATTGGTTTAGAGCACTGCTCCACTCTGTCCAAATCAATTCACTACCCTTTCTCTTAAGGGCATTGAGTGGCACTGCCAGTTCTGCAAAGTGTTGGTAGGATGGTATTACTGGAGGCTTTTGAAGTCAGTGGGAGTGGGAAAACACTGGTTTTGTCTGGGTCAATTTCCACCCTCTTACCTGGCACAAAATGACACAAAAATTGCACAAAATGGCACTTTAGTTGAGCTTTTAAAAAAAGTGACACTTTTTCAGGTTAAGAGTCAAATTTGCAGCTTTAAGTTTGGCAAAAATACTCTCCGAGTCCTTAGTGTGTTGCTCTGGACTGGCAGCGAAAACAATAATTTTGTCTATTAAGACAAAACAATTGACTTCCCGTAACTCGCCCAACACTTTTTCAATCAAGCACTGATACGGCCAAAGGATGCATTCCAAAAAAATCGAATTTAAATCGGATTTCAAACCACATATGGATCGGCTTCATAAAGATAGAATTTTGTGTGTGTGTGTGTGTTTGTGTATCTTTTGATTCTGGTATATTGAATCCATATGATGTTAGGACATGGAAAAAATCCTGCCATCATTAAAAACACTGTATATCATTTTAACAGTTTCTTACCATTTCCATCTGATTGATTATTTTGTGGAATATAATTTAAACTTTATGCAACCAATGATTCTCCAAATGGGTTGTCCTTTTTAAGTCTTTGCCAGGACAGCAGCATTGTTATTTCGTGAATGGTGATGCCCCAGTCCAGGAGGGAAGGTCTCTTCAAGGAGCTTTGGTTTCCAAGATTGCGTTCAGACATCCTGCTCAGGTGCCTGCTCTCCTCGACATCATACGACACCAGGCTGCTTACAACACACTGATAGGCAGCTGTGTCAAAAAGACCTACATTAAGGAAGGTGAGTATATCTTCTTTTTAACATAATAATTGTGGCAGTTAGAGTTGATAGATTATCAAAATAAGTTTCTATTCTTTATTTTTATTCAAGGTCATTTAAGTGATGTTAAATTTGTACACTGACATGAAATGAAGTCTGAAGACATGAAATGGTGGCCGCCGTAATGTGATCACATGACCAGCTGAATACTACTCACTTCTCAGACACTTTCAGCTGTGGAATAAATTCTGTGTGGTTGACAAAATCTGTGAATAGAGTATTTCTAAAATGACATTAGTAATGAAAGCTTTTTCTTTTTTGTGATGTTGCATGCACACTGATATTTGTCAGTATAAAGTTGGTGTGCTCCGATCGATCAGCTACCGATTTAAATCAGCCGATCTTCGTCTTAAATCTTTGATCAGTCGATCGTGCTAAGATTCAATGCCAATGTTTTTTATAGCATGCAGGGAATCACACATACACTGCTACTCTAATAAATGAGCACTTGCTCAGCCCTTGAAACATGACAGTGTGGCCTGTGGAGCATGAGTTGTTGGGAATTCTAAGCATTCACGAATTTAAACTTTAAGACATGCTGTAATTCAGATGAATGTGCCAGTTTGTTTAAAAACATTTTTTTTTTAAGAATTACACGTGTATGAATATTAAGGTAACCATTCAAGAGTCATTATTACGGTAGTAATTCTGACCCGCTGCACAGTTAAGAGCACGGAGAGGATAAAGAGACTGCAAATGGGTATAAAAGCGAATTAAACAACAAATAAACTTGCAAATACAAATCTGAGTATAGTACATGATGTAATGTGAGTTGTGACAATCAGACATTGTGTGGAGCAATAGAGACTGTTTGAGCGAACATGAGCACTTTCAGCTTCACTCGCTTCAACATGCAGTGCTCTCTGTGTTAATCAAACAAGTGCGCTCTCCAGGTGCTTTTAATATCTCATCATCAGTCACTCTCAGCACTATTCTGTGAGGATCCCAACTGATTAATGTTGGTCACAAACCACTAATCACAGCAATTTACATTTTAACCATAACGGCACCGCGTCTTCACGCATTTGTGTAATAATTAGTGATTTGTGTTACAGCAAAACACCAAAGACAGTAAAACAAATCATAAATATTTATGATTTCTGACTGGAGCAGTTTTAGAGCTTGTAATGGATATATTTGTCTTATTTTTGAATGTTTCTCTGCTGTGTGTGATGCTCTCATGGTTTTTACTGCTTACCAGTATGTCACAATGACCTTTTGATATTGACAACAGAATTATTCATATACTGTTTCAAAACAAATAAATATTAGCAATTCACAATTAATGTCATTGTTAACGAATGGAACCAATGAACAATATATTTTTTACAGCCTTTATTAATTATAATGTTAATAAAATTGCAATTGTTCATTGTTAGTTCATAGTGCATTAACTAATGTTAACTAATACAACTTTTGATTTTAAAAATGTAATAGTATATGTTGTAACTAACATTAAGTTCATTAGTTCATGTTAACTACAGTAATGTTGTTAAATAATGATAACAAATGGAACCTTTTTGTGTTACCGTAATTTTACTGTGTGGGGCATAAACATATAACTGCACAATATAACTTGCAAAAGTGTGGCAAAGGGAACTTTTTAAAAAATTGGCATCGGTGTCGGACGATCTTAGTGTTAAAACATCGGAGATTGGTATCGACCTCAAGTTTCCTGATTGGTGCACCACTAGTTAAACCCTCCAAAAGTTGGCTAATCAGCATTATGCCACAAATGCTGTTGATTGAGCTTAACTTATATTGAACCCAGAATATTATTTTAATGGTATGTAATTTTTTTTCTGTGTGGGGCATAAGCATAGAAATGCAGCATATAACTTGCAAAAGTGTGACAAAGGGCACTTAAAAAAAAAAAAAAAAAAAAACGTTGATCGGTATCGGCCTCAAATTTCCAGATCGGTGCACCACTAGTATAAAGTCCAAAATCATTGTCATATTGAACTGTGAACCAAACATTCTGTTGGTTGAGAGACATCAGACCAGTGTTCAAAGAACTGAAAATACATTACGCATACAGAGGAGAATATGGATTTGATTGCATTTACATTACATTAATTCGTTTGGCAATTATCCAAAGTGACTTACAAAAGAGGAATAATACAACATAAGTGATTCATCTTAAGGAGACAGTAGTACTAGTATCATAAGCAATTCATTATTATGCAGTTATTTGATATATTAAATGGTAGTTGTATTTTGCAACAACACAAATATTCTTATCTCCGTGTGACTGCAAAAAAACAAATGGCAACCTGCTAGCAACTATAAATACAGACTGAAAAATCAAAGTGCTTCAGCAGTAATGTAACAGTGAAACCTTCCACAGACTTGCATGTATTTTGCTACATAGATAAAGTTTTAAATTGTTAATTATTTATCTGTTTCTTCACTGAAAACAATATTACTTCAAATATAAATGGTTTCAGATTCTCAAACTTCAAACCCAAACACTGCCATAAAGTTTGAATCACTTAATGTGTTAATTAAAAGAATATTCCGGCTTCAAAACAAGTTAAGCTCAATCGACAGCATTTGTGGCATAATGTTGATTACCACAAAAATTATTTCGACTTGTCCTTCCCAGAGTTTTACATTGCAAGAAAATGCGAGTGCAAAAACTGCGTGTGAATGTGGAAAATTATTTGGCCGCACTGGTGCAAGTGACAACTGATCTAACACAGCAACTTATAAACTTATACTGTAGCCTACCATCAGAATAAAAACTTCCTATTGCATCTAACCTCATATGCAAAGTGCTCCAAAATGTGGCATGTTAGTTATTTATTTATTAAGAGCACCGTTTCTCACTATCACATGGCTGCAAACTCTCTCTCTCTCTCTCTCTCTCTCTCACACACACACACGCAGAGCCACAGTCAGATATACCATGTAAAGATGGGTTAAGCATAGTTTCTTGCTTAGATTATTTTAAGTCAAAATCACGGACAGTGTTTTGAATTATGATGGATTAATGGTTGTCTTAAAAAATGGGGCCAATTGTTGGAGGGCTTAAAGGCAGAAATGTGAAGTTTATAATTTTATAAAACAACTTACATTAATTTGTTAAAACTTGTGTATTATTTGTGTATTATCTGTAAAGTTGTTTAAATCATAATTTTTATGGTCATTTAATGGTTAATGGCATTATGTCGTCATGGCTTTACATAGAAAATGTAAGCGATTTTATCACACTAAAGTCATGTTAACACTAGGGCTGGGTATTGATACAGATTTCCCAATTCAATTCTGATTCACAAGCTTTCGATTCTATTGGGATTTCGATTAGATATTGATTCATATGGGTATATTTTAGTTATAATGTCCCTTTTGCTTACATATGAAATAAATTCTCTCCCAGCTAATGCTGTTAATTATACAGGGGACCTTCAAACTAAGTAAAATATGAAAATATAAATTTTACTATTTATATTTTATTCATTTTTCATTATTTTGGTCACATTTTAAATGTATTTAAACAATAAATATGATATTATATTGCATATATTATATTTTGTTACATGTTTATTGTTTAATTGCATAATTTGTACTATTTACAGGTATTTACATTGATTTGTTGAACATGTGCTAAAAACCGGTACTGTCTCTTTAAGGAAACCCAGCATTTCTGTAAACAGCATCTTTATATTAGCGCATGTTAACGAGAGACACTTGAATGGCTTTAACCCATCTGTGCTATGCCTGATTAGAATTAAATGTTATTTTTTGTTGTTTTTGATCAACAACTGAATGTAAAGAACAGAAAAGGTATTAAAAGAGATATTATTCAATGACAAATGGGTTGCGTGGATCTCGTCTTTGGACACACATTATACGGAACAACTTTTACTCTCAACACGCAGTGAAAGGACCCTGCTGCTGAACACTCCACCACTATACTACTCAATTACTAGTGAGTGAAATGTAAACATTTACCAGCCAGTTGCCAAATATATACATTTTTAGTCGCATAGCGTAAGGTTTGGTTGCAAATGCGAGTGATTTCCTCTCATTGTACTGAAGGGTTGCACATAGAGTAAACGATCGATCATGGGATTTAAGAATCAATATCGAGATTGTTCAAATGAAGATTGTGATGCATTGGGAAATCGATATTTTTGTCTTTTTGCTATACGATGAAACTATGTGTATTGTAATGTTTACAGATTGGCCCCATTCACTTCCTTTGTAAGTGCCTCACTGGAACAAGGATTATTTTTTTTATTTTATTAGTTTTTTTTTTTAAAGAAAAAAAGGAGAAACGAGTGAAATAATTTTTGGTGGTAATCAACATTATGCCACAAATGCTGCTGATTGAGATGAACTTGTATTGAACGTGAATATTCCTTTAAAAACTCAAGTTGAAGGAACTGAGCTTTTTTGGTTTTGAGCTAAAGCTACATGAAAATATCTTGTTATTAACGGATGTACAAATTAATGGTGTACTGAGAGACATTATAACATAATTTCCTGTTTGTAGCAGATACCCCTGGACTGCTGCAGTTTGAGGTGTGCCCGCTAACAGACTCCAGCTTTAGTGTGTCCTTTCAGCATCCTGTCAATGAATCACTTGTCTGTGGTAAGAAAACAGTTTACCCCTCTCACACTATCTTTCAAAAAAAAAAAAACATCATATAATGTCTGTTACAATAGATTTGAATCTGATCTCAAAATCTCTTGTTACTCTCAGTGGTGATGGAGGTGATTGACTCAAGGCAGGTTGCCTGTAAGCTGTATAAGGGTTTATCTGATGCTCTGATCTGCACTGATGACTTCATTACCAAAGTAGTCCAGAGGTAGGTGTAACACTGTATACAATGCTAACAGATGTCATTGAACCTATGCTTCAAGAAAAAAAATAACTGCACAGCTCATCTTCAAAATGCAGAATAGTTTATTTACAGACAGAAAAGTTGGTAAATAAACAAATCTGCATTTTGAAAATGAGCGGTGCAGGCGATATGATGATTTTTATTTTATATACTGTATGTGCCATGACCTGCACCACAAAATTGAAGGTGTGCATTTACTTCAACTAGTTTTCAAAATTATTCAAAAATACATGTCCACACAATAGATTCTTCTGCAAACATACAGATTTGTACAGATATGGAAACATAATGCAAGTCAACATAGCCTTCTTCAGTTGGCTGCAAGTTCATCAGATTGTATGTTCTGGTGATACACCTGGGGAAGAATCTCTTGGCATGCCAGAGCCATTTCTGACAGCCATGTTCACATGATATTACACTACAAAGATTGCCTCTTGTGAATAGATGGTAGTGAAACTGATACAGTAAAGCAACTCAGACTATTCTGAACAAGTGGCGCCCTGCCATAGGCGTGCATATCATGTGCATATAAGCCGGGCCATAACACCACATCATTAGAATTTTTTGACTGAAGAGAGGAGAGCGCATCTCTCAGTCCCTTAACAGAGAGAAATCGGTAGTGCGGCAAAGCTACATAGCAACTCGTTTCCTCCTGGTTCAGAGAATCAAGGTTACATCAGTAACCGAGATGTTCCCTTTTAAGTCCCTTTTCAGTCACTTCGATGCTGCATCAGTAACTGATGCTATGGGAGCCATTAGGGATGGGATTAGGTACTGGAGTACTCAGAAGTGACCACAATGTTCAATAATGAAAAAGATGATCGGTAATGATCATGCGTGATGTGAATTTGTTTTACTAAATTTGAAATTCAGTGATAACTATACACAAAAGTGTCACAGAGGGGCCTTATTTTTAATTTTGAGATTGATTGTCATGATTTTCAGTGGTACCCTTGTGGTCTGAATCATCACAGCAACAAGCTCCAACAGTGCACTTTGACTTTCTTTTCGGGGCAGAGACAGCGCTCAGCATTCTGGAGAAGTGCACACGCAGCAAGCGAGTTCTTTCTGTTAAACTGCCAGATGGAACACAGCTGAATGGAACAACGCAGGGTCTTCAAAACATTTTCAACTTAACACATTGTATTAAAAACTTGATGGTTATGGAGTATCTGGTCAAACCAACCGCAGTTTGAAAATACATGGTTCAGCTGCCAGGAAAACAGAGGTGCACGCTTAAGATAATGATGGTAACCTGAAGGGAGAGCAGAGAGACACGCTTTCTGAGGATTCTTTCATTAAGTTGGCCAGTGAGTCTTCACATACTGACAAAATATGAAGCACTTTATTTTTATTTATTTATTTATTTTTTACTTTTTGTAACAGACTATGTTATAACAGCCTTTAATAAGCACTGATTTAAACACGTTGACAATGCCTACAAGCCAACAGGGTAGTAAAAAGCATTGAAATGACCTCCCTTTTGTATTGAAAAATGGGAAGGAAGAGGGACAAGAAACTAACCATTTATTTTAATAGTATAGCAATGACACTAACTATTCCAGATAGTGGAACATTGCATGAATAGCTCTGCTTCACACATAGTGGGAAGAGAAGAGACAAAAATGGCCACAGACGGGAATGCAATACAGTGGCACTAACAGGGTTGTGGACCAATGAATAATAACACTCTTCGCTACGTAGAGTGGTCAAAACCAGTCTGTCCACATAAGCAATGACACTAGCCATCTTGGGTAGTGAAACATGATAACATATATTTATCCTTCTTTGCAGCCAAAACCTGGGAAGGGAGGGAGCAAACATCCAAGTTATAAAACATGGCTAAGTTGATGAGGCCGATTTATACTTCTGCTTTGAACCTGCGTGGCTATGGCGCTTACGGTGTAGCCTACGGCATAGCCTGACATGTACCACTTCAAAAATGTAACTGCGCATCGCGTCAACGCAGACAACGACAGCTGTGATTGGTCCACTGTGTACCAGAGACTGCCCCTAGCATGGCAAGAAATTATCTGTGGTAGCTTCGCATTTTATTATTTTATCTATGCATCTATATCCACTGATCAGTGATCGTGTCACATTGTGTTTGGACCCGTTTCGTTTTCTGTGACCATTTGCTGTTTTTTTATTCTGTTTTATATGAACAAGCGAAAACGCGACAAAAGACACTGTTTACGTATAATAAACTATTCTCAGGTCTTTAACTATCAGGTACGTGATTGAAACAGTACTTGTCAAATTCTAATCCAGAACTTTCCGATCTGTATGATGTTTTGACTGTATGTTTGACTATGGTGTATAGTAAATAATCATATTTCATAAGTTATAAAAACGGAACACTTCTAATTTGTCAGCTGATTAAAAAAAGCATCTGTTAAGAGTTGGTTATTTTGCCTAAAAGCATAGTGAAGAGTTTAAGCTTTAAAATGACACCCACTGTGTGTTGGTCATGCAAGCAGTTATTGATTAATTTGATAAATGTTTTTCAGCATGGAGCGTCAAAGTATGCCACATTATTTATTTTATTATTATTTAATGACTCAAAAGCAAGCATTAAGTCTAGACCTGATTTATCGTCTCTGCATGGCAGGCAACATGTATAATAAATAATATGTACCTAAATACTACATACTTTTATGAACTTGTTTTAATGCTTCAGTAATTTAGTAAATACTTTTGAATCCACGAATACCATTGCATTGCTTAGTTATTTCAGGAATTAAGGCATTTTTGTCCCAAAACAAAAGCATTTTGGCTCTGTACTCACCAAATGACACAGACACACCAACGCAGAACTATAAATGCAAACCAACGCGTTGACCACTATGCGAAGCCTGTGCCGTATGTTTGACGCAGAAGTAGAAATCAGCCTTTAGGGGAAGCCCAGCCTGCAGCTAGACAGATGTCTTCTACGGTCACGCCCTTTGCCCATCCTCCTTGTAGAATAAGCCCTAACACCAATGAGACACTATGTGCCTGCGACTCATAAGTGAGCGCAAAGGCTTCTAAAGTCCATGGGAAATTCTTTGCTTGGAGATGGCCAAACCCTTTGAACAGCCTCCAAAGCATACAAGAGCTGTTCAGGCAGCCTCAATTGACTCGTTCGGTCTATGTACATGCTTAATGCCCTCACAGGGCAAAGCATATGCAGTCTCTTAGCCTCATCCGAGAAGGAGAGAATGCTCGAAGTGTAACAACCTGTGCTGCATTTCCCAAAAGCATCATAAGCCTAAGTAGATCGTAGAAACCATTGGTGCCAGTGGTCTCTATGATCAACTTAAGCTTGTGATGCTTTTGGGAAATGCAGCCCTGAACCCTAAAAGGGTTGGCCAGCATTTTGGGCACATAACCCTAATAGGGCTTTTAATTAGCCAGGTCCCAACTCTAAAGAGTCTTTGATCGAAAAGGTAATATCCCCAACATGTTTGACTGAAGCCAAAGTGATCAGCAGCACAATCTTCAAAGAGCGTATGCATAAGCTTACCGCCTCTAGTGACTCAAACGGGGAACCCGTAAGCATTTTCATTCCGGCTCCGTTCCAGACAGGGACGGTAGCGGGGTGAGAGGGTCTTAGCCGTCTCGCACCACAGAAAAAATGACTGACCAGGGGTTGTTTGCTTACAGACAAACCACCCAAGAGGTCATGATTGGCTACACCACAGCTCCGACTAGGGATGCCAGATCGTGCCTTGTGCTTGTGAGAGCAGTTCCCTCCTCAAAGGAATTTCCCATGGGAGAGAAACCAACAGCTGTACCAGCTCCGGAAATCAATCTCTCTCTCAAACACAAAATAGTAATTTTTAAAATGAAAGGTTTTTTTAATAGGCCTTTAAAACGAGAGGGCTTACACCAGGGGTCGGCAACCTTTATAACAGTTTGAGTGAAAAATCTTGCATGTGAATTTTTACAGAGCATCTTGTGAAAGTACATTAATGAAAGAAAACCTGTCCTTTTGTAAAAAATGAGTTAACAGTTAATGTCACAAATTTGCTCATTTTATTACTGATCACGAATCTTAAATTATGTCATACATTTTTCAGAATCACACAAAGGGGTAATCACTAGGACGCAAGCAACAGCGAGAGAGGAGCAGGCTATTTTATTTATATGTTTTTCGCACCTGACTTGCATTCTAATCTATATCTTGATGTAATCCTCATGATCATGCAGTGTGTTTTCTTCAGCTGAATGGGAGACTAAACACTATTAAAGTGTGATGAGACTCGTGCTGCACGTGCAAGCCATTCGCGCATCACAAACCGATCAACTATTTAGCCCTTTTCAGTGAATCGCACCTGCAAAATCCTAAAACTTTATTTCCAGGTTTAATTTATATTTTGAATAGACTCAGATTTTTGAACCCCACCATGTGGGTTTATGTTTTCTCTTTTAATCTTTTAATGTAATTTTGAATTTGACCATGGTTTAAGGACAGTATACCTGTATGCTGGGTTGGAAACCTCAAGGATTAATACTGGTGTTTTCCTTATTACATCACATGTTGTTCTGAATGCAAAAAGAAACAAATGAAACACGGAATGTAGGCTGTCATCTGCGCAGCCTGACCGAAGCAAAGCGAGTGCATTTACTCACGCGATTAACCGAAAGTGAAGCGCTGCCGCTCCTGATGCACGAATGGCTTACACGCGCTGCACAAGTCTGTTGGGTATACTGCAGTCTCATCACATTTTAACTTTTTGTTTAGCCTCCCATTCAGTTCATGAAAACGTGCTGCGTGATCATGAGGAAGGATTACATCAAGATGTAGATTGTAGATACATCAGGTGCAGAATTTCATATGAATAAAATAGTCTACTCCTCTCTAGCCGTTGCTGGCGTGCCAGTGATTACCCCTCCGCGTGCCAGCATAGGTTGCTGATCCCTGGCTTACACAAAATATTCTCTATATTAGGATAGATAACCCTATAAAGAATGAAGCTTAGTGTCAAAATTAAGTCAAACTGGTAACCCATAGGTACATTTAAACATAATGGGACATTTTTGGTTATTTATTTATTGTCACAGTTTCATTATGTTGGCTTGACAAAGCCAACATACTGATCTACTACATAAGCTTATTATTATTATTATTATTATTATTTTTTGACCCAAAAATTTCCAAGAGTATGTCCTCCTAGAGCTTTCAAGCTACAAACACCAAACTCACCACAGACCTTCAGACTGGTCTGACTCGGATTGCTTTATCTTTTCTAACTGATCGGACTTCCAGTATTCCCGTATCGGACTTCCGAACAGGACTGATTTTAAATTGACTCCCATTCAGGGTGTGAAAACTTTTCCCTGTAATAAATCCTTTAGAGGATTCAATCTACTTCCAATCACTCCACCACTCATACTTTCTATCACTCACTCCATCACTCTCTGTTCTATCTTTCCATTACTCCACTCTTTTTATTCTTTCTTTCACTCCATCACTTTAACACCCTAGCAACTGCATACAACCTAGCAACCATTTAGGGCACCCTAACAACCAAAACCCATTGACTGCCATTCAAAAAGGCTGAGTGTGATATCTTCAGATCAGAATGTCCTACAGACATGAGAGTTGGCTTGTTTGAATTGGGTGAACAATCAGTCTTCAAGTATCATCATGGAAACTACTTAGCCATGCCCTAGCAACCATTTAGAGCAGCCTAGCAACCAAAACCTTTTGACTTCCATTCAAAAAGGCTGTGTGATATCTTCAGACCAGAATGTCCTACAGACATGAGAGTTGGCTTGTTTGAATTGGGTGAGCAATCAGTCTTCAAGTATTATCATGGAAACTACTTAGCCATGCCCTAGCAACCATTTAGAGCACCCTAGCAACCAAACCCCACTGACTTCCATTTAAAATCAGTTAGAAGGGTATCTCAGGATCAGAATGTCGTACAGACTTCATTTTTGGCTTGTATGACTCAGAACAGCAAGCAGCCTTCTTGGTATCACACTGGCAACTGCCTAGCAACCACATGGGCTTACCCTAGCAACCAAGTAACAAATCACATATCTCTGCACCAGAACATCGTAGAGACTTCCGGGTTGACTTATTTCACTCAGGATGGAAAGGAGCCTTGATGAGTATCACCCTGGTAACTGCTTAGCAACCAGATGGGGTAACCCTAGCAACCAAGTAACAAATCACATATCTCTACACTAGAACATTGTAGAGACTTTTGGGTTGACTTATTTCACTCAGGATGGAAAGAAGGCTTGATAAGTATCACCCTGGTAACTGCATAGTAACCAGATGGGGTTACCCTAGCAACCAAGTAACAAATCACATATCTTTGCACCAGAACATCGTAGAGACTTCCGGGTTGACTTATTTCACTCAGGATGGCAAGGAGCCATGATTAGTATCACCCTGGTAACTGCTTAGCAACCAGATGGGGTTACCCTAGCAACTAAATAACAAATCACATATCTCTGCACCAGAACATCGTAGAGATTTCCGGGTTGACTTATTTCACTCAGGATGGCAAGGAGCCTTGATTAGTATCACCCTGGTAACTGCTTAGCAACCAGATGGGGTTACCCTAGCAACCAAGTAACAAATCACATATCTTTGTACCAGAACATCGTAGAGACCTTCGGGTTGACTTATTTCACTCAGGATGGCAAGGAGCCATGTTAAGAATCACCTTGGTAACTGCCTAGCAACCAGATAGGGTTACCATAGCAACCAAGTAACAAATCACATATCTCTGCACCAGAACCTCGTAGAGATTTCCGGGTTGACTTATTTCACTCAGGATGGCAAGGAGCCATGTTAAGTATCACCTTGGTAACTGCCTAGCAACCAGATGGGGTTACCCTAGCAACCAAGTAACAAATCACATATCTCTGCACCAGAACATCGTAGAGACTTCCGGGTTGACTTATTTCACTCAGGATGGAAAGGAGGCTTGATAAGTATCACCCTGGTAACTGCATAGCAACCAGATGGGGTTACCCTGGCAACCAAGTAACAAATCACATATCTCTGCACCAGAACATCGTAGAGACTCCCGGGTTGACATTTCACTCAGGATGGAAAGGAGGCTTGATAAGTATCACCCTGGTAACTGCCTAGCAACCAGATGTGGTTACCCTAGCAACCATGTAACAAATCACATATCTCTGCACCAGAACATCGTAGAGATTTCTGGTTTCATTCATTTGACTCAGGGTAGCAAGGAGCCTTTTCAGTATCACCTTGGTAACTGCCTAGCAACCAAATGGGGTTACCCTGTCAACCAATTTGCCATTCATAAAAACAAGCAAGGGGTAGGGTTGCATAGGACTTTTTGCAGCTGGCTGTCTGTCTGTATGATGTTCCTTCTGTCTGTCTGACTGTAAGACCTTCAAACTTCCAACTCTTCAAACTATTTTAAACTTTCAGACAAGGCTTTGTCAAGCCAACATAAAGTTTGTCTTCAAACTTTACTATCTAGTTTAATTATTATTATTTATTAGGGACGAAGCACTAAAGGTTTCAGTACCACAACGATTAATAACACTAATTAATTTGTTTATTATTAATTGTTTCAAATTCTTAAGTAATTCAACATCAGTTAACAGTCCTAAATAAAATAATTAAAATAAATAAATTTAATAAATAAAAAAAGAATAGAACAAAATATACCAATTAAGAAAACAGCTTTAAATGTTTTTAACAGCAGTATCAAGTATTTAAGTAAACATTTAGAATGAAATGCGACATAAATCCTTATTATGATTATTTGATTAATATTAATGACACACTAGACAGCAGCTGGTATATTAGGTTATATTTACACTTATGAAATGTAGTGGAACACAAATCTGAAATTTTTATACAAATCCACTTGTTCTCCACTGTTTATGTTTACTTAAGACATAACTCACTGTGTTTACATGAATATCCCACCAAGACGGGCATTTTGGTGGAATTTTGAAATGTATTTGACGGTGCAGGCGCATATCCGCATTACTATGAGCGATCTCGGAGCACACACACGTGTTCAGCACACACGCATAAGCCGCCTGTCAGTCAAACAGTGTGCAGCTATTACGAATTATAAAATTTCGTGCTCTGGATTATTTTCAACAAGTGACACAGGCCTAGGCTCTATCACAAATATAGCCAGTTATTTTTTCGTTATTGATGTTTTAATCAGGCTACTTGTCCAGTTGAACAAAGTAAAATTCTCTTTCACTTGCCCCTTCATAAATCCTCTTGTCCCGGACAAGCGTTAATGTCAAGCCCTGTGTCAACTGAGTGGCACAGTGTGTAAAGTTCTGGGCTATAGTTCCAAAGGTTGTGGGTTCTTGAATTTCTGTTGTATTGGAGGTCTTTGAATTGTGCTTACTGAACAGTTGCAAGGCTTGTCCCGGGTCATTTCTGCTTGCAGGTATTCCTATTATCCTTTTTTGTCTTTCTCACCAAGGCCCAAAGCAGTCTTGTGAAGTAGTGTGGGGTTGCTTTGCACATCATATACAGTTCATGCAATGTGTTGTGCTTGCCATTTTGGTGTTTGGCCATGTAATTTTTGCTTGCAGCAATGTTTTTTTTTTAATTTTTTTTAATGATTTATTAAATCATATAATATCTAAAGACTGTACATAAAATGATAAAATTTATAAATATGTTCAATTTAGTTCATCTTTTACTTGTTTATAAAGAGTTGAGGAAGAGTGCTTGTTTGTGGACTGAACATGTGCTACTTTTAATACCATTTGCTCGGCCGCTACTGAGGATGATAATAAAGACCATTTCACAGAACTGCATCATTCTTAACTGCTGAAAAAAAGTGTTGCTTTACAACATTCTGCCCATGTTTCCCACACTCCAGTGATGACATGACAGTGACGCTGAAGTTTCAAAAGAAACGCACGACTTGGGTGATCATTTTATGCGATCTGCCAATTAAGAGACTACTGATAGGTGGCCGATCGATCGGAGCTTAATAACTAAGATAAAGACTGCAGAGTTAGGATTTGTCACACCCATTTCAGGTCTTGGAGCTTCTACTAATGATCTAATTAGTTTAACCAGACAAGGTCTGAATTTAACAACATTTTTGCCAAATGCTGGTCTGTGAATTTTGAATTCTCTGGCAGGAATAATAAAATAACCTAACACTAAGGATTTTTTGCGAAAATTTTTAGCGCATCAAAATAAAGCTGATGGAAACGCAAATTATCACTAATATTTCACAATTGTCGACATAATATTTTTCCGTTTAACTTTCCATTTAAAATAATAGACGGCAGTCATGGAATTAGCCCACAATACAAAAAAAACATATTCATTTCTGTGCACAAAGAGGTTTTAAATTAAAAATAAATACACAATAATAGAATAAACGATGTTCTGGAACACTAACATAGCCCAATTATATTAAATTATTGTTTAGCTTACTTTTGAAAAAATGCTGGCAAAATTCCCTGTATTAAATTAATGTATTTAACGTACCCTGTTCTGTAGACGAATAAAGTCGGCTGAATGACATTTTCACTTCAAGACTATAAACTATCAGAACTATTTGTCCAATGAGTTCACTTTCAGAAAACAAGCTTTTGAACATTTTAAAACTTTTAAATATTTTAAATCTAACCCTCTTTACCTCGGATCACATTTGCTGAGCTTCTTCAGAAAATGTAAATTGCATTATGATGCTAAAATTAATTTTAGATGATAATCAAGTTCAGTTGGTCGTTAAAAGTTGCTGGACAAATATGCGGGACATAATGCAGTTGTGATGGTAATGCTTTAGATTAGATGATTGTTCAAAATAGCCTATTGAATATCAGGAATGTATCATATGTAAACCCTGATATTACACCGCATAAATGTTTCTTTAATAGCTGTGCACACAGCATATACACATCGATGGATGATCCTTATACTAAGACCGAAAGTTTCCCCTGCTACTTGGTGCAGGATGCCAGCTTGAACAGGGCCATGGCGATTCGCTTTCGGGTCGGAACCGGTGGCAACCTGCAATAGGCGCAACATCAGGACCAATATTACAGTCCTATCAGAAGGGCAACTGCTCCCTTTTGATTGCAATTCCTCATCTTCTGATTGCATTTATTTGTGAAATTAAAATGACAGTTAGCTGGTTAATTCCAATGAATTGTCTCAATACTTTCCCCATTTTACCAAAACTTAGGGACATCTGGGAGGCGAATTAGCGATAAAGACACATTTCTGTATGGAAACGGCTTAAGGGCAGATTTATTTTGCGATAAACCAAAACTTATGCGACAAAGTGTTTTTTAGGCATGACGTCATCACGCACACCATTTTTATCGATAAAAGGCCATTTGAATGGAAACAGGCAGAAGACGGCAAATTTCGCAAAAACATTTTTACGCATTTTCACTTTGTCGATAACAAAATAGCACGAAAAGTGGATGGAAACTAGGCTACTGTCAGGTTACTGCTTTGTCTTTTCTATCAATGGTCTGTATCAACTTATAACCCAAACATAATGCATCATGTTCCAGTTTTGTTCTCAAAGGTGCTCTGTTGGTCTACATTCAAGGTCACACGTGTTTAGATAGAGCGGTTATCTAGGTTTCCGCTATTCTTCGATAGCCTCAGTCAGCGGTAGATGTAGATGCCAGACATAAAGCGCGACCAGTGCAATCTAATTCCCAAATGATTCTTTAGAGATGGTCCTTTTTAGTGATAAAAAAAAAAAAAAAAAAAAAAAACTGTCTGAGCAGTGTCTGGATGAATCTGATTAATTGACTCACTTGAAATAAACCAAGAACTGTTAGCATGAGATAAAGTTACTGACTGGTTGGTCATTTAGTTTAAAATACACATAATGAGTTTTTTGTATTAAGTAATTACATCTGAAAAAGAATATGTACTATATATAACTCTATATGAACTTTAAGGCAATTTAATATTTTTTAAAAAGCAGTTAAGTTTTAAATTAGCTTACAGAATTTTTTTTCCCATCTACCAGCCACCTTGGCAAAAAGGTTGATTTCGGACCCTGGACCTAGGTGTGTCAAATAAAAGAGACATCCAAAATGTGCTGTGCTGCTGGGGTACTTTAGCACCAGGATTGAACACCACTGTGCTAAAAAAAAACTACATGTTCAGAAACAAAGAGCAAAATATGATCTTAATTGTACCATTAAGGAATCTGAATCCCTGTTATGTGTTACATCTTTTTTTTTCTCCCTAGATGTATGTCCATTCCCGTGACAATGCGTGCCATCCGACGCAAGGCAGAGACCATTCAGGCAGACACTCCAGCATTGTCCCTTATAGCTGAAACTGTGGAAATTATGGTGAAGAAGAACCTGCCCCCAACTGGCAGCCCAGGTTACATGGGAATGGGTACAGGGCCTGATAGGAGCAACCAAATTGGTCTCCCTAGTCTAAGTGGTGGGGCCACCTCTGCAGGAAACAACAGTATTGGGGGAAGTGGGTCTTTCCAAGGCTCAATGACCTCACTGTTTATTATGAGTCATACAGGTCAGGGAGGCTCAAGTATAGACAGCATGGGACAGGTTAGTGGTCAGCAGCAAACATTGCAACAGCAACAACAACAGCAGAGCCATGGTTCAGATGACTTCAGCAAAGTCACTCAGAATCCCATCCTAACCAGCCTTTTGAAAATCCCAGGCAGTGTCGGGTCTAGTCCTACTCCCCAGGCACCTCAGCCTCACCAGACCCCCCCACCGACCACCTCTCCCGCAAGCAACACCAAAAACCACCCCATGCTGATGAATCTACTGAAGGATAACCCCTCACAAGATTTTGCTACATTGTACGGCAGTAGCCCTCTAGAAAGACAGAACTCATCTGGTTCCCCCCGGACAGATAGCCAAGGGCAGTATTGCCCTGGCAGCAAGGGCAAGAAAAAGCGTCCGAGAGTATCTGAGAAAGGAGTAATGGGAGCAGGAGGTGGAATGGGCATGAAGCAACAGTTTCAGCAGCAGGTTGGGGGCATGACGCAACAGCATCATCACACTCACCACTCTGAAGATGATTTCCACCGAGAGCTTTTCTCCATGGATGTTGATGCCTCCCAGAACCCCATCTTTGATGTCAGTCTACCAGGCGATGGACTTGACACCCCTCACAGTATCACCCCAGCACCAAGTCAGTGTGGGACTCCACCTTCAGTTCCTGGAATACCATACCTTTCACAGTCTCATGTTCAGCCTCAGTCACAAATCCAGTCTCAGACACAAAGATCTGTACCCCGTATGGTGCGACTCTCCAGCTCTGACAGTATTGGTCCAGACATTAATGACATTCTGTCTGATATTCCTGATCAGGCCAACAAAGGAAGCAATAGCAGTCATGGTCAGCATCTCATGGGTGGTGAAGAAGGTGCTTCCTTAGGAACTCCACTCCAGGATTCCTCCAGCTCAGGCCAAGGTAGTGCAGTGTTTGAGGCCGACCTGTTTAATGCAAACAGCAATGAAAATCCCTTTACTGATGCAGCAGACCTGATTGCAGAGGCTGCCACTGCAGCAACACCAAATAGCGATTCTTCCTCTACTAATTTCTTCCCAGATACAGACTTCAACCCAGAGCTTCTGGGAACTGGACAGGGAAGCTTTGCACAGAATTATTTTGTAGACAGTTCACCCAGCCCTGACCGAGATCTTGACCTGGTCAAAGGTTTCAGTGGGGGAAGTCAGCAGAACACCCCTACAGGCACACCTCAGAATCCCACCTCACATGGTCAAAATACTCCAGAGGCCTCGTTGAAAGACCCCTTTGAAATGGGATTTTTTGGTGGGAACAGTAGTGGAGGAAAGCCAATGCTGGGTACAGCATCAGATATGGGAGACTCACACCCTTCTCATGTTGGTGGGGGCCAAAGTCCACTCATGATGGGCATTGGGGCAGCTGTTAGTGATTTTAAAACCAGTGATTCAAAGATTAAACAGCAGCAGCAGATGAGATCAAAGGAGGATAATGGAGGAGAAAACTCTGGAATAGGAATGGGTGGGACAGGTTCTTCTGAAGTGAAGCAGGTGAAGCGCAGTCGTACTCCTTCAAGTGAGAGCAAATCGAAAGACAAACCACCAAAGCGTAAGAAGCTAGATCCTGATGGCAAGTCCCCTTCACACAGCTCAGGGGGTCGACCTTACACACCTCCATGTGGGAGTGCCGGTTCTGGAGGATCCATGAGTGGTGGTGGATCCAAGTCACCTGGGAGCTTGGGTAGGTCTCAGACCCCACCAGGAGGTGCTACTCCACCAATCCCCAAAATCACAATACAGATTCCCAGGACTTTAACTGGAGGGAAAACATCTTCTCATGGAGGTTACACATCAAGTAGCTCAACAAGCGGAGGTACTAGTAGTACAAGTGGCACAAGCAGTAGCAAAAGTCACCATTCCCACTCTTCTTCCTCAGGGAAGATTAAGAGTGGTAAACTAGAAGGCTCCAGTGGGCAAGGCAGCATCTCCAAATCATCAAGCATTGGAGGGGTTGGAGGTGGCATGCATCCTCAGTCCAAAGGCTCCTCCATGGGAATGGGTGTAGGCAAGCCATCCTCCTCCCCCATTACCAAGCATGGTATGTCAGGCTCAGGCAGTGGTGGCAGCAGTGGAACAGGAAGTGGAAACAAAATTAAGCCCCAAGGTGGTAAGCCCCCTGGTTCCCTCATGAACCCTAACATCAAGCCCAACATCTCTCCTTCACACTCTCGTTCTGGCAGTTCTGACAAACTTTCCTCTCCGATGAAACTTCAGCAGAGCCAGGTCCCTGGGACCCCACCCTCTTCTAAAGCTAAGTCCCCTATTGGCTCAGGCAGTGGGGGATCAGGGGGCTCTAAGTCCTCTTCTAGTGGTGGAATGGGTACTCAAAAACAATTAGGCAGTAGTTCATCTACAGGCTCTTCTGCATCATCATCTTCCTCTTCAAGCTCCTCCTCTTCCTCTGGCTCCATGCCCTTTTCTTCAGGTGGCCAGTCACAGTATGGGAGTAGTGGAGGTTGCAGTGGTGGGGGTGGGAACAACCCTAATGCAAAGGGTAAGTCACCAAGCCGAAACAAAAAGCCATCTCTTACGGCAGTCATAGACAAACTGAAGAGTGTTGGTGGAGGTATTGGTGGGGAGGAGGGTGAAGGTGGTGGTGGCAGTGCAGGTGGAGGAGTGCCTCCAAATGTTGGTCCTACATCCTCCAAGCATGGAATGTCCTCCCAGGGAGGAGAGTTTATGAGCAAACGAGAGAAGATGGACAAAGAAGGCAAATCTAAGGTGTCAGGGGGCAACTCTGGTGACAAGAAGTTGATTGATCCCAAAAGTGGCACGGTGAGTGGAACTGGTGTGGCAAAGATTATTATCAGCAAGTCTGATGGGGGCTCTCCAAGCATTAAGTCTAAAGTAACTCTACAGAAACCTGGAGAAGGTTCTGGAGATGGCTCCATGCGCTCTCAGCATCCAGGCCACAAAGCGTCACCCCTTTTCAGTGGCTCTACACCAAAACATGACCGCAGCTCTCCAAGTCACAGCCGGTCCCCTGGGTACACCCCCCTAAACCCAGACAGTGAGAGCGAGTCTGGCAGCAGTTCTGTTGCAGAAAAATCACACCAGAACAGCCCTAGCTCAGATGATGACCAAAGTATGAGACCACACCAACCCCCACAAGACTACCTGAGTTCCATAGCCATCAGCCAAGGTGAGAAACACAAGAAGCATAAAAAGGAGAAGAAAAAGCAGAAGGAGCGGGAAAGGGATAGGGACAGAGACAGAGAAAAAGAAAAGAAGAAGTCAACAATGTCTTGTGGGCCTTCCTCTCACTCATTGAAGACAGACAGCTGGTCTAGGTCCCCTATTTCCTCAGAACCTTCAATGTCATTGCTTAGCTCAGAGCGCACCTCACGACCAAGTCCTGTGTATATGCATACAGAGGATGACGACCTCATGGACTCTGCCTTAACAGGCAATCTAGAACCATTTAAATAGACAATGCTATGCTCTGTAATTTGGGGACTGGTTTTTTACATTGACAAAACAATATTTTAAGTATTTTATGAAGATTATGTTGTATTATTTTATGCCACATGCCACTCTTAATATTATGTATTGCAACGGGAAGTGCTTTGATCATTTAAGGAAAAAATATCTTTGGATCCTTGAAGCCATCCTTTTAAGGATTTTTGTATTATTATTTTTTTTTTTTTGTATTATTTTTTTTTATTTTTTACTTTTGACAGAAAATTGGGTGCACGATTTGAAATAGATATTTCGTAGTTATGTTATTTTTAATTGAAAGCCCATTGTTTTGTGTCTGTCTCAGACCTACATTATAATATTCACTGTGAAATTCAACTTTAAAAGGGTAATATTGTCATTTGTAAAGGGGTCATTTAACTTTCAAGATAACTTGACAAATCCATATTTAAATCCATATTCATGTTTAAACTGTCTTTTCATTTAAGTCTCTTGTTGTCAAAGAAAAGAAAATAACATCCACTTTTTAAAAGAAATGTAAAGCATTTTTCCTCTTGTCATGCTATTCTCAGAATGTTTCACAACCCTTTACAGTATCAAATGCCTTAATATTTGTTTAAAATATTTTTATTTTATATCCTTTTATTCATAATTTTTAATATTTAGTTAACAACTGGAGATGAGCATAACAAGAAATCATTTTGATGTAAATACAGATGTAGTTTTACATAACTAAAATAAATATGCTGGTGCCAATTTTCTGTTGCTTTTTGAATGCCTTGCCCGTAACTTCAAGTTACCATATGTCATTAGTGAAAAATCAAAAGATGTCCCTGGTATCTTATAGTTTAAAAAAGGTACCCTTTAAAGAGTGCTGGTTACATTAGTTATGAAAAGATGTACAATTTGTGCCGTATAATTAATTATTCATGAGAAGGTGTGGCATAAACCTAAAAGGAGTGCTTTTCTGTCATCCTGATTGCATTGTGCAAAAGCACAAAGTTGCATGTGACCGACAACTCTGAAATGTTTGTTTGCAATGTGAATTTTACAGAAGAAAGAATTATGGAGAGGAGGACAAGGGCTTGTTTGAAATGCATTATTTTTATGTAGGGTGCAAAAACAAACAGTTTGCCATTTATTTGCATTAATTTAGACACTAAATCTGAAGAAACCAAATGCCCTGTGTGTATTTTTGTATTGTTTTAAGCACTTTCAATGCAGTGTATCAATTTCGGAAACGTCCTGGTTACTTGCATAACCTCCGTTCCCTGATGGAGGGAATGAGACGTTGTGTCAGTGTAGTGACACTAAGGGTCACTCTTGGGAGCCCGAGACACGTCTGGTCTTTGATAAAAGGCCAATGAAAATTGGCGAGTGGTATTTGCATGCCACTCCCCCGGACATACGGGTATAAAAGGAGCTGGTATGCAACCACTCATTCAGGTTTTATGCTGAGGAGCCTAGACAAGGTCCGGCCATTTCAGCGGGCAGTTCAGCGTTGTGGCAGGAGGGACACAATGTCTCATTCCCTCCATCAGGGAACGGAGGTTACTCAAGTAACCAGGACGTTTCCTATCTGTCACTCACTCGACGTTGTGTCGATGTAGTGACACTAGGGGTCCCTATACAAAACGCCACAACTGGCTGAACTGTATTACGTGAACTGGCGGTGTGTGACGGGCAGACAACTGTGTGCCTCGTAGCCAGCGCACCAGGCCGACACGTAACCTCCCCCAACATAGTTATGAGTGTCGAATGGCCCTTTGGGGACAAGTCGACTACCCAAAAGATAGAGACAGGCTAACCCAGTCATGGCCTCTTTTCCCCTTCTTTTTTTCACTCCCTAAAAAACAAGGGGAATTATCCAACTGGGCAACCAGGTCTAGTCGGGGGTGTCCCTCCCAAGGAAAGAAGGTCCTTCCTCAGGGGAATTTGCCGGGGGGGGGGCTGTCGCGAGGAGCGTGAGGTCCGAGAACCACGTCTGGGTGGGCCAGTAGGGTGCTACCAGGGCGACCTGCTCCTCGTCCTCCCTGACCTTGCACAGAGTCTGTGCAAGTAGGCTCACTGGGGGAAACGCATATTTGCGTAGGCCAGGAGGCCAGCTGTGTGCCAGTGCGTCTATGCCGAGAGGTGCCTCAGTCAGGGCGTACCAGAGTGGGCAGTGGGAGGATTCTTGGGAGGCGAACAGGTCTATCTGTGCCTGTCTGAATCGACTCAAAATCAGCTGGACCACCTGAAGATGGAGTCTCCACTCTCCCCTGTGGGTAACCTGCCATGACAGTGCGTCCGCTGCAGTGTTGAGGTCGCCTGGGATGTGAGTGGCTCGCAGCGACTTGAAGTGCTGCTGACTCCAGAGGAGGAGATGGCGGGCGAGTTGTGACATACAGCGAAAGTGCAGACCGCCTTGGTGGTTGACATATGCTACCGTTGCCGTGTTGTCTGTCTGAACTAACACGTGCTTGCCCTGGATCAAGGGCCGGAACCTCTGCAGGGCGAGCAGAATTGCCAACAACTCGAGGCAGTTGATGTGCCAACGCAGCCCATTGCACCCCAGCCCGTTTTGGAGGTGTCTGTTGTGACCCCGACGCACCTGGAGACCTGCTCTAGGGGAACACCTGCCAGTAGAAACGAGAGGTCGATTCAAGGGCTGAAGAGACGTGACAGACCGCTGTGATGACCACGCGATGTGTCCCGCGGCGCAATGCCCATCTCAGGATTCGAGTCTGAAGCCAGTGCTGAAGCAGTCTCATATGCATCAACCCGAGCAGGGTGGCCACTGCTGAGGATGCCATATGCCCCAGGAGCCTCTGCAAGAGTTTCAGTGGAACCGATGTTTTCTGTTTGAACGCCTTCAAACAGGTCAGCACCGACTGTGTGCACTCGTTCGTGAGGCGCGCTGTCAATGAGACTGAGTCCAACTCCAAACCGAGAAAAGAGATGCTCTGAATTGGGAGGAGCTTGCTTTTTACCCAGTTGACCCGAAGCCCTAATCGGCTGAGGTGCGAGAGCACCAAGTCCCTGTGTGCACACAACATGTCCCGAGAGTGAGCTAGGATTAGCCAATCCTCGAGATAGTTGAGAATGTGAATGCCCACTTCCCTTAACGGGGCAAGAGCTGCCTCTGCAACGTTCTTGAAGACGCGAGGGGACAAGGACAGGCCGAAAGGGAAAGTAACTTAATCCAACCAATGAATGTACTCCCGAACCCATACATTTCTAAAATCTTAAAAAGATAATCCCATTCTACCATATCAAACGCCTTTTCGGTGTCAAGTGAAATGGCAGCGACTGGAGACTGATCATTCGCTACTGACCACATGATATTAATGAAACGCCTGATGTAATCAGAAGAGCTGCGGCCCCGAATAAACCCCACCTGATCTATATGTATAAGAGATGTCATAACCTTAATTTGACGATTAGATTTTTACATCTAGCTGGATAATAGAAATTGGTCAGTAACTTTTACACACACACAGATCTTTGTCCTTTTTAAGAATCAGACTGATCCGGGTTTGTGTCATGGTTGGAGGAAGCTTTCCGTTTTTTAATGATTCTGTATAAACTTCTAACAAAAGTTCTGTAACATAAGATCTAAAAAATTCAGCAGCAAAACCATCTGGCCCCGGAGATTTGCCTGTAGGTAAGGCCTTAATTACCTCATCAAGTTCCTCCAAGGTTATCTCAGAATCAAGACAATTTCTTTGCTCAGTCGTAAATTTAGGAAGTTTTAATGGTTCCACAAAGTTTCTAATATCTTCATCAGTATACGAAGATGTAGAACTATAAAGATCAATATAGAATTCTTTAAAAGCATTATTAATATCAGTGGCCGAGGTAAATATTTCACCACCAGCAGATTTCACTGAGGAAATAGTAGAAAAAGACTCTCTCTCTTTATATATCTAGCCAAAAGCTTCCCTGCTTTGTCCCCTGACTCAAAGTATGACTGTCTTGCCCTGAATAACCAAAACTCCACTTTCTGTGACAAAATAGCATTATATCTGTATTTCAGTCTAGTCAATTCTCTGAGGCCATTAGACGACATTCTGCGCTTCAGCTCTGCCTCTGCACTTTTAATATTCTCTTCCAACTCCACAAGTTCTCGTGTTTTGGATTTTTTGGTGAATGAGGCATACTGTATGATCCGACCCCTAAGAACTGCCTTAAGTGCCTCCCAAGCCATGCCCACAGAGGATACTGAGGACCAGTTGGTCTCCATATAAACATTGATTTCGGTCTTTAACATTTGTTGGAAGGGATACATTAAAGCACCTACTATATGCTTTATTTTTCTCCGTATGTGGCAACATCTCCAAACTCACCAAGGTGTGATCCGAGACTAAAATGTTTCCAATTGAGCAATCCGCAACGGATGAAATGAGGGACTTAGATATCAAAAATAAATCTATTCTAGAATAAATCTTATGGACTGATAAAAAAAATGTATAGTCCCTACCAGATGGGTTCAAAAGTCGCCAAATATCTGCAAGACCAAGATTTTTACACATCCTGTGAAGCGTCAGTGTTGCTCTAGGGGGCTTACACACTTTTGCTTCACTGTGATCAAGGACTGAGTCCATCAAAAGATTAAAGTCTCCTCCCAATATTATATCATGAGGGGTGCCAGCGGCTTGCAACATCCCTTCAAGATCTATAAAAAAGCCCTGATCATCAGCGTTAGGTGCGTAAATATTAGCCAAAATCAACCTTTGCCCCTGAATTTCAGCTAAAACAATAATGACTCTTCCTAATTTATCTTTAATCTGTTTGAGAAATTTGAACTGTAGATGTTTATTAATCAATATAATGACTCCCCTGCTCTTACTTGAGCCAACACTAAAGAAAACATGTCCACCCCATATCTTCCCAAATTTTTCAGCTTCCTGCGGGGAAAGATGTGTTTCTTGAAGAAACACTATATCATATTTCTTACGCTTAAGAAAAGAAATAACCTTCCTTCTTTTTATGGGGTGCCCCAACCCATTCACATTCCATGTGGAGAGAGACAACTTATTCATATTAACATTTAACATTTTGACATATTGATATAATAAAAATAAATAAATTGTGTCAAAAACAAGATTATATAGACCATATTCCCCATTAATGCAACAATCAAACCCTGAACTTCCCCCCCGAACAAAACAAACAGATAAAAGAACATTTGTGCGCATTAACCCTGCGCACGACAGCGCCAACCGGCGTCAATCCCTTAAAACTCAGAGTCCATGTACGCCTACGAGAGCCCCCGCGACAACTTTGCCATCAGATTGCTCAAGCCAGCTGTTATGAGTTCAGCGAATGACATAATCATTCCAATGTCCCGTAAAAATACTCAACAAAACATACACCAGCCAGCAGGAGGAATAAGCACAAAGAACAAACAGATTTATCCACAGCTGTTCCAAAGGAGTGATATTCAACAGAACAAGCTCCAGCCGCCAGGCGGAGCCAGCATGAAAAACAAAACCGGCATCCCGGTTCCTCGGATGATCAAGAGCCAAACTAACTCGGAGGCCGCAAAAAAAAAAAAAGAAAAGAAAAAAAAAAGAAAAATACACCATAACTTACTCAGCCCGTCAACTTTATAAAAGACGTCCTTTATGTGAGCATGTAGATATTTTGCGGTCATCCAAAGTGTCCATTCTCGATCTGGCCGGAAACTTCAGTGTAAAAAAATCTTCTGTCAATGCAAAAGTTTCTTGGAGTCATGCCACAAAACAAACTCCAGCCGCTAGGCGGAGCCAGCGCAAAAAGAAACAAAAATGGCACCCAGCTTCCTCAGATAGTAGAGTCACTGAACCACGAGTCAGTCCATCAATATAAGAAACATCAAATGGCTTACTCCAAGGTATTTATAAAGGAGAGTGCCTGTTTTGGACAAGTAAATACTTTGCGACCATTCTTCGTTTCTATTCTCAGTTTGGCCAGAAACATCAGAGCAAACGAGATCTTTTTCTGATGTAAGAGTTTCTTACATTCCTTGAACCGATCGCGTTTCTCTCTTGTTGAATTCGCGAAGTCTGGGAACAAGAAAATATTATGGTTCTTCCAAGAAAGCTTCCCTTTGCTCCTCGCCTGGCGCAACACGAGATCTTTATCGGATGATCTCAGAAATTTGGCCAGAATGAGGCCTATCTCCCTCAGCAGATCTCTGAGCAGGGACTCTCTGAGCTCGCTCGATTTCCAGCTTGTGGCCTGTTATGTCGAGCAGACTCAGGAAGAGCTCGTCTAGGAATTTCACCATATCTCTGCCCTCCTCATGCTCAGGAATTCCAACAATTCGTATGTTATTCCTTCGGCTCATATTTTCAAAATATTCCAGTTTTTCCAAAATTAATTCCAAATCTGTTTTGGACACGGATGGATTAGCGGATAATTCCCTTTCCAATGACTCAAGATAATTGATTCGTTTTTCAACTTCTGTCACTCTTGTAAACAACTCAGAGAATTTTGTTTCCATCGCCGTAATCGATTGACGTATTACAGCGAGATCTTCCAAGTCAGCAACAACCTTCGTCAACATCACCGACATGTTGGACAGTTGATGCTGAATTTCATCTACCGACATGCCATCCTAATCGAGTCCCTGTCTCACAGTCCCACCAGAGGCCTCAGCTTGAATACGTAAGTGTCTTTTAATGTCTCCAGAGTCTGAGGATTTTGACTTCTTTTCCATGTTTACCTCAAAGAGCAAGTATGTAACTGGGTGTATCGAATCTCACCAGATTATAACATGAAAATAATTAAAAAACTAGCAAAGTTCGCAGAGCTCGTGTCTCACACGTCTGCTTCTCGCATGGTGTCCCCGGAAACTCCCCATAGCAGGCATTTTACTGCCAAGGGACTGCTACAGTAGTGGACATAAAATAGTCCTTGTAGGCCTCCTTAAACAAAAAAAGCTTCCCTTGATGGATGATTCCCACACTGAGGTAGATTCTTTTCAGCTCCACTGGTACCTGAAACTGCCATACACTCTGGCACTTGGTGTTGGTTTGGCAGTTTTGAGTATATAATTATGCAGGACACAAGTGGCCTTTATAACTCTGTCCACATTTTGAGGCTGGAACCTAATCCTCCTTTGGTACACATCCCACTTGGAGGCCAGGATCCCAAACGAGTTCTCCACCACCCTCCTAGCCCTTGATAGCCTGTAGTTGTATATTCATCTAGCCTAGTCTAGGTCCTTTCCGGGAAAGGGATGCATGATGTTCTGTGAAAGTAGGAAGGCCTCATCAGCCACAGTCACATGGGGGACTGGCTGTGAAGATCCGGACAGTGGTCTTGGCTGAGGGATTACCAGGGTGTAATTTTTTTATTGCTTTCCCTAAGGCACACTGAGCAAAGATGCCCCCATCACTACTAGAACCATGGCCACAAATGTCAATTATGCTAAAGCAATACCTGTGGTCAACCAGGGCCATCAAGACAATGGAGAAATCACCTTTGTAATTGTAAAAGGTGGATCCAGAGTTTGATGGTGCATGGATGACCACGATCCAAAGCCCCAATGCAGTTGGGGAACTGCCACCTTTCCTGAAATCCAGCTGAAATGTTCAACCAATCATCTTCCTTTGGAATGGGCATGTACTTGGGCTGCAACTTCTCCCAAATTGTGTCACACACCTCTGGTATTATTGAGGCTACAGTGGATTTTCCAACTCGAAAGTTTAAGTATATGGTTTTGAATGAATCTGTAGCTAAATACCTAAAAACAATTGTGATTTAAATGAAACAACATACCACTTCATGTTATAAATTAGCCTGCATGATACATGATACAAGTTTTCATTGCACTATAAATATATTACCTGAGACATACTGCCAAACGGTCTCTGGCGCTGATTGGTTTGCTGAAATTTGTTGGGCTCTTGCTGATATCCTTTATCACGATGTCCAAGATACCATCAAACTGATGTTGACTCATACGAAAGGATGAATACAGTTTGTCTTCATAAGACAATAATTCTCTCAGTAGAGTGTTGGATTCTTCCAACTCCTATCGTCTCTGAAGTATTTCAAGTACCCATATTTGTCTGTTTTTCTTTTGTTTTTGTGAAAGGTAGAGCAATAGCAGATCACCTACATCTGCTTTTTTTTTTGTTTTGTTTTTTTGTTTTTTTACTGCAGTATACTCATATCAAAAATAACTTTATCGTCCGTTGGTATGGATGCAAATATAGTTATCATTATAGTTATAGTTCTTGGTGTGAACGGCCATTTACTAGGGTGTTCCGGGTTGTTGCTAGGTGGTTGCTTTCTGGCCCAAGTCAAAAAAGCCAATCACCCCCAGGTTTGAATGATATTCTGGTATTGAGATATGGCTCTGGTCCCTCCTTCAACATAAATCTGATCACTAAGAAAAGTAATAGCACACTTTCCATCATATTTTGCTCATATAGCTCTAGCCTAGCCCATTGTGTTTGAGTGCTGTGCCTTCATACAGCTGTATCTCATGCAATCTTGCATCTCATTCTTCTTGATACCATTTTATTCATTATTTGTCTTTTTGTCCATTCCCCCAATTAATTTATTTTTAGACGTTACAGACATTACAGCTGATTTTCTGTAAAGCTGCTTTGGAAAAATGTGTATTGGGAAAAGCATAAATAAAAAAAAAACTATACAAAAAAATGTATTTGACTTGACAAAGTTTTTTCTATTTTGGCAACAAAATCTCAATGTTCTCTCTTTGCACTGTCAAACAAACAAGTGATAGCCAGTGCTGAAGCATTTTACCAATCAGAAATTAGCATAATTAATTGCATAATTAATCATAATCACATGAGGCATAATTAATTGTGATTCATAGTAATGGCCAGCATCGTTCAATCACTGCCAACCATGCTAAAATAAAATTGTACATCATAAATTCAGAATCTAAGTACTTATTACCATTGTCCTATGTCTGCCAAACATGTTGAGTGGTTCAAACATCATCTGCAGCCTGAAACTGAACTTTTGATTGGAAGTTTAGATTGAATGCACTTAGCTGCATAGGACAGATATAGGATGCTCCCTTGCTCCCTGTTTAGTGAATGACATAACCTCCAGTGTGTTGTCTGTCTGCACTGGTGTCAGAACAGTTCGAATTGCACCTTATTTTCATCCTAATTCTATATAAAGCCTCTGAAAGTGACATTTTTTAGCTTTTGGATGAACCCATTTATTCTCAGTGTGATAATTCACAGTAAATATAGGACACAATAGTGTACAATGTTTTTAGCAGCGTAGCGTTTTGCAGTAAATTGCTCAGATTTTAAAAAGTGGCATATTGGATGAAACTAGAGACTAATCTTTTTACTCGAACAGGTTTCAAATGTAAAAACGTAATTAGGTTGCTTACCAGATGTAGTTTTGTTGGCGTTTCTCCCAAAGACAAACTCTGCTGTGATCGGCGCCATGTTGTTTTGTCACATGACTCCGTGCATCAAAAGTTTAACCTGTTACTGACAGCCCAGAGTCTTCTGAACTCAGATCAGTTTGTTTAAATGAATTTAAATTATGTGTTGCGTATAGCGAAGCCAAAATACAATATCCATGCATGTGTACGCAGGGGTTGCACAAGGATAAAATGTCAGAGAAAGCGAGGAGCAACCACATTGTGTTAAGTTCAAAGTAATGATTCACTCTTAATAATAAAATAAGACAACATCTCCTTATGCAGCACCCGCAGCTCAAGAGAAAGCTGCAAATATTATGTCAGAACAAGACGAAAAGCAGTTCTTCAGTAGTTAAGAATTTATGTAACATTGAATGTAAACACAGCAGACAAATAGAATAGAGTCTATCAAAGTAGAATACAGTAAGTTAGTTGCAAACAGTCACCCTTGTATGGTTGTGTGTGTGAAGCAGTTCATTTTTCATAGTCCAGATAATTAGTGTACATCAGTAAGTGATATGAGGATGAATAATGGTCAGCTTGACACTGATTGATCTTATCCATATGGTTGAAACTTTTATTCACAAAAGTATGTACTGGGATCAGTTACCATGGTAACCATAGTTTCTGCTAAAACACCATAGCTACTGCAATGATTGTTACTAGGACTACTATAAAATTCACATGATATTACTTTTAAACTGTGTAAGAAACTTACGGATTTTTCTGTCTTTACACCCATGTTACCACAGTGTTATTGTAGTAACAGTACCTGTAGAAACAATGGTATTTCTTTGCACAAACTATGGTTTCCATGGGACTGTTCATGTTTGTAAGTTTACAAAACCCCTACAAAAGGAAGCTCAAAGCATCATATTAATTTATATTTTATTCCATCTCAAACTGTATGTAATTGATTTTATCAGTGTCACTGCAGACTTTTTATATCTATAAATTTGAGAGTGTGTTTGTGTGCATGTTCAAATGTTTAATTAGAGTTAAAATGTTTTTTTTTTTTTCGTCTTTGAAGAATAATAATGATGTTTGTTGTAATTATTTTTATCAGTTAAAATAATCTGTCTATATCAATTGTTTTAGTCATAAAAATGCATATACTGTAAATTAACAGATATATAATATATAGCATGTGGCACGGTTTTGTAAGTGTGGGTCCCAGGTAAACATACATTTTCTTCTTTGAGCCCTGGGCTGAGAAAGTTTAAGAACCCTGCCCTATACTGTATGTTAGTATTTAAATGTTAGTATTTAAATTGGGGTGCAAATATTATCTGCCATGGAGCATCTGCCAAATAAAACTTGAACTGCAAATACACAAGAAGGAGCTAACATAGTAGAACCAAAATGTGAATGTAGCATTTTTCCTAACTGCCCATTTTTCATGACAATACCATGTCATTGCATATAACCAATTATAAAAACTGTAACTTCAGAACCACTTGCTTATGTGGGTATGTTTCATGGTCATTTCCCAAGCAATTACAAAATATTTTTGCAGTACACTCTGCTGGCCTTTACCAGAGATAAGAAAGCATATTGGAAAAAAGAAAATCTCCAGTTAGTTGAGCTTTATTGCATGGAGTTGTCTCTGAGGACACGAGAAGGTGAAGTGAATGTAAATGGTATTTTTAGCCCTGCAACATTCTGTGATCTGTAACCCTCCTATGGTATTTGGTCATTTTTGACTGAAATAAATTTTCCTCATATAATAAAAATGGTTTCCTTTATCTGAGCAGTACAAGACTTGGTGACTTTTCCTTCATTTGCCATCTGAACATACAAAAAAAAAATTGGTCTAAGTGGTCGTAAAAATAAAAAATAAAAAAGCGACACTTTTGGTATTCGTGGTCAAAATTGACCGACCATTGAAAATGAATGGGAAAGACCAAAAACAGAAATTTTTTATCTGTCAAATACAATTAATAAATCAGCCACAATGCCGAAAAAACAGACAGAAATTACAGGATGAGACTCTAAAACATCCTGAGAGCAAAACATACACACACACACTTACACGCACACACACACACACACACACAAATTAACTGGTGAAACTTTAACACAATGCTTTTTTTACAATTGTCAAAAAAACTAAAACATAAATCAGTCACAGTGCTAAACATACACACTCAGAATTTAAGGGGTGAGATGATAACACACTCACAATGCAGAACACACACACACACACACACACACACGCACACACACCAGGGCATCAATAAGTGGAGCTCTACAGCCATCTTTTGGTCACTTTTGGCACTACAAGTCATCTGTTGTTTTCCAGCTGATGACAGCAGTCTGACACAGGTGCTGCACACACGTTTGCAAAATAAGTGTTTACTATAGAAAGTTTGAAATTGCAAAATGTCTTCTCTGATTCTTCTGTTTTATACTCTAATTGAATTTTCAGAATTTTGCAGTTCATTTCTGTTTCTTGATGTTCATTTTCTTGACATTATTATGCATTTACTTTGAGTTATTACATTTTTATGTTTGAAGTAAATTATTGGTTGAAATATGTTTATTCTGTGTCTTCTGTTTGTAACACCATGGTCAGGTTTGATTGCAATCATAATGACATTAACTGCAAAAACTGACACTTCAAATCAATTGAAAATGCTAAACTTTGACAAATAATAGTTTGATAATGTCTAAATACGTATATATCCAAATGCATATCTTTTGATAAAATATAAAATT
This sequence comes from Myxocyprinus asiaticus, assembly GCF_019703515.2. Taxonomy (NCBI): domain Eukaryota; kingdom Metazoa; phylum Chordata; class Actinopteri; order Cypriniformes; family Catostomidae; genus Myxocyprinus; species Myxocyprinus asiaticus. The sequence continues at coordinate 4,115,094 of NC_059375.1, read as the reverse complement.
AGGTTACAAGTGATCAGACTACACAGTAGGTGGCTACAGCATATACTGGCTGTTACTGGCGTGACATGGTTTTCAAGTCATGTTATTTATATTTTGTTCACCAGATGGCTGCAATCTGCCTCCAATTTATGTCCAACATTCTCATATTTTCTTCATGTTTCAACTTATAGAGCGGTTTAGGTTCTAAATAAATAAATAAAAAATAATAACAATAATAAAAAATGTGCTTATTTGTATATGCAAATTAATGGTAAAATTAAAAAATGTACATGTAAATACAATCAAAATAGCATAAAATTCCAAAAGAAATACTTAATCCCATTGTTCTTACTTCAGGGAATAAGAAATAAATTGTATCATTATCATCATCATCATCATCATCATAAAAAAAAAAAAAGGGTTAAACATCTGACCCTCATTAATGGTCATGAATGACCACGAATACCAAAAGGGGTGCCATATTTCAACGCCATAGGAAGGTTAAGTATATGGTGACAAACTCCTTCAGAAATAAGTAGTTCAGTCAAAGCATTAAATCTTACTTAAGAGAATTCGGCTTACTTTGCATGTCACAACTTAATTCCCATAAGCAAGAATCCCTACTAGATGCCTAGCTAAGTATATAAAGATTCAAGTGTATTGCATTCTCATTTCAGACTAAAAAAACTGTCAAACTCTCTTTCAATGGAAACACATTTATTTGTTTGTTTATTAATTTCTGTACTTGCTTGTGTAACACTTTGCATTTCTCTGCACTGATTTTGGGGGAAAATCTGCACTGCTTTACTGCACGTGCTTGTAAAATGTGTAACAGAGCTGAGAGTAGGCTACTACACTCTTATTGGTAGTGATGGGAGAAACAAAGCTTTCCAAAACTTTGAATCTTTGAAACCATTTTGCTTCACAAAATGATTCCCTTTTTTGAAGTTCTCGAAACAGCATGCAGAAGACATCTGCTGGTCGCAGGCAGTAAAAGCAATTGGAGACTTAAGTCAAAAGCAGCTACTATGACACAATGCTTTGAAAAAAAAATTGATAATAGACTTTTTATTAGAAGGCAATCTATCCTGGAATACACAGATCTGAATCATTGCAGAATATGTAGATCTTTATATAGCCTACAAGTTGACCTTTTTATGATTATTTTTTAATTGATTGAAAATAAAGTTTGTTTTCATACTAAAACAATACTTATGCTTTTGTAAAATCATGAAATCTATTTATGCTTCAGTATCTTATACCATGTTTGCAATAAACATGTGTAGATGAAAAGCTATGGTGAAAACTTGCACTCACATAACTCGCAACATCGATGGATGAACTTATTTCTAAATTGTAATTTTTTATTTATTTATTTTATTTTATTTTTTTGCTAAATTCACTTGGGATCATTTACAGTCACACATTGAATAGTTGAATAGTTCACCCAAAAATGATAATTCTCTCATATTTACTTACAACATCATATGCCGTCTCAAACATGAATGGCTTTCTTCTGTGGAAGAAGGCAGCATTAAAGCATGCATACTTAAATGAGGGAAATTATTAAAAAATTAAAATCCCAAACAATTTCTCTTTAATTTCTGTGATAGGGTTGACATATGGTTGAGACAGAAAATATTAAAATAACTTAAAATGATAAAAAAACTATAACAACTCACTAGAGCCTGTGTAACCTTAGCCTCATAGCAGGTGAAGAATGGAAATATGGTTATGCATTGTTTTTCTGCATCCTTTCAAAGTACACTATTGACTATAGTGCACAAATTACACTATTCAAAGTATACTCTATTGACCGTGAGCTGCACAGTGCTAACACAGTCTGCATGCACCCTGCTAGTGATGAAATTTACATCACACGCACTGTGCGTGAGACATAGCAGCTTAAGGAGGGCTACAGCAGGTAGGTGATGCTCATGAATCAGTTATTCTGCTTTGCAAAGACCTGATCTGTGTTCTTATTAACATGCTATCCATCCTAAATTGTATACAAGATTTGTCATGGTTCTGGTAAGCCCACAGGTTTGTTTTGTTTTGTTTTGTCATTTTCTCTCCCTCGTTTTGTAGGCGCGCTCGACTGGCATGATCGGTGTTTCCATGGGAACATTCATTGTTCTCAGGGCGCCGCCGATCATGCCACTGATTAGCTTGTTCAGCAACACCCGTTCCAGCCTGATTTCACTCCCTACATATGCCCTCATGTTTCTCTGTTTCTTTGCCAGATTGTTATGCTAAGTTGAGTACTAACCTCACTCTCCTTGTTTAGCTGGTCCTGTCTTGTCACTCTGTTGGTTGCCCACGTTGTTCGGGTTGTGGTTTGCCTTCCAGTCTTTGCTGAGTTCAGCCTGGTAATCCACGAAGGAATTGTGGTCTATGCCCATGTGCCGGGGATCTACACTTCTGCTGTTGCTTGCATTGTCCACTGGACATCTCTCTCATCGCCTAGCTTCTACGGAGGATTCTGCCAAGTTTCTCCTGACTTCCACGATGCACACACTCCACTGACAAACACACTACTCTCTACTCTGTGCGGTGGCGCATTACTGACTTTGTTAATAAATATTTTGTGGGGACCTAGGTAGCTCAGCGAGTATTGACGCTGACTACCACCCCTGGAGTCACGAGTTCGAATCCAAGGTGTGCTGAGTGACTCCAGTCAAGTCTCCTAAGCAACCAAATTGGCCCGGTTACTAGGGAGGGTAGAGTCACATGAGGTAACCTCCTTGTGGTCGCGATTAGTGGTTCTTGCTCTCAATGAGGTGCGTGGTAAGATGTGTGTGGATCGCAGAGAGTAGCATGGGCCTCCACATGCTGTGAGTCTCCGCGGTGTCATGCACAACGAGCCACGTGATAAGATGCATGGATTGACTGTCTCAGAAGCGGAGGCAACTGAGACTTGTCCTCCGCCAGCTGGATTGACGTGAGTAACCGCACCACCACGAGGACCTACTAAGTACTGGGAATTAGGCAATCCAAATTGGGAGAAATATATATATATATATATATATATTGGAACTGTTACCTCCTGGGTCATTCTGTCCAGCACCTACACGTTACAAGATTAAAAGTAGTGCATCTCAAATCATACTTTGTTAAGAATAGTCTGTCAAAGTTGCCCAGATTATATACTTTCTATGGTGGATTTTTTGTGCATCTGTGCATGCTTTTTTTTTAGCTAATTTCATCGCAACACAATAGGCTCTGCAGAAGTTTAATAAATTTAGCCGCTAAAAGTTACATGCAAATGTAAAACAGCATGCAATATGGGGGTGTGTGGTATCAAGGCATTATTTTATTTTTATTTATTTTTTGTCCGAATATTTATATAACCATCACCAGTGAAGTACATATATTTAGTGTTTAGTAGATATGTATGTGAATAGGGACGCATTACACTAAAATGCTGCTGTTTTGAAAGTACAACACAAGTCTCAATTTCTTACGGTCTTACAAAAAAAAATTAAATTTATGCTCTTTGCTAAAGATTCAAGAGGGCAACTGAACATCACAAATTAAACAAAGGCTGTTTCTCAATGCTAAGAACACAAATAACAGACTTGTTTTTCTGTGAAAATCAGTCTTGCTTAGCTACATTGAAAGAACAAACTCCAAAGGATAGGAGGATGTAGAACAAATCTATGCAATTTTTGAGATGTGCTACAATATGTATATTCAACAACCTCAAACAGTATCTATTTTATGTTTTTTTTTTTTTCAGTGGATGCTGATGTTGAAAGGGTCTACGACAACCTAGGAACGCACAAGAACGCACACTGAGGAACAGTAAAATGTTCTTGAATTTGCTTTAAAAGCAAAAAAATAAAATAAAAAAGTGTAAAGCTTATACTTTCACAGTACTGTAGGATGACCTAATAATGCTCCAACAGATTTATACATGCCCATGGAGCTGTTTAATTTAAAGGAATCTTCTGGGTTCAATACAAGGTAAGCTAAGTCGACAGAATTTGTGGCATGATGTGGATTATGACAAAAAAATTATTTCAACTCGTCCGTCCTTTTCTTTAAAAAAAAAAGCAAAAATCAAGGTTACAGTGAGGCACTTACTATGAAAATGAATGTGGACAATTTTTGGAGGGTTTAAAGGCAGAAATGTGAAGCTTATAATTAAAAAAAAGCACACATTTGTTCTTCTGTTAAAACTTGTGTAATATTTGAGCTGTAAAAATGTTTAAATAGTCATTTTTATAGTCATTTTTGGCTTCACGTTGTTATGACTTTAATGGCAACAAAGTTGAACAATTAGATAGACCTTTACACAAAAATGGTTAGTAATAAGTTTTCTTGTTTAACATTTTGAGTATTTTTATGATTGGTCGCATTCACTTCCATTGTAAGTTCCTCACTGTAACCCAGAACTTTGCTAAACATTTGTGGTAATCAACATTATGCCAAAAATGCTGTCAATTGAGCTTAACTTGTATTGAACCTGGAATATTCCTTTTAAGATATAGTTCATCCAAAAATGTAAATTCTGTTTAAATATTTTCTACATGTTTCAACTTATAGAAGTGTAAGTTTTTACTGAAATTTCATAAATGTGCTTATTTGCATATGAAAATTAATTGTAAAATTGAGAAATGTACATAAGATCAAAATAGCATAAAATCACATCTTATTACTTCAGGGAAGACAAAATGGTATAATTATCATCATCATAAAAATAAAAAAAAATTACACCTATGCTCTTTCCGATCAAAAATGACCAGGAGGACAAAAGGTAGGGCTCATTTATGTAGACCATATGAGGGTCAAATACTTACATATCTTTTCCATACAGCAACAGTATATAGTGACCATGTCTGTCAATTGTCAAGCTGTCTGTCAAGGACAAAAAAATAAACTAACATCAGTAGAGTGCTATAAAAGTAGCCCATATGACTCGAACACTCGAATGACTCGAATAGCAACTATATTGCAAGTCGCTATTCACTAAAAACAATTATTTCAAATCTCACTCTCCAAACCCATATGACCTTCTTTCTTCCATGGTACAATCACAGTAACACACAGCCTCTCATGGCTTATTGCTCTACTAAATAATTGAAACTCTGTAAAGTTCACAAACTTCAATATTTAAACTGGTTAAATATTTCAAATAATTCAGGAGCATTAAGGTCGTTAGGCTTTGCATATGAAAGATAAGATTTAACAAAGGTTGGATGAGGTAACAATTTAGCCTACATTTTATTTAGAGAGGCAACAGATGGAGTGTTCTGACGAAAAAGATAACATCGAGAGAGATGGAGTTACATAAAAAACATCAAAGTGCATGATGAAAGAGAGAAAGATCAGGGGAAAAAAGGAGAAAAAAATGTGACAAGGAAAGGGTGACAAATAAATAAACGATAAACAAAATATAAAGCAAAAACAAAACAAAAAATTAAGCACACTGGAATAAAAGCTAAAGCTCGTTTTACGGGCAAAAATGTAAATTAAAGAAAAGAGGGCAAGAAAAAATCTCAAGGCAACAGAAAAGGGAAAGTGACAGAGGTGTGTGCTATTTTGATTGGGGAGAGCAGGAGATATTTTCAAAGGCTTTCAGACTGCTTTAGCTTTCAAGCTGACAGTCTGATCCGCCTTGTTTTCTACAGAGTCACAATGTGATGTCTCAGTGTGTGTGTGTGTGTGTGTGGTGGATGAAGAGAGGGAAGTAGATAAGCACACACACACACACACACACACACACGCACACACAGAAATACATGGAGTGTAAGCTCTTGACAAATAATTCAAGGCCCTGTAAGCATTTTACTGAACTGATTATTAACTCTTCTCAGAGTGATGATATCATGGTCTTAAGACCAGCTGCACATATACACAGCTAAATAAAGACCTATCTAAAAACAGAGGATGAGATAAATGCATTAACTTGTATTGAACCCAGAATATTCCTTTTAAGAAATAATTAATCCAAAAATGAAAATTCTGTCATCATTTACTCACCCTCAATTTGTACCAAACCCATATTACTTACTTTCCCACGTGGAACACAAAATAAAAAAATTCTGTCATTTTTGACCTGAATCACTTTTGCTGGTTTAATAAAAATGGTTTCCTTTATCTGAGCGGTACAAGACTTTGACTTTCATGAAATGTACTTGCATTAGGTTAATAAAAGATGTTGGTTATATAACAGCATAATGATAACACCTTCCAAGCCGAACACTTTCACCTGAATTGCTCTGATCTGAGAAGCTTACACACACACACACACACACACACACACACACACACACACACAGAGAGAGAGAGAGAGAGAGAGAGAGACACACACACACACTAACTTGTTTTTATATCATTGTGGGGACTCTCTATAGACTTCCATGCATTTTATGGATTTTATACAGATCTAACGATAATCTCTATCCCCTAACCCTAACCCTACCCCTAAACCTAACCCTCATAGGAACCTTTTTGCATTTTTACATTTTCAAAAAAACATCATTTAGTTTGTTTACCAAGCCATTTTTCTTGTGGTGACCACTGGCTGGACCCCACAATGTAGGTGAACTCAGGTTTTACTATCCTTGTGTGGACATTTGGTCCCCACAATGTAGCATAAACATGTACACACACACACACACACACCAAGTCCAAGTTTATCCATGTATGCTTCACAATTTCTCAAAATGGCATTGCTTGATTTGCACCATGAGAGAGTCTATGATATACACGCCCGTGTTATTCTCAAAGATTCAAAGGCAACTGGTGTAACTGCAGGTGAGAGGAAGCGTCTACATATACACTGATGAGCCAAAACATTATGAACACTCACAGGTGACACGAATAACGTTGATCATCTCCTAACAAGGCCACATGTCAAGGTCTGGGTAGATTAGATGGTAAGCGAAATGGGTTCTTGTAGTCAACGTGTTGAATGCAGGAGAAATGGGCAGGCATAAAGACCTGAGCGACTTTCACCCACTGTTGCACTTGTGTATATGGAGTGACAATAAAGTGATTTTTGTGATTTTAAAGTGATTTTAAAGTGACAATGAAATGATTTTGACCTTGACAAGTGCCAAATTGTTATGGTCAGCCGACTGGGTCAGAGCATCTCTGAAACGGCAAGGCTTGAGGGGGGTCCCGGTCAGCAATGGTGAGTACCTACCGACAGTGGTCCGAGGAGGGACAAACGGGCAACAGGGCGTTGGGCGCCCAGGGCTCATCGATAAGCAAGGGCAATGAAGGCTCTCCTGTCTGGTCCGGACCGACAGACGGTCTACTGTGGCACAAGTCAGAAAATTTAAATGATAGTTACAGGAGGAATGTGTCACAACTCACAGTGCATCACACCCTGCTGCGTATGGGGCTGCGTAGATGCAGACTGGTCAGAGTGCCCATGATGACCCCTGTCCGCTGTCAAAAGCGCCTACAATGGGCACGCGAGCGTCAAAACTGGACATTAGAGCAGTGGAAGAAGGTCGTCTGGTCCGACGAGTCCCGTTTTCTTTTACTATTGTACGTGGACGGCAGTGTACATGTGTGCCATTTACCTGGGGAAGTGATGGCACCAGGATGCACTGTAGGAAAACAAGCCGGTGGAGGGAGTGTGATGTTCTGGGCAATGTTCTGCTGGGAAACCCTGGGTCCGGCCATTCATGTGGACATCAATTTGACATGTGCCACCTACCTAAACATCGTTGCAGATCAGGTACACCCCTTCATGGCAATGGTATTCTCTGATGGCAATGGCCTCTTTCAGCAGGATAATGCACCCTACCACACTGCACACATTGTTCAGGAATGGTTTGAGGAACATAATAAAGAGTTTAATCCGACTGAGCATCTGTGGGATGTGTTGGACCAACAAGTCCGATCCACGATGGCTCCACCTCGCAACTTACAGGACTTGAAGGATCTGCTGCTAATGTTTTGGTGCCAGATACCACAGGACACCTTCAGGGATCTTGTAAAGTCCATGCCTCTGCAGACCAGTGCTGTTTTGGCGGCACGTGGAGGACCAACAGCATATTGGGCAGGTGGTCATAATGTTTTGGCTCATCTGTGTATATAGTAATTATAGGCCCTACATGTAATGGTATCAAAATATATTTTTTTATAAAAACAAGTATCTTGCCATCCTTTGCAATCAATGCAAGTTGAAACTTGTAATGAATCTTGATTGTTTTGAAAATGTCTAATATAAAAGATGATTTTATTTAAGGCTGAATGGAAACACTTTAGCTGATGTGAAAGCAAATAGCTTTGTACATGACTAAATCCCAGAACATGATGTACTGTATCCTGATTAAAAGGTATGCATTTATGCAACCAAATCCTTGATAATCTTTTCATTTGAATAATAATAATAATAAAAAAAAAAAAGATGTTTTCTAAGTCTGGATTAAAGCTGAAAAAGGGAAATGCTAAAACAGGAATTGCTGTTAGCCTTTAAAAGATACTCAAATCATAATATGGAATATAGTCATTGCATGGCATACAATGCAAAAACTATCCATCACATATGTTATACTACATTGCGTAATTACTACACATACATATTTTGTAGCTAACACTTGTTTTGCATTTATGTGGTATGTTTCCCAGGGCAAGGATTTGGTGTTTCTCGAGATAGTGTGAGATAATAATGATACGCCCCTTGCTGTTCAATAGCTTCTAAACATAGATTCTGCGGATGCTGTGCAGATTATTTCAAAGGGCTTCTAGTATGCACGCGCAAAGCCTGTAATGAAATAATCTCTATGTTACGGGTTGAGTGAAGGCATGAGCGTGTCATTCATTATAGAATAAAACGGATTTGTGCTTAATACATAAATAATGGGACACCAGACGCAGATGATGTTGACATCTTGAGTCTGGAGATGGGCAAAGAATAAAGCGGTTATAATTAGTCTCTATACGTCATCCCAAAACAAAGTGCGAGGACTTGCGCAATATCCACGCCCTTCTCTCTGACGTCACACCTCTGATCCAGTCTCGTTGTAGTACTACATCAATATTTGCATGCCTTGGGAAATTTCGCCCAATCATCTGGCTGGAATGCGAAGCAGAACGAAGCCGTCAAATCCAAGTTTAGATGCGGGAGCCAGAACGCATCAGTCCAGGCTTCTAAACGTTTGGGATATTTTTCCTTCGATGCACAAGGTCGAAACATTCTTACGCTTTCTTTGATGTGCATGTTTTGTCACGGTGAGAGCTGTTGATGGAGGTGAGCAGGAACTATCTTTGGTCTCGCAGGTAATTGGATTTCAAGAATACCTTTTATTCAGGAACGCTACGACGAGATACTGCTTTCAAGCGATCTCGTAAAGAAGATATTGTGGTCTGCATCACTCTTAGGAAATTATGATGACGGAGAATAACGAAAAAGAGAACGAACCCCAAAACCAGGACTTTCAGCGCTCACCGGCTTCAGGACCGATCCAGCCCGAATCAAAGGTGAGGCAAGACCTGACCCATCTGAACGATCGCAACACAATTTATTAAACTAATAATACAAACCAATGACACATACAGTGACGAATGAAAGGATGTTTTTGTTTGTTTGTTTGTTTTTATGAAAATTGGATTTCGCTGACTTGCGCTGACTAAAACATCACATGACTTTACACGTTTAACGCATAGTGCGCATAAAAATAGACAATGACTGTAAATCCGTTTCTATGCGCCTTAACGTACATATATCGTTTGACGTTGGACGATATACTGTAAAACAATGTTTCCCAACCACTGTGTCGCGTGAAAGATTGTCAGGTGCCGTCGAAAATGATCAAATTCCACAAAATAAATAAATAAAAAACAATTTGCTGTGGCATTGCAATAATTATTCGCAAGAACAAATCTACAAATTAGAAAAGAAGCAAATTTTTGGTTTTTCATTACCCAGTTAGCGCTCTTGTCATCTGTGACGTCATTATACAGCGTACCTACGTCACGCGTTTATTGCGTAGTCGAATTTCAAACATTACGGGTAAAGGCTACTAAGACGGACAGAAAACATGGACAAGGTATTGAAAAGGAAAACTATCGACAATGATTATGTGGGACAGCCATAGTATTTTTTATTCGTAAAAAGTGGGCTGTGACAGAAATAAATGTTTGGAAACACTGCTGCGTAAATTATGTGTTGTAAAAACAAACAGGTAACAGGAGAGTAGATTGCGAGTCTGGCCATTATGGTGCGATTACATATAAAGTCAATGCAAAGATGCGGATAGACGCGAATTCGCACCGGGCGGCGCGATTGAAGCGAATGACACGACTGGAACACGTGAAATCGCTTCATTCGCGTAAATTTTTCAACTCGAGCCAGAAATTCGCATGACGCGTTGTCGCGAAAGATTATCAGCATTGAGATTGTCCGGATGTCACTGACATACTGACATAGTAGCAGAAGAAATCTGGAAAAATGGATGAAAAAATTGTTGTAGCGGTGTGTGGACACCCGGAATTGTATGACACGTCCAGTCGTACAGAGACCGGACAAAGCGGCAGTCATCCAGACGCAGTCCCTGGAGAAGGCGGTGAAATTCACTGAGCTGTGTGCGCCTCCGGATGATATCATGCACCCAAACACGACAGTGTTTGGTTTTTCGACGTATCTGTGACTTCCACAACAAATACAGAGCAGCAATCGTTGTGATATCGGCCATGGTTGATGGCAGAAAGATAAGTTGTCGTAAAAGCCCCTCCTCCTGTTCTTTTCCGGAAGAGAATGGGCAATACTCGCGGGTTCGTGTTACTCGCGCGAACACGAGTTTAAACACAAATTTATAATCCAGCGGTTAAACTCGCGCAAGCAATGCGAGGCGAAAATTCTCTTCACGTTGTATGTGAACGCACCATTACAAGTTCATAGTCTGGCGGACGTCAAACGATCATAAATAATTTATTATCTAGCCTATGCTTATTATATTCAGGACGATCTGTTGATACTGTAATCAGTGTACTGGTTGAGAGGAATACCATTCACATCAATAAGCATTAAGAACATTTCCATTTCAGGTTCGACACCTAAAGCGTTAATTTTTTTTTCCAGATCTATGAAATTATTCAAAAACACATTAAAAATAACATTTACACAAAACAACTACTTCAACACACTTATTCTATGATGAACATGTTTTCAGATACTGAGTTTAAAGTCAAACTGTCATGTGGCATAGCCATCTGAAAACAAGGAAATAATTCAAAGTCTCTTAGAAAAAGATGAAATTCTCATGAGTGCAGAATAAGCTTACTTAACAAAAAACTAAATAAGTCAAACAATTTTGTTTTAAAGTGTGATTACTATTTGAAAAAAAACAAAAACAAATTCCACAACATGCAGGAAGCCATTTTGTTGTCATGTGTCAAAAAACATAAAACTGGCAATACCCCTTTAGTCCCACAAGACTGTGTGTGAAGTTTTAAAAAACAAATAAATAAATCATTTTTCATTTCATTACATGTCAGTATTTTAAATTTTTTATGAAGAGGCACATTTTGTTGGATATTTCGTATGATTTGTACAATTTCATCACGTGCCCGGATGTGTAATGCGGAAGTAAGCGCGAGTTCAGCGTGCGAGGTGCCAAAGACATGCTTATTAATATTATGCTCTAACCTAACCCCCTTATCTAAACCTAACCGATCAGTAGAGTATGTAAACATGATGGGAAGCTGTTGTGTGTGACAGAAGCAAGTCATTGTCGTGAATTAGATGATAACGATGTCCAGACTTGCCGCAAATTTGCCACTGATAATTTTCGCATGCAAATGAGCTTTGCAGCAAACTCACGGAAAATTGTCCATTGTTGCCAAAGGTTTGCCGGAGGTTCACCACTACCGGCAAAGAGCTGCAGACTTCTGGCAAACATTTGCGGCAAATCAAAAGCGAATTTGCATGTGAAAATAACAAGTGGAAAATTTGCAGCTAGTTTAGATTTTTTGTAAGGGTGGAGCGGACACATTTTTGTTTGCTGTTTACAGAGTCTAGAGTGAGATATCTCAGGACACTTGTTTCATTAATAATTTTCAGGGAGCTGGAAATTTTTTGCATACCTTTCCATGAAAAAATATTGCTTACAGCACCTTTAAGGGGCGGTCACACTGCACTTCGCACTCCATTCACTCTCATTCAAACGCATCCAAACATGGAAGATCGGAGACGCAAACTCGTGCGAAGAAATTTCGTACGGCGCTGCGAACGAGAGCTCAAGCTTTATGAACTGTGAACCTTGAACAACGAGAGGACGCGTGACCAATAGAAGATCGAACATGCACGCTGACCTCTTGGCTCAAGAAAAAGAATACATATTTTAAAGCTGTGTGTTTTATTGTTGCAGGAAAGTGAGAATATACTTTAATAGTTTTAATATAATATTATTTGTTTTTTGTAGTGTATTATTTACTTACACCAAAAGTCCTCCCGCATGACATCATATCCACTAGACTTCTGGTGTAAGTAAATAATACAACACAAAAAACAAGTAATAATATAGCTGCAAGCAGCAATGACGGGCCCAAGCACAACTGGTCCATTTCCACCTGGTGGCTTTCGGAAAACAATGCAGGATGGACACATGCATTTGGTTGAGTAAACAAGACACCATGTCTTACCTTCTGCTCAGATATAATGGTTAACAACTTTGATGTGTGTGGCAAATGAAATAAATGTGTAATTATGGCAAGTTTTGGAATATCCTTGAACATCTATTGTTGCCAGCTGGAGGCCCTATGATCGTGACCCACCATAGCCACATTCATATCATAAGCATTATTAAACATATGGCTGAGTTTGTCAGATACACTTGAATACACTACAACATCATAGAATTTGATCCGTTGCCATGACAACACTTCTCAAGATATCAAGAATCCCTTCACACTTTTACATCAGCGGTGACTTGGCATTATTGTTAACAATTTTGAAGTGGGGGCCTGAGTAGCTCAGCAAGTAAAGACGCTGAATACCACACCTGGAGTCGCAAGTTCGAATCCAGGGCGTGCTGAGTGATTCCAGTCAGGCTTCCTAAGCAACCAATTGGCCCGGATGCTTGGGTGGGTAGAGCCACATTGGGTTAACCTCCTCGTGGTTGCTATAATGTGGTTCTCACTCTCGGTGTGGCGCATGGTGAGTTGTGCGTGGATGCCGCGGAGAATAGCATGAGCCTCCACACATGCTAGCTCTCCGCGGTAACACGCACGACAAGCCATGTGATAACATGCGCGGATTGACTGTCTCAGACGCAGAGGCAACTGAGATTCGTCCTCTGCCACCTGGATTGAGGCACTCTGCCACCACAAGACTTAGAGTGCATTGGGAATGGGGCATGCCAAAATTGGGGAGGAAAGGGGAGAAAATCCAAAAATAAATAAATTTTGAAGCGATTTGGGAAAATGTATGAGGACTATTTCAAAATCTATTGTAAGTGCCACTCTTCCTGTTTCCAGTTGGTGGCGCTATGATCATGACCCACAGTAGCCATATCCATGTGATTAGCCCCCAAGACTAAACATACATCTCAATAGTGATCTAAATCACACATTGCACACAGAAGATATTAGACACTTCCTGTTTCCCATTTTTGCCATTAATTTAATGCCTCGCTTTTCAATATATAAAAAATCTGTTCACAATTTAGCATCTTCAATGTCTTGGCATAATGTTGTCTAAATGTGGTGACAGTCTCATGAATCCCCTAGGAGGAGTATTTAAAAGTTCAGAAACTGCAATATTCAAAAAAATCAAACTATATATGTACTGTTGGTGACTACAGGTGAAAATGGGGGTGCTACAGAGGCCGTCTTACATGTCCATTTTAAACAGGGTGCTGCAGAGCCCCCCCTACATGCCCATGCATGAACTTTTGCCCATCCCTAATGGCCAACGACTCTGATGTGTGTGCAAAATTTAATGAAATTTTAAGCATGCCAAGTGCCTCAAAAACACCCAAATATAGGAAGAAAGGAATAATAACATTTAGTGCGTTGCCATGGCTACACTGTTTAAGATATCAAATATCCCTTGACAATTTCACATCAGCAGTGTCTTGACATTATTCAAAAAAATTTTGAAGCATTTAATGTAAACATAAGTTTCAAATTTCAAAGTCTGTTAAAAGTGCCATACTTCCTGCTGCCAGTTGGTGGCACTATGACCCATAATAGCCAAATCAATGTGATCAGCCCCCATTTCCAAACATACTGCTGAATTTATCAAAATTATACAGTGCACACAAAAAATATAATTAACTTCCTGTTTAACATTTTTAGCCATAAATGTATTAATGCGGCTTGGCGACACCGTTCAAAATATCAAAAATCCGTTTGCAATTTAGCATCTACAGTGTCTTGGCATGATGTTGCACAAATTTGATGCAAGTCACATGAATCCCCTAGGAGGAGTATTTAAAAGTTCAGAGCTTGCAAATTTCAGAAAATCCAAAATGGCTGACTTCCTGTTGGTCAGAGCTAATGACTATAATTATGAAAGTTGTCTGGCTTGGTTAGAACTATATATGCTAAATATACATAAAAATATATAAATGTTAATAAAACATATAAAAACATTATTAAAACATATAAATATACAACTAAATATACATCCAAATGCATTACTTGGGTAAGAGGTAAGAAAAGATAAAAAAAATCAGTTTGCCACAACTAGACATATGAAAGTTCCTCTGCAGCCACCTGCTGGTTATATATTGTAATTTCACTTAATTATACTTAAAAAGTTTTTTTCTTACCAGAAGATGGCAGCAATCTGCCCCTAACACATGGCATAATCTCCAAATATATATAATTGTGTGATATAGATGTTCACTGAAGTGAATTTATCATAGTTCTTAACATACATTTCTTATTTTATATGCAAACTAATTGTATAGTTTAGTAATTTTGAGGTAAATCAGGCAAAAAAAAATAAAAATAAAACACAAATGTAGCGTTTTTAAATAATTGAAGAAAGTGATATAATATTTGTTAAAAAAAATCCTCACTTTGGTACAGTCACACTGTTTGTGTGTGGGGTCAAAATTGACCCCCAATACATTTAAAGTAAATACAAGGATTAAGCAAGACAAGTGCCAGAATATACAAAGAAAATAATAATATTTAATGTGTTGCCATGGTAACACTATTTAACAGATCTGGAATCCCTTCCAAAATTGTAATCAGCTGTGTTCTGACATTACTATCAAGCATCCCTTGTTCCATGGAATCAAATGTTCCATCAGCAGTGTCTAAACAATTTTGAAGTGATTTGGGTAAATGTAAAAGGATTATTTCAAAGTCTGTTGTAAGTGTCACACTTTCTGCTGCCAGTTGGTGGCACTATGACCGTGACCCACAATAGCCACATCCATGTGATCAGCCCCCAAGTCCAAACATACAGATAAATTGTGATCTAAATCAAACAATGCACAAAAAACATATGAGACATTCCTGTTTCCCATTTTTGCCCTTAATTTATTGCCTCGCCATGGCAACACCATTCAGTATATCAGAAATCACTGACATCTTCAATGTCTTGGCATAATATTGCCTAAATTTGGTGACAATCACATGAATCCCTTAGGAGGAGTATTCAGAAGTTCAGGGCCTGCAATTAAAAAAAAATGCACATTAAATTCAAAATGGCTGACTTCCTGTTGGGCGGGGCTAATGACTGTAATTTTGAAAGTTGTCCAGCTTGATGAGAACAATATATGTAGCAAGTTTGGTGACCGTAGAAGAAACTGACCCCACCACTTTTGTCAAAAGGTGGCACTACAGAGCTCCCCAGCCACGCCCATGTGTTAACTTTTGCCCAGGCCTAATCTGATGTGTATGCAAAATATCATGGAAATTCAAGCATGCCAAGTACCTCAAAAACATTTGAATATACATAAAAAGGAAAAATGACATTTAATACGTTGCCATGGCAACACTATTTAAGATATCAAGTATCCCTTTTTTGCATACCCTGGCAGAAATTGTGAAATTTTGGCATTGTTTTTGAAAATATGACTGATCATGCAAAAAAAAACTGTTATTTAAGGATAGTGATCATAAGAAGCCATTTATTATCACCTAGTTGTTTGGCTCCTTTTTAAAACATAATGATAACAGAAAACACACAAATGGCCCTGATGAAAAGTTCACATACCCTTGAATGTTTGGCCTTGTTACAGACACACAAGGTGACACACACAGGTTTAAATGGCAATTAAAGGTTAATTTCCCACACCTGTGGCTTTTTAAATTGCAATTAGTGTCTGTGTATAAATAGTCAATGAGTTTATTAACTCTCATGTGGATGCACTGAGCAGGCTAGATACTGAGCCATGGGGAGCAGAAAAGAACTGTCAAAAGACCTGCGTAACAAGGTAATGGAAATTTATAAAGATGGAAAAGGATATAAAAGATATCCAAAGCCTTGAAAATGCCAGTCAGTACCATTCAATCACTTATTAAGAAGTGGAAAATTCGGGGATCTCTTGATACCAAGCCAAGGTCAGGTAGACCAAGAAAGATTTCAGCCCTAACTGCCAGAAGAATTGTTCGGGATACAAAGAAATACCCACAGGTAACCTCAGGAGAAATACAGGCTGCTCTGGAAAAAGATGGTGTGGTTGTTTCAAGCAGCACAATATGACAATACTTGAACAAAAATGAGCTGCATGGTCGAGTTGCCAGAAAGAAGCCTTTACTGCACCAATGCCACAAAAAAGCCCAGTTACAATATGCCCGACAACACCTTGACACACCTCACAGCTTCTGGCACACTGTCATTTGGAGTGACGAGACCAAAATAGAGCTTTATGGTCACAACCATAAGCGCTATGTTTGGAGAGGGGTCAACAAGGCCTATAGTGAAAAGAATAACATCCCCACTGTGAAGCATGGTGGTGGCTCACTGATGTTTTGGGGGTGTGTGAGCTTTAAAGGCACGGGGAATCTTGTGAAAATTGATGGCAAGATGAATGCAGCATGTTATCAGAAAATACTGGCAGACAATTGTCTTCTGCATGAATGCTGTGCATGGGACGCTCTTGGACTTTCCAGCACGACAATAAACCTAAGCACAAGGCCAAGTTGACTCTCCAGTGGTTACAGCAGAAAAAGGTGAAGGTTCTGGAGTGGCCATCACAGTCTCCTGACCTTAATATCATCGAGCCACTCTGGGGAGATCTCAAGCGTGCGGTTCATGCAAGATGACCAAAGACTTTGCATGACCTGGAGGCATTTTGCCAAGACGAATGGGCAGCTATACCACCTGCAAGAATTTGGGGCCTCATAGACAACTATTACAAAAGACTGCATGCTGTCATTGATGCTAAAGGGGGCAATACACAGTATTAAGAACTAAGGGTATGCAGACTTTTGAACAGGGGTCATTTCATTTTTTCTTTGTTACCATGTTTTGTTTTATGATTGAGCCATTCTGTTATAACCTACAGTTGAATATGAATCCCATAAGAAATAAAAGAAATGTGTTTTGCCTGCTCACTCATGTTTTCTTTAAAAATGATACATATATTACCATTTCTCCAAGGGTATGCAATCTTTTGAGCACAACTGTATATCAAAAATCAGTTAGCAATTTAGCATCGTCAGTGTCTTGGCATGATGTCGCCCACATTTGGTACCTGTAACATGAATCCCCTAGGAGGAATATTTCAAATTCCAGAGCAAGCATTCTCCAGACAATTCAAAATGGCCGACTTCCTGTTGGGCAGAGCTTATGACTGTCAGAACGATGTAGGTACTTTTTTCATTTAAAGAACCAAATAGCTTTCAGCAGTGTTTGATATAATGGCATGTGACTTTCTAGTACCAAATGATCAATTTAGCATGATTACTCAAGGATAAGGTGTTGGAGTGATGGCTGCTGGAAATGGGGCCTGTCTAGATTTGATCAAAAACTTTTTTTCAAATAGTGATGGTGCTGTTTTTTTACATCAGTAATGTCCTGACTATACTTTGTGATCAGTTGAATGCCACTTTGGTGAATTAAAGTACCAATTTGCCTCCTCCACGTGACGCGTGACCTTACCAACGAGCTTACGTCATCCCTCTCATGAGCGCACGTCACAGAGATGTACGGAAGCGAACATTTGTAGTTAAAAAGTAAGTATTGTTTTTCTTCTAAAATAATCAATTGTTTGGGTTCAGAAGAACTTTATTTGTCAACTGGAGTCGTGTGGATTATTTTGATGCACTCTAAATATGCATTTTGGACCATCAAAAAATGGAGTACATTCACTTGCATTGTTTAGAGGAGGAGGCCTGAAATGAAATCCTAAAAGTCTTAAATTCTGTTTTGATGAAGAAAGAAACTCAGATACATCTTGGAAGGCCTGAGGGTGAGTAAATTATCAGCTAATTTTCATTTTTGGGTGAACTATTCCTTTAACCCCATTGAAAGTCTTTGGGATGTGCTGGAGAAGACTTTACAGAGTGGTTCAATTCTCCCGTCATCAATACAAGATCTCGGCCAAAAATTAAAGCAACTAATGCAAAATAAATGTTGTCAAAACAATGCCAACACTGTTGCCACATGATTGGCTGATTAGATAATCATATGAATAAGTAGGTGTACAAGTGTACCTAATAAAGTGGTCGGTGAGTGTACATACTACCCTGTAACATAAAGACAGAAAGAACTGTTTATTTATTATTTTTTTGTACTATTAAAAGAAGTAATTTTGTTGAATGTTAAATGCTAACTATTGGCCATAACCTTGATAACGGGAAATAATTTTGGCTTGAAATGGTTCTCATTACATTCCACCTGTCAGAATATCCCAACATACTCATTTTCATTAATTTAGCTTGAGATGACACAATGCAACATTTTTTTGCACTTAAATACATTCTTTGACTGATTGAACGTTTAAAATCTTTTAGAAATTTGCATTAATAAATGGAAAAGGTGCCCTTTTCCTAGAATGACTCCACTACAATCTTAGTATTCAATTATTTGCCAATTTTGTAATAATAGATTATTAGTAAGGTATGATAAAAATAGCCAAAATATTTTGTACAGAACACTATGATTTAAAGACTTGTGAATGATTGCAGTGGGACTGTTACTAACACAGGTTAAGCATGTTGTCTCCATGTTGTCACTGCTATGGAAAGCCTGTTTTCCTCAGTTATTTATAACTGTCTTTGATATTGTTGGGAAGAAGCATCTTGGTATGCGTCTACTGAACATCTTGAGTGCTTGAGTTATGTGTGTTAGAATGAGAAGATTTAGAATATAGCATACGAGTCGTATGAACATCTTTAATGATATTTTTATGGATATTTCGATTCCGTTGTGAGTATGCTGTGGAGCTGTTTATTTGACCTTTGTCGGATAGTTTTTTCCATTGTCATACACATTGATTTTTCCTATTACATGGATAATAAGGTGGATATTTATAACTCGATCTTACTGGACCTTTGGCTGTTTATGGTGTCTCTAATCCAGGGCTGTAACCACAATAGATTTTGGGGGTCTAATTGTCAAGTTGTGGACCACCACACTGCACTGCTGTCTAATTGTCATAAGGTGTTGCATGGATTAAATAATTGTATAAAAAAAGTAAAAAAAAAAAAAATGGTTTGCCCAGTGGTCTAACAGCGCTTGTCAATGTAATTTTAGATCAAACCAAAATCAAAGAAATGCGAGACTCTGTTTTCATTGATGCTAAATGGGAACCTTGTGGATTATTCTAGCACCACGCATCAGCACGGTCAGCAGTTCAGATTAAGACTGTTAGTGCCAAGTAAGTATCAAACTAAACATGCAATATTTGCCCATTATTTTACGATTGAAATGTTGTACAGACCAAGCAGTCATTTCCAAGGATGCAAACTACTCACCTGTTGGCGAAATTCGCCATTTTGAATTGAAAATATGTCATGTACAGTACGTTATTCGTAATTGTGAATGTGAAAGCATTAATAGAGCAGTTTTTTTAGGGGGTCTGGGTAGCTCAGCGAGTATTGACGCTGACTATCACCCCTGGAGTCACGAGTTCGAATCCAGGGTGTGTTGAGTGAATCCAGCCAGGTCTCCTAAGCAACCAAATTGGCCCAGTTGCAAGGGAGGGTTGAGTCACATGGGGTAACATCCTCATGGTCGCGATTAGTGGTTCTCGCTCTCAAAGGGGCGCGTGGTAAGTTGTGCATGGATCGCAAAGAATAGCATGAGCCTCCACATGCTGGGAGTCTTGCGGTAAATAGAGCAGTTTTCAGCATATCAGGCAAAGCACAAAAAGAATTTGGGCATATTGTGAATAAACTAAATGAATGTGGATATCTGGCTACCTTTTGAAGTTGACTTTTAGAAAATTCACTTGACAAAAATAGATTAAAAAAAAAATCGATAAAACTCAAAATAGAAGCGTTATCACCCACATATTTAAACTGCAAAAATGCAAATAATTATGCATAGTTAAGATAGTTTTACTCTGCACAGACTTTATTGTGCTATGTATTTTGGCACAAATTCATCTGTCAGTTGGTAGAAGCAAGCACGTTGCAAGAAATGCCCTCATACTTGAAAACCATAAACTAAACTACACAAAGTAAAAGAAATACAACCAAGACTACATTAAATACTGGTTTGTTAGTAAATCAGATTTATTTATTCACGTATTTATTTTTTGCTGTTTTTGTTTTTTTAAGCATTTATAAAATATGTCATTTTAATAAGTGCACATTGTTGGCCCTATGTAGATCATGTTGATAATAAATTTCAAAGTCCGCTGCTATAAAATACTGTGCAAAAAAGATGGTTGTCTTTGGTCTTTGTTTGTTGCAGTGTTTCAGTGTCTCAGACTTCAGAACAACAGAGGAATTAAGGAACTGTCACTGTTTTTGTATCTTGCTGCATTTGTTTCTTTTTTCATCTATTTTTATTCTCATTTGTAATACCCTCGAGGGCTGTTAAATTGGGAGAGTGTGTGAATTGCATAGCAACTATTCTAGGCTCTCCTTAGCAAGTCTTTGTTTGTACGTGTGTATGTGTGTGTGTGTGTGTGTGTGTGTGTGCTCACATGCTGTACATACCCGGTTGTACTGCTTAATTGCAATTTATTAATTGTAAAAATAGTTATGTATTTGCTTTTCATATTTACACTGGATATACAAGTTATTTTTATCATCCAAGTATCCGGAACCTTTTGAATTCCACATTTTCTTTTGTAACTTTAAGGAGCTTAATTTAATTAACACCTTATTCCTATAGCGCTAATTATTCTTATTTTACCCAATATAGAAGCCAATTTACTGAGTTGTGACTGTGCTTCTAGTAAATATGTTTAGTAAATAACATATATTGTCTTCCTTTCACCAGGCTCTTGATGATTTAAAGGGATAGTTACCCAAAAATGAAAATTCTCTCATCATTTACACACCCTCATACCATCCCAGATATGTATGACTTTCTTCTTCATCAGAACACAAATGAAGATTTTTAGAAGAATATTTCAGCTCTGTAGGTCCATTCAATGCAAGTGAATGGTGGCCAGAAATCTGAAGGTCCAAGAAGCATATAAAAGCAGCATAAATGTAACCCATAAGACTCCAGTGTATTAATCCATATCTTCAAAAGCGATATGATAGATGTGGGTGGAAAAAAAGATCAATATTAAAGTCCTTTTATTTTTACTATAAATCTTCACTTTCATATCTGAAAGTGAAAGTGGATATTTATTGTAAAAAAAAAAAAAAAGGACTTGTTGATCTGTTTCTTACCGGCAAGTTTGTCAGAACTTTTTGCAAGACAAGCACAAAGCCAGCACTAAAATGGCATTGACTGTTTACTTAACCCTTTGTGTTATGTGCGTTTTGTGCTAACATCTTTTGTGTTCCCGGTCAAAAATGACCAGCTCATTAATATTGTTAATAAATCTCTCATATTGCATATATTATCACAATATATAGCATAAGATCTTTTTGTCAGCTGTTTTTTATGATTTATTAATAATTGAACTGAGCTAGTGGGGGGCACTCCATGCAGAATTTTTATAAATTAATAATAACCACTTGCTTGATCTGAACAAAATATGTGTCATTTTAAAGCTTAGAATCTGGACTTTACAATGCATATAGCCATATATAATTTGCAAATTTGTTATCACGACAATTATTTTCAGAGTTGATAAAACCTTAAAAAAGATGAGATAGCCATGTGTTATATATTGTTGGAAAGGTCTCAAGGTCTTAATTAGTAAAATGCAAAAAATATAAATTTCACTCAGAAGCCAAACTGCAGTGAGTATTAGTGTCTGAAATTCACACACACACTGTTAATAATAAACAGGAGTGTCTTTTTTCACAATTTTCCTTATTACTTCCTGAAACATACATATAACAATGACAATGACATATCGTAACTTACAGAAGACAGTATCAATTCAAACGAGCCCAAACACAACATAATATGATGAGCAGATCTTGAAATATTCCTCAAAGAGTGTACATGGAAAGACGATGCACAAAAGGGCGCTCTGTGTGTGTGTGTTTGTGTTTATGTGTGTGTGTGTGTGTGTGTGCACGCACAAGTCTGAGGACTTTGTGTGTGCAAACACACATCCACATATGTGCTCATCTAAAGGATTGTGATGCTCCTGAACACCTTATATTTCTGTATTTTGTAGTCTAATCCATTCGTTTCCAATGGCCGGTCATTTTTGACTGGGAACACAACAGGTGTAACAAAGTGAAATAAACAGCGCGTTAGTGAATGGTGCTGCTCTGTTGACACAAACTCACGCACAGGCTGGTGATGCACTTGCGGCTATTTTTAGCCTTCACAGCGGTGCGCGATATTTGAGCGCTACTCAAGAACAGCATCTCAGATGTAGATGCTCAGTAGTTCAGTTCACTTATAATATGCATTAAGAACAGCACCGGAGGTGCATTTTACCAGAATTTGAATAAGAAGCAAATTAAACTACTGTGAACTTGCCTACAAACAGACACATACAGGACTTCTGGAGAGTGTAGAATGTCAAAATAAAAGCGTGAGGGTTTAAAAAAATATACAATTTAAATATATTACTGTTGTATTTAAAATTTAAAATAAAAATCAATAATAATAATATTAATAACAATTTATTATTATTATTATTATTATTATTGTCATCATTAGTATTTGTTTCAATTTATAACAATATTTAAGTTGAATGGGTTCCACAAAATAAATGTGTGAATGAAAAGTGGACTGATGTCTTACAACTAAATTGAACAAAAGAGATCTGAATCCTTTAAAGTTCAGATGCAAGTTGAAACATTAAAAAAAAAAAAAAAAAAAAAAATAGGCAAAAATAAAACACTGGTTTCTTTTCTACTGAAGACTGGAATTACTGTTAATTTTGCTGCTACATTATCCAGTATACTAGTTAATAATAAAGTGTTTCTTAATAAGCTATACATTTATATTGAAATAATGTGTAGTTAGAGGTTTGTGTTTCTTTACATATTAAAGAGTACTCCCAATTATTTCCACACAATAATGTAAAGATATTCTAAACTGATTATGCAAAAAAAACAACACTGGTAATGGAAATGAGCTCTGCGAGAGCTGAAAAGCGCTGGAGGGATCGTTATGCCTGAATATGGGGGCCGCCCCCGCATTAGGGCAGGGTCACCCCGGACGGAGGTGTGAATCCTAGCTGCCCGGACTGACCTTAAGTCTCCCTCCAGGCTTGGTGAGTTCGACGGATGGGCCCGTGCAGTGAACGGGCGAGCACTGTGGCCGCTCGAGCAGGCGAGCCCAACCTGTGATCGAACAGGGTCTCTCACTGCATTCCACCAGGAGAGTCCTCTGAGTTTGAATGGGAGAGCCCACAATACAAATAAACGTGAATAGCACTCAACGTTCGGAATGGGAGAACCCTTGCTACAGTTTGAACGGGAGAGCCCTTTATGTATTGCGTTGGAGGAGTCTGACCCACCCGGGTGGAGGCGTGAATCCTAGCCGCTAGGGCAGATCGCCCCGAGTGTAGGAGTGAACCCTAGGTGCTCGGAAGGACCTCAGCCTCTCCTCCTGCCAATGGGGGGGCCCTCACGGCATTCAAAAGGGGGAGCCCATGATACAAGTAAACATGAGTTAGCTAGTACTGCTTTCGAGCGGGAGAACCCCCTCTGCGATTCAAACGGGAGGGCCCTTGAGTGCTTAAGGTGGGCCCCTGCTACGTCCGAACGGTAGGGCCGGCCTATTGGAAAAACAAGGATGAAGCAAGCGTCCCCCTGACCCCGAATGTAAATGTTTGTGATTAGCTAATTAGGGCTTGATGTGCTTTCCTGATATAAAGATGGTTGGTGCGGATGTAGTAGAGATATGCGTTGGATGTCCAGCGGCCTATTAGGTATTAGGTGTCGGGCAGGCCTTTGTGGGCTGTTGTGGTTGAGGCACCGATGCGAAAGGAATTGCTTGAGTATAGTTTATCTATTAATTAACAGGATGGATTTGAGGTATTTTTGGAACCAGAATCATGATACTGCTTGATTTTGTCATCGATGAAGAGGGGATCTAGAGGGTTTTTTGTTTTGGATCCTCGTAATGTAGATAGTGGGCTAGCGATTGGAAGGGCTGGATGGGAGCAGGAAGGTTGAGAATGAAAATTGTGTGCCCTCTTTTGGTTTGGTCTATTTGCTTTGAAGAAGTATCTGACTGTGTTGTTGTATAGGATGTGGAGGTCTGAAATGGTGGGATGGATTCTTGGATCGAATTTTTTGGGGTGGTGAGTTCGGAGCGATGGAGGAAGCCAAAGAAGGCAAGGATAAACATGTTGTCTAGAGTTTTTGGGGTGTTTAGAAAAATGTAGCCCTGACAGAGAGTGTTTAGGCAACGAGTTAGTAGATCGATAGCAAGCAGTTGTCTGGTACCAATTCTGGTGTGTTGGGATTTGTGAATGCTCTTGAATGCTCGAGGAGTGAGATCTGGGGCTGGCTTATAGTGGGGAAATGTTTTGCAAATTTATTTGTCGAAGAAATGGATGCCGCTTAGGTACCCTTTAATAGTACCGGAGTGGAGGTTTTTGATTTTGTTGAGTTGTGAGGTGAAGGAGGATACGGAGAGGAGAGAAAAATCGGGAAATGGCAGATTGTAATTTAGGAGTAAATCTTTGAAGCATTTCCAAGCTGTCTGATATGTTTCTATGGTTTCGGGGGGAAATGGCTTGAAGAATGGAGTCCTGGGGGGTGTGGAGAAGGAGTCCAAAAGGGTGATTTCTAGAAATTTCAGTTCTGAATGAGGAGGAACTTGGGTTGGTGTGGGGTTTGCTTCAAGGGCCAAGGCTCTGGATCTCTGAAAGAAAGAGTCAGCAAAATGTTTTTTTGAGCCTGGAATGTGTTCTGCTTTAATTATGGTTAGCAGAGGAGGGATTTGGGACAAAGTTCGCTTGCGGAGGCAGCCTCACGCAGGGAACGGTTCCGGAGTAGGAGACCGGGAGGGGAATAAATTGAATAGGGGAATGGGTCTGGAGCGGGGTTCACCAGCAGAGGCAGCCTCACGTGTGAATCCACTCTAGTTGCCCATGGATAGGAAAGGGGTAGAGGAATGGATGTTGGCAGAGAGAATAGGTTGTGTGGAAAAACTAAGGCGTCTAGAACATTTGTGAGGCAATGTCAGGATATGTGCTTGCATGGGCATTTGTGATATGAGCGGGCTGAATCCTCGGGTGCAAAGCATTTAATGGGAGAGCATACGATTCGTGTGAGTATGTTTATGCGGAATTTACTGAGCTCGCTCAAAGCTGTGAGCGGCTGGATCCGCAGGCATGGGCCTGCATGGCATACGATGGTAGGATGAATGGGATGAATCCTCGAGCGTAGACTCACGTGGCGTTTAACAGGAATGGCCCATGTTTTATGTGAAAAGTTTACGCTGCAAATAAGGAAGAACTCATTCTGCGGTACGAATGGGTTGAGCATGACATTTGATGTGAGGGCGCATGGTAGGCTATGTTCAAATTGTGGCACATGAACGGCTGCGGCGCTTGGATGGCGCATTTGCGCTGTTTGCCATGGAGTGGGAGTTTGTCATATGGCCCTAAAGACTCCGCGGTTACAGTGCTTGAACAGCATATTTGCACTGTTTTCAGTGCAGTAGGAGGTTTGTTCGCACGGCCTGTATTTGGACAGCATGTGTGCTGTTTGCAGTGTAGTGGGAGTTTGTCGCATGGCCTGAAAGATGCCACAGTTGCGGTGCTTGGACAGCGTATTGCACTGTTTGCAGTGTAGTGGGAGGTTTAGTTGTACGGCCAAAAGACACCGCATTTGTGGCACCTGGATACCACGTTTGTGCTGCTTAAGGATGTGTTGAGCCAATAGAAAACATGGTAATGTGGTAGACCTAGCATGAACGTAATTGTTTGCTAGATGTCGGGAACATATGAGAAACAATGTCAGGAAACATGCTTGCATGTGCATACGAACAACGTCATTTAAAGTTGGTTTGTCATGAAATTAGAAGGCACCTGAAACTAAGTGCCCAGACGAATACCGTAGTCTGATGTTTATTAACTTAAGGATATGGTTTGGAGCTTGTAGATTGTTTTCCAACTTAATGCGAGTCATTTCATAGCTCTGTATTACTGGCACGGGGTGACTCGTCTCGTTTTGACGAGGACGAATTAAATCGTAGGAGTTTGTGCCTGAGAGTTGGACTGAATAGATACTATAAAAGCACTGTTTGCAGGTAGTGTGGTGGATAAAATGACTTGTTTATATTGATAACTTGTAATAAATTCTACAGAAAAACATTAGAGTATAAAGCAAGGTGCCAAGTTGACTCATTTGGCGTTGATTTAACCTGTTACTTTAAACTTGGGTGAAGTGTAAAATTATGACGGATTGTTGAATGCTTTTAAAATTATTCAGTAATTAAGTTGTATGGTCAAGCTTGTAAATAAAAGTTTGTAATCCAATGATTCAGGCAAAAGTAGAGAAGACTGTCTGTAAAATAAAATAATAGATTGATTTTACCTGACGGGCGGAGGGAAAGTCATGTTATAGTGTAGAGATGAGTGGAAGTTTGTAGCAGCACTTGCTTCGTGTTAATGGGGCTGTGCAGCGAGGCAAACTTGAATGCTGAGAGGTGAGACAAGTTTGCAGAATGATTAAGATCCGAGTCACTGCATCGTGGGCAATGGGCGGGGCCGAATGCCGGAAGACTCAACGCCATGTAGAGGTAAGCGGCTGTTTATATACGCTTACTCTAGCGATGTGATTGGTCGGATTAAATTACCTTGCTCCCCCCAAACCTTGTTTATAAAACTCCATTATGTGACTAATTATCATCCACACATATGTGCAAACCTCAGCAATAAAGACATCAATGCATTTGTATGTGTGTTGGATCTGTGTTATGCTGTACTGTGCTTCAACAGTTAACTAATTCAAAGTTATTTGGTCTTGTTTCCTATCACAGGGTATTTGAGTTGATGTATTTGCTTCTGATAACAAAGGGAGTGGAGTAACATCTATCTATCTATATATTGCTCTCTCTGACAACTTACTGTGCAAGTAACTTGACTTTTATGAAGTCAGTAATGATGAGTAAACAGCATACATCAAGCTAAGCAACTGTACTGAAAAGCATGAATTAAATTGGCATAACAGTTTATGCTACCGATCATGTTAATGTCAATTTTGGCTGATATAACTCAGAGTAAGCAGTGAAAATAACTCCAATGCAAAGACAAATCACCTAGTGCACATACAGCAGCTCATAACACCTGCGAGCAAGCCAGCAATTAGCTCTCAGTGGCTCTGTTCCAAACACTAGTGAGCTACCTGCATAGATAGCTACGTTCCATTCAATGTCAAATTTAAACTATTCTCCTACTTCTCAACATAAAGCAGTTTCATTGCCCGAATTTTGAAAAATGACATCTAAAATGGCAACATTACCCTTAGCTTTGCAGGTGTTCGATTGTCAACAAAGTCTCCTAGCAACCAAACCGCAGTTGTTTCTGCAGGTGTACTATTACCAACTGAAAAATGTCTCTGCAAACATTTGTTAAACAGGTTTTTTTTTATAGGAACTCTGATATCAGGAGAGAAGAGAAAGAGGAAGAAATACAAACAGGCGGAATTGAAGTAATAAGAGCGATACTTAAGTGCTTTGTCAGTCTCCTTGCTCAGTACGGGATTTGCGCATGTAGACTCACAAGGTTTCAAATGAGTGCTGACACTTTGCTTTGTTTAAAGGTGCACTCAGTAACTTTTGTCTTTGTGTCATCTTGGACTTACACTGACACCTAGCGGCTTGGATGCAGCATCATTTAAAATCAATAATTTTCATTTTCAGATGCCATTGTTGAAATTTTGTATTCACAGTCAGTCATGATTACTTTAATCAATGAGTGAAAGAGTCAAATAACAGGACGGCTAGTGTAATGCCGGCTTGAGATTTTTCCCAGCTTGCTTAGCTAAGAAAAAATATATAGCACATGAATATTGGGTGAAATGGTATATTTTTATTAGATAGAACAATAGTCTATCAATACTATTCGGTGAAATCAGTATTTCCATAGACTCTGTCAAACAGTATTGGTGTGTAATTTAACTAAAAGTAGCGATGCCACTAACTTAACTACATTTTCAGTAGCATGACAGTAGCTCAGCTATTTTCACAAAAGTGTAGCTTTTCCAGTAACAAGCTACTTTTCCACTCACCTAAACCCCTCTCTCTCTCTCTAATGTAGTGTCTGGAAAACAAAATCATTTAAGTTCAAATCAGTTCTTTCGGACGTTAATTGAAAGAAGTGGTTCAAATAAATTATTCATTTATATTTATTGTAGTGCACTCCGCTTCATTTTATTAAGTCAGTTCTTTCAAACGGTTCATGTAAATGAACTAGTTCACATAAATGATTCACTGATTCACTTGAACCCCACGCAACCTTAAAGCGACTTTGCCTTCTTTTTTTAAGCGAAATATTTAGTCTATTGCTGCTGTTTCTCACTATATATCAATTCAGTTGTATGAAATAGGGAATGTATAGTTTATTAACATACAGTATATTATGTAAGTAAAATTTCATGTTAAATTCAATGTTGTAACCTTTAACCCAAATGAAAATTAACCACGGTTTTACTATAGTAATCTGCAGTAACCATGGTTAATTTTCAGTAGGAAATGTCACCCTAATTAAATATTTAACTATTAGGACTGGGAATTGCCACAGTCCTGATACGATATTATAACGATATTTAGTTACCGATTCTATATTGTGTCAGAATGACTTGCCCCTCCCTTGGATTATCATTGCCCCACCTCTTCTGAGGGCCGTCCTTCATCCAGCCTCACAATGGGAGCAGGCAGCAAAGAGAAGAGGCTCAATTTAGTAAGCCTTGTTTGGCAATGGATGATGAGGAGCTCCTGATGTGAATAGGGCCTCATCACCACTGCCTTTAAAATGCAGTCCGCGCCTTTCCTTGAGAGGCTGGTCTCAAGCCCCCTGTGCATGCATGCTGGCATTCTCCTTACGCCACATGGCCCAGGGATAAGCCACATGGACCCTCACACCCCAGACCAGTCGGCCACCGGACGAACCTTCTCATCAATCCCCGACCTTCATCCAGCCCCATCGCACTATTTATTTTGGACACTTACCCCATAAGGACACTTAATTTTTCCCTTTTTGTCTTTTCTGTTGTTTATTATTTAAAATAAACGCCTCCCTGAGGCCTGACACCACACCCACTGTGTCTGTCTCTTGCTTTATATCTCCATAAAATGCGTTATTTCTCCATAAAATAGTTCAACCACAAATAGAACACAGCCTAAATAAATGTTAATGAGCGAAATCACTCACTCATACACTCACTGCCTTAATAGTGAATGCCAAATAGTGCACTATATACAGAATAGTGATTTCAGACTGTTCTGAAGGGAACTAACCAGTTAAAAGCTAAATGGCGGTTGATTAAATTTACCTTTGATTGGTCAATGTCACGTGGCAGCCGTGAAAAGATAAAACATTCTCGTAAATGTGCTTGAAGCTGGGCCACCTCCGTTCTGCTGCCGCTCCCATTGAAAATGAATAATTGAATTGAATTGTGACCAAATTTCATATTTCACATTGTCATCATTATGTATAGAATACCATAGGCAGTGAAGGATACATCTAAATACTTCCTTCATAATTCCATCCAATGGAGGCATCTTAGTTACGCAAACATTGAATTCAGATGTGCCTATATGTGGATGTGCGTCTTTTTGAATGTCAGAGCAAGAAAGTTTCAGAATTGTTTTGACTTCAAAATCAAGAAAATATATTTTTAGCTTGTCTTTCACTGTTCTCACATTTCATCTTTCTCTCTCTCTCTCTCTTATTCTTCCTGCCTGTCACTCTGTGGTATGTCGAAAGTCTTCAGTTGTCGAAAAGGGCTCTGCCTTCAGCGTTCTAGTTTAATAATAGCTGGCGGTGCACCTTACGCACACTCACGCGTGCACACACACACACACACACACACACACACAGTCTATCTCACATTCAGTTAGGATCTATAGCCCCACAGGTGATATTTCTCTTTTCTTTCATCCCAGAATAAAACAGTGAAACTCACCTCTCTCTCTCTCTCTTTCGCACACTCACACAAACACACACACACACACACACACACACACACACACACACACACACACACACACACATCACATGTCATTAAAGTCTGGGCTTTTTCTGGGTAGTGTAGCTTTATCTGTATGTTTCTGCTTCTGTTGGAAGCTGATTTTTTAAAGCCCCTTTGCTTTTGCCAATTGCTGTTTTTCCTCAAGGATTATTTTGCACTCCAGATTTTTTTTACTAGCTCCATTTAATTTTTCTTCTATACCTTCTAAGTTTTCAAGTATGAATTGTCCACCATCATGTTTCTCTCTAAGGATAATGTTACAAATATAGAGGCTCAAAAGTTCAGCATTGATCACATCTGACCAATAATCTGCCAAATTGTTTAGCTTTAGGCTTTCTTATTTCCATAAAATCAGATGTATGAAGTGTTTGTTCTGTTTTGATTTCATGCACAGTTTTCCCTCATCTCTGTCTCAGTGTTGGGGAAGCTAAGTTAAAAACTGTAGCTTTCCAAGCTACAAGCTACTCATTACTTAAAGTAGTTAAACTACAGTCGAGCTACTTTGTGTAATGTAGCTAGTAATGTAGCTAACTAAGTAGCTATCTACCTTGAAACTGTTTAAAGAAAATATTTTCAGCTATACAAAATATATCAATATATCAGATATATCAATCAGTTCTGATTGCAGAATTCATTTACAGTACATCACCTGACATTTATTTATCTCTACTTTTTGGTAAATAAACTTGTTATTCGAAAAGCTACACCAGAGATGGGATTGGACTAAAAAGTGGCCCTGGACATTATGACCCAGAGCTGCCCACAAAACCCAGCCCGCAACACCACACCAGCTCATTGATTTCATTTTACTGTGAAATAAATATAAATATATGTAAAAAATTATAATAAACATACCTCTTAAAGCCTAGAACTTTGCAGATATTTTGCAGATTAATTGCTCATATTTTCACTCTATGTGAGTTTGTTGCGTCTTTACATCTGCAGCGTTTTAATTTCTTCCCCAGATTATTCTTAAGAAAAAGTGAAAAGCCCTATATGTTGACAAGTGCTGTTTCTGCTGTCCTTTAAACAAAGTAAGACTCAAATAGCCACAAAGTAATATTTTTCATGACTTATTTTCTGCATTTTTATCAGGTATGAGCAGTAATCAGCAAGCCACACTTCAGCTCCTACTAATGCGTTGTGGTATGAATAAATTATGCAAATGTCTATGTATTGCCCATAGCTTTACTGTTTGCTGATTTTATTTACGCTGCTGTTATTGTATTTGTTGTAACTTGCAGTTATTTGTCATTTTGTGATTATTCAGAGCTTGTCCTATACTTAATATATCGTCTTTGGTTGTCACCATTATTGTAATTTGTATGTCAAATAATGAAGTCCATGTGAGTTACGGAGTAAACATGCGCTTACGGAAACAGTGCCACAATATAAGCGATCTCAAAACAAAAGTCATTACAGGATTTCAAAATAAAAGCCATTGTGTTGTTTTGACCTTACTAAGTGTATTGAATTCTCGCTCT
Source organism: Myxocyprinus asiaticus (assembly GCF_019703515.2). Lineage (NCBI taxonomy): Eukaryota > Metazoa > Chordata > Actinopteri > Cypriniformes > Catostomidae > Myxocyprinus > Myxocyprinus asiaticus. The sequence goes on along the minus strand of NC_059375.1, from coordinate 4,083,013 downwards.
GTTACGGGTTCCGCGTGGCCATGTTGGAGCCCAGGGTGGCCTCCAATATCGCCTCTAGGATGGGCTATTATTTGCACAGCAGCGGGCCGGCCCAAATTACCTAGCGGCCCGCCAGGAAAACACCCGGTGCTCCCGATGGCCAGTCCGCCCCTGAGCTACACTACTGTGAAAATGATCTTTTGTCATGTAGGGCTGAACGATTTTGGGAAATAATCTAATTGCGATTTTTTTTTTACCAATATTACGATTGCGATTTAATATGCGATTATTTTTATAACTCTTTATCATCTGTATTATTCAACAAAGACATGCAATAAATCATTGTATTCTATGAACAACACAATATTAGATAGATTAAACATAAACTGTTCTTTCCTGTAGGCCAGGCCTATACATTATTATGAAATTAGGTGATGCATGAATTGATATGAATGAAGTAGTTAAATAAAAATATGTCAATCACAGTAGTATATTGACTGATTTGTTGAACTTCCAGCCTGGTAAATGTAATAATTATCATGACAACATAAAGCACTGACAAATAAGCCTGGTGTAAACATTAATATGATAGTCAGTAACAAATCACACAAACTAAAGCGCAGATTGCAGAAATATAAAAACAAATCTGTGGCTTTACCACACTCAGTATTATTCAGATAATTCTAAGTCATTGTAATAAACATACATGTAAACATGTGGATTGCACTTTTTAAACACTGTCTGTGAACTTTACTAGACAGTCTTTAAAGAAATAAATAAACTATACACACACACACACACACACACACACACACACACACATATATATATATATATTCTTACTGATCTCCAGTCAGTAACATAACATACAAAGTGCAGAAAAATAAAGGAGAACAAATATCTGCCTGTACCTCTTTGAAAATATTTAGGTAAATCAAAGTTAAATGTAATATAACATGTGAATTGTACTTTTTAATTAAATCTTAAAAGAAAAAGAAACACTGTCTGAACATTAATATAAATATTAATCTTAATTATCTCTAGTCAGTAACAGCAACACACCATACAGACTAAAGTGCACAATGAGTATGGCACTGCCAGCCAAAATGATCCCACTGAATGGTTCTCAGAAGCTCAGAGGTTTTTTGCTATGAAAACCAGCATATCCAATTTTGCTGGTTTTAAGGACGAGCGAGTGCAAGTCACTATATTCCCTCCGGTGCTAAACAGGCGCTCTGAGGAGGCACTTGTGTCTGGTACACAAAGATACTTTGCGGGCTACCTTACACAGTCGTGGAAAGTTGATCTTGTGCACCTACCACCAGGCCAAGGGATCGTCCTCTCCGTCAATGACAGGGAACAACAGGTAACTGTTTAACTCTGCCTCCACGACATTTTCAAGTTGCACAGGCAAAGCAGAAGAGGCCACACTGGTTTTGAAAAGGCTGCCAAGTGACTTCTTTGCCTTTTCCCCAGAGGGCTGAGCACTTTGAGACTTCTGAACGGTTTCAGTACGAGATCTCTTCTCCTGCCAGAAGGGAAAAAAAATCACATTAGTTTTGCAGTTGAATTACATATAAATACGTATGTGTTTGTGGAAGTATCATATTCAAGGACATAATTATTATTAACCTGGTTATATGTATGTCTTGCTGATTCTAGCATTTCCATCTTCAGTCGGGTCTTAATGGCAGGGATGTTGTCTGCGCTGATGTAGAACACCTCTGGGATGTGGTAGAATGGGAGATTTGCAGAATAAATGTGCAGCTGACAAATCTGTAGAAATTGCATTAATGAGTATAGTTTACTGAGCATGTGGATATGCTTGTTTTTCTCAACAAAAACATGACATGAGATACAATATAAACATGATAACTATTATATGTCGAGTGTTTATATTCGTCCTGTATGTTAATTGCATCAGTGTACTTTATTAGCGGCTTCTTTTTCTTCGCTTTGCTTGAGCTTAAATGCTTTCATTCTATACTTTTTTGTTTTCACGCATTGCTTGTTTAAATGTTTTCAACAAAAAACACAGGACATAATATAAGCTTGTTTTGATTATAATTAGAAGCTTGTTTTTTTTAAATGGTGACAAACTTTATGACTAAAAAAATTATTTTACAACGTCTCTTTCTCATTAATTACCTTCATTTATATAGTAGAATATTCAAGTATTCGTTTTTTATGAGCTTAAATATTCGAATACCAAATTATTGATGAATGCCCATCCCTAGATTTTACTATGTACAGTGTAAGTCTGGCACAGCCTGCTGGGACAGCTTAGGATAAAGCAGAACTGTAGTCATAAACAGAATTCTAATGTATGATCCAGTACTATCCAGATGCTGTAAGATGTAGTGCAAACTCATGTTCGCAGCATCCTCTGCAGACCTGTTGGCACTGTAGGCAAACTGCAAAGGGTCCAGCCAGGGATCTGTGATGGTTTTAACATAGCTGATTACAAGTCTTTCAAAGGTTTTCATGACCACATTCGTCAAAGACACTGGCCTGTAGTCATTTAGACAAGAGAACCTTTGCTTTTTTGGAACTGGAAAGACTATGGATTTCTTAAACAGACAGGAACTGAGCACAGGACCAGAGACTGATTGAAGATGTGTGCGAAGAGTGGAGCTAGTTGGTCTGCACAGTGCTTCAGGGAGGCAGGAAAAAAAATCAGGTCCAGGTGCTTTTTAATTTTTGGTTTTTTTGAAGAGTGTCTGTACATCTTTTTCACAGATAGTCCATGGTCAGTTTGTGTTGGGGCAGTGGCTGTTGTCTCACAGACCTATATTAGGTGTGAATGGCTTTGAGTGAGTTGAGGTGGTTTTGGAGACTGTCTTTCAGATCTGCAGGAGAAAGTGTTAAGGTTGTTTGTTAATTGGCAGTCGTTCATGGACATTTGTTTTCTTTTTGTAGCTTGTGATGTCTTTTAAGCCTTTCCAGACTGATGATGGATCTTTGGCTGATATCTGTTTTGTCAGCTTTTCAGAGTACCTTTTTTTGGTTGTAATGATTCCCTTCTCCAACTTGTATTTGGCCTTTTTGAAGAGGTCTTCATTTCCGCTTCTACCGAGAGTTGCTAACTTGCTTCAAACCCTAGTTAGCTGCCTCACCTTCTATATAAGCAAACACATACTAAAGCAGCTTTCAAAGCCTTGTATTTGACGTGGGCAGCTATAGGTAGCCAGTTGAGTGAGACCAAGAGGGGTGTGACAGGGGCCCTCTTTGGTTGGTTGAAGACCAGATGTGCTGCCATGTTCTGGATCATCTGTAAAGGCTTTATCATGCTAACTGGAAGGCCAGCCAACACAGCATTGCAACACTCCAGTGTTGAGATGGCATAAGCCTGGTAAAGGAGTTGTGCTCCTTAGACAGTTAGGATCTGATACTTCTGAAATCAGAAGAATCTGCATTACTGGCAGTTGTTGCGATGTGTGCAGTGAAGTTTATCTGGTCATCAAACTGTTTCCTGGATGGCCTGGCTGTTGTTAGCGTTGTTGAGCCCAAATGTACAGTGATGTTGTGGCCATTTGATGAGTTAGCGGGGATAACAAGGAGTTTTGTCTTCACAAGTTTCAGATGAAGGTGAAATGACAGGTAGAGCTTCATGTGACTGTATGATTGGTCATAGTGCAGTCCAAAAACAGGAGAGGACCAAGCACTAACTCTGAGGCACCCCAGTGATTAACTGACATGATGTTTAAGACCCATTGCATAGATATATTGTGTTACATTTATTGTTTACAAGCATAATTGGTACTGTAACAAAATATTTACATGGATTTGTAGAACACATGATATAACAGCACTCTCTCGTCCTTGGGCATTTGTCTGATTCACAAAAATAAATTTGGTATACATCATTTACAGACCCTCCTGACAAAATGTTATCAAAAATAGTTTTGATTCGTTAAGTCATTCGGAAGATAAAAGCTAATTCACTTTTGGGTGTGGCCCATTATGACTAATTGTCCTGTTTCTTGTAACCTTAGTACACATGGTACACAACAGAACATTATGAGGTCACATGCAAAATTTAATACATTTCTGATGCTAGGGGGTGCTAAAATGTAATAACTGTTTTTAATAACTGTTATCAAAGCAGTGGAAATTTGACTCCAAAACAGCTGTCTACAGGATCCACAAATTTGATTATTTTGGACATCTTCTGTCCATATATGCTTGGACGTTGATAACAGCCACTTGCGGCTATATTTTTTGTTTTATTAACAACTTACTGTAAAGAACAGGGAGGATATTTTGTCTTTGGACACACATTACACAGAATGAGTCAAACCAAACATTTACTCTCAATACACAGTGAAAGAATTTCACTGCTGAACATTGCCATTATATCACTCAATCACTGATGAGTGAAATCTGAAAATTTACCACAGGCATTTTTAGTTGCATAGCCCTCTACATTGTGATTTGCATAAAGTAAAAGATCGATCTGGGATTTAAGGATCATTCAAATGGAGATTGTGATGCATCAGGGAACTCGATATTTTCACGCAGCCCTAAGGCTCAGAGCTAAATCTTATGTTATTGTAAGTACAATGGAATAAGTACTGATTGCATCAAGTGCTTACATCAGCACAGCTAGACACATAATGTTCCCTGGTCTCTTCTAGAATGTAGCTGTAATGTGATGTTGTCTTTCATTGCAGCTCCAGCGATTGAAGCGCTCTCTTTCTTTCAAGTCAGTCATGAGAAGTAAAAGCGTTGAGAACTTCTTCCAGTGCACCAACAACGAAGCTCGGCGTTCTCCAGACTTCATCTCTGAACATCCTTCACCTGCTCTGGAACCTCCATCTCCACCATTTCAGGAGTGTCCCCTGCAATTTGATTGTTCACCGTCGCTGTCACCATCGATCAGCCCCAACCCGTCGCTGTCATCGCAGTCACCCGCCGTCAGTCCCTCCATCTCTCTCAGTTCTAAATCCTCACTCCAATTACAGTCCTGCCCAGAGAAGAAACACTTGTTTCAGGAATATGTGTTTCGCCGACCAACTGTTTGTCAGCTGTGCAAACAAATAATAATAGGTATGTAAAGATACCAACCTTATATACACAGACTCTGTGGCTGCAATACAAATTTATAGGGTTCACCCAAAAATTTAAATTATGTCAAAATTTACTCACTCTCATGTCGTTCCAAGCCCATATGACTTTCTTTCTTTTGTGGAACACAACATTTTTTGAATAAACTATTCCTTAAATTATAAACATGAGGTATATAACAAGTATCAATAAGTCATAAAAAGATATTTGGACCAACATGTGCTATTTTTTTTTTTTGTCTTTCTAGGGAACTCTAAGCAGGGTTTGCGGTGTAAATCATGTAAAATAGGAGCTCATCTCTGGTGTTCGTCTGAGCTTTCCCAACAAGCCTGCCATGGCAAGGTGAGGCAGTTCAGTTCACATTACCAAAAACCACAAATGCTCTTGACTTAGTGCAATGTAATAGGATTCCAAATTGTTTGTCCAGCCTGAATACTAAACAGTGTTAATTTTCACACAGTTTTTTATTTTAGTTATAATTTTTGTCTTTTGACAAAAACAGACACCTGTGAAGCACCTCACCTGTCAATCAGCCTTTCTTTGCGTGCTTGCCTTGCTTTTTATTTAGCAGCCCCTGAAACTTGCTTGCATTTAGGAGGCATTATACAATGTTTGTAAATTACATAATGTTTGTATGCATCCTTGCTTGGATGGGGTGGACTTGCCCCCATCGTATAATATATCTTCATAAATTCAGAGTTTTGGCCCACGTTAAATTGGTGATATTGATTGGTTTTACTACAAGTAACAACTAAAAGTTGTGAGGTCCTATGTCACAGTTTACATTTATATTTAGTAATTTAGCAGATTCTTTTATCCAAAGCAACTTAAAAATGTATCAATATCCGCAGGATCGCACTGCTAAGTTCTATTCGTAGCTGCCGTAGTACAGAAGTTAGAGCAAAGAAAGACACAATTTTTTTATAAATATAGAATGCAAGTGCCTTATGTTTGTGGACTGAATAAGTGCTCATGGAAGAGATGCGTCTTCAGCTGTTTTTTGTATGTTGAGAAGGTCTCAACAGTTTGGGTGGGGGTTAGAAGCACATTTCACCACTGAGGAACAGAAAATGTGAATGATCTGGAAAGCGGCTTTTTACCTCGTTGCAATGGAACCACCAGGCGGTGCTCATTCTTTGAACGCAGGGAGTGAGAGGGGGCATAGACCTGGAGGAGTGTGTTTAAGTAATAGGGTGCTGTTTCATCATCTGTCCTGAAGGCCAAAGTCAAAGCCTTGATTTTGATGCGGGCAGTGACAGTGGAGTGAGATCAAGAGGGGGTAACGTGGGCCCTCTTTGACTGATTAAGGACAAGATTCGTCGCCGCATTCTGGACCAACTGCAGTGGCTTATTTGTGCTAGTGGGGAGCCTGGCCAAAAGAGCATTGCAGTAGCCAAGTCTTGATATGACAAGAGATTGGATCAGGAGCTACGCAGCGTATTCAGACAGGAAAGTTCTGATTTTCCTAATGTTGTAAAGTGCATACCTGCAAGACTGGGCGACTGACTAGATCTAGTCATCAAACACCACTCCCAGGTTCCTGGCTGTCCTGGATGGTGTAAGTATTGCTGAACCAAGATGAATTGTGAGGTTGTGGTCAACAGATGGGTTGGCAGGGATTACCAGAAGTTCTGTCTTGGCAAGGTTGAACAAAGGAGTTGTTCCTTCATCCAGGCTGAGATATCTGAAAGGCAGTCAGAGATAGGAGCCGAGACAGTGAGGTGGTCAGGCTGGAACGCCAGGTAGAGCTGCATATCATCTGAGTAGCAGTGATAGGAGAAACCACGTGCCTTTATGATACGTCCGAGCGATGCTGTGTGGATCGAGAAGAGGAGGGGCCCAAGCATTGATCCCAGAGGAACACCAGTAGTCAGCTGGTGTGACTTGGACACTTCTCCTCTCCAGGAGACCTTGAAGGATCTGCCTATGAGGTACGACTCGAACCAGCCAAGCGTGGTTCCTGTAATGCCCAGTTCGTAGAGGGTGGACAGGAGGATCAGGTGGTTCACTGTGTTAAAGGATGATGAGTACAGATGATTTGAAATTAGCTTTTGTTATTTTCAGAGTTTTAGTTACAGATAGGATATCAGTCTCTGTGGAATAACCTTTTGTGAGACCAGACTGATGACTATCAAGTAAGTTGTTCTATGAAAGCAGACAGCTGGTTAAAATGCAACCCACTTAAGAGTTTTTGCCAGGAAAAGTAGGAGAAAGACCAGTCTTTAGTTATCAAGTACTGTGGGGTAATGTGTTGCTTTTTTGAGCAGTGGGGTTACCCAAGCCTGCTTAAATGTGGTGGGGAAGGTTCCAGTTGTAAGGGATGTGTTGCTGATGTGTGTGAGTGCGGGAAGAATTGGTGGAGAGGCAGCTTGCAGAAGATGAGAAGGAACAGGGTTAAGAGGAAAAGTAGTAGGACAGTTGGAAAGAAGAGCTTTGGAGACATCTGTCTCAGAAAGAAGACAGAAAGAGGAAAACAGAGAGAGATATGTGGGAAGAGAGCGGTTGTGGGTGTGTGGTGTAGAGCAGTGGTTCTCAAACGGTGGTACGCAGAGTGCCCCAGGTGGTACGCAGCACGACCCAGGATATTTATATTTTTAAAAAAAATTCAAATGTTTTCCATGTTTTATTTCTAATGTATGATTACAATTGTAATATATCTTTAAGATAGCCCACCTTTTTCTTTTTTCACATCGGCAGTGCAGGATGTGAATAGGTAACGTTGCGCGTGGCTGCGCTGATGACTCAATGTGCACACCACAATATTATTCCCATGCAGAAAACAGAACAACAAATACTAATGTGAATGAGGCAAGATATAATTCCATTTATTTTACACATTCTCAGACTTCCTTAAAGTCTATGATCTTAAATAGTGCTTTTGACTCAAAGACACTGGGTTGTATTCAGCTGTATTTTGATTTCACTGGAAGATTGCTCAAAAGAGGGACAGAGTGCGCATCTGACAGCTGTGCACAAGGCAGTGCATGTGACGAACATTGCCGCTATGTCACCAGTGGCCAAGTCTGCCTATGACTAGAGGGAAGGAAAATACTTAGTTTGACAAGTTAACGACTGCTAAGTGCATGATTCCGAGTAAAATTAACCTCAAATAGCTTACTGCAGCCGCTGTTTTCATGCACATTATCACAGATTTTTAAGGGTGATGCTAGCTGCATAGCTGCAACAGGGTCTAGCAATGCCTAAACTCCAAATTTCTAAATTTGGAACTGGAGTGCAAAACTCCTAAATGTTAATATTGTATGTTTGATTTTAGAAACACACTCTTGCTGATCTTGTTGAACTTAATTGTGTAAACTACAGGAATATTGATGATAATCAAATATGGCATTGTGTATGTTGCTCACAATCCTTAAGACTACGTTAAAAATGTATATGTGCCGAATGCTGAAAAAATATTTGAATGAACATTGGTGGTGAATGTTCTGATTTGATCGAAGTTGGTACTTGGCCTAAAAAGTTTGAGAAGCACTGGTTTAGAGAACTGGCTGCTAATGGTCATCACCTTGTCAGTGAAAAAAATGGCAAAGTCATCGTCAGTCAGAAAAGTAGTGAGAGGAGGTGGGGGAGGATAGAGGAGAGAAGAGAAAGTTGTAAACAGTTGGTGGGAACTTGCAGTGTTATTGATCTAATTCTGTTAATAGATAACCTTGGCAGCAGAAACACTAGAAGAGAAAGACGAAAGTAGAGATTGATACTTGTTCAGGTCAGCTGGTTCTATCAACTTGCGCCACTTCCTCTCAGCAGCCCTGAATTCTGGTGGTCACAAAGCATTTTGAAGAGCCAGGGCCTGGAGGGTTTGGCACATGCTGCCCTGGAGGTGAGAGGGCGGACACTGCCAAGGCAGGAAGTAAGGGTAAAGTGTGTTTGTGGCTTAATTAACATCACATATATAGGATATGTTTGAGTAAGGTAATCAAACCGTTTGTAAAGTTGGTTGTACAGGTGTTCAGCTCTTTCAGCTCATGCAGCGCAAGCTGGGAAATCCCTAACATATTATGACTGGAATATTTCAATGTATTCTTTCCAGATGTTTTTTTTTCCTGATTTAAAAAGATTTACTTCTAAACAAATTAATTGCAATTTTGAAACCCATGTAAAAAATCATGACTACTCACATGAGATGAAGACCTCAGTCATATCAGAAACCTTATGTATTGTCAGTGTAAGTCCAAGACAACATATTAAAAAAATTACTGAATTAATTGTAGTTATTTTTTTCTCATCATCAACAGTATGTTTTAATTAAAACAGTTTAATGTGTCTTTTTTTGTCCCATTTTCATTATCATTGTCAAAAACCCTTCATCAACAAACATTTTCATCAGTAATTTCATTGACAAGATTAACACTGATGCAAAACAGCTGCATGATGCAGCACAATAACAGCCAATCAGAACATATTTGATGTACAGTTATGAGGAGCAGGATTTTAGACCAATGAGAGTTGACAGTGGAAGGGGCAACCCGGCTCAGATTTACATGGATCATGGCTTGTCGTATTATCACATTGTGTCTGGTTAGGACAAAATGCTAGTCTCCACTGTTGTGTGTTTCATAAACAATGCTATGAGATGCAACCCCCTCACCCACCACACCCACCCAGCTGGCTCTGGTGCAAAACCTAGTAAGCTGCCTTGCTGTCTACAAGCTCAGGTACAATTCATTTTACCACAGTCCGGATCATCTCGCACACGGTTGAGTGCTCAGCCTTTCAAAGTACACTGATGAGCCAAAAAATTATGACCACTCACAGGTGAAGCGAATAACAATCATATCCTAACAAGGCCACATGTCATGATCTGGGTAGATTAGATGGTAAGCGAACAATCAGTTCTCATAGTCAAAGTGTTGAATGAAGGAGAAATGGGCAGGAGTAAAGACCCAAGCAACCAAATTGTTATTGCCAGACGACTGGGTCAGAGCATCTCTGAAACTGCAAGGCTTGTGGGGTACAAACCACAAACCAGTGACAGGATGTTGGGCACCCAAGGCTCATCGATGCGTGAGGGCAACGAAGGCTATCCTGTCTTGTCCGAACTGACAAAAGGTCTACTGTGGCATAAGTCACATAAAATTTTAATGATGGTTACGGGAGGAATGTGTCATAACACTGCGTATGGGGCTGCGTAGCCGTAGTCTGGTCAGAGTGCCCATGGAGACCCCTGTCCACCATCGAAAGCACCTACAACGGGCATGTGAGAGTCAGAACTGGACCTTAGCAGTGGAAGAAGGTCGCCTGGTCCGATGAGTCCCGTTTTCTTTTCTATCACGTGGACATTAGTGTATGTATGTGCCATTTACCTGGGGAAGTGATGGCACCAGGATGCACTGTGGGAAGACGACAAGCCAGTGGAGGGAGTGTGATGCTCTGGGCAATGTTCTGTTGGGAAACCCTGGGTCCGGCCATTCATGTGGATGTCAATTTGACACAGGCCACATACCTAAACATTATTGCAGACCAGGTACACCCCTTCATGGCAATGGTATTCCCTGATGGCAATGGCCTCTTTCAGCAGGATAATGCACCCTGCCACATTGCACACATTTTTTGGGAATGGTTTGATGAACATGATGAAGAGTTCAAGGTGTTGCCCTGGCCTCCAAATTCCCCAGATCTCAATCTGATTGAGCATCTGTGGGATGTGCTGGACCAACAAGTCCAATCCACGTCGGACTTACAGGACTTGAAGGATCTGCTGCTAATGTTTTGTTGCCAGATACCACAGGACAATTTCATGGGTCTTGTAGAGTCCATGTCTTGGCAGGTCACCACTGTTTTGGTGGCATGCGGAGGACCAACAGCATATTAGCATATTAGGTGGTCATAACGTTTTGGCTCATCGGTGTATACTTTTTTGACCGCAAGCAAATATGAATGCATTCAACACATGCACACTACGACTGCTTTTGGTACTCTTTTGGTACAGTCAACAGCAGGCACATGTGCCTCAGTGACTGGTTTGAAACGCTTTTTAGAAGAAACTCCATGTCGCACATCATGTTGCTGTGTTACAGCCTTCGCATTGGGAGTGTGTGTATGATGCCTTAAAATGCTGTCTAGGTAGCAGGTTTTAGAACAAAGCTACTTTCAGCTATTTTTCCCATAGTGCTGAAGATCTCTGTTAAAAGTGATTATTTGTTCCAGAACACAAAATCTCTCTTCTCTTCATTACACACATACTGTCTAAATAATGAAAACACAGTCTGCTCCTCACAGGCTGAACAGGCACTTTTATAATTACCTCACATTTACTCAAACTAGGTCAACAGACTCCAGTGCATATACTATCACAAATGTTGTTTCCTTCAGATACTTGTGTGTGTTTGTGAAAAGTTTTTCACACAGAAAACACATTCTGCGATTAACGAGAGAGCAATAGGAAGGATTGGAGAAGAAAGAAATTGTACATTGTCCTGGAAGAGCCTGAATTTCTAGAGAAGGAAGAAGTGACATGATCCACTTTGATTTGATAATGCTCTCTCTCTCTAGAAACCTCTCCACAAGCATTTTTCTTGCTCTATCTCATACCAGCAGAGATGTTTGGGATGCTGATGGTGTGCTTCCTAACTAGCTTAGACTTCCTTGATCAACCAGCTTCAAAAGAATAGTTGTATTGGTCCACCTGCTAGACCAGTACCAAACTAGCACTATCTAGCATTAACCAGTGTGGAAAAGCATGGAAATTCATGCTGGTTTAAGCTGTTATTTTCAGCAAGCAGCGACATTTAAGGCAGTATTCCAATTAAATGGACCCATTTGTCAAGCTTTACATTGGAAGCCAACCCACCCAGTATGCACCCTACACAAAACAGCTCTATTCATGATAACTGCACAGGACACTTGACTCTCAATTGATTTTAATAGTGTCTGATGTTATGCTGCTAAACTATTGAGGAGATACAAAGCATAATATTCTTAGCACTCAGAAATATTGGGTAAATTAGTCAAATTTTAATTGGATTGAACAATTTTATTACTTTACAGTACTGAATCCAATATACATAAAGTATATTTGTACTTATATTGTCAACATTTATTTTGGAGGAATTTAATCACTTGGATTGTCTTATCTTTGAAGGAAACATGCGATGCTGCCTTAGATTTAGGCCAAAACGAGGCCTAAATCTTAATTTCTAACTTAAGAAAATAGTTAAGAATATTTTGTATTCCTAAAAAAGATTTTGGTAACACTTTCTATAAAGCCCATGTTTATAATGCACTGTAAATGCATTATTATGCATTAGTAATGTCTCATAATACACCTTATAACATGTTATATCTTCTCATAAATAATTGTAACCACAATTATAATACATTATAATAATTAGCTATTCATAGTTATACCTTAGAGTATAATGCACGCAACATTTAATTTTATCTGCAGAAGTTATTTGTAAAATATATAATAGGTGCTTTAAGTAAAGTGACAAATGCAGTGTCTTCTTATAAACATCCATAAGATATTTTTAAGTGGTTATAAGTCATTACAAGTCATGCTGGAAGTTATATACATTACACATGCACAAAATACAAAATAATTCATATTCAGAGTCAATTTTGAGATGTTATGAAAAATACTTGTATAGCTACATGATTAAAATATATTAGAAACTCTAAATATGTAAAGTTTATCACAAATGTAGTCAATCTTCTTGAGTGTAAAAACACCCAAGAATAAAAAAAATCAAACTGATTCTATATTAAGCTCTATTCAATAAACTTTAATGTTTGTGCATCTTATTTTGAGACTTATTTTGTATATATCTTCCATTAAATAATCTGACTTGTGACTAACTGTATGTTACAAGTTTATGTTATTGCTGTTTATAAGAAAACATTTTTGTAACTTTACTTAAAGCAGGCAAAGACCACTGATAATATGATCACGTCATAAATCCTTTTGACTGTTTACACTTTACAGCACTTCTACCATTAACTTTATTAACTTCTAGGTTGTTTCAAATGTGATGTGTTCTATCATATTGAGTCAGAAGTCGTAATGGGCTGTTTATGTAGAAATGTGATTTTAGACCTAAACAGGTTTGTTGACTGTTTTTTGTTTTTTTTGTTTTGTTTTTTCAGCTTTTAAACCATGTACATTTTATCACGAAATTCAAAGAATAAATGTTGTTGTGAAGCTTTTTAATGTGGTGACCAATCATGCTAGTCAATTTAAATGGATGTGCTGCAGTGCGCACTCTCTCCGCGATCTTGAGTCCATAGAAACATAATAATTATATTATTAGAAAGATGTGACTGTCCTTTTTACTTTAGTGCATAAAACTCAAAATGTGTTTCTGAGTCAAAGCAACTGAAAATGATGGAGAGGGTCACAAATATTAAGCTTTACAACATTATACTACCTACATGCAGGTACAGTTGTGCTCAAAATGTTGCATACCCTTGGAGAATTGGTAATATATGTACCATTTTTAAAGAAAACATGAGTGAGCAGGCAAAACACATTTCTTTTATTTCTTATGGGATTCATATTCAACTGTAGGTTATAACAGAATGGCACAATCATAAAACAAAACATGGCAACAAAGAAAAAAATGAAATGACCCCTGTTCAAAAGTCTGCATACCCTTAGTTCTTAATACTGTGTAATGCCCCCTTTAGCATCAATGACAGCGTGCAGACTTTTGTAATAGTTGTCTATGAGGCCCCAAATTCTTGCAGATGGTATAGCTGCCCATTCGTCTTAGCAAAATGCCTCCAGGTCATGCAAAGACTTGGTCGTCTTGCATGAACCGCACGTTTGAGATCTCCCCAGAGTGGCTCGATGATATTAAGGTCAGGAGACTGTGATGGCCACTCCAGAACCTTCACCTTATTCGGCTGTAGCCACTGGAGGGTCAACTTGGCCTTGTGCTTAGGGTCATTGTCATGCTGGATAGTCCAAGAGCGTCCCATGCACAGCTTTCGTGCAGAAGAATGCAAATTGTCTGCCAGTATTTTCTGATAACATGCTGCATTCATCTTGCCATCAATTTCACAAGATTCCCCGTGCCTTTAGAGCTCACACACCCCCAAAACATCAGTGAGCCACCAACATGCTTCACAGTGGGGATGGTATTCTTTTCACTATAGGCCTTGTTGACCCCTCTCCAAACATAGCGCTTATAAATCTCTATTTTGGTTTCGTCACTCCAAATTACAGTGTGCCAGAAGCTGTGAGGCGTGTCAAGGTGTTGTCGGGCATATTGTAACTGGGTTTTTTTGTGGCATTGGCACAGTAAAGGCTTCTTTCTGGCAACTCGACCATGCAGCTCATTTTTGTTCAAGTATCGTCATATTGTGCTCCTTGAAACAACCACACCGTCTTTTTCCAGAGCAGCCTGTATTTCTCCTGAGGTTACCTGTGGGTTTTTCTTTGTATCCCGAACAATTCTTCTGGCAGTTGTAGCTGAAATCTTTCTTGGTCTACCTGAACTTGGCTTGGTATCAAGAGATCCCTGAATTTTCCACTTCTTAATAAGTGATTGAACAGTACTGACTGGCATTTTCAAGGCTTTGGATATATTTTATATCCTTTTCCATCTTTATAAAGCTCCATTACCTTGTTACGCAGGTCTTTTGACAGTTCTTTTCTGTTCCCAATGGCTCAGTATCTAGCCTGCTCAGTGCATCCACATGAGCGCTAACAAACTCATTGACTATTTATACACAGACACTAATTGCAATTTAAAAAGCCACAGGTGTGGGAAAAAAATTGCCATTTAAACCTGTGTGTGTCACCTTGTGTGTCTGTTACAAGGCTAAACATTTTGATCAGGGCCATTTGGGTGATTTCTGTTATCATTATGATTTAAAAAGGAGCCAAACAACTATGTGATAATAAATGGCTTCATATGATCACTATCCTTAAATAAAAGACAGTTTTTTTGCATGATCAGTCATATTTTCAAAAACAATGCCAAAATTTCACAATTTCTGCCAGGGTATGCAAACTTTTGAGCACAACTGTATATAGTATGTCTTTAACACAAATATAAAAAAAATTAGTGCAAGGTGCTTGCTACTTAAAAAAAAAAAAAAAAAGTTAAATAGATAGTTGTCAATTGAAAATGAGATGAGTGGTGCAAATAGTCACATGACCAGAGCTATTTAATTCTACTGTGCTCCTGGAAAGATTATGTTTGTCAAAACTTCATAAAAAGAAGCAAATAAATCCTGTCATAATACACTTACAGCTACTATATTTTGTACATAATTTGAATTGAATTGTGTTGTGTTCATTTTCTGCTGTTCAACTCTGTTGGTGGGGTAGGTTTTGTGTGGATGACTGAAAAATACATCTGGATGAAGCATATTTTGTTCACTCATGTTTATAAATATATTGCGATTAATCACGATTAACTACAAAAAAATTATGCGATTTGATTATTTTAATATATATATATATATATATATATATATATATATATATATATATATATATATATATGCAGTACTGTGCAAACATTTTAGGCACTTGTGAAAAATGTTGCATAGTGAGGATGTCTTCAAAAATAATGCCATAAATAGTTTTCATTTATCAATTAACATCATACAAAGTCCAGTAAACATAAAAAAGCTAAATCAATATTCAGTGTGACAACCTTTGCATTTAAAACAGCCTCAATTCTCCTAGGTACACCTGGATACAGTTTTTCTTGGTTGTTGGCAGATAGGATGTACCAAGCTTCTTGGAGAATTCACCACAGTTCTTCTATCTGTTTAGGCTGTCTCAATTGCTTCTGTCTCTTTATGTAATCTCAGACTGACTCAATGTTCAGTGGGGGGCTTTGTGGGGGCCATGACATCTGTTGCAGGTCTCCCTGTTCTTCTATTCTAATCTTTTCTATTGCAATAGTAATGTTTGGGAGTCTAACATTTATATTTCCTATTGACACACTAAAGCTGAAGATATAAATAACCATCTTAAGACAAATGTTTTTGTGAAACATCTTATGTGCCTAAGACTTTTGCACAGTACTATATATATATATATATATATATATATATATATATATATACACCGATCTGCCACAACATTAAAGCCACCTGCCTAATATTGTGTAGGTCCCCCTCGTGCCACCGAATCAGTGCCAACCCACATCTCAGAATAGCATTCTGACACGCTATTCTTCTCACCACAATTGTACAGGGTGGTTATTTGAATGTCTTGTTGATGAGAGAGGTCAACAGAGAATGGCCAGACTGGTTCGAACTGACAAAGTCTACAGTAACTCAGATAACCGCTCTGTACAATTGTGGTGAGAAGAATATTATCTCAGATTGCTATTCTGAGATGCGGGTTGGTGCTGTTTTGGCGGCACGAGGGGGAGATACACAATATTAGGCTGATCGATATATATACTGTATAAACTCACTGAGCACTTTATTAGGAACACCTGTACATCTACTTATTCATATGATTATCTAATCAGCCAATCGTGTGGCAGCAGTGTGCACAAAATCATGCAGATTTGGGTCAGGAGATTCATTTAATGTTCACACCAACCATCAGATCAGAATTTTCAATTTTGATCTCAGTGATTTCGACTGCAGCATGATTGTTGGTGCCAGATGGGCTGGTTTGAGTATTTCTGTAACTGCTGATCTCCTGGGATTTTCACACACAATAGTCTCTAGAGAAAAAACATCAAGTGAGCAGCAGTTCTGTGGATTGAAACGCCTTGTTGATGAGAGAGGTCAACAGAGAATGACCAGACTGGTTCGAGCTGACAGAAAGGTTATGGTAACTTAGATAACCACTCTACAACAACAGAAGACCACATCAGGCACTTTATTAGGATCATAGTGTTCCTAATAAAGTGCTCATTGAGTGTATATATAAAAACAAACACACACACACACACACACACACACACACACACACACACACATGCAGTATATAAATAGTCAGAGGTCTAAGCCCTGTGGAGGTCATTAAGGCATGAACAGGTTCAGTATCTGCAGTCAATCTGGATGCTGCCTTATTATGTCTCGGTTGAATGTCATGTTATTGTCTGAAAAGTCCTTTGGGAGCTACCCCAAGTCAAGCTAAAGTCTGCATATATTGCCAGACTGGAGCCTTTGAGCCTTGAAAGGACAATTATCTTGGAATCTTTCAAAGCTTTATAATATTTTACTGTGCCTGCATGTCTAGACCCAAGCATCAAGATAAGTGTCAACAAACAACATTATGCTGTTAATTTACAAAAATTTTAGTTTAGTCTTGTTATTTTATTATTATTATTATTATTATTGTCTTTAGTTAGCTAATGAAGAACTGTATTCATACATGCATATCATATTTTAAGTATTGAATTCAGATCTGTTTTGTTCATGAAATTAATGGATAGCTAACCTTGCTTTATTATTATAGGCTACAGAAAAAAAGTGTACACTGCTGGAATCTTATTTTTTGCCAGAAAGAGACAGAAAAGCTAGCATAACAGAATTTCTTGGTGGCTGGGATTAGCGCTAAAGAGCTTATGCAAATCTCCATCTTCTAGTCTGTTGAGAGAAATATTTGCAGTTACACCAACCTTAGAAGCCGTTTTACACAATACACAAAGACTGTGATGAGATTTGTTAGGGAATATGGGGATAAACCCAGAAAATGTCAGGCATACCTCACCCAGAATGGACTGGACAACAATATAATGCATAAGGGTAGGTTCATATAGGAGAATGAATTGGCAAATAGTTTTACATTGACGCATATACATATATATTACAATATATAAGCAACATTATAAAAAAACAAAAAAAAACAAAACACAGATGTAAAGTTGTGCTGCTCTTTTAAATATTTCTCCTGCAAAAGCCTTGCTTTTAAAATTTTAAAAACATATCTCTGAACATCTTTTATTCAGCATCCTCTCTCTCCCTCATGAAGAATCATCACAGTGTCTGGGTCGAAGCAATGCACTGGAGAAATTTAGTTGAATAAAATGGTTTCTAGAATGACCTTGTACTGTATGTCCGTGTTCCAAACAGCATAAATGATTCCTTCACACAGCACTTCAGGGCATAGTTATGATCACTTTTGAATGGAACACACCCAAGAAGTCTGCTCGAATATGCATGCTGTATGTACTTTAGCTGTAGCTACCGTGAGCTGGTTGCGATGGAAGTGGCTGGAGCTTATTCATTTTGTGGGAGGTATTTAAGAGGATTTATTCACCAGTTTGGGGATGTTCAATGCATGAACTACACACTATTTTACATTAGTAGAGACGGTCATCCCTACTTATTACCCTGTACAGCACTAGTGACTATATTTTTATTCTTTCTATTCAGTGTATTGTGATTCAAAATATAGACATACAGTATTGCAATCTTTTATTCACTTTTGACTCATTCATCCCCACTGGACTTTGTTGCTTTGTGTAAATATATTCTTAGCGTGTTCTAAGTTTGGATTTTGTTTCACCTTCTCAAATACTTGCTCTGAGTGGTGGTCAGTCTCCTTTTTGCCCAAAAATATTAATGGAAAATTTTTAATTAAAAATATTGATTCTTGTCATGAGAAGATCTATACAGTATTGTGATGTAGACTATCACAAAATATAGATTTTTTCCCCCATGTCTACCGCTATTTCACATAGCCGATACAGGTGGCGGCATGATCAGGTCCTGTGCAAGCTGGTGGATCTCCTAGAGGTGTGTAGAGTAAACGCAAACAAAGGTCATCATGCTCCTCAAAGGCAGTTCATTGATTCTGTTAAAAGGGGAGGCGACAAACAAGGCACTGCATGGAGGGAAGCCAGATCAATCCTAGTGCCTGGAAGCGATTGGGCAATGGTGGTCGACCTTGGCCAGAGGCCGAAATTTCCTTCTGAAGTGGCCATTACCACCTTGAGACTGAACGTAGTGTTATGGTTGGCGTCAGCTAGAAAAGTCATAA
This sequence comes from Myxocyprinus asiaticus, assembly GCF_019703515.2. NCBI lineage: Eukaryota > Metazoa > Chordata > Actinopteri > Cypriniformes > Catostomidae > Myxocyprinus > Myxocyprinus asiaticus. The sequence goes on along the minus strand of NC_059375.1, from coordinate 4,064,043 downwards.
TGATTGAGCTTAATGTCCCATGGGAAGAGGGACTGGAGGCAGCCAATGAGAGGAAGAAGCTAAAATATGCTGATCTGGCTGCTGAGTGCAGGAAAAATGGTTGGAGGACTGCCATTTACCTGGTGGAGGTTGGGTGTCAAGGATTTATGGGGAAATCAATGAAGCACCTATTGAAAGACATTGGCATTGTTGGAGCAGCGTTGAAGTCTCTGAAGAAAATGTTTGAGGAAGCTGAGAACGGGAGCTTCTGGCTATGGTTAAGAAGGAAGGACAAAAAGAGGGGTGAGAATGTTGGAATAGGGAACATTTGTTATATGAGGTAAGGTAGTATGTGGCAGAGGGAAAGGAGTGGGGGGAATAGCTCTGAACCACTTGGTCCTTATCTTAGGGTTTCTAGAAAGGGATTGAGTGGTGGAGCGAAACTATGCCAAGAGAGGCATTGGAAGGGTGGTTGACGCAGTTTCACGTCACTCTCCAAATTAAACTGTTGGGGGATTGGTTTATGGATAGGTAATGGAGGGGTGGTAGGCATAGTCTGGTAGCTTGTCTTTTCTAACAGAGAAGAGGCTTTGGACATAGAGGTTGTCTACTCATTGGAGGGTATATTGATCCCTGGCTGCATGTTATGACCTGTGAAGGAGGATTGTCTTGAAGGGGAGGCACGAATGAGAGGTAATGGAAAGGATCTGGTGTCCAGCTGCAGGGGTGGCCTCCCTGAGGACTGCCCCACCACCAGGATATGTTCTGTGATCAGTGGTGAATTCTCAGGGCCAGCAAAGTCTTCTCTGCTGGCCTAACATGCCTAATAAATAAATATTTTTTCATCCTTTCATTCTCATTCACCTTTTTGCCTATTTATTTTCAGTCATTTCCCACTCCTAATTTATCTACAAACGAATAGCAAAAACCAAAAAGTTTATCCAATCAGAATTTATTCCTTGATGCTTACAAGCGAAGTGTGACACCTGTTTCACAAAACCCATGCCCGAAGCCAAGCTTGTTAAACGAAGCAGCGCTTGAGTTTGAGCTCCACCCTGTTATGCCTTCAGAATTTCTATAGAATCAAGTGAATAGGCATCTAAAGTCAGATTGTCAGATTCATCAGCCAATCAGATTGATTTATTTGTTCTTAGTGGGTGTGGTCTTTAGGATATGTCCCAGTCGAGGCCTTCTAGCTGGCCTTGAGTGAAGCAATCACGCTTCAAGTGATGTACATAATTTGAAAGCGAAGAGCACAAGATTTATAGCTGATGAGTCAGATGTTATCACTGCTGCTATCGCCATTGAGAAAGAGATCCTTATGGATTAAAAAAACAGAGATATAAACAGGAAAGGAGGGCTGATTTTCACTTCAAGCAAATTGGTAAGTGCTTTTTGCATTGTTATAGCAACATCAGGAATTTTCTAAGTGTAAATAAGGCTGGCCTGAGCATTCAGTGTCGGTTCAAGTTTTGAAAAGTAACCGTGTATCCTTACGAAACTAAAATTATTGCAAGCAACATTTAAATAGCAAATATTATTAGATAGCTTTTTCCTAGTATTAGGCCTCCTTGGTTTTGGCTTTCGTGCATGGACATGTTTATAAAATGTAAATTGGCATTGTAAGTTGGCTGCGACGTAATGTGTAATGTTTAACGTGATAAAAGAAATGAAAGTACTGGACTACTGGTCAAACACTATCCGCATGTTTTACTAAAAGCATCATACTGCACACAGCCAACAATCAGTAGTTCAACACTATATGTAGTTGCAGGTAGAATTCACATTAACATGACACAGTGTCCCCTGTAGTCTTGGAATAGTATTGCAACCTAGGAATGATCGCACGGAACACAACATAATGTATGATGTCCATAGGCATAAGGTGTCATATTAATTGTGAATTAATATGCATGGGCCGCACTGGCCGTGATTATTGGGGCAAACCATCTTTGATGGGTGCCTCCCTGCTGATGACCCCATTGCTGGAGGTGTGGCAGGCAATAATTCCAAGCAGGTTCAGACAGCTACCTATGTACCTGATAAGCTACAGCTAATTTCTTCTAGCTGAAGGTTTTCACATTTTGAACTGACTTCCCAGGCCAATGTTTTTATTACCTCGGTGCACTTGCTGTTATGTTCTTGAAACTTGATTCATTAATATATACATAATAAATCCTAATAATTTAAGATGCACTGTTGATGTATCTGACGATTATGGTCTATTTAAACTGCAAAAGTGAAACTTGAAATAAAACTGTTGTGTCAGATGTGAAGGGGGAGGAGAATTTATGCATGCGTCATGTGCTTCCACAAAAAAAGTGTTCAACACTGGATGCTCCTTGATCGATGTTTCTCGATCAAGTGTCCTCAGGAAGCTTCCTCTGTCCTTGATCCTCACCTCCGTCGTGCTGCATTTAGAGAATTCATATGTCCTTCATGATGCTAGACTTTGATCAATTTCCAGGTCACAGGGTTGAGGACAGAAGAGCGAGGAAACGAGGAAGCACAATTTAAGAAATAAGAAGCATCCTATTTAGCCTGAGACGGAGAACTTGTATTAAAATTAATTGGGAGAAATTGGAACACCCAATATGGTGGATGTAGAAAAGGAAGTCCTGCCTTACAGGTTAAGAAGCCTATCAACTTTTAGATACAGACATCACCTGTAAATCAACTCGAGAATGCGCATGTGCATTAGCTCGACACGCCAGGAAAATATAATTTTTTTGCGTGATCTGAGCTAAAGAAGCACTATGTGTACCATTGTTGTCAGATTTTACTGCTGCTTTAACCCTCCTATGGTACTGAAAAATTGTAGCTCCCTTTTTAATTCGCATTCATTTTTGAACAAAAGGGTCAGATGTGTAACCTTTTAATTTTTTTGATGATGATAATGATACCATTTCTTCTTCCCTAAAATAAATGATGCATTTATTTTGGGATTGTGTGCTATTTTCATTTTATTTACATGTACATTTCTACATTTTACCATTAATTTGCATAAATAAGCACATTTAAGATTTCTTTTTATTTTTTATTCAGAACCTACACTTCCTACACTGTGTGTGTGTGTGTGTCAGATTGTTGTCATCAGCTGGAAAACAACAGATGACTTGTAATGGCAACAATGACCAAACTATGGCTGTAGAGCTCCCCTTATTGATGTCCTGGTTCTGTGTGAATTTGTGTGTGTTTGTGTGTTCTGCATTGTGAGTGTGTTATCGTCTCACCCCTTAATTTCTGAGTGTGTGTTTAGCATTGTGATTTTTTTGTTGTTTTTTTGTTTTTTTGACAAATGTAAAAAAAAAAAAAGCTCTGTGTTATAGTCGCACCAGTTAATTTTTTTTGTCTGAGTGGGTGTGTACGTTTTGCACTGAGGATGTTTTAGAGTCTCACCCTGTAATTTCTGTCTGTTTGTTTTTTTTTTTGTTTTTGTTTTTTTTTTTGGCATTGTGGCTAATTTATTGATTGTATTTGACAGATCAAATAACATTGCTCTGTTTTTTTGGTCTTTCCCATTCATTTTCAATGGTCGGTCAATTTTGACCGCTAATACCAAAGGTGTTGCTTTGTTACGGCCACTTAGATTTATCGAATCAAGCCCAATTATTTTTTGTATGTTCAGATGGCCAAGTCTTGTACTGTTCAGATAAAGGAAACCAGTTTTAGTCAATAAGGTGGGGAAAATTCAGTCAAAAATGACAGAATACCATAGGAGAGTTCTTTGATCGTAATTTTGACTGTTTTGGAGATTTCGGTCTTTCCCCATTAAAGAAAATAGGAGCTGTGCTTTAATGCTGCTTTTATCCATAGAAAATAGCTGCCCAGCCTGCCCAAGAGCATTCAAAAGATGGCCGCTGAGTGAACTGACTTGCTTTAAAAGGCACTTTGTTTGCACTTGTAGTCAGCTTTGTTGAATATAATGGGAGCAATCAAGTTATGAAAGGATTAGCACATTAGAATCTTGTCTTGATGTACCAGTCCATTCATACTACTTACTGATTTGTAATTTCCAAAAATCCAAAATGTCCTCTTCTTCAGCCCCTGCAGTCCCTATATGCAAGGCTGGTGATCAACTTCATCTTGTGTTTACTAGGAGCTTCCCTTCCCCTGACCTTCACACCTACCGCGATTTTGGTGAGTAGGAGATATTTTCTGGATCAACATTCTTGTTGGACCTGGAATAATATAAATCACAGGATAAGGATTAGGGCTGGGGTTGGGGCTTCAACAACCTTTTTAGCAACCAAGCATTTCCCTCTGATTTTAGGGATGTTCATGGTTAAGGTTAGGTTTATGATTAGGCTGGGGTGGGGTGGTTATAGGGTCATTGGATATTCAGGGCTTAGCCCAGACCTCTGTGGATACGTATGGGGTCATCCTTTGATAAAACATCGGAATAAAATACACTTTATAATAAAAGTTTAAATGTTACATATTGTCTGATGAAAGGCACGTATCTCCAAAAAGTAGGTAGGTGGTAGGTTATCGATTGCTAGTGAATTAATTTTTGGATATAATCTGAGCTTTCATTTACTATTTTAGAACGAAATCAGTTTTATGACTTGGGTTTTTAGTCTGGTTGTTGAGTGGACAGTTTGGTTTTGAGACGTGTTTTTGGGTCCAATGCATAAATTGCCTGGCAGAATTAGCTTTCACTCCCGTTTTTGCGAAGATGGAAATCTGGCAACTGTATATGGCTGGTATAGTCTACTTTTTAAAGCCACCTGTCATTGTGCGTGCATGAATGGCTTTGGTCGTCAGGGAAATCACAGAGCCAGCGCGATGTAGGCAATCTCTTCACTACACTTCAAACTAAAAAACAATAGTGTTATTTACACAAATTTATGCTTTTGGACTCCTTTCATAGTTGTACATATTTTAACACTGTTTTCAAAGAACAAGAGAAGATACTTTACCTTGGTGGTGATTTTATAGATGAGCAGACGCTATAGTTAACGCTATTCAAAACATAAGGGCGGGACATACGTGGTTTTGATGGACACTCAAGGCCAATAAAGAGACTTGTTAAACAGATAGCCTGATTGTGAGGTGGGCCACCATGGATAGGACTTGTTGGTCTAGCACATCCCATAGATGCTCAATCGGATTAAGATCTGGGGAATTTGGAGGCCAAGTCAACACCTTGAACTCTTAGTCATGTTCCTCAAACCATTCTGGAACAATGTGTGCAGTGTGGCAGGGTGCATTATCCTGCTGAAACAGGCCACTGCCATCAGGGAATACCATTGCCATGAAGGGGTGTACCTGGCCTGCAACGATGTTTAGGTAGGTGGCACGTGTCAAAGTCCACGTGAATGGCAGGACCCAGAATTTCCTAGCAGAACATTGCCCAGAGCATCACACTCCCTCCACCGGCTTGTCGTCTTCCCACAGTGCATCCTGGTGCCATCACTTCCCCAGGTAAACGGCGCAGGCGCACATGTACACGGCCATCCATGTGATGTAAAAGAAAACGGGACTCATCGGACCAGGTGACATTCTTCCACTGTTCCGAGGTCCAGTTCTGATGCTCACACCCATTGTAGCTGCTTTCGACGGAAGACAGGGGTCATCATGGTCACTCTGACCGGTCTGCAGCTACGCAGCCCATACGCAGCAGGGTGCGATGCACTGTGTGTTGTGACACATTCCTCCCATAACAATCATTAACATTTTCTGTGACCAGTAGACCTTCTGTCAGTTCGGATCAGACAGGATAGCCTTCGTTGCCCTCGCGCATCGATGAGCCTTGGGCGCCTAACACCCTGTTGCTGATTTGTGGTTTGTCCCTCGGACCACTGTCAGTAGGTACTCACCACTGACCGGGAGCACCCCACAAGCCTTGCGATTTCAGAGATGCTCTGACCCAGTTGTCTGGCCATAACAATTTGGCCCTTGTCAAAGTTGCTCAGGTCTTTTCTCCTGCCCATTTCTCCTGCATTCAACACATTGACTACGAGAACTGATTGTTCGCTTACCATCTGTGGCAAGGAGGATGGCGGGGCCGGGCTGTGATGATGCACGCCCGGCCCCTAATCAGGCTAATCAAGCCGACCAATGTAACAGGGTAGAAGGGAAAGGAGGAGGCAAGAACCGGCTTGACAATATAAATAATAATTTAATGATCATCTTAAAGCAAAAGACATACAACACAAACACATACAGGGCAGCTGCCTGTAGCTCTCTCTCTCTGCCGAACTGCTGCCTCCGGCCGCCTTTATCCCTCTTTTTTAGGTTACAGACTGGTAATTACAAGGGTATTATGCTATAAAAGTGGTTTATGAGGACATTTCTAGTGTCCCCATAATTGAAATCGCTTAAAAAACATACTAAACAATGTTTTATTGAAAATGTAAAAATGCAGAAAGTTTTTTGTGAGGGTTAGGTTTAGGGGTAGGGTTAGGGTCAGGGGATAGAATCTATAGTTTGTACAGTATAAAAATCATTATGTCCATGGAGAGTCCTCATAATGATAGCTGCACCAACATGAACATCATAAAATGTCCAAACAGTACATGAGGATTAGGCAAAGAAGTTAAGAAACCTAGACAATATACCACAATGCCAGCATAGGAACAGCATCCAAAACACAACACTGATCTTTTTAGCAGGGCATTGGTGTCTTTTATCATCATTCTTTTGGCGCCGTTGTATTAAAGCAATAAGCAGTTTGAGGCAATTCTTTGTGTGACTAACAATTTCCCTTAAAAAATAAAAATCACTCTGATCAAAAAGCCTCTGATGGCTTAGCTTTATTTATTTCTTGTCAGTTATACAGCTACATTGAACAGCTCTGAGCATATACAGTAAATTTCTCAAGAGGCAAAGTCGTCTTGCCTTCTCCCTTCTCTCTCTCTCTCTCTATCTCTCTCTCTCTCTCTCTCTCTCTGTATTACAGCATATGGCACTGCAGCTTATGCAGCGTCATGTGTTTTTTGTTTTTCATGAATATCAGCAGTCATAAGACCTCTGTTGTTTTCAGTGTTCAGTTACAATGTGACCTCCAGTTTTGGTCCGGTGCCTTTTGTCATCAGTCCCATATGGCCAAACTGAGATGTATTAGAATTCTAGATTATAAATTCAGATTATAGAGCAGTGTTGGGGAGTCACTTATAAAAAGTAGTGACGCTACTAACTTTAACATTTTCAGTAGGATGACAGTTAGCTAAACTGTGTTCAAAAGAGTGTAGCTTTTGCAGTAATGAGCTACTTTTTCAACAAGTAGTGGTGTAATGTGAAAAATGCCACATTGCTATTTTTATGTTATATTGTATTGCACACACACCATACAGCCAAACAAACAGAGGTTATAAACAAATGCACTCCACTACAATATCCTCTCTAAAATGTAGTGTTGGGAAGCGGGAAGCTGAGTTTAGTGAATCCGTTCATTTTGACAATTCATGTAAATCAAGTGATTAAAAAAACTGTCCTTGCACAGATGAACTAGCACAGCATTTTTTGTCTATGTTTTTCCAGTGAAATGTTTAGTGAAATGCTGCCATTCATCACTATGTTTTCGACATTATTCCGGCTTAAATGCATACCTCAGATCTTTTAGATTTAGACCCTTTCCTCATCCATTTTTTGGAGTTATGCCCCCATCTCTTTAGTATTCATCAACCTTTTTCTTATGAGAAGTGCAATGATTAAAAAAAAATCAAAAATTGCAAAAAATATTTTTTTTTCTTATTGCTTAATTACTAAGTGTATAGGGTCGTAAGTGACCTAAGATCTGTAATAGTGTCACAATTTATTTTATTTTTTTTTGCACTTCCTAAATCATATTTTATTATTAATTTATATCTATTACCTGCTTCATTACACATTTTGCTGCAGTTTCCCAGTCAAATATCCAGCAGGGGGCACCAAAAGTGAGTGAAATGGTGTCATAATCAGACAAGGTTTTTATGTTGAATATTATATGGAGGTTTTAATGAGTAAAACGTACCTCCCTAACCTAAAACTTTAACCTAAACCTAACCAATAATGTTTTAAAAGCAAATAAGAGGTAAACAAAACAGATATCCTTTCCTTAAACCAACACCTAAACCTAACCGATAGTGTTCTAAAAGCAAATGCGACATTTAAAGCACATTTTCAGAAGCAGCCATGTCATTTTGTGTCGCTTCTATGACACTTTCGTCTCACGTGTCAGTTTGCATGCTTGGCTGGGCTCAAACCTTGATCTTTCAACTTCAGAGTCCAAACTCTCTATCAGGTGAGTTACAGCGGAACTTATTTAAATTAGAATAAGTGTGTAAATATAGGTGGGTCTGTAATACAAGCGTTAAAATTGATCATTTTTCAAATGATACGTTAGAGTAAAAGTGTTTCGATATCATGGCATAGCAGTGTGAGTATTAGTGTGATAAATAAGTGTTTCTAAAGTCATAATCAGCCATTGTAGTCGTGATTTGTGTGAAACTGAATCAAACGCACTGTTGTTGTAGTGCCTCTAGTGTTCATTTCACCAGGAAACTGCAGTGAAACACAGAACGCAGGACGTAAAAGTCAGTTTGGAAAAATGTAGTTCTAGTAATGTTTATTGTATGAGACTATGTTGACAGTTTTAGATGTAGCTTCAGCCACACTGTTATTGAGATAAGGGGGGTTACAGAGATTTGCTTTTCATTTCAGTTTTACTTCAACTCTCCATCTTTGAGGAGTCGGGTTTGCAGTGGGTTTGTTCTTAATGTGCTTATGTAAAATGTGGGCGCTGAGCTTTGCTTAAGTAATGGACAGTGAAATTATTACAATAACTCACTCTCTCTCACACACACACTCACAGAAGAGGGTGTGGAATAAAAGCTTTTATTTATTGACTGTCCAGTGTCCACTACTTTTACAACAGAGATGATCAAATGTGGTACATTTATAATGTACTTCTTTCAGACAACGATTAGACTCAGAGAAAATGAGCATCTGATTTGACTAGTGATGTAATAAACTCACTTTAGAGTATACTCACATGAACAAAAACTACATTGTACTTGGGTAGCTGGACAGAAATATTGACCAGTTACAGGACCTGAAATAAACACTTTCCATTATACAATAAAATACATTTTTAAAGGTGCACTCAGTAACTTTTGTCTTTGTGTCATCTTGGACTTACACTGACACCTAGTGGCTTGGATGCAGCATCATTTAAAATCAATAGTTTTCAGTTACTGATGTCATTGTAAAAATTTAGTATTCAGTCAGTCATGATTACTTTAATCAATGAGTGAAAGTGTCAAATAACAGGACGGTTACTGAGATGAAGTGAGTAGTGTTCAGCTGGTCATGTGATTCTAACATGGCAGCCCCCATGTGCGGACCCTCTCCATGTAGAATAAAACAGCTTTTATAAGGTTACTGATATGACTGGAGTCTTCATTTTAATGTGAGTGCTCATGATTTTCTACATATATTGCAAAACTACAATTAATGTCTTTAGGAGTTTAACTTTTTTAATGAGGAATGAATTACTGACTGCACCTTTAAACGAAAGTCTTGATGTTATGGACATGTTTTTTTTTTTGTATTTTTGTTATGCAATAAGGAGCAACATTAGCTAATTTCATAAATAATAATAATAATAATAATTAAAAAAAATTATGACTTTCTTTGTTCTGTGGAACACAAAGGGAAATGTTAAGAAGGAACATTCATACTGCTCTTTTCCATACAATGAATGTGAATGGGGATTGGGGCTGTCAAGCTTTTAAAAAGGCAACATAAAGGTATCATTAAAGTAGTCCATACAGTTGGCTATATTCCAAGACTTCTGTAGTCATATAGCTTTGTAGGGGGAACAGACCCAAATTGCTGTTGTTAATCATTAAAAATGTTCCTGCATGCCATAACTCGCATATCTCATTTGTGCATGTGCATATTCATACTCAGCCTCACAATGCTTTAGTATTGTACAGATACAAATACAAATCTGTTATATACAGTGCAAGGGAATGTAATGCAGAAGAGGTTGGATATGTTGGATAAATATAAATAGACTAAGCTTTGTATTGCACATAATTATTGCTCAGTGGGGCAGTTTTAATGTTCATGAGATGGATAGCCTGAGGGAAAAAACAGTTCCTGTGCCTGACGGTTCTGGTCTTAAATATTTCTGTTTTTTGTGATGTCAGTGATGTCAAGTGTCATTAGTTCTTGCATGTCTCATGAGCAAGAATGCATAATTTAAAATGATAAAGCCAATTTATTACATAATGATGCAAACTTTATAAAGATTCATTCATTTTTTATAAAGCCATCAAGTTTCAGCCTAGGAAAAACTTCTAGTACTCAGAGAATCACATAGTTATGATATAGTAACACATACACAAACAGTCTCTCAGTCGAACCTTTGTACTTGAAAACGTGAAATTACCAAATACATGTCCAAAAACAAATAATGAAAAAGGCAATTGCTCTGATACTTTTTTTTTAGGGAAAGCAGCAAGTGTGTCCATTTTTACTTTGCTAACACTCTGTATGTCTGTTTCTTAAATCTCTCCTGTTTATCAGTCAGGTGTTTTCAAAAGGAACTTCAGTTCTCCTCTTCTCACTTACAATCACTTTGGTATGGCTAAAGATGCTTCGCCCACTCAAGGTGAGGATTCTCTTATATTTCTGATTGATTCTGTAACTATGGCCACTATACAGTCGCAGTAAAGGGGTTCAAAGCAAATATTTCAGTTTTTCTTTGTATAAACAGTAAATAGCTTTAGCTGTACAAATGTACTGGGAAAAGATAAGGGGCCTGTAAGGGGGTTCGGTGGAAAGGAAGAGGCGAGAACCGGCTTGACAACTTAAATAATAATTTAATAAACAACTTAAACAAACACACAACCAAAAACACACAGTAAAGCTGCCTGCAATTCTCTCTCTCTTGAACTGTCTTCCCCGGCCGCCTTTATCCCTCGCGCGCCCCATCAGGCTGATTGGGGACCGGGTGTGTCTCATTCCAGCCCGGCCCCGCCCTCCTCAGCTCTACACTCCTCCCAGCGTTGCCTCAGGCCGGGGAGCCCCTGGCATGACGTACATCCCCCACCCTTCCTCTCCGGGAAAAAACAACAAAACAAAATGGCGAGGGAAAGGCCAACACGGAGCGACAGAGAGAGAGGGAGGAGAGAGAGAAACTCACCAGTTCTCTGATGCGCTGTCGCGTGGTCCTCGATCACTACTCCACCCTCTCAGGCGGACTGCAGCCGCTCCTCCCCGGGCGGACCGGAGTCAGACCACCGACCCCCAGCGGACAGAACGCCCCTCCTCGTTCCCGGCGTCCCGTGGGGACACTCCTCCGCCCCTGGCAGCGGCCCTACCACCCCAGGCGGTCGGGGAGTCGCTTCCCTCCTCCCCCCGTGGGCGGAGGTCTTCTCTCGACCCCTCCGCGTTCCCGGGGGACGGCGGGGCACTCCTCCGCCCCCGGCAGCGGCTCCCTCGCTCCAGGCGGTCGGGGAGTCCCGTCCCCACTCGCCTCGCGGACGGCGGCCGTTCCCCGTGTCCGGGTGGTCGGGCTACTCCGTCCCCCGTCAGACGGCAGCGGCGCTCCCCTGGGTGGACGGCAGTGTCGAGGACTCTGCGACGGGAATCCCTCCTCCTTCCCGGGTTTCGGCACCAGTGTAAGGGGGTTCAGTGGAAAGGAGGAGGCGAGAACCGGCTTAATAATATAAATAATAATTTAATAAACAATTTAAACAAACACAACCAAAAACACACAGTACAGCTGCCTGCAATTCTCTCTCTCTCGAACTGTCGTCCCCGGCCGCCTTTATCCCTCGCGCGCCCCATCAGGCTAATTGGGGACCGGGTGTGTCTCATTCCAGCCCGGCCCCGCCCTCCTCGGCTCTACAGGGCCATAAATGACAAATTAGATTTTTATGCCATTTTATGGATAAAACAAACTGTTTGTTTCCTTGTCCCTACACTGGGGATTTTACATTCACAAGTCAATTATGGATGAATCCTTTTATTTTCAACCAAGAAATGTGTATTTGAAAGCATTACTATTAAGGAATAGAGCTCATTAAATTGTTCATTGTATTTTTTTTAGAGTTGTCAAAGTTAATGCGTTAACACATGCCATTAATTAAAAAAGTTTAAAGCTTTGATTTTTCTTAATCGTGATCAACATATTTACCATTAATAAAGAAAAAACCAGCATATAGACTGGTTGGAGTAGGGCAGAACCTTTGCGATGTGTCCACCCGCAGTCATTACACTGATGCTCAAACACATACACATCAACCGTTTCAGTGATCAAATGATGAGGAAAGGACCTCTTAATGCTATTTTAGAAAAAAGAAAGCCCAGATGGGACTTGTGACAGAAATCAAGTACTTTGCAGCCTCTGTAATGCGCAATTTAATTAGCACAGAAGCACATCAAGTCGTAACTATCACTAAAACTTAGAATGAGAAGTTGTTTGCAAATGCTTTTCATGTGCAGTTCATAGCAGCACTTGACGCTGGTGTTGATGCCCTGAATCATCAATGCGGCTACACGATTGCTGTAGAAAAGCGGATAGCCACAGTAAAATGTCAGCACTTTCAAAATCTGCGATTAATCGCGATTAACTGTGAAAAAGTATGTGATTAATGGTGATGATTTATTTTAATCGACTGACAGCACTATTTTTTTGTAAATTAAATATATTTTGCTGAAGTTGCAAAAAGCTGATTTTTAAACCATTTTGTTTAAGATAAATTCAATATACTATCGAAATTGGTATACGTTTATATCTGACAACTTGTCAATGCCACTATAGAGTCAAATCTGTACTGTGTTTTAAGTGCTTCAACTGGCACAGAAATGTTTTTAATATTACATTTTAAGATATGTTTTTTAAGGTAGCAAAACAGAAACAATGTCTGCCATACCATTAAACAAAATTTTCAATGTTGACATTTTTGAGAATTTAGGGATTAAAAGAAAATTATGAAATAGAAAACATGTGAGTAATGTCAGTTTTAAACATAGAAAGAGCAGAAGAATACACTGTTACTAGCTATGCTGTCAACATTAATTGTATTGATGTCTACTCTCACTGTATGACTTAACTATTGACACATTTGTGTCTATTATTATTTCTCCATACAATTCTTAAGTATAATTCTGATACTTAAAAAGGAACTATATTAATTGTCCTGAGCTATTAAAGAGCAAACTGAGAGCAGTAAAATGTTCCTGTGTGGAATTAAATGTTTTGTGATATGTGTGTGTGTGTGTGTGTGTGTGTGTGTGTGTGTGTGTGTGTGTGTGTGTGTGTGTGTGTGTGTGTGTGTGTAGATCAGGGTAAGAGTGCTGTGGACCCGGTGTATGAAGCGTTACGATACGGAACATCTCTTGCACACATGAGTCGATCCAACTTTGGAAGCATCTCAGAATCACCGTATCATCAGGTAATGACATTGTCTAGTCATTTTATAGCGTTTTATAAGCTGCGTCCAATTCGCAGGGTCCCTACGCAGTATTCACTGCTCTCTACTCACTGAGCATGGAATATCTGTTGAAGTTCACTTTACTTGACAAAATGTTGTTCATGTGAAACACCCTGCAACATCATCAAACACAGACAATAATTCCATATATACATTATATAACATAATACATCCACGTGTATTCTTATAAAAAATATATATTTTTATATATTTTATTTCATATATCTCCAGACTTGCAACTTGTAAGCTAAATGACTGTTATTGTTTAATATGATAATGGCAGTCATGGTCACTTCTTGAGCGCTTTACATTCAACAACTGCATAGAAAGCACACTTTAGGTAAATAAGCTGGACAAAAAGCAAGACTCTCAAGACTCCTTATGTTTAGTTTATTTTCATGTAGCACTCTTATGGTTTGCAATGTCTGGTGAATACATTTCCCTCTCCACTTCCTGTGAAGTGATGTATCGACAGGGTTGGGGAGTAACGGAATACATGTAATGGGATTACGTATTTAAAATACAAAGTAACTGTATTCCACTACAGTTACAATTTAAATCATTGGTATTTAGAATACAGTTACATTCAAAAAGTATTTAGATTACTGAAGAGATTACTTTGCATTTTATTGTCATTTGTTTCATTTAATATTTAGTCCTTTCAGATGGAAAACATTTATACATATAAATGATGTGATCCAAAGTGTTTTTGAACAGCTGTGAAACTTTCTTATGAAGTGTTACATTCATACGAGCAGACAGAGAAGTAAGTTTGAAGTAAGTTTGGAGCAGAAGAAATAGAAATAAACCTGTGTAAATTGTCAGCTTTACGCTAAGCTAAAATTCTATTTCTAGCCATTTTACATGCACATGTTACCAGACACAATCATATTTTTTATCAAGAAAATTCACATTGGATCATAATTTCTTTTTTTCTAGTAAGACCTTTGATATTAGGGCAAAAATTTTATTCTTGATAATAATTTTTGTATTGTTTTCCTGTAAAAATATCTAAAAAATCTTTAAAACGAGATCAATTTGATTTATCTTGTTTTAGAAACAACACTACATAAGATATTTAGGTTTTTCAGAGAATGTATTTTAAACATGTGTATTTTGTCTTACCGTACTGTCAGAGTTTTTATAGTCAAAACAAGTGAAAAAATCTACCAGTGCTGAAGAAGTAATCCAAAGTATTTAGAATACGTTACTGACCTTGAGTAATCTAACAGAACACAAATTACAAATGACATTTTACAGCATGTATTCTGTAATCTGTAGTGGAATACATTTCAAAAGTAACCCTCCCAACCCTGAGTATCGATGTACCCCTTTTCCCTATGTCGCTCCCATCAGACTGTTAACTCACTTAAGATGTCTGAATTTCATGTCAAGTGCACTATGTAGAGCACTATCGGTTGATTGGAACACGCCTAGGGTGTAATTTTTTTAAATAAAAAAAACCCCAAAAAACACATGCTTTTAATAATAAACATCATTTCAAAGCAGCTTTTCTGAATCGTTTCATAATAACAAAAACTGTAAATGTACACAGATTCACATACAAAACGTTGATTAAAATAGTTATTGAAATATTTATTAAAATATAAACCATTATTTCATCAGATATTTTCATTAAAAATAACTTTATCATTCTATATACCATAACTGTGATATAAGATTTTGGTCATACCCTATTGACCCACCCCTTTATTGATGTACTGTGATATGGGATGGGCTAATTCTAATCTCACATACTATTTATGAAGGATAGTATGTGAATTGTGACGCACAGTTTATCTGCTGTAGGTATTAAGAGTCTCTGTCTTCTGTAACAGGGTAAAGGAGTAGGAGAGAGTTTAGAAAGTCAAACTATCACTGAAGAGGAGTGTGTTGCTGACGCTGAAGGTGAGTTTCACACAGATGAGCAAACATACTGTATATCTTCAGTGTATCCGACTTACACTGGACAGCACAGGTCAATGTGTTTCTAAACTGATAAACTGATCGCAGGTAACTCTCAGTCATCACAATCTCATGACGATGGTTTATCTGTGGATTGAGGGTTAAACTGAGGAAAGTGTTTTTCTTCTGCTTCCACCATTATGTGCTGAAAAGAAGCTTCTGGGCATCTTCATGTGCTTTAGTGAACACTTATTTTAGTCTTTGTCACTTAAAGGTTTTGTGGTACAGGTGACACTATAAACTCAAATCTGCCCAAATCTAGTTTGCAGCCTTGCCAATGGTGGGTGAATTGAGAAAATTTACCAGCCATAAATATATTTTATATCAATTTTAAATTTGTCCCAAGGACAATGGAATTATTTAGTATATTTAATTCTTTGTATATTATTTATTTATTTATTTATTTTGTATATTTGCTGCAAACACTCACTATGTTCACACCACAGCTGAATGTTTTTTTTTTTTTTAGTTTTTTTTTTTTTTAGTTACACAGATCTATTTTTTGACAGTGAGAACAGCAAATATCATTTGATTTCTCCTTTTTTGTGCTATTTTATTTCAGTGTGAACAGTCTAGTTGCTATTCATGCAATTATTATGTCGATCTAACTTAACTTTTGTCAGAATTTCACACTTGAATTATCTTTGGTTTGAATTTCTGAAATGCACTTCATAAAGTATTACACAGAAAGGTAAAAAAAATCTATTTGTTTAAAATGTATATTGATTTACATTAGGACTCAAATGTTGTGATGCTTCCTTTGAGTAGAAAGGCAGTTATAGGCAATAGAGAGTGACCATAGAAGTTAAAATGTTAATGCTGAAGCATAGATTTAAGACTGAAAGTCCAAAACAATTATAATTTCATATAATAACAACATTTGAAAATAAATTATGAACATGGTTTTAAAGGAAAATTAATTGTACACTTGTGAATTAGACGTACTGTATATACGTGCAAGAAAGCGTGCATATAACATGATATCAGCCGCTGCTGGTGGAAGAGGAGGAGGATTAGTCACATGGCATTAGCTAGAGAGAACCAGCAGTGTATCTGGCAGACTTGGAATAAGTGGCTAAAGGTGCTGCTAAGTTAGCATGTGCATAATTGTTTATGATGGATTCCAATATAATGGACAAGCCTTTTTTAATGGTAAAGTATTTATACATCATAGCAGTATTTGTTGTACTTCCTTTAATGCATGCTGATTTAATTAATAATAATAATAATTAAACCAAAACCTTCAGACATGGTACATGGTAAAAAAATATCTTAATGGTCCTAAAATAAGCTTTATTTTCTATATGCAATATAGAATATACATTACAGTATATATATTTATTTTTTTATGAATATTTTATAATTTTATAAATATTTTTTATTTTTGTGAATAAAAGAAATTACAAAAATATCTCTTTCTCTCTCTTTAGCTGTCTCTCTAGCTGACAGTGAAATATCAGAGGATAGAGTCAGTTTAAAGGTGAGTGATTGCAGTACTGCTTTATTATTATATATACGTATATATATATATATATATATATATATATATATATATATATATATACACACACACATACACACACACACACACACACTGGCGGCCAAAAGTTTGGAATAATGTACAGATTTTGCTCCTATGGAAAGAAATTGGTACTTTTATTCACCAAAGTGGCATTCAACTGATCACAATGTATAGTCAGGACATTAATAACATGAAAAAATACTATTACAATTTGAAAAAAAAAATTAAGAACTTCTTAAACTACTTCAAAGTGTTCTCATCAAAAAATCCTCCATGTGCAGCAACGACAGCTTTGCAGATCCTTGGCATTCTAGCTGTCAGTTTGTCCAGATACTCAGGTGACATTTCACCCCACACTTCCTGTAGCACTTGCCATAGATGTGGCTGTCTTGTCGGGCACTTCTCACACACCTTACAGTCTAGCTGATCTCACAAATGCTCAATGGGGTTAAGATCCATAACACTCTTCCAATTATCTGTTGTCAAATGTCTGTGTTTCTTTGACCACTCTAACCTTTTCTTTTTGTTTTTCTGTTTCAAAAGTGGCTTTTTCTTTACAATTCTTCCCATAAGGCCTGCACCCCTGAGTCTTCTCTTTACTGTTGTACATGAAACTGGTGTTGAGCGGGTAGAATTCAATGAAGCTGTCAGCTGAGGACATGTGAGATGTCTATTTCTCAAACTAGAGACTCTGATGTACTTATCCTCTTGTTTAGTTGTACAACTGGTCTTCCACATCTCTTTCTGTCCTTGTTAGAACCAGTTGTCCTTTGTCTTTGAAGACTGTAATGTACACCTTTGTATGAAATCTTCAGTGTTTTGGCAATTTCAAGCATTGAATAGCCTTCATTCCTCAAAACAATGATTGACTGATGAGTTTCTAGAGAAAGCTGTTTCTTTTTTGCCATTTTTGGCCTAATATTGACCTTAAGACATGCCAGTCTATTGCATACTGTGGCAACTCAAAAACTAACACAAAGACAATGTTAAGCTTCATTTAATGAACCAAATATCTTTCAACTGTGTTTGATATAATGGCAAGTGATTTTCTAGTATCAAAATAGCAATTTAGCATGATTACTCAGTGATAAGGTGTTGGAGTGATGGCTGCTGGAAATGGGGCCTGTCTAGATTTGATCAAAAATGACTTTTTTCAAAAAGTGATGGTGCTGTTTTTTACATCAGTAATGTCCTGACTATACTTTGTGATCAGTTGAATGCCACTTTGATGAATTAAAGTATCAATTTCCTTCTGAAACAGCAAAAGCTGTACATTATTCCAAACTTTTGGCTGCCAGTGTGTATGTGTATATATATATATATATATATATGGAAAACAAGAGACCACTGCAAAATGGTCAGTTTCTCTGGATTTACTTTGTCCTTCACAAAGATAAATCTGCCCGATTCCAGCCATGCTGAAGCACCCCCAGATCATCACCGATCCTCCACCTGGTCATCAAATGGTTAGACAGAGACCTGGAGAGGCCTTCCAGCCACAGTGTCTCGCATCCACTGTGAAATTTGGTGGAGTATCGGTGATGACGTACAACACGTGCTTCCTTCTGCTCTGACAATGTTCCCCAACTCTGAGGATTGGTTTTTCCAGCAAAACAATGCTCCATGCCACACAGCCAGGTCAATCAATGTTTGGATGGAGGACCACCAGATCAAGACCCTGTCAAGCCCAATCTCCAGACCTGAATCCCATTGAAAACCTCTGGAATGTGATCAAGAGGAAAATGGATGGCCACAAGCCATCAAACAAAGCCGAGCTGCTCGAATTTTTGCACCAGGAGTGGCATAACAGCAATGTGAAAGACTGGTGGAGAGCATGCCAAGACCCATGAAAGCTGTGATTGAAAATCAGGGTTATTCCACCAAATATTGATTTCTGAACTCTCCCTAAGTTAAAACATTAGTATTGTGTTGTTTAAAAATGAATATGAACTTGTTTTCCTTGCATTATTCGAGGTATGAAAACACTGCAGCTTTTTTGTTATTTTGAAAAGTTGTCATTTTCTGCAAATAAATGCTCTAAATGACAATATTTTTATTTGGAATTTGGGAGAAATGTTGACAGTACTTTATAGAATAAAACAAAAAATTTCATTTTACTCAAACACATACCTATACATAGTAAATCCAGAGAAACTGATAATTTTGCAGTGGTCTCTTAATTTTTTCCAGAACTGTGTATATACAGTATATATATATATATATAGTGTGTGTGTGTGTGTGTGTGAGCCAAAACATTATGACCACTTGACTAATATGCTGTTGGTCCTCCGCGTGCTGCGAAAACAGCACAGACCCGCTGAGGCATAGATTCTACAAAATCCCTGAAGGTGCCCTGTGGTATCTGGCACCAACACATTAGCAGCAGATCCTTCAAGTCCTGTAAGATGCAAAAGTGGAGCCACTGTGGATCGGACTTGTTGGTCCAGCACATCCCATAGGTGCTCAATTGGATTGAGATCTGGGGAATTTGGAGGCCAGGTCAACACCTTGAACTCTTCATAATGTTCCTCAAACCATTCCCAAACAATGTGTGTACTGTGGCAGGGCGCATTATCATGCTGAAAGAGGCCACTGCCATCAGGGAATACCATTGCCATGAAGGGGTGTACCTGGCCTGCAACTATGTTTAGGAAAGTGGCACGTGTCAAACTGACCGGCACTCCCTCCACCAGCTTGTCGTCTTCCCACAGTGCATCCTGGTGCCATCACTTCCCCAAGTAAATGGCGTACATGTTCACGGCCGTCCAAGAGATGTAAAAAAATGTGACTCATCGGACCAGACGACCTTCTTCCACTGCTCCAAGGTCCAGTTCCGACGCTCACGCCCATTCTAGGCACTTTCGATGGTGGACAGGGGTCATCATGGGCACTCTGACTGGTCTATGGCTACACAGCCCCATACACAGCAGGGTGCAGCCATCATTAAAATGTTCTATGACTTGTGCCACAGTAGACCGTCTGTCGGTTCGGACCAGAAGGGATAGCCTTCGTTGTCCTCGGGCATCAATGAGTCTTTGGCGCCTAACACCCTGTCAACGGTTTATGGTTTGTCTGTACTCGGACCACTGTTGGTAGGCACTCACTACTGCTAACCGGGAGCACCCCACAAGCCTTGCCGTTTCAGAGATGCTTTGAGCCATCTGGCCATAGCAATCTGGCCCTTGTCAAAGTGGCTCAGGTCTTTACTCCTACCCATTTCTCCTGCATTCAACACGCTGACTACAACATTTTGCCTTGTTAGGAGATGTCATTCGCTTCACCTGTGAGTGGTCATAATGTTTTGGCTCATCAGTGTATTTATATATATATATATATATATATATATATATATATATATATATATATATATATATATATATATATATATATATATGGCTGTCTCCATAGATTTTTCTTGTGTCACTATTTTCTGTTTCATCCTCATAATTATTATATCTGTCTTTTATCATTTCCTCCATCCTGCTTTAATTTCTCTTATCAAACTCTCTAAAACAAAATTTATTTCTCTTTTTTGTTTCTGTGAATGAAGATTTTGACTTGTTATGTGCCTCATAATTCATGTGAATTTCATTTTGCACATCCCTACAAAGACAGTGTCACCTTGTGAACCTCATGCATATTTATCATCAAATATTCAACCAACAAGCTGCCATGAAAATGTCCTAAAAAGCTTGACAATAGGACTCAAGGGAAGGATATTGAATGGTGTGTATCTTTACTCTTTTCACCTTATTTGTTTGTGTATATACAGGCCCCTAAACGCATTGAAGTGCACTCCATACACACGTACGTGGTGTTGTACAAGTTCCTTCCTCAAGAGAAACACGACCTGGAGCTACAGTGAGTGATAGATTGTGTGTTTATATTTATAGTATTTGGACATATAAGCCACAATTAAAAATGTATGAATGTATCTGCATTATATAACAACTTATTAAACCAAGTGGCATTTATTTTAACCTTCTGAGACCTGTGTGCATTTTTCATTTTTCCTTCTTTTTTGATTTGTAACTAACAGCACCTAGCTATAAAAAAAAAATGTCTAGAGCAAATGCAGTAGTTTTCCTAAAAATTGATGTCCACATATGTTGAGTGATCCAAACATCATCTGTAGCCTGAAACTGAACTTTTGATATGAAGTTTGGATTGAATGCACTTAGCTGCATAGAGAGCTATAGGATGCTCCCTTGCTCCCTATTTAGTGAATGACTTAAGCTCCAGTTCCCTATCTGTCACTCACTCGACGTTGGTGTCGATGTAGTGACACTAGGGGTCACTCTTGGGAGCCCGAGACACCTCTGGTCTTTGATAAAAGGCCAATGAAAATTGGCGAGTGCTATTTGCATGCCACTCCCCCGGATATGCGGGTATAAAAGGAGCTGGTATGCAACCACTCATTCAGATTTTCTCTTCGGAGCCAAACGGTCATGCTCATTGAGCTGAATACTACTGTTCATTCACCTCAGCTGGATCTGACGGCGCATTTCAGCGGCTTCTCCCTCCTCTGCACTGGTGCACTGCAGAGAACGCCCCTGGGCGCTTCGGCAGAAAAACTAGAGAGTATATTTTCTGAAAGAGCATTTTTCCCCTCTAAAAGAGTATATATTTCTCTAAAAGAGTGCACACACGGAACGTCTTTTTAAAGACGCGTCTTTTTAAAGATGCTTTTCCGATTGTGTGTTATTCCTGGTTGTGCTTGTTATCTCTCGCCTTCTAATGGTCACGATCACTGTCTTTCGTGTCTGGGCACTGCTCACGCGGAGACAGTGTTCGTGGATGGTCATGTTCTCATTGCGAGAATATGTCCATGGCAACGTTGCAGTCGCGGCTCGCCTTCATAAGAAAGTGAGCCACCCCAGAGGCTCCTGCCTCGGTCCTTTTACCCACGGATTTGAGGCCAGCGCGGCTAGCACTGGGGGCGATTTGGGGACCCCAATGGGACCGCCTC
Organism: Myxocyprinus asiaticus; assembly: GCF_019703515.2. Classification (NCBI taxonomy): domain Eukaryota; kingdom Metazoa; phylum Chordata; class Actinopteri; order Cypriniformes; family Catostomidae; genus Myxocyprinus; species Myxocyprinus asiaticus. The sequence goes on along the minus strand of NC_059375.1, from coordinate 4,042,175 downwards.
CACCGGGTATCCCCCCGCGGACCTCCCATTCCCCAGCACACTCGTCTGCCCCGATCGGGCTTCCGGGTGAGTCCACCAGCTCGTCTCACGGCGAGTTCGACCTCTTATTCAGAGTCCGCGAAAGTGATGAGCTCTCGAGCGCAGCATCGGAGAGCGGGCTCGTCCAATCAGAAGCCTCAGCTGGGCTCCTCCCTTTGGTGTCGATCGCCCAGTCACAGGCTGACGCGGAGATGATGACATGCTTTCCCAGGCTCGGTGATTGGTTCCTGGGCTCGCGGCACCGCTCAAAGCCACGCCCCGCCCCCGTTCCTTTCTTCCCGGAAGTGCATGAAGAGCTGACAAGGCACTTTTTACTGCCCGGTCCCGATCATTTCAGCTTCCCCGCTCTCACTACCCTCGATGGTGGGGCGGCCAAGGGCTATTCGGCAATCCCCCGGTTGATAAAGGCGCTCTCGGTGCACCTATGCCCGCAGAGCGCCGCCACCTGGCGCGGGTGCCCAAAGCCCCCGTCCAAGGCCTGTAGGTTTACATCGTCTCTGACGGCCAAGGCCTACGGTGCCGCTGGACAAGCCGCCTCCGCCCTGCACGCCATGGCTCTCCTGCAAGTCCGCCAAGGCACTAAAGGAACTAAACGAGGGTAGTTCCGCCCCGGGATTGATGCAGGAACTGTGCTCGGCGACCGACCTTGCTCTCCGAGCGACGGAGGTCACGGCGTGGTCTCTCGGGCGGACGATGGCCACACTAGTGGTCCAGGAGTGCCACCTTTGGCTCAACCTGGTCGAGATGGGTGAGGCTGACAAGACACGATTCCTTGCTGCCCCCATTTCCCAGGCGGGCCTGTTCAGCGACACCATCGAGGACTTTGCCCAGCAGTTCTCGATGGTAGAGCAGTAGATGGATGCTAGCCGGCATATCCTGCCCCGGAACGGCTTAAGATCCGTCTACTCATCACCAAGGGCCCGGCCCCGGCGTGGAGCCCACCGCAGGAAGCAGACGCCACCCGTCTCGCGGCCGCCCAGAACCGTGAAAGGCTTCAAAGCGCCCTTGAGACGGGCAACCCAGGGACAATGAAACCCGCTACTCTGGAGCTGGTAAGCAGATCTTCATCTTTTTGTTACCTTTTGCATTTAATTGCGCTGCATGCCCAAGTGGCTGCATTACTCAAGAGCTCAGCAAGAGCAGTTTCCTTGTTCCCTGGGTCACATATCCAGTGTGTACGGCTGTCATCACGACCACCGTCCACCACTCCATTTGGCAGGTTGGCGCTCCAGCGGCGGTCTCCCGCCTCTGAGCGCCCAGCTGTGGCACAAATCCACCCACGATGTGTCTCCACGGGTCACGAGGACAGGCCTCTTCCACGTAACACAGTTCAGGCTTGTGGCGTTTTGTATAGGGACCCCTAGTGTCACTACATCGACACCAACGTCGAGTGAGTGACAGATAGGGTACGTCATGGTTACTGGTGTAACCTCCGTTCCCTGATGGAGGGAACGAGACGTTAGTCCCTCCTGCCACAACGCTGAACTACCTGCTGAAATGGCCGGACCTTATATCGGCTCCTCAGCGTAAAACCTGAATGAGTGGTTGCATACCAGCTCCTTTTATACCCGTATGTCCGGGGGAGTGGCATGCAAATACCACTCACCAATTTTCATTGGCCTTTTATCAAAGACCAGAGGTGTCTCGGGCTCCCAAGAGTGTCCCCTAGTGTCACTACATCGACATCAACGTCTCGTTCCCTCCATCAGGGAACGGAGGTTACACAAGTAACCATGACGTTTGCTGTCTGTCTACACTGATCTCATTACGGTTTGAAATGCACCTAATTTTCATCCTAACTCCATATAAATCCTTTTTCAGTTTTTGGATGAACCCATTTATTCTCAATGTGAAAATGCACAGTAAATATAGGAATTAATTAACTAATGTTAATGAATAGAACCGTATTGTACAGAGATAACAAAATAAAATATAACAACATTTATATTAAAATGAAGCGAAATGACCCACAGATGTGTTAATGTTGAAAGTTATTCAAAATAACTAACATGTTTTTTCTACTTTTGAGGGAATAGTGTTGCAAAATCCATGTATGTGGACATCATGTTTATCAGCGCACTGATGCGTGAAAAATTAACAGATTTATTAAAGTGGCATATCAAACTAAACTTAAGACTCTACTCTTTACACCCAAATAGGTTTCAGTGAAAAAACTTAAAGAGGTTTCTTACAAGAGGCACTTTTTTGGCTCTGCACCCATAGAAGCACTTTACAGAAATCAACGTCATGTTGTTGTGCCATGTGACTCGGTGCGTCAGAAGTATAACCCTTATATGACAGTCTAGAGTCGGTTTAAATTCATTTAAATTATTTGTTGCGTATAGCGAAGCCAAAATACAATGTCCATGCATGTGGACCTGGGGTCGCAGAAGGTTAAAGATAAATGTGCACAAACACACTTTTCAACCATAGCATTTTTACTAAATTAAGTTTCTTAGGTTTCAATTGATAAAACGAGGACAAAAAGTAGTTCATGTGATGACCTCGGTGGCGTGTTGTGAACTTTTGAAATGAGAGGCAGAGTGACATCTCTGTGTTCTTTTCTTTTTTTTTTTTTTTGTAGAATATAAATTCATAATTACACAGTTTCCAGGTTAAAGACATGTATTGAATACCTACACTATTAACAAACAATATGATATTTTTGTACATTCGTACAACCAGACCATACTAAATATTTTTAAAACATTATTAAACCAAGTCAATATTTTTTACTGTATCTTTTATTTATTACTACTAACTGTTGTTTGGCTATTATTATTTTAATAATACTGTATATAACCTTGTTTTCAGATGATAAGTCATCTACTACTCAGTAAACACACAGTTTAAGTTCATTTTGATTCAGACGTGATGTTTGTTTCAAAAGTGGTGTTGTCTGAGTCGGATTAGTTGTTAACTGTAATTAGTCTATCCAATGCCATTAGTTTGCACCATTCGTGACGATGTGCGGACCTGTTACAAATGTAAGAGGCATAATCACATTGACAGAATGGCATCGTAATAGCGAAGTGGGGGCATTGCCTCCTCTCACGTGACTTGCCGCTTGTATTTTGTGGTTAGTTCTGAGAAAAGCTCTTGTAGTATTTGTTTGCAGATGACACTTGGTTTGATATTTTCTTATCTAATGCATTCAGACATTCAGTAAGAGTGATGCATGGTGCGTAGTGTAGTGTGTATGTGCAGTTACTGTGTCTTGTATCTGTGTTAGTGTCAGTTTACACTGCAGTAGTGAATTCTGACGATGCAGTAAGTGAGACTCACGTTTTTCCCAGTTAATCCAGCAGGTTTTAGTCAGAATCAGTCACCCTTTGGAGTATATTCATGTCAGCGGTAGTCAGACTATCCTGCTGGAAGTTATATAATTAAACCCCTGCTGAACAGACCAACACATCCTGAAGCTTTTGAGGCAACAGTCCTATTTAAAGCGGTCATACTGTATTATACATTTTATTTTATTTACCATTATGATGTTATTGTTTTTGCACCAAATTTTTTTTTTCATGGTAATTTTCTGCCCTCTGAGTAATTTTTTTGCTGCTGTACCTTCAAAACTTCTATGTAAATGCCTTTCGAGTAACCTCTTTGCAAAGCTGCATTACATTGTGACAGACTCAAAAAAACAATCTGGGCAGAAATGGGCTGCTCAAAATGTTAAGATCAGACTGATAAATATAAAACAATCGACCGCTTGTTTCTAACTTTGGAATTGGTCAGATGGATGTGCAGAGTGGCTGGCGCAGAAACAGCACAAATGATGACAGACTTTACCACATTTTACTCTTATTATTAGTTCTTCTGGTGTTAAGAAATAATTAGGGCTTTTCACATTTAAAATCGTTAACCCCGTGTCATTCTAAACCCCGGGTAAATGGAATCCTGGGTTATCCTGTTTCATATTTGCGGTGTCAATAACCATGATTGTTCGAATAACAGCTTGCGACGGACACGTAACCTTCCGATGGAGCTGCTCTTCTGGGGAAATGTCACAAAACAAATCATCTTTGTTTTGTCTTTCATCTTCTGAAAAACAACATCCACAGAACTTTATCATCTCGTGTATTGTGGCCAGGGTTGGGGAGTAATGGAATACATGTAATGGGATTACGTATTTAAAATCCTAAATATTAGTAACTGTATTCCATTACAGTTACAGTTTAAATCGTTGGTTACATTCAAATATTACATATAAAGTATTTTGATTACTGAAGAGATTACTTTTCCTTTTATTGTAATTTGGATCATTTAATATGTAGTCTGTTCAGTAGTCAAAGCATTTATTCATATAAATGATGCAATCTGAGGAGCTTTTGAACAACGGAGAAACCCTTTCTTATGATTATTATTAATACGAGCGCTTTCACACTGTTGTGAGAGAGCAGGTGGATATGACGCCATTCCCATGGGACTAAGCGTGGAACTTTCCTGTGGGAGCTTAATAGAGTAGTTACATCGTGTTTCTACAGCTTAACAAAAAATAGCCTGAAACACTTGCAATAAATGCACAATTACATGCCATGTCAATGTTTTTTATGCGGTTAGGATATTCTTTTTTTATCCCCTTTTCTCTCGCCAATTTGGAATGCCCAATTCCCCCTACTTAGTAGGTCCTCGTGGTGGCATGGTTACCCACCTCAATCCGGGTGGCGGAGGACAAGTCTCAGTTGCCTCCACTTCTGAGACCGTCAATCCACACATCTTCTCATGTGGCTCGTTGTACATGACACCGTGGAGACTCACAGCATGTGGAGGCTCATGCTACTCTCCGCGATCAACACACAACTTACCACGCAACCCATTGAGAGCGAGAACTACTAATCGCGACCACAAGGAGGTTACCCCATATGACTCTACCCTCCCTAGCAACCGGGCCAATTTGGTTGCTTAGGAGACCTGGCTGGAGTCACTCAGCACACCCTGGATTCGAACTCATGACTCCAGGGGTGGTAGTTGGTGTCAATACTTGCTGAGCTACCCAGGCCCCTGCGGTTAGGGTATTTTTAAAATAAATGTTAACCAATGTAGCCTTTAACAACATATTCACCGTATGCGCCAGAGAAACTAGCACGCAGCCATCTTGACAATTTTGTCTTTGATCTTCCGGTCTAGCACTTTCTATATAGATATCTACAGTATGGTGTTGATGTCTCAGTGTAATTAGTTAGCTAAGTGGATTTACAGGTTGTAGAGTTTCCAAAAGTTATCATGAGTATTTAAAAGTGTTCAGGGGATGTCATAACAACTGGAAGCAGACCGTGGAGATTTTAAAACAAGATTCATAAATTCACAAGATCCTACTTTCACACTGTGGACGTACTGATATGACTCTGTACTCATGAAACTCAAAGAGACAACACAAAGTCATTAAAAATATCTCTTTACGACACCTCTGACTATCTTCTCATGTCATTCTTCTTATGTTACAGTTAAGGAGAGCAGATGTTTTTAGTGTTATTCCAGGATGGGGGAAGGGGTGCGGCTATATTTATCCACACACACACACATATACTGTATATATAAAAGTGTACGTTTTATTTTATATGGCGCTTACATTTAAGTCTCTTAAAAATGTGGGGTGAAAAATTAATTTTAAAAAGTACAAATAATTTCCTTTAATGTCATGTACTTGCATGTGTTATAATACGAGATGTCCTGTTTGAAATTTCATGTCAACTAGACATTTTAACAAATTATTAACAAGTTGAAACCCTAAAAAATTAAGCAGAATTACACGTATACTAATGAAACATTTGTATCATGAAAAAGTGCAGTGTGTCATAGCTGTCCAAATGTGATTTGCCATGTCCAGTTTACCTCCGTGTGTGTGTCGGAAAACAAACTTGTACTGTGACAAAAAACACCTCATGAGCATTTTCACATAGTAAAGGGGTGCTGTAGACTCACACCATCAACTCTTGGTGAAAAATACTTTCTGTGCTCTCATACGTAATCCATTTTGATCGACTCTTCTCAGTAGCTTCAATACAAACAGAAAGTTAGATGACAAAATTTGGAAGAGCGGAGCACTGAAAAGGGGTGTGGCTGAATAAGGTGAATAAAAAGCTACAAATAATATATTTTCTGCCTCATTCTCTGAACAAAATCCACATACGATTGGAAAAGGATGTTGTTGTGTACACTTTGTGGGGTGTTGAAGTTTGGAGCAACAAAAATAGTAAACTGTCATGTGAACATTTAGCTTTATGCTAAGCTAAAATGCTATTTCTAGTCTTTACATGCATCTTTTAGCTGGAATGATTATATTATATAATGAATTCTATGAAGAAAATTCACATTAGAGCATAACTTCTTTTCTCTAGTAAGACCTTTGATATTAGGGCAAAGATGTACTACAAACATTTTACTTTTAATGAGAATTTAAATATTGTTTATCTGTAAAAATATCAAAAAATCCTAAAAACAAGATAAATTTACTTGAGTAGCAAAACTGCATAAGATATTAAGGATTTTTTTTTTTTTTTTTTTTCAAATAATGTATTTTTACAGTGAAGTATATTTTCTTACTTTAGTTACTTGTTTATTGTCAAAACAAGTGGAAAAATGGGCCAGTGCTGAAGAAGTAATCCAACGTATTTTATATTATGTTACTGACCTTGAATAATCTAACAGAATATGTAACAAATTACATTTTACAATATGTAATTTGTAATCTGTAGTGGAATACTTTTTAAAAGTAACCTTCCCAACCCTGATTGTGGCATGATACTAGACCTTACAGTATACTACAAAATATATAACACAATACACAAGGGTCCAATTTACACCTGGTATGAACTAAATACTACTGTAAACAGGGTTGATTAAATGTTTAGTGATCCACTCAAACCCCATTCAGAGGTAGTCATAAACACATGACCACATCGCATTTGTAGTGTAAATACTAATGCGTACAGGACAAGGGCGAAACACCTCCTACTCACCTCAGGCCCTGTCCCAAATGAACCCCTTAGCCCTTGCGGCCCTCCTCCGAATCTGTTGAAGCAATGCCAGGTAAAAGTCAATTGTGAAGCTTGTTTCACTGTGGCCTCGACCGAAGGGCATTTTGAAGGCACATAGCGGCCACTTTCAGGACTTCTGAAACCTAAAATGGGACACCTACAGTCTCATGCACTTCACTGTCATCGCAAATTAACAAGTGCACATAAATATGACATGCACATGACATACAAAAATAATGCAAGGATTGAAAAGTGAAGCTCCGTGACGCAACCAAAAGTTGAGGAAATCTTTGCTACAATGCACTTTGATGTAGGCAACTAAAAATTTTAGAGAGACTGATCCAGTTGCGCGTTCAGAAACACAATTCGTTGTATTCCCACTTTCTTTTTTTAAATTGACCCAGCACTTTTCATACCCTAAAAACGAAACTGATGCATTCCTATCCGTCAAACTCAGTCAGAGCTTTCGCTAGTGTGCAAGCACCCTTAATAGTAGGTGCAAATGGCAATGTGTCTCTGCTGACTACTTGGGATTGGATCACTCAAGACAGATGTTACTTGGTCTAATTATTTTATTGTGCTTTCTCTGTATCTCTCACTGTCTAAGGCCAGGTGATCGTGTTCAGGTGACGGATGACTCGAATGAGGATTGGTGGAAGGTGAGTCAAGATTCTCCAACACTAGCTGATTCCTCTCTCACAGATTGACATTCATTGGTTCATGTAGAGAGATTGGACTGCGGCCAGGCGCCATAGTTATTCAGCGAGCTGTGCTGCAGTATTTGATAAGAGCACAGTCATTTCATTAAACATTCATGAGCTTTCTTCTTCTTTCGTGGCAGCCAGACCTTGAGTGCATGCCATCACACGGTTGAATGAATACATGAGACCTGTAGTCACATGAGAGACAGAGCTGCTTAGACACACACACATTATGTTACATAAATATACAAATAGCACATTTACACAGAGTGTGGCATTGTAGGAATATTCTGCGCTCAATACAGTTTAAGCTCTATGTGCAGCATCTCTGACATGCTGTTGATTACCACAGAAAATACATTTGTTTTGAAAGTGTAGCCTTATACTATGTTAACATGAGACTGGTGTAATAGAATCACTTAATAACCTTGTCTCCGTAAAGTTATTTGCAATCTTTCAACTCTTGTCATGACCATGTAAAGCCAGTAACTTTCGCATAGAATACGCAAGGATCCATAAAGCACTGTTTACCAACAGGAATTACATCATGTAACAACAATAGAAGTTTTATGCTCAAAATTATTTACTGTATGCTTTAAACCCTCTGGTACACTTGCCCCATCGTCTTCCTTTATAAGTGAATAACTATAAAGACATACTGTATTTTGTCTGTTTTTATAAACTGACAAATTAAAAGGAAATATTTTCAGAGGTAATTGACAGCATGTCCCAGATCTTAAGTTTAAATTCAGAACAGTGACAGTGTTTCAAGTCATGTTAATTCCAGCCAAGCTTATCCTTATCCTTTAATTTCAAGAAGAGAACCAGTATACTGTTTTAAGATGTGCACAAAAGGATAACTTCTTTAAAAAAGTTGTCTCTCACACTTCTAGTGAAAGCCTTTTTCCTTAAAATCATGATGCATAAAATGATGCATGAGAAATGACAATGTCAATTCATCCTTAAAGGAATAGTTCACCCAAAAATGAAAATTCTCTCATTATTCATTTACCCTAACACCATCCCAGACAAATGAAGATTTTTAGAAGAAGAGCTCTGTCAGGTCCTTATAATATCCAAATAATGTCCAAAAATGATATTTAGGCAGCATAAAAGTAATCCACACGACTCCAGTCTATCAGTGAAAGTCTTCTGAAACAAATCAATATGTTTGTGTACAAAATAAATCAATAATTGAAACGTTATTAACTTTTAAAAGCACTTCCTGCCCGCAGCTCACACAAAGCGTGAATTCGGAAGCGGCGCTTATTTACAACAGAAGAACAAATGTCGTGTGAGAATTATGCCATTTCAAACTGCAACAGGGCCCTGGATGAAAGCACCGATTGTCATGTGTATTTTGTTGGTTCATGTTTTTCATTTTTTTTTATTTTGAATTTGTAGTTCCTGTTTCATGTCATGTGGTTCCCTTGTCATGTGATTTCATGTTTTCCCTCCATGTTCATGTGTCTTGTTTTCATTGGTTTATTGTCTCGTTATCTTGTTTAGAGTTCTCAGTGTTTACTGGCTTTGTCATGTGTTTTCCCATGTTCATGTATTTAAGCCTCATGTTTTCCTTTGTCCATTGTCAGGTATTGTTGAATGTAACTTTGGTTGTGTTTGGTAACGTGTCATGCTAAGTCAAGTCAAGTCCATGTTTATGTTTTGTTCATGTTTGGATTTACGGTTTTGGGATTTCAGGTTTGTAATATATTGCACTTGGGTTCTTCATTCCATCGTCTCATCGTCTTCATCATTGTCAGCACCAGCAGCAACTTTACACCGATTAAGTTAAAAATCTTTTAATTATCGACTTGTTTCTTAAACAAACCTATCTATTAGCTTCAGAAGACATTCATTGATCGACTGGAGTTGTGTGGATTACTTTTATGCTGCCTAAATATGACTTTTGGACCATCATAGTGCTGGCATCCATTTACTTGCATTATAAGGACCTGACAGAGCTCTATCTTCTTCTAAAAATCTTAAATTGTGTTTTACTGAAGAAAGACAGTCATACACATTTGGGATGGCATCAGGGTAAGTGAATAATGAGAGAATTTTAATTTTTGTGTGAACTATTCCTTTAACTATAAAATTAAGCCTAGTTTTCTTTTATTAAAATGACATAAAATGGATAAGAAATATTTAAGATTCCACACAATTTGTAAGTCACTAATCAAATTTGTGACATAACCGTGTTAACTCCTTTTGTACAAAAGGTTAGGTTTTCTGCTTTCATTGAAGCAGAATATGCTCTGTAGAATATTCACAAATCATGCTGGATAACTTAATCATTGTGTTTTGCACAACTTTTCACTCAAACTCACATATATACTGTGGCAAGAAAAAGTATGTGAACCCTTTAGAATTAGCTGGTTTTCTGCATTAAAATGTGATCTTATCTTCATCAAAGTCACTATTATAAACAAAATACATTTTCTTGCCACTGTACATACATACATACATTCACTTATACAAACATACATGGGGATTTGAAATTGTAACACTCTGTTACAATCTGTGTTTTCACTTAAAGGGATAGTTCACCCAAAAATGAAAATCCTCTCATGATTTACTTACCTTTAAGCCATCCCAGATGTGTATGACTTTCCTTCTTCAATGTATCTTCGAATGTATTCTGAAGCAAATCAATAGGTTTGTGTAGAAAGAAATTGATGGGAGCCTGGGTAGCTCAGCGAGTATTGACACTGACTACCACCCGTGGAGTCGCGAGTTCGAATCCAGGGCGTGCTGAGTGACTCCAGCCAGGTCTCCTAAGCAATCAAATTGGCTCGGTTGCTAGGGAGGGTAGAGTCGCATGGGGTAACCTCCTCGTGGTTGTGATTAGTGGTTCTCGCTCTCAATGGGGCGTGTGGTAAGTTGTGTGTGGATCGTGGAGATTAGCATGAGCCTCCACATGCTGTGAGTCTCCATGGTGTCATGCACAACGAGCCACAGTGAGAAGATGCGCAGATTAACCGTCTCAGAAGCGGAGGCAACTGAGACTTGTCCTCCACCACGAGGACCTAATAAGTAGTGGGAATTGGGCATTCCAAATTGGGAGAAAAGAGGATAAAAAAAAAAAAAAGAAACAAATCGATGATTAAAACTTTATTAACTTTAAAAAATGCTTCCTGCCAGCAGTCGACGCATCACGCTGCTGTCGCGTGACATAAGTGTAATGGCGCATTCACACGAGAAGCCGGAAGCACGCGCTTTGTTTACAAAGGAGGAACGAACCTCACACAAGAGTTACGCCAGGTTCACACATCCTCCGTGAGCAGGGCGTGAGCGAGGCGTGATTGGCACTTTTTCGTTTCGATGCCCATATTAACAGATGACACCGTTTATACAGCAAGCGTGAGTCATGAGGTGACGCATCCCAGAAGCGCCCCAGATGCGCCAGTGAGCAGACAGTTTCAGCCCAGCTGCTCTGGGTGCAGTATAACACTGAAATAATCAGGAGATTATTGGAAAGACATAAAAGCAAATCAAAATTATTCAAACCGAACCTATAGTACACTACAATTTATATTTCTGCATGCAAGTAAACTCAATAAAATAAATTAATAAAGGAAAGAATTAATAAACTGCTGGACCTTCTGCCATTCTGTGTATATAGGTGTACAGTATAGACACAACATTAACCAATCACAACCAAGTGTGCTAATAAAGATGAAGTGCACGTGACAGCCCGCTGTTGTCCTTGAAGCAGCAATAGCCTCAGCTTATTATGACCTTATTAAAGAAAAAACCTGGCATAGGACCCCATAGATAACTTTATTTTCTGTGCAGAGACGCTGCTGTTTCTCGCGGAAGAGACGCGGCCAATGTGAATGTCCAACACGACCGCCCCGCTTTTGCGCTGCTCGCGCCTCACTCACGCCACACCACACGGAGGATGTGTGAACCCGGATTACTTTAATGCTGCCTAAATATGACTTTTGGACTGTCACACAGCCTGATGGCACCCATTCACTTGCATTGTATGGAGAAACTGAGCTGAAATGTGCTTATAAAAATCTTATTTTCTGTTCTGCTGAAGAAGGAAAGTCATACACATCTGGGATGGCTTAAAGGTGAGTAAATCATGAGAGAATTGCACATAGTTGAGCCAAATCCATCTGCCACAAGAAAGATCATAGTCCAAGCGATTCGATTACGATAATAACTCCATTTTGACTAAATGTGTAGTTACGGTGTTTTGCCTTTGTAGAGCAGTACAGTAAAAAGAAAAGTGTGCAATAATAAATAGGATTTACTTTAAGCTGAAGTGTGTGATTTCTGCATCAGTTGCACTATACTGTAGTTGACTCTGAATAATAAACTTGTATACGAGAAAGTATTTTAACATCAAAAATATGAAACAGATAGTCAAACCCCAAGCCAGAAATTGACATCAGGCCACTCAAACCAATGGAGCAATTTTTTGAAAGCACCATAGAGTCACAGTATTTACACAGTATTTTCACATCCAAGCATTGCACATTTTACCTTTCAGCATAGAAATAGTGCCAGTCTACATGAGAAGATCAGTTGTGCTGCTTTCATCCTTTTGTTCTTTAATGAGCGGCTGTTATGTTGCTCAGTCACTTTAATTTTTAGATGGATGTTGCTATGGTGACTGACTTGCGTACATGCTTGTGTGTGTGTTGTAGGGTAAATGTCGTGATAAAGTCGGCTTTTTCCCAGCTAACTTTGTGCAAAGAGTCCGTCCTGGAGAGAGGGTGTGGAGGGTGACTCAGAGTTACCATGGCAACAAAGACAAAGGACAGATGACCGTCAAAGAGTTTCAGGTGAATTGACAAATAAACACACACACACACGTACAGAAATACACATGCACACAAAATAGCTCTGTTCAAAAACCTAGTGTGGTGATACCTAGGCAGCATATTAAGGCATGAAGACACACTCCTGATGCAAAGTCTCTTCCAGAAGATAGAAAGCAATACCTTGATTTCGCCAAATTATAAAGCAGCATTGCATATATCCTTCTCAGAGAAGACAATCCATTTTAAATACATCATAAATCAATTTCATTCAATACTCAAAAGTATCCAGAAAAATCTCATTATTGCTAAATTTAATGTTTTACCCAATATATGTGTGTGCTATGTATTTGTATGCTCATTAGAGTATCACATCATAAACTTAGCAACATGCTAACATCAAACTATTGAAATCTATTGTGGGTCGAGTCTCTTAGCATTTAGAAGGTACTGTAGCTGCATATGTAGACAGTACCAAAAACTGTCCCACACTAAAACGTAGGATAGGAAAAGGAGAGTTAAATTAGGGTCGTAACACAACAAAAGTCATTTCTACAACATCTTAAATCGCCATTTAGTGATAGTTATATAGTGGTACATTATGGAGAGAAAATTGCATGCACCTTTGTTTTGCCAAGGCTAAATTCATAGCTAGCATTTTTTTTATTCTATACTACAGGAATTGTAGCTCAACTGTTAGAACATGGCACTAACAACGCCAAGATCATGGATTTGATTCCCGGGGCATACACAAACTGATGAAATGCATACCTTAAAGATGCACTTAGGCTAAGTCCAGACTGCCACTAAAAATCAGATTTTTTTGCATATCCAGATTGTATCCAGATGAGTTTTGATAGTCTGTACAGCAAACAAAAACCACATGAAATCTGATTTTTCCGAATCTGATTCAAACCACATCGGGAGGTGGTTTCAAATGCGATTGAAATCTGATTTTTTCAGATGCTTCTCAGTCCGGACACTCTGGCTGCTCAAATCGGATTTCAAATGGTCTTTTGCGACACACAACGATGACGTCACAAATTGGTGACGGAAATGCCGGAAGTATTCATAAGCCGGCCGTGACTGCAGCACGGAACATCACAATATTTACCAGTCTCCTCCGTCACACAAGAAAAACTCAGCGACGGAGGAGACTGGTAAATATTTTGATGTTCCGTTCTGCACTGCAACTGGACAGGGCGCTTATTTGGAGAGCGAGATGATGCACCTCTATTTTTCCCACATCTGTTTTGAAAGCATCATCACGTGGGTACACCTATGTCATTTTCAAAGCAACCCATGCAGATAGGTTGGTTATGTCTGAATGCGCAAAACTGATTTGATCACTTTCAATTAATAGTGCGGACAGTCTGCCTGAAAAGAGAAAAAATCCGATTTGCCTGCAGTCTGAACATAGCCTTAGTAATTTTTAACTCCTAAAGACATTAATTGTAGTTTTGCAATATATGTAGGAAATCATGAGCACTCACATGAGATGAAGACTCATATCAGTAACCTTATAAAAGCTGTTTTATTCTACATGGAGAGGGTCCGCACATGGGGGCTGCCATGTTAGAATCACATGACCAGCCGAATACTACTGGCTTAATCTCAGTAACCGTCCTGTAATTTGACACTTTCACTCATTGATTAAAGTAATCGTGACTGACTGTGAATACTACATTTCTACAATGGCATCAGTAACTGAAAACTATTGATTTTAAATGATGCTGCATCCAAGCCACTAGGTGTCAGTGTAAGTCCAAGATGACACAAAGACAAAAGTTACTGAATGCACCTTTAAATGCACTGTATGTCTCTTTGGATAAAAGCATCTGCCAAATGCATAAATGTAAATGGTAAATGTAAATGCACTTCTTGTATAATTTGTCAAAACTACAGCTTGATTCGAAATGCTGTACAATAGAAAATATTATTTTCACAAGTGATATTTAACATGATTTTTCTATTTTTGCTTCACACATAACATCTCATAACAAGCATGGTCTGCACTGACACTCTTTGGTCAATAAGTAGGGCCTACATTAACTTAAATAACTGTGTTACAAATATTTTTAGAAGTATTTTTCATCTTGTTTTTTAGGAAATTTATAAAGATAAATTTATTCGAGAAGCAAAATAACATAAGATGTGTTGCCTTGATTTCAGAAAAAAAATCGAACAAAATTTTGTAACGTTTATGCTTATAACAAGAAAAAACTATTTGCCATGGGGTAAGCTTTTTGTGTTTTTAATTTTTCTTATCCTTTTGGCAAATAGTTCTACTTCCTTGGCTCTTGAAAGGCAAAGAGCACTACTGAGTGGAACACCTTCATGTTTCCCTTCTTGCAGAGAACCTACTGCAAAAGCTGTCACCTTGTGGCGTGTTGATGACGTGGCCGCCTATAAATACCCATCGCGCTCGTCATCACTTCCTCTTTCATCTTCTCACCTAATGCTGAGAACCTGCATGGGTCTGAATGCAGCTATTAAAGGGTCATGAAACCCCCCTATTTCAGTCCCAATGTTTTGCACCTCAGACTGAAAAAAGACTGTCGAAAATGGGTGGGAAAATATGTAAATACGTGGGCAGGTATCAGGGCTGTTTCTAGCAGTAAGTGGTATAAGTGGCCGCTTAGGTCTCCTGAGCCACCAGGGGGCCCTGCAAAGCAAAGTAGTTTTTTGCTTCAAGTAGGATTTTGCATAGGGCTCCCGTATGCTAAGAAAAGGCCCTGGCGGGTATTGTGGGCGGGAAGAGGGAAAACGGGAGGGGGACAAGAGCTACTTCCAAAAACACACAAACAGAGATGGCTGAACCTCACATTATGAGTGGAGATGAAA
The DNA here is from genome assembly GCF_019703515.2 of Myxocyprinus asiaticus. Taxonomy (NCBI): domain Eukaryota; kingdom Metazoa; phylum Chordata; class Actinopteri; order Cypriniformes; family Catostomidae; genus Myxocyprinus; species Myxocyprinus asiaticus. Next base: position 4,026,836 of record NC_059375.1, on the reverse strand, counting down.
ACAAAATAGTTTGGGGCTGTATATTAATCATGGGACAAAAGTGTTAAGCGTAAAGACGATAGAACAGTTTGCAGATCTGCCAAATGCAGATCTGGATGTTTTGTTCAAACTTTTGAGAATGAAGTGAGAACAGCACTCAGAGCAGACATTACCATCAAAACCAGCACTTAATTTGTAGATATTTATTACAAGGAGTGTTTCATGTTTAATAAAAGTTCAACTCTATTGACAGTATTTGTGGCATAATGTTTATTACCACAGAAAGTAGTTTCCACTCATCCATCCATTTCTAAAGAAAATTATTTTCATGCATTAAGGCACATACAATGAAAGTAAATGGGTCTGATACACAAAATATATACACACTGTTTTTAAAAGTATAGCCACAATACTTAAGCATAATGCGTGTTATCATGACTCTAGTGTGATAAAATTCCTTACTTACCTTGTCTGTATCAAGTTATTCAGTATTTAAACTATATTGTCAGGACGACGTAACGCCAGATAACCATGTTGGCATCAATCATGGGAACTTGATGTAAAATAGACCAAAAATAGAGTTGACATGACATTGAGTTTTCGGTTTTAATCGTCTTCTGTTTTTTAACAAGCCGTTGTGTTATCCTGTTTATGATCAGATGCACAGCAAGAAGCCGCTTTTGGCACTGTCCGTCCAACAAACATGCTTGCTTCGGTGAGGTTCTGGACTGTGGTCCATTCTGATGAGTGATTTCAATCTTATCATGTCCATGATCCGACACACGGAGAATAAGCGATGGAATCAGTTCTAAATATATAAATATATTTAAGTAATAAATATATAAAAAGCCTAAATACTATATTTCTATATATATATATATATATATATATATATAAACTCAGCAAAAAAAAGAAATGTCCTCTCACTTTCAACTGCTTTTATTTTCAGCAAATTTAACGTGTAAATATTTGTATGAACATAAAAAGATTCAACAACTAAGACATAAACTGAACAAGTTTCACAGACATGTGACTAACAGAAATGGAATAATGTGTCCCTGAACAAAGGGGGGGTCAAAATCAAAAGTAACAGTCAGTATCTGGTGTGGCCACCAGCTGCATTAAGTACTGCAGTGCATCATCCTCCTCATGGACTGCACCAGATTTGCCAGTTCTTGCTGTGAGATGTTACCCCACTCTTCCACCAAGGCACTTGCAAGTTCCCGGACATTTCTGGGGGGTATGGCCCTAGCCCTCACCCTCCGATCCAACAGGTCCTAGATGTGCTCAATGGGATTGAGATCTGGGCTCTTCGCTGGCCATGACAGAACACTGACATTCCTGTCTTGCAGGAAATCACGCACAGAACGAGCAGTATGGCTGGTGGCATTGTCATGCTGGAGGGTCATGTCAGGATGAGCCTGCAGGAAGGGAACCACACGAGGGAGGAGGATGTCTTCCCTGTAACGCACAGTGTTGAGATTGCCTGCAGTGACAACAAGCACAGTCCGATGAGGCTGTGACACACTACCCCAGACCATGATGGAAACTCCACCTCCAAATCGATCCCGCTCGGTGTAACGTTCATTCCTTCGACGATAAACGCGAGTCCAACCATCACCCCTGGTGAGACAAAACCGCGACTCATCAGTGAAGAGCACTTTCTGCCAGTTCTGTCTGGGCCAGTGAAGGTGGGTTTGTGCCCACAGATGATGTTGTTGCCGGTGATGTCTGGTAAGGACCTGCCTTACAACAGGCCTACAAGCCCTCAGTCCAGCCTCTCTCAGCCTATTGCGGACAGTCTGAACACTGATGGAGGGATTGTGCATTCCTGGTGTAACTCGGGCAGTTGTTGTTGCCATCCTGTACCTGTCCCTCAGGTGTGATGTTCGGATGTACCGATCCTGTGCAGGTGTTGTTACACGTGGTCTGCCACTGTGAGGACAATCAGCTGTCCTTCCTGTCTCCCTGTAGTGCTGTCTTAGGCGTCTCACAGTACGGACATTGCAGTTTATTGTACTGGCCACATCTGCAGTCCTCAAGCCTCCATGCAGCATGCCTAAGGCACGTTCACGCAGATGAGCAGGGACCCTGGGCATCTTTCTTTTGGTGTTTTTCAGAGTCAGTAGAAAGGTCTCTTTAGTGTCCTCAGTTTTTATAACTGTGACCTTAATTGCCTACCGTCTGTAAGCTGTTAGTGTCTTAACGACCGTTCCACAGGTGCATGTTCATTAATTGTTTATGGTTCATTGAACAAGCATGAAAACATTGTTTAAACCCTTTACAATAAAGATCTGTAAAGTTATTTGGATTTTTACAAATGTATCTTTAAAATACAGTGTCCTGAAAAAGGAAGTTTCTTTTTTGCTGAGTTTATATATATTATCAAAGGTGGATTTTTTTTTTATTAAAAAGAAAAATGTATCGTGGCTGGTAACGTGCATTTAAAAGGCTAGAAATAGCATTTTAGCTTAGCATAAAGCTAAATGTTCACATTACAATGTTAACTACAAGGTTAACTCTTTCTACTTCTCCTTACTTTAAAACTACCCACAGATTTCTTCTGTATGTGGATTCTCTATTAGGCTCTCAAAAGGAAAGTTCCTAAATGATGTCATATCCACCTTTTCATTCAGTGTAAAAGCGCCCTCTGTCTGCTCGTATGAATGTAACATATTATAAGAAAGTGTTTCACGTTCAAACGTTCCACAGATCGCATCATTTATACGAATTTTTTCCCCAACTGAATAGACTGCATTTTATTGTAATTTGTTTCATTTAATATTTAAAGTAATCTCTTCAGTAATAAAAATACTTTTTGAATGTAACTGTATTATGATTACCAATGATTTAAATTGTAACTGTAGTGGAATACAGTTACTAAGATTTAAAATTTTAAATACGTAATCCTGTTACATGTACTCTGTTACTTCCCAACCCTGGCTGTATCCCTGCAATTTTGTGGATAACGGTTTTTCCTAGCAAAACTGTGTTTTCTGTCCTGGGTAAGCATGGTCTTCCTAAACCGCCCAATGCAACCTGTCCCCAGTGAAGACACACAAAAAATACATATTAATTTCAGTGTCTTAGCAACGGTGTACTGGTTATTCCAGTCGTGTACCCCACTCCCCACCTTTAAGTGAGCCTCATTTTAGGATGTCAGCTTGGTATTTGCTGTACCAGGTGATGTCACAACTGTTGTCCAAGCTGCCTAGACATCGAACATCTTAAGGAGGCTTTGGAAGACTTGTGCATTCACTTCAGCATGATGCCCCTAGGAATGCAACCCACTCGCTGGGTTAGGTGTTGAGAGCAACAGATTGTTTAATACTGTGATCGCTGACAGTGGCACGAAGAGAACAGCTTCAGCCTCTGCTCCTCTCCTCAAATGTAAATAATCCAAATATAACTTTGCTTGTTGATGAATTGACTGCAAGAATTAGGAAAATTCACAAGCTTTTGGTGAGACTGCAACCTCCACCAGCCAGTTCTGCAATCTCAGAATCGGGCAGTGAAGAGACGGATGCTCTGTCTCTCTCAAAGCCCAATCTGATATCATTTACAGGAGCACATGACATGAACTTCGTCTCCATGGCAGCTACAGACACGCTGTTCACAATGGAGCAATCACTTACAGATTTGGAACTAATGGAGATTATGTGCAGCCAGCCCTTGTCCCCTTGTAGAGCGAATTCATTTTTGTACTTCCATACTTGGGCGACTGGCTTTTGTGCGCAAACAGACCACAACAGTTAAAGAATTTGCAGCACCTCTTAACTTATGTCACAAATTTGGGACTTACAATCAACCACACCAAATGCCAGTTTACTTCTCTGCTGTTTATCCAGTTTATCAGGGTTCAGTTAAAGTCTCGCAGTATGACAGCTTTTGTCATGATGGTCAAGGTGCAAAGTATTTTAAGCAGTATTATCCGAGTGAAGCCAGGCTAGCATGTCTGGTACCTCATTTTATTGTGTCTAGGGGGCATGTTTGCCACAGCAACACCAGTGGTCAAGCTAGGTATGTTACATTTATGCCCTTTTCAGCATTGGCTAAGGGAAAGGTGCAGGAACTCAGAGGCATGCATTAGTGAGAGTGGCATGGGTGGTGTCGCAATCTTTAGACCCCTGACACAGCACGGAATTTCTCCTCTAGGGGGTTCCCGTGGGACCACCCCCTGCGAGGAGAGAGACTGTGACCACGGATTCCTGCTGGTAAGGCTGGGAAGGTGTCTGGAGGCAACTATGCATGAGAGGAACGTGGAGAGACAACCTTTGGTCCCAACATATCAATTATCTTGAGTTGAAGGCGGTTTCGTTACCACTGAGACATTTCTCATATCTATTGGAAAATAAAAATGTGTTGGTACAGTCCGACAATATATCTGTGGTTTTCCACCTCAATCACCAGAGAGGCACAAGATCAGTAAGGCTTTTTCAGGCTGCACGTGAACTATGGCTTTAGGCAGATGCTCACCTTCTCTCTTAAAGAGCAGAGCACATACCATGGCACGCAAACTGTGTGGCACACACGTTATCTCGGGGCATTCCTCTGCCAGGAGAGTGGAGATACCTACAGAATGGCGGACATGGATCTATTTGCAAGCAGTCTGTCAATGCACTGTCCAAAATGGTTCTCGCTGAACAGGAAGTAGGTTCGCAAGGGAAGGATGTGATAGCATACAGCTGGCTGAACAGTATCCCATATATGTTTCTTCCATTTCCGTATATACGGATGGTTCTGAGCCACATTCAAATAGTGAACCAACCATTGTTATTAATCGCCTCGTGTTGGCCGAGAAGACTGTGTTTTGACTCTTAATGGGTTCATCATTTAAAAAACCAATCAGGTGGGATATCCTAACCCAAATGAACAGCAGAGCCTGAAGTTGTGTGTCTGGGGGTGACAGCAGCTTTTTGGCCTCTTCACAGGGGGTTATGAACACTATTTTAAATGCTAACACCCGGTCGACAAGCGCTTTGTATCAGAACAGATGGAAGCTCTTTTCTGAGTAGCAAGCTGATGATCAATTAATTCCCAAAACTTGTTCTATATTAGACATTTCAGAGTTCCTGCAGAGTTTACTTACATTGGGCTGATCGCACTCCACGATCAAAGTATATGTGGCTGCATTGTGTAGATGAGCATAAACTGATTAGCATTCTGAAAAGGGGTCAGTCATTTAAATTACGTTTAAAGAGTCACGATCCTGCAATGGGACCTTAACGTCATTCTTTTTTTTTTTTGCATGCCACATTCCCAATGAAAAGCATTGCCAGCACTAACCAGCATAAACCAGCCTAGACCAGCATGGGAAATGCATGCTGGTTAAGCTGGACTTTTCAGCAGGGTGGTAACCACAAGATGCAGGATGCGGCTTTACAGGGTACACAGCTCACATTTGTATGGCAGTGACTTGGAATTCTCAGTGTATGTTTTCACGATTCAATAGGCTGAATGTGGTCTCTACACCAGACATTTGTTCCACAATAGTGCTGGGAAACCAGACACACTCATGATAGAAATTATGAGTCATCAGTTACTGCCATCACTGAGCTATTCTTATTGTATACTGCTATGGGTTTTTATTTAAGTTTTAGGAACCTTATAAATGTTTTCTGTTTTTTTTTTTTTTTTTTTTTTTTTATCAAATAAAAATAAAATATATTGTTAATGCATATCTGCACTCCTGGTTGGGTACTAATTCTGTACAATCACAACAAAGTTCAATAATGAAGCTCTCTTTGGTGACTGATTGTTGACATAAAACTTGATTGAACCAGGTCAAATTCTCATCATAATGAGAAAGACTTTGTATAATACTCGACATTGCAATCCTGCTAGTCACTATAGGAACGGGCCCTCATGACTGATTTGTTATTCATCTTACACTCAATTGTGCTTTCTGGCAGTCTGCAGCAAAGTAAATAGAATGCTGGGTAAGTATGTAACCGTGATTCTAAGACTGGGACTGGCGGGAGACTGCCAGAGCCTCAGATCACTCGGGTCAGCGAGAAGACTTTGGAGGAAGTGATGATGAGAGTGACAGGCATTTATAGGCGGCCACGTGTTTAACAGTTTATAAAGTGACAGCTTTTGGTGTAGGTTTTAGGCAAGAAGGGAGACATGAAGGTTTTCCACTCAGTAGCTCTCTGGCGGTCTTCTGACAGTCATAGAACCATGGTTACATATGTTACCAGCATATTTTCTTGTTTTATGCATAAACCCCACCAAACATTATTAGATTTATCTTAAAGCAAGTCTTAACACCACCTGTATCAAATTTTATACTGTTTTCTAAAGCCCGTGCATCATTAACATAATTTCAATTGTTGTCTGCACTGTACTAGATGACTGCTGCCACCTAGTGGACGTTTCTGAGCATTTCTTGATGGGGAAAATTATATACAGTTGTGCTCAAAAGTTTGCATACCATTGGAGAATTGTTAATATATGTACCATTTTTAAAGAAAACATGAGTGAGCAGGCAAAACACATTTCTTTTATTTCTTATGGGATTCATATTCAACTGTAGGTTATAACAGAATGGCACAATCATAAAACAAAACATGGCAACAAAGAAAAAAATGAAAGTTTGCATACCTTAGTTCTTAATACTGTGTATTGCCCCCTTTAGCATCAATGACAGCATGCAGTCTTTTGTAATAGTTGTCTATGAGGCCCCAAATTCTTGCAGGTGGTATAGCTGCCCATTCATCTTGGCAAAATGCCTCCAGGTCATGCAAAGTCTTTGATCGTCTTGCATGAACCGCATGTTTGAGATCTCCCCAGAGTTGCTCGATGATATTAAGGTCAGGAGACTGTGTTGGCCACTCCAGAACCTTCACCTTTTTCTGCTGTAACCACTGGAGGGTCAACTTGGCCTTGTGCTTAGGGTCATTGTCGTGCTGGAAAGTCCAAGAGCGTCCCATGCGCAGCTTTCGTGCAGAAGAATGCAAATTGTCTGCCAGTATTTTCTGATAACATGCTGCATTCATCTTGCCATCAATTTTCACAAGATTCCCCATGCCTTTAGAGCTCACACCCCCCCAAAACATCAGTGAGCCACCACCATGCTTCACAGTGGGGATGGTATTCTTTTCACTATAGGCCTTGTTGACCCCTCTCCAAACATAGCGCTTATGGTTGTGACCATAAAGCTCTATTTTGGTCTCATCACTCCAAATTACAGTGTGCCAGAATCTGTGAGGTGTGTCAAGTTGTTGTCGGGCATATTGTAACCGGGCTTTTATGTGCCATTGGTGCAGTAAAGGCTTCTTTCTGGCAACTCCACCATGCAGCTCATTTCTGTTCAAGTATTGTCATATTGTGCTCCTTGAAACAACCACACCGTCTTTTTCCAGAGCAGCCTGTATTTCTCCTGAGGTTACCTGTGGGTTTTTCCTTTGTATACTGGACAATTCTTCTGGCAGTTATGGCTGAAGTCTTTCTTGGTCTACCTGACCTTGGCTTGGTATCAAGAGATCCCCAAATTTTCCACTTCTTAATAAGTGATTTAACAGTACTGACTGGCATTTTCAAAGCTTTGGATATCTTTTTATATCCTTTTCCATCTTTATAAAGTTCCATTACCTTGTTACGCAGGTCTTTTGACAGTTCTTTTCTGCTCCCCATTGCTCAATATCTAGCCTGCTCAGTGCATCCACATGAGAGCTAACAAACACATTGACTATTTATACACAGACACTAATTGCAATTTAAAAAGCTACAGGTGTGGGAAATTAACCTTTAATTGCCATTTAAACCTGTGTGTGTCACCTTGTGTGTCTGTAACAAGGCCAAACATTTTGATCAGGGCCATTTGGGTGATTCTGAACTTTTGAGCACAACTGTATGTATATATATATATATATATATATATATATATATGTATACACACACACTACCGGTCAAAAGTTTAGGGTCACTTACTCATTCTTTATTATTTTTCACATTTTAGAATAATAGTAAAGTTATCAAAACTATGGAAGAACAGAAATGGAACTATAGGAATTATATTGTTTCTAAAAAAAATCCAAAATAAATAAAAAACTATGTCATATTTTAGCATGTTCAAAGTAGTCACCCTTTGTCTAGAATTTGCAGACATGTACTCTTGACATTTTCTCAACCAACTTCTTGAGGTATCACCCTGAGATGCTTTTTAAACAGTATTGAAGGAGTTCCCATCTATGTTGGGCACTTATTGGCTGCTTTTCTTAATTATTCGGTCCAAGTCATCCATTTAAAATAATTTTTTGTTTTAAATAAAATTTTTGTTTTGTAATTAAATAAATTAATATGGTGGCACAATTATATTTTTGTCTAAAAAACTCATTTCAAACATTTAAGCTTACGCCTTCAGATCAAAAGATTTTTAAAATCATGAGAAACATTTCAGTCAAGTGACCCCAAACTTTTGAACGGCAGTATATATATATACACACACACACACACACACACATATATATATATTAAAAAATGTCCACTTTTGTATTGCATGCACTCATTTTTTTTAATATATATATATGAAATCTTTGCTGATTTTAATAAAGTAAAAGTGACAGTAATGATTATATTGTTACTGATATTTTAAAATGAGTATTTGCTGAATATAAGCAACTTGTGTTTGGTCAAAATGTTGAATATTATTTTATTGAAAACCCCCTTTGGAATCAAAGTATCAAATATGATACAGCAGGCTTATGATGTATATATCTCAATCACCATTCCATTCATGCCAACCACAAAAATAAAAAAAAAATAAAAAAAAACAGAGCTTTGAAAATTCTGACATATGGTTTTTCTAAAATATATTTAAAGTGTGAACTAATATTTCTGTGTATTTTTATATATGCAGCCTGCTCTGTCATTATAAAGATGTCATTATTTTACATTACAAGCTATTATAATGTCATCTTACCATAAGTTCTTGAGACCCAGTGAAAAAAGTTTTACAGTTTCTTTTTTAAATGTGAATATAGTCGTCATTTTTATTTGTATAGCACCTTTCAGAACACACATTGTTTCAATGCAGCATTACAGAAAATCATGCATTAACAGAATATGAAACTGTAATATCTATAAAGTCTTAGAGTCATCACTGTGTAATTTGATTAAATATGATTGTATATTGTGTATAAAAAGAAATAATTAAATAATAATTGTATTTAGAACCCCAGTGAGCAAGCAGAAGGTGACTGTGGCAAGGAACACAAAACTCCATAAGATTTTGGTTAATGGAGAAAAATAACCTTGGGAGAGACCAGACTCACTGTGGGGGCCAGTTCCCCTCTGACTAAACAACATGAATATAATGCCAATATTACTTATGTATAGTGCAAGTCATGGTTTAAAATGATTAAACTTAGTAAGTGTTAAGGGTCAGTGTTTAAAATAAAGATGCTTTATGAATTGTAAGATTAATGACTAATGTCTTTGAAGTTCTTCCTGGATTAACTGTATATAGTGAATGTAGTGTTTGGTGCACACAATACATATGATAAAAATTGTTTATTGAAAAAAGAATATTTTATTCCTATAGTATTTGATGTGCTGAATTGAACTGTGATACGTTTAAATCCATATTTATAGACCAAGGAGAGGAAGTTGTCATGGCCAAACTCTCAAACATTTGGTATCTCTGAAAAGCCCAGGGAGTCCTCTGATAATACCTCAAGATTTACTCACTGTAGCATGTATCGGACTAAGAAAAACTTATATAACAATTGTCCTAATTTTTTTTTTTTTTTTTTTTGCAGTGTAAAAGTTAATCATTTTCACATAATAAATATTGAAATACATTAGCTTTCTGTTTATTTTTAGATTGTCATAGTTTTAAAAATAATTATATATTTTAAGATTCAAAATCTGTGTCTTAGACAAGGGTAAAACTATCAAATCTATACCTAAAAGGCATTTGAAAAGTAGCAGAAATAAATTATGAAGACATTGTAAAAAAAAATCCCAAGGCAGTTTTAATGTGCCCTTCAAATGAAATCAACCCGTGACATAAAAGTGCCAGAAGTTGAAAAAAATGTATGTTATGTTTTCTCTCTCAAACAGATCTGTGTTGGTAAAGGAGAAGAGAATGATGGTTTCCTGAAGTTGAGCAGTAGTAAGAAGCGTGGTCTGGTTCCCCAAAGGTGTTTGGAGGAGATATGAGGCCTGTTTTTCTACGTCCTGAACGGGAAACGTGAGAGAACATATGGAATGAATCTGCTTCACCGCTCCATGTGTAACACACTGCAACTGATCAAGCATGCGTCCCCGCACACACACGCTTTACCTGTAGAGCACCAGATACTGTCTGACAGAAGGAAAACCTGCGGTGAGACATGCAGGAGATCAGCAGGGAAACAGAAGTTCATGCGACTTTGCATGGCCTGCATTCTGACCTCTGAACACTTACAGATGTAAACAAGAGGACAGCGTGAACCCGAAATGGACAGACAGACAGACAGACAGATAGACATATAGACAGATAGATAGATAGCACCCCCTGTGGTAACACTGAGAATGCAACGCATACTTGCGCTGTATTATGAATTGTGTTCTGACCAGAGTTGGGTTAGTTACTTAAAAAGTAATCTATTACATATTACTAATTATTTCCATAAAATAACTTCCCTAAAATTGTAATTAGATTACTTTACTAATTACTTGGTTGCAAAAGTAAACACATTAAAAATCACTTTACTTTTAAGTTACTTTCTAAAACACTTTTCAGATAAGTTTGTTTACTAAATAATGTCTAAAACAATTAAAAATAATTTGAAAGAAAATTAAAATAATTATATAATAATGTCTATAATCATTTATATATTACACATCTTTCATCTGTCACAGAAATGCAAACAGATGAACATAGTTCATGTTTTAAATGTATTCTACATAAATAATACTATTTAGAACTATTAGAATACTATTTAGAAATATCTGTAACCCAAGTAAATGTAATTCAAAGTAATCTGATAATGTACTTAAATGCAATCTGATTACAAGAATTTAAAGTGTAATGCGTTACACAATGTTTTGACTAAAAAAGTAATTAGATTACAGTAAATAATTACTTTGTAATCAGATTACACCCAACTCTGGTTCTGGCACATTTTGGAATGCAGTGGCGTGTGAAATCGAGCTTGCGTTGCTAGAAGCATTTGCATTGATGTACTGGTGTAGAGTATGTTTCTGACCCTAGAGTCACTGTATGGATTGTTTGGTTGCATTGTGTTCTACATAATTAAAAAACAATAAAAACAGAAAAGCATGCAGTAGTTTGATGAATGAAAAGCTTGTGTGGACTATTGTCTTTATACTATAATGAAGCAATGCAAAACTTCTCTTTTTATTCTACATTTTTTCATTATGAAAAACATAGTGATTATGAATACATTATTCATAGTGTATTCAAAAATAATTGTCTTCCTTTTCATTTTTTTCACTTGATTATTCTCTCTTTCTCGCACACACACTTCTCTGTCTCAAGCTCTGTCTAATAATAAGCACAGTAAGGCACTTGTCCAGTTGTGTTCAGTGTAATGATGGGAGCAGAGTGAGATGACACTATTTAGGAGGCTGTTTTGAGTGTTGTTGACATCTCCTCTCAACACTCAGCACAAAGCACATGCCTTATGTCAAGAGTATGAGATATAGATGAACTTAACATGCACTACAATGAGAAACCTCAAACACACACAGCAAATATGTAGCAAGCATCTGAATAATCGTTTTTATTTACTAGATATTCTGTGTTTCATGTGTGCATGTCTTATTTAACTGTTTATGTCCATTATTTTGTGTGAATTGTCAATAGTATTGCTATTTATATAGCAGTTTAATCTGCTTTGAACTGGCAATAATGATTTGATGTTTTTCTTTAGATGATAATATCAGTTTGACTTGTTAAAATGATAAGATCATTGAGATATGAACCAAAATCACTGTGGCGTTGGAGGAATTTATTTATTTGTCTGTTTTATTCTATTATTTATTGTTCAATCAAAAAATAAGCTCTGCCAGAGCACCATATCATGTATAAGCTTGGAAAGTGTAAAAAATAAAGTTTTACATGTATAGTTCATGTTTGATGTGCTACAGCACTCAAGAAAAAAACTTCTAAATGGTTTATTGGGTTGGTACATAAGTTACCCCATAAGATTAAATATGTATTGACATTTGATATGTCACTGATATGTCAGTGTCACTAATAATTGTGTCTTATGATGAAATTGAGAATTTTATGTTATATATTTCAATATATTGCTGACTGAAATTTGTGATGTAAAACACTGTACATCTTTGATGAAGCACTAAAACTCGGCATGTACTGTAGTCTGGGTTGATGTTTGAAAGAAGCAGTGACAATAAGTTTACTCTGTAATGCTGGACACACTGCATATAGAGAAATGGGGATGTGTTTTTGTACTACTGTGGACTGTTGCTGCTGTAATTTCTTGTTTAGTCATGGGGTATATTGGAGTATGGTTGGGTTTCAACCTTTTAACAAATACAAATCAAGCACTCGCAACCACAAAAAGCTATTTTTTTCTGTATGCATGAAAAATGATCAAATCTACTGATCACACTTTAATAAAAAAAAAAAACATTTTAAAGTTGCAACTTCACTCCCAATGCTGTCAACTTTGTTGTCAATCAGTATGTTCAGTTATTCCGCCCTGTTTGTCACTAAGTACTCAGCGTTGCACTGGGTTCTTCCCTGTCCAGTGGCAATAAGCAAATTTGGAGTTGTTAACACATAGAGAAGAATTCTCAATTGTCTTCTAACAGTGGAGGTAAATAACCACAGTTCAGTTTCATGTTGAAAACTTCGATGCTGTGTCAGTAACTGACTCTGTGGGAGCTCCTCTTAGGGGTGGTGGCCTTGAAACCCTATTTGCCAATTTGATCGGCAGGTGATGCTTGGCTTTCTGCCCTATGCTTGCATCATTGCGGGCATATAAGCTAAAGCCCACCCTGACAGCACACATACATCAGATGTCTATTTGATGTGTGTTTACATTTGGAAGACACATTTATACATGGTTTGCTCATCTGCAATACGTCTATAAGATATGTCAATAAGTATATCTTCAATGTCAATAAGACATTCAGCAGATCTCTTTGACACATTTATAATTTAGAATGTTTGTAAATTTGATCTTTTTAAGATGTTTAGCAGATGTTAATCAGATTGTGATGCTTTCCAGATGAAAAGATCTAAAACAGACATCTCAGAGATGTACATGTGGTATCTAGGCAGCTCAACACCATCTGAATTTTACACTTTCAGGGTCACGTAGTCATCTCTCCTGCTCTGGAACCCTAAACCAACGATTTGTGGTTCTAATCGGCACTAAGTCAGTGAGTAGACTCCCTCTCCCTGCATGCTTCAGCAAAGAAGTGTATCCTTAAAAACACATCCATGTTTGCAAGTTTGTTTACATTGGGAGTGAATTAAACAAACTAAATGAGCCATTTGCTAAAGCATCTTTTTTTGTGAGAGATACATCCCTCTGTCCGATGGCCACGAGTGCTGTCTGTAATACTCGGGCCGAGCTCACGCTGAAGCAGGGGCATTTTGGGGGCCCTAAGCACATTTAAGGCCCCCTACCTACAGGTACACCTAAGCAAACACACCCAACATCAAGCAAGATGGCATGCTTAAACTGTGCAAATAAACGTCAATTTATTCACACATATAAAGCTTAAAAATGCAAAAATATATCAACTGTAGGTTATTAGCACAGGTATAACTGCTTCAAAAGTTTAAAAAAAATGGAGAATATATATATATATATATATAAACTCAAAAGAAACGTCCTCTCACTTTCAACTGCTTTTATTTTCAGCAAATTTAACATGTGTAAATATTTGTATGAACATAAAAAGATTCAACAACTAAGACATAAACTGAACAAGTTTCACAGACATGTGACTAACAGAAATGGAATAATGTGTCCCTGAACAAAAGAGGGGTCAAAATCAAAAGTAACAGTCAGTATCTGGTGTGGCCACCAGCTGCATTAAGTACTGCAGTGCATCTCCTCCTCATGGATTGCACCAGATTTGCCAGTTCTTGCTGTGAGATGTTACCCCACTCTTCCACCAAGGCACTTGCAAGTTCCCGGACATTTCTGGGGGGAATGGCCCTAGCCCTCACCCTCCGATCCAACAGGTCCCAGACATGCTCAATGAGATTGAGATCTGGGCTCTTCGCTGGCCATGACAGAACACTGACATTCCTGTCTTGCAGGAAATCACGCACAGAACGAGCAGTATGGCTGGTGGCATTGTCATGCTGGAGGGTCATGTCAGGATGAGCCTGAAGGAAGGGAACCACATGAGGGAGGAGGATGTCTTCCCTGTAACACACAGCATTGAGATTGCCTGCAATGACAACAAGCTCAGTCTGATGATGCTGTGACACACCGCCCCAGACCATGATGGACCCTCCACCTCCAAATCGATCCCGCTCCAGAGTACAGGCCTCGGTGTAACACTCATTCCTTCGACGATAAATGAATCCAATGTTGTTGCCGGTGATGTCTGGTAAGGATCTGCCTTACAACAGGTCTACAAGCCCTCAGTCAAGCCTCTCTCAGCCTATTGCGGACAGTCTAAGCACTGATGGAGGGATTGTGCGTTCCTGGTGTAGCTCGGGCAGTTGTTGTTGCCATCCTGTACCTGTCCTGCAGGTGTGATATTCGGATGTACCGATCCTGTGCAGGTGTTGTTACACGTGGTCTGCCACTGCGAGGATGATCAGCTGTCCTTCCTGTCTCCCTGTAGTGCTGTCTTAGGTGTCTCACAGTACGGATATGCAATTTATTGCCCTGGCCACATCTGCAGTCTTCAAGCCTCCATGCAGCATGCCTAAGGCACATTCACGCAGATGAGCAGGGACCCCGGGCATCTTTCTTTTGGTGTTTTTCAGAGTCAGTAGAAAGGTCTCTTTAGTGTCCTCAGTTTTTATAACTGTGACCTTAATTGCCTACTGTCTGTAAGCTGTTAGTGTCTTAACGACCGTTCCACAGGTGCATGTTCATTAATTGTTTATGGTTCATTGAACAAGGATGGAAAACATTGTTTAAACCCTTTACAATAAAGATCTGTAAATTTATTTGGATTTTTATAAAATTATCTTTAAAATGCAGTGTCCTGAAAAAGGGACGTTTCTTTTTTGCTGAGTTTATATATATATTAGGGCTGCCCCCTAATAGTCGACCAAACGTTAGCTGATGAGAAGAGTCTTGGTTGACCAAGTTTTGATTGGTTGGTTGGGTCGCAGAAAAAAAAAAACTCCACAGGAAGTGGCAGAGTCACGTAGTCAGTGACGGACAGACATCATCATTTACATGGCTGGTCCATGCGGTAATTAATTATGTCAAGCAGGAAATCCAAATTGTGGGATCATTTCGAGAGGGTAAAGGATGACCCCAAGAAGGTGACATGCAAACTTTGCAGGTAAACGTTCGCCTATCATTCATCGACCTCAAACATGGCTTATCATTTGAAACATGTAAGTAGCCTAACATTAGCCACTTAGCATGGCCGCTCGCTCTAACGTTAGATAACCTAGATAAATATGCGCTATTAGGCTTATCCAAGTGTTTGTGGGGAGTGGGGAAGCTAAATTAGTACCTCGCTTACTGCCTGTTTAACTTAATGTGCATTTCTATCTATAAATTAACAAAATGTCTCCTAGCTGGTTCGTGCATGTGCTTGTAAAATTTATATTTAAAGGCTCATTATTATGGTTTAGTATTTCTCTGTAATGTAGAACAGTGTTAGCAATGTTACTTATAACATTCTCAGCTCTGGAACTCAAACCATTTTCTGATGCCCTCCAATATATATATATATATATATATATATATATATATATATATGTTTGAAATTAGTTTTGTAGACAAAAATATAATTGTGTCACCATATTAATTTATTTCATTATAAAACTAAAATTTAATTAAACAAAAAATTTTTTTGAAATTGATGACTTGGACCAAATAATAAAGAAAAGCAGCCAATAAGTGCCCAACAATATTGAACAATACTGTTTAAAAATCATCTCAGGGTGATACCTCAAGAAGTTGGTTGAGAAAATGTCAAGAGTACATGTCTGCAAATTCTAGGCAAAGGGTGACTACTTTGAAGATGCTAAAATATAACACAGTTTTGATTTATTTTGGATTTTGTTTAGTCAAATGATCTCCACGGTGTCTTTCCCTTGGGAGGGACACCCCCCGACGCAGACACTTATGGCTCCCAGTCAGTTAACAAATTCCACTCTTTTAGGGGAGAAAAGAGAGGGAAAAGAGGCCTCGACTGGGCTAGCCTATAGTTGGGCAGTCGACTTGTTCCTGATGGACCGTTCGACGCTCATAAGAGCGTTGGGGGAGATTATGTGACAGCCTGGTGCGCTGGCTACGAGGCACACAGCAGTCAGCCCGTCATACACCGCCAGTTCAGGCAACACAGTTCAGCTAATTGTGGCATTTTGTATAGGGACCCCTAGTGTCACTACATCGACACAACGTCTCGTTCCCTCCATCAGGGAACAGAGGTTACGAAAGTAACCAGGACGTTTTTCTTGGTTGTTGGCAGATAGGATGTTCCAAGCTTCTTGGAGAATTCGCCACAGTTCTTCTATATATTTAGGCTGTCTCAATTGCTTCGGTCTCTTCATGTAATCCCAGACTGACTCGATGTTCAGTGGGGGGCTCTGTGGGGGCAGTGCTCTTGCAGAGCACCCTGTTCTTCTATTCTAATCTTATTTGCAAAAGATTCTAAAATGTATTTTTCCTATCGACACACTAAAGCTGAAGATATAAATAAACATCTTAAGACAACTGTTTTTGTGAAACTTTTGCACAGTACTGTATATATATATATAAAAATATATATGTATGTATATGTATGGTGGAGCAGAGGTGCACAAGGTTTTTGCTGTCGACAGATCCTCCTCATAATCTTCATACTCTATATCCTGTCTTCGCACACCTCCTTCGTGTGGTCCCTCAGGAAGCACAGAAGGAGCGAAGCAGAGGGGAGGGGTACCGGCTTCAACTTTTGCAATAAAAGCAAGCCACGAGCACTGCTTCAGCGCAGTGCCGGCCCTACGATATAAACACCTGCAACCTTAATTTGGTAATTTAATTCTTTCTTATTCATTTGCACAATCTTGGAATTTCATTAAAAATATTTATTAATTTGTGCATGTGATAAGTTTATTTGGTAAGAAAAAAAAAATATATATATATATAGAGAGAGAGAGAGAGAGAGAGAGATAGAGTATGAAGATTATGAAGAGGATCTGTTGACAGCAAAAACCTTGTGCACCTCTGCTCCTCCATAAACAGCGTTTTTGCCTGTTTGATTTGCCCGTGATGATCTGTGCCCTTCGATCAATGTGCATGGTTCTATCAAGTTTGACAGCAAGGATGAAAAGGTAGATGCTTTTTCCCCTTGAGCTGTGGAAAAAAAATACATTATCTGCTTCAGAGACTGAGTTGGTCCAGGTTCTCTTAGGGCGGTTGAGAGATTACAGCCCGAGCACTCTTGACTGGATGGCATAATCAAGCATTACATCGTTCTGAGATCCACAACAAGCTGGTGAAGACATGACGCGCTTGCCTTACTCGGTGAGAACTCATGTCTCCGGTGCAGCGGCCTTCACAGCTCTGGACTGCGCCCAGCAAAGAGGCTATACATAGCTTCCCAAGGTCGAAGAGGCAGTAGCGGCTCATCTTTGGCCCTCTCCACTGGTATGTAAATCAAAGCCGATGCATTCATCCAAGTCATGTCGGCTCACAACCACATTTTTGGGTAAGGCCTACACTTTAGTGGGTTTAGAATGGTAAGGCACTGCACACCATGGTGGTGTTGCAGACCTACCAGGCATTCTGCTGAAGGACTAGGATGAGAACAGTCCAGACCCTGAGTCATACCATGTTCTTGGAAGGACTCAGGGTCTGGACCATTCTCATCTTAGTCATTCAGCAGATCCGCCTGTTAGGACTGCAACACCACCATGCTGTGCAGCTCCTTACCAATCTGACCCGCTAAAGTGTATGCCTTATCCAAAAGTGTAGATGTGAGCCTACATGGAATATTTGGCAGCATCCAGCCCAATCTAACCAAGTTCTTTACCGTAGAGTGGAGACAGAGCCACGGTTGAGGAAGCAACCCCAGCGGCATGGACCCAAGTGGAATATAGTGCTTACTGGACCTCGTCATAGTGGTAAAGTTTCTTCTGGGCAGGCCAAGCATTCCTGATGGTTTGGCACCTATGAAGCGAGGTCGTATGCACGTGGATCAGTCTACGCTGGAATGCACCAGTTCTGTGCTCAGAGGTACAGAATCTATTTGCCAAAGATGTGATTTTACAGCCGTTATTTTCTGATCACCAAGAAGAGTGGTGGGTTGTGGCCCACACTGGACTCTTGAATCGGACACTCAAGACATGTCTGTCTAGATGGTGACTCAGAGACAGAAACTCAACTAGGTAGCCATGTTGGCACACCTGACCGGCAAACTTGTTCAGTAAATTCTCTTACATTTGACAATGTTCAAGCTGGAGAGAACCCTGCTATTGTGTCAATTTCAGCGAGCGCTGTGATTGATAGCTGCTGCAGTTGCCATCACCCGCTAGGCTTGCTATGGATGAGAACTCTCCAGTGCTGGCTCAACTCAAGGGTCCTATTTTATGCCTGGCGACATGGACTCCTTCACCTTCTAGTAATGCCTCACTGTTTTGTCTCACTTACTATTTGGAAGAGAGCTGAGTTTTTTCGGAAAGGTGTGACACTTGCCCAATCTAAAGTCCAACATAGGCTGGGGAACCCTAGAGGACAGCAAGCAGTTCCAGGCGATTTATGTGCCACACAGTTTGTGCACCTGTCAAGGTGCCAACACATCCTGAGTGTCCAATTTGGCACCTTGAAAGGTGCACAAACTGTGTGGCACATAAATCACCTGGAACTGCTTGCAGTCCTCTGATCGAAAGGCTCTGGAAGCCTTTCGATCAGACGTGCAAGGGTCTCATGTCCCAATCCTATACTCAGAGATTGTCACTTACTGTTACTGTAGCTGCTTGCACACAGCTTGAGTTTGTGTTTGTAGACTGCTAGCCTGCTTAGTATTTTTCTGTTTTCATCATTTTAATCTTTAATCTCTGCTATTTCACCATGTGCATTTTTCTACTTTTATCACTTTTCTACTGCATGCATCTGTTTTTTCCCTCTATGTTTTTACACTGAATATTGCATCAATCTCAAACCCACGAAAGAACAGCATTCTTCCACCTCAGAAACATTGCAAAATTATGCCATGCTTTCTATTTCTGAAGCCAAAAAAACTAATTTATGCGTTCTTGACCTCAGGACTACATGTCTGTAATGCATTACTGGGAGGATGTCCCACAGGTTCAGTTAATAAGCTTAATTCAGCAGATAGAACGCTTTCTGAAACCAAGAAATATGATAATATCAGCCCCATTTTACCATTGCCACATTGGCTTTTTTACTATTTTAACTTTTAAAATTCTGTTAATTACTAACAAAGCTTTGTATGGTCTAGCTCCTCAGTACTTACAGTTGTGCTCAAAAGTTTGCATACCATTGGAGAATTGGTACTATATGTACCATTTTTAAAGAAAACATGAGTGAGCAGGCAAAACACATTTCTTTTATTTCTTATGGGATTCATATTCAACTGTAGGTTATAACAGAATGGCACAATCATAAAACAAAACATGGCAACAAAGAAAAAAATAAAATGACACCTGTTCAAAAGTCTGCATACCCTTAGTTCTTAATACTGTGTAATGCCCCCTTTAGCATCAATGACAGCGTGCAGTCTTTTGTAATAGTTGTCTACGAGGCCCCAAATTCTTGCAGGTGGTATAGCTGCCCATTCGTCTTGGCAAAATGCCTCCAGGTCATGCAAAGTCTTTGGTTGTCTTGCATGAACCGCACGTTTGAGATCTCCCAAGAGTGGCTTGATGATATTAAGGTCAGGAGACTGTGATGGCCACTCCAGAACCTTCACCTTTTTCTGCTGTAACCACTGGAGGGTCAACTTGGCCTTGTGCTTAGGGTCATTGTCATGCTGGAAAGTCCAAGAGCGTCCCATGCGCAGCTTTCGTGCAGAAGAATGCAAATTGTCTGCCAGTATTTTCTGATAACATGCTGCATTCATCTTGCCATCAATTTTCACAAGATTACCCGTGCCTTTAGAGCTCACACACCCACAAAACATCAGTGAGCCACCATCATGCTTCACAGTGGGGATGGTATTCTTTTCACTGTAGGCCTTGTTGACCCCTCTCCAAACATAGCACTTATGGTTGTGACCATAAAGCTCTATTTTGGTCTCATCATGCCAAATTACAGTGTGCCAGAAGCTGTGAGGCATGTCAAGCTGTTGTCAGGCATATTGTAACCAGGATTTTTTGTGGCATTGGCACAGTAAAGGCTTCTTTCTAGCAACTCGACCATGCAGCTCATTTATGTTCAAGTATCGTCTTATTGTGCTCCTTGAAACAACCACACTGTCTTTTTTCCAGAGCAGCCTGTATTTCTCCTGAGGTTACCTGTGGGTTTTTCTTTGTATCCCGAAAATTCTTATGGCATTTGTGGCTGAAATCTTTCTTGGTCTACCTGACCTTGGCTTGGTATCAAGAGATCCCTGAAATTTCCACTTCTTAATAAGTGATTGAACAGTACTGACTGGCATTTTCAAGGCTTTGGATATCTTTTAATACCTTTTTCCATCTTTATAAAGTTCCATTACCTTGTTACGCAGGTCTTTTGACAGTTCTTTTCTGCTCCCTATGGCTCAGTATCTAGCCTGCTCAGCGCATCCAAGTGAGAGCTAACAAACTCATTGACTATTTATACACAGGCACTAATTGCAATATAAAAAGCGACAGATGTGGGAAATTAACCTTTAATTGCCATTTAAACCTGTGTGTCTATAACAAGGCCAAACATTCAAGGGTATGTAAACTTTTGATCAGGGCCATTTGGGTGATTTCTGTTATCATTATGATTTAAAAAGGAGCAAAACAACTATGTGATGATAATGGCTTCATATGATCACTATCCTTAAATAAAAAACAGTTTTTTTGCATGATCAGTCATATTTTCAAAATCAATGCCAAAATTTCACAATTTCTGCCAGGGTATGCAAACTTTTGAGCACAATTGTAAGTGACATTCTATCGCTATAATACAATTGTAAGTGACGCTATAATCCATCACATTCACTACCGTTGCAAAATTCAAGTCTATTGATTGTACCTATAATATCAAAATGGTCGATCCATTTTCTATTTGGCTCCTAAACTATATAATATTATTCCTAGCATTGTTCGGGTCTCAGACACACTCTCTCAGTTTAAGTATAGACTAAAAACTCATCTCTTCAGCCAGGCATACACCTAATTTATCCCTCAACCCGTAGTTAAGCTGCACTGGTCAGGTCTTCCGTAATCATAAACACTTCTTATATTTTATAACTCTGCCATAAATTGAATGGCATCTACACTAATATTATTCTATTTGTTACATATACATATGATTCATATCCCAAGGTCACCAGAGCCTGCCAGATCCAGCTTCGGTCCTACCCAATGTCCCACTCCTGCCACTATGTGTCACTGAGTGATGAATACTAACTACAGTCTGTGCCAGCCAGACAGCGAGGGGCACTTCAATGATCACTGTCTGCATCACTTCAGTCTACTACGATGGACATCACAGAGGATGAACTACTGCCAAGCCCAACCGTAAGACATGGGATACTTCTCTGGCCACTGCCTGAACCTCGGACCTAGGATGGATTTCACTGAAATGAACTACAACAAGCTTCCAGCCTTACTGCAATGTACCAAATTGACCTATGCCTGCATCATCTTGGTCATCGGATGGACCACACTCTCTTTAAATGGAATACGTAAACAATAAAATAATGCCAACTTAAGCTTTCATCATCCAAATAACAAAGGACAATGCATCGATGTGAACTAGAAGACATATGTCTGGCTGCAGGTTGAGCTTCTCCTAACACCTTTGCCAGGTTTAAAACCTGCATGTATCTTCCCTCTCTTCCAGATTTTCATTGGAATAGGGTTGATTATACACTGGTCACTGACCAGCTGGTTAGTGTCATTGTATTGTGTGTTAGATCAAAAACTGTGGTCTCTCTATTCCCACATGGGTGAATGATAGCATGTAAGCAATATATTTTACTACCCTGTTTGCTAGTGTCATTGTACCAAAGCCCTTGGCCAGGCGACCATCCTGCTCCCCTCCTTCTATAACTCTGCAAAAAATTTAATGGCATCTACGCTAATATTATTCTATTTGTTTCCCAGTCTCAACCTTGGGATTCATACCTTCCCGAGGTTACCAGAGCCGGCCAGATCCAGCTCCATTCCTGCTTGGTGTCGGACTTCATTGCTACGTGTCTCTGAGTGATGAAAATAAAATTTCCAGTTTCCAAATTTCCAATGTTTGTAGAACAGCATTCTTCCACCTCAGAAATATTGCTAAGTTATGACACATGCTCTCTGTTGCTGATGCCAAAAAACTAATTCATGCATTCATGACCTCAAGACTAGATTATTGTAATGAATTACTGTGAGGATGTACTACAAGTTCAATAAATAAACTTCAATTGGTTCAAAATGCAGCTGCCAGAGTGCTGACTAGAACCAAGAAATATGATCATATTAGTCCCATTTCATCGTCATTACATTGGCTACCTGTTTAATTTTGTATTAATTTTAAAATTCTGTTAACTACATACAAAGCTTTGAATGGTCTAGCTCTACAGTACTTAAGTGACTTTCTGTCATGCTATATTCCATCACGTTCATTACGATCACAAAATTCTGGCCTGTTAATAGTTCCTAGAATATCAAAATCCACAAAAGGACAAAAGATCCTTTTCCTATTTGGCACTTAAACTATGGAATAGTCTCCCTAACACTGTTCAGGATGCAGACACACTCACTCAGTTAAAGTCTAGACTAAAGACTCATCTATTTAGCCAGGCAAACACCTAATTTATCCATCAACACACAATTAGACTGCTTTAGATAGGTCTGCCAGAACCAGAAACATTTCTCAGAAACATTTCTCATAATCTATAACTCTGCAATAATTTGAATGGCATCTACGCTAATATTTATTCTATTTGTTAACCTGTCTCAACCTCGGGATTCATATCCCAGGATCCAGCTCCGTTCCTGCTTGGTGTCGGACTCCACTGCTACGAGTGATGATGACAAACTACAGCCGGTATTAGCCAGACATCACTTCAGTCTTTTATGATGGAATTTAGAGGATGAAATTATGCCAACTCCAACTGTAAGACATCGGATACTTCATATGCCACTGCTTGAACCTTGGACTTAGGATGGACCCCACCAAACCTCACCAAAATGACTGGCCGGTTGAACTGCGAAGCACCTCATTGATCTCTGCCTACATCACCTTGGTTTAATGATGGACTACACTCCTGAAATGGAATACATAGACTATCAATTAACTGTCAACAAAAGTCTTCATCAGCCAACTAACAAAGGACAATGCATCTATGTAAACTTCTGCAGTTAATCCAGGATGGACATCAAAGACATTAGTCATTAATATTACAGTTCATACAAAATATTGTTCAATCACTGGCCCTTAACACTTAGTTTATTAAACCATGACTTGCACTGCACACAAATAACTAATATTGGCATTATATTCATGCTGTTAGTCAGAGGGGAACTGGCCCCCACAGTGAGCCTGGTTTCTCCCAATGTTATTTTTCACCATTAGCCAACATCTTTGACTGACATTGAGGTCTCTAAACTCCTCCTCTCCAACCACCCCACCACTTGTTCCCTTGACCCCATTCCTTCTCACCTTTCCAGGCCATTTCTCCGTCCATCCTACCTGCACTTAGACACATAATTAACACATCTCTAATTACAGGCACTTTTCCCACTACATTCAAGCAGGCTCGAGTAACCCCGCTGCTGAAGAAACCTGCACTTAACCCCACACAAATAGAACACTACAGACCAGTCTCTCTCATCCCATTCATGGCAAAAACACTTGAAAGGGCAGTTTTCAATCAAATCTCTGCCTATCTCTCACAGAACAAGCTGCTGGATGACAATCAATCAGGTTTCAAAAGTGGACACTCCACCGAGACTGCCCTGCTGGCTGTCACTGAATCGCTGAGACAGGCGAAAGCTGAATCCAGATCATCCGTCCTGATTCTGCTGGACCTTTCTGCAGCCTTTGACACAGTCAACCATCAGATCTTACTCTCTACCCTCTCCTCGCTGGGCATCACAGGAACTGTGCTTGACTGGTTTAACTCCTATCTCTCAGGTAGGTCCTTCAAGGTAGCCTGGAGAGGTTAGGTATCCAAGCCTCATCAGCTACTTACTGGGGTATCTCAGGGATCAATGCTTGGGCCACTCTCTATATACACAACATCACTGGGACCCATCATTCAGGCACATGGTTTCTCTTACCACTGTTACGCTGATAACACGCAACTCTACTTGTCTTTCCAGCTCAACGACACCACAGTGACTGCTCAAATTTCTACCTGCCTGGCAGACATCTCGGCCTGGATGAAGGAGCACCACCTGCAATTCAACCCAGCCAAGACTGAACTCCTTGTCTTTCCAGCCAACCCTGCTGTTGAACACAGCATCACCATGCAGCTGGGTGCAACTACAGTAACGCCTTCCAAATCAGTCAGAAATCTAGGGGTAACCATCGACAACAGACTAAATTTCACAGACCACATCTCAAAGACCACAAGATCATGTAGATTTACACTACAATATCAGGAAGATAAGACCCTTCCTCTCTGAACATGCCACACAACTGCTTGTCCAGTCATAACTAGACTCGACTACTGTAACGCTCTCATTGCAGGCCTCCCTGCATGTGCAATTAGACCTCTGCAAATGATCCAGAATGCAGCAGCACGTCTGGTCTTTAATGTACCAAAGAGAGTGCATGTTACACCACTCCTTGTCTCTCTCCACTGGCTGCCGGTTGATGCGCGTATCAAATTCAAGGCTCTGATGCTGGCATACAGAACAGTCACTGGGTCTGCTCCAGCATACCTAAAATCATTTATGCAGAGCTACGCACCCACTAGAAGCCTGCGGTTGGCTAAGGAACGTTGCCTTGTTGTACCAACACAAAGAGGCACCAAAACACTTTCCCGGACTTTCAGCTTCATCATACCACGTTGGTGGAACGACCTTCCCAACTCCATCCGTGAAGCTGACTCACTCTCGGTATTCAAAAAATGACTAAAAACACATCTTTTCCATGAGCACTTAACCAGTCATTAAAAAAAATAAAAAATAAATAAAATAAAATATTCCTGTTGCAATTTATTCTGTTTTGAATACTATTCTGATGCTAGTGAAACTTTGTAATATGGCACTTTTCATACCACTGTCTCCTTCAGATGATTCGCTTATGTTTTCCTCTTTTGTAAGTCTCTTTGGATAAAAGCGTCTGCCAAATGAATAAATGTAAATGTAAATCTTATGGAGTTTTGTGTTTCTTGCCACAGTCACCTTCGGCTTACTTACTGGGGTTATAAATACAATTATTATTCAATTATTTTTATACAAAATTTACAATCATATTTAATCAAACTACACAATTATGACTCTAAGACTTTAGATATTACAGTTAAATTTTCTGTCAATGCATGATTTTCTGTAAAACTGCTTTGTAACGATGTTCAAGTTATTTATTGACTGTATTTGACAGATAAAAAATAGCTGTTTTTTGGTCTTTCCCATTAATTTTCAATGGTCCATCAATTTTTATCGTGAATACCAAAGCTGTCGCTTTTTGTTTTATGACCACTTAGACTTATCAAATCAAGCCCAATTTGTTTTTTGTATGTTGGCAAATAGAGGAAAAGTCACCAAGTCTTGTACTACTCAGATAAAGGAAACCATTTTTATTAAACAAGGAACATTTATTTAGGTAAAAAATGACAGAATACCATAGGAGGATTAAGAAAGTAACTAGATAAAAAAAGTTTGTGGATAAACTTTAGGTTGGCTTGAAAAAGCCTGGTATTAAAAGTTTAAGATAGATAGATAAATAGATAGATAGATAGATAGATAGATAGATAGATAGATTAGATTGGTTGCTAGAGTAACCCCATCTGGTAGCTAGGCAGTTACCAAGGTAATACTCAAAAGGCTCCTTGCTACCCTGAGTCAAATGAATGAAATCGGAAGTCTCTACGGTGTTCTGGTGCAGAGATATGTGATTTGTCACTTGGTTGCTAGGGAAAGCCCATCTGGTTGCTAGGCAGTTACCAAGGTGATACTCAAAAGGCTCCTTGCTACGCTGCGTCAAATGAACAAAACCAAAAGTCTCTACGATGTTCTGGTGCAGACGTGATTTGTCACTTGATTGCTAGGGTAACCCCATCTGGTTGCTAGGCAGTTACCAAGGTGATACTCAAAAGGCTCCTTGCTACCCTGAGTCAAATAATGAAGCCAGAAGTCTATATGATGTTCTGGTGCAGAGATATATGTTTTGTTACTTGGTTGCTAGGGTAACCCCATCTGGTTGCTAGGCAGTTACCAAGGTGATACTCAAAAGGCTCCTTGCTACCCTGAGTCAAATGACCCAACCCGGAAGTGTCTACGATGTTCTGGTGCAGAGAAATGTGATTTGTTACTTGGTTGCTAGGGTAACCCCATCTGTTGCTAGGAAGTTACCAAGGTGATACTCAAAAAGCTCCTTGCTACCCTGTGTCAAATGAATGAAACCGGAAGTCTCTACGATGTTCTGGTGCAGAAATATTGTATTGGCATGGCAATATTGTAAAAACAGTCATTCAGATAAAGCTTGATTGAATTTGATAAAAATAAAGATTCAGTAGAGTGGCCTAAAGCATATTAAGAGAGAAAGAAATAGAGATTTGATAGAAGAGCAGCCTAAAGCATGTTAAAGCCTTCTGTTGGTGGCTCAGATCTGAATTTTGACAGTTGGAGTTTGAATAGTCATGGCTCATCTGAACATTCCATCAATGTAAGTGAATGGGATTTTTCAGATTTTTGATCGTCCGCTGTGGGAAAACCGTAAGACCGATCAGTTAGAAAAGATAGAGCACACTATTTGATCAGTCTGAAGGTCTGTGCCGAGTTTAGTGCATGAAGCTTGAAAGCTCTAGGAGGAGTCAGTGTTAGAAATTTTTGTCTCTTAATAATAATAATAATATTAAGTTTAAGTAGTAGATCAGTAGCCAACCTAATAAGAAATCTTTCAAGCCAACCTAATAAGAAATGTTACTTTATTCATTCACATTAAAACAATAAACTTCAAAATCTCGATTCCAAAAACACACTATTATTAAGAGTAAGTGACATGTGGCTCCTCAGTTAGTGCAATACTTATATCTAGTTTTTGGACTTTAGAAACCTACATCTGCAAAGCTCTAAAATGCATAATTAGGGGTCCAAGCCCCAAAGGTGCTAAAACTCTACTGTATTTGTAGGTCTAATGATTTTCTTTTAAAAGTGTCTGGATGTCAGAAACCTCCTTCAACAATACACAAAACCCAAGGACCCATGTTATTCCCGAAATAAGTTCATGGCGCTGTTCTATGGTGACATCCTGTTAAATTCATTTTACCAACCCTGGACGAGTGCCGATACATGAACATTCGATAATGACGCAGCAGCCAGGTAAGGATATTTGGTGGGTCATGACTGACAGGAAACACTGGGTCAGTTTTTAAGCTTCTTTACAGAACAGAAACAGCGTTTTATCTTATTCTGGCATCTACAGTAAACAGTTAGAGAAAGCCAAGAAGAAGTATACCATGTAACAATCTTTAATTGAATGTAAATCAGGCAGCAGTATTTAATTCATCCAGGAGGTCAGAGAGATAACCAAAGCTTAACCAGAGCTGGTGGAAGAGCTGTTTTCCAGGTTATGAAGGATAATCTAGGAGGAGCATGGAGTTGGCAAACCAGTTAAGTCTAAAGGTCAAGCAGGAGAACTCCTCTGCTTTTCAGGTGCTTTGAGATGATGACTGTGTGACCTTTTATCACAAACAGAGAGAGACTGATTAGCTGAGAGGAGATCAGTGTCATCAGAGTTCATGAAATGTCAGAGAGCACACTAATCTTTAGATGCCAACATTTGAAGTAAACTCTTGAAAACTTCTCACACAAACCCTGTGAACACAATCAATTCTGATATATATATATATATATTCTACAGGTTTCTATAGTAAGGAGGGGCATGTGTTTCTGCTATAATATCTGTCTCTACAGTCAACACCATAAATCTTTGATCCATCAGTAATCCCTCCACAGAAGAACATCTCTACCTGTCTTTGATGTTGCGATTATATTTCCCCCTGCACTGCTTGTCTTCTGCCAACCATTTCATCTGTCCATCTAGCACACTAGCTCTTGCCCAGCTCTTACACAGATGAATTTGAGATAAGATAAATGGATGACCAAAGGATACGGAAGATAGATTGAAAAGAAAAGGACTAAGCAACCAATGAGCATCTATCTCAGCTAAAGAATGTTACAAGTTAGGGGGAGGTCACGTGACGCCATGCAAGAAGCAGATGTGTGAGCGACGAGCTCTGCGCACTTTGCTACATTTTTATTTTCATGTTATAATCTGGTGAAATTTGATACACCCAGTTACACATTTGCTCTTTGAGGCAAAACATGGCAAAGAAGTCAAAATCCTCAGGCTCTGGAGAAATTAAAAGACACTTACGTGTTCAGAATGAAAGCCCCAACAGGCCTACAGACCGGGGACTTGATTTGGATGGCGCGGCGGGAGAGGTGATCCAGCGTCAGTTGTCCAACATGTCGTGATGTTGACGAAGGTTCTTGCTGACTTGGAGGATCTCGCTGTAATACGTCGATCGATTACAGCGATGGAAATAAGATTCTCTGAGTTAGTTACAAAAGTGACTGATGTTGAGAGATGAATCGATTGTCTGGAATCTTCGGAGAGGGAATTAACCGCTAATCCGCCCGTGACCAAAGTTGATTTGGAACATCTGGAAGAACCATAATATTTTCTTGTTCCCGGACTTTGCGAGTTCGACAAGAGAGAAACGCGATCGGTTCAAGGAATGTAAGAAACTCTTACATCAGCGAAAGATCACTTTTGCTCTGATGTTTCCGGCAAAACTGAGAACAGAAACGAAGGATGGTCACAAAGTTTTTACATGTCCCAATCAGGCAATGTCTTATATTGAATCAATGGGTGAGTAAACCATTGGGTGTTTCTCATGTGAGTGGGTCGACTTGCTGTACTTACTCTGGCTTTTGAGGAAGCTGGGCATCATTTTGGTTTCTTTTTTCTTTTTGCGTTGGCTCCGCCGAGCGCCTGGAGTTTGTTTTGTGAATAACACTTTTCCTTAAAGAAACTTTTGCATTGTCGAAAGATTACTTTTGCACTGAAGTTCCCGGCCAGTTTGAGAGTGGACACTACGGATGACCGCGAAATATCTACATGCTCACACAAAATATGTCTTTTATAAAGTTGACGGATTGTGTAAGTCATGGTATACACTTTTATGCAGCCTCCGAGTGAATTGACTCGACCATCCAGGGAACCGGGATGCCGGTTTTGTTTCTTTTTGTATTGGTTCCACCTAGCGGCTGGAGCTTGTTCTATTGAATAATACTCCTTTAGAACAGCTGTGGATTAATCTGTTCGTTCTTCATGCTTATTCCTCCTGCTGGCTGGAGTTTGTTTTGTTGAGTATTTTTACGGGACATTGGAATGATTACGTCATCTGCTGAACTCATAACAGCTGGCTCACTGAACATTCGTTTGTCTGTCCGAAGAATCTGAACGGTTTTATATCAGCTGGAATTTGTTTTGTGGAAGATCACACCTTTGAGACAGTTCTGTGAATGAATCTACATGTTCTTTGTGTTCATTCTTCCCATTGAATTCTTCCTATTTTATTCCAAAATTCTGTA
The DNA here is from genome assembly GCF_019703515.2 of Myxocyprinus asiaticus. Lineage (NCBI taxonomy): Eukaryota > Metazoa > Chordata > Actinopteri > Cypriniformes > Catostomidae > Myxocyprinus > Myxocyprinus asiaticus. Next base: position 3,996,826 of record NC_059375.1, on the reverse strand, counting down.
ATTTTTTAATTGAGCAATCCGATGGCAAAATTGTCGTGGGGGCTCGTGGGCATTCATGGACCTTTTGAGTTTAGAGGGATTGTCGCCGGTTGGCGCATTCGTGCGTGGGGTTAATGCGCACGTTTTTATTTTTTCTGTTTGTTTTGTTCAGGGGAAGTTCGGGGTATGATTGTTTTACTAATGGGGAATGTGGTCTGTATAATTTAGTTTTTGACACACAATTTATTTTTTCTACTATATCAAAATGTCAAATGTTAATATGAGTGTACTATATCTCTCCACATGGAATGTGAATGGGTTGGGGCACCCCATAAAAAGAAGGAAGATTATTTATTTTCTTAAAACGTAAGAAATATGATATAGTGTTTCTTCAAGAAACACATCTCTCCCCACAGGAAGCTGAAAAATTTGGGAAGATATGGGGTGGACATGTTTATTTTTAGTGCTGGCTCAAGTAGGAGCAAGGGAGTCATTATATTGATTAATAAACATCTACAATTCTCAAACAGACTAAAGATAAATTAGGGAGAGTCGTTATTGTTTTAGCTAAAATTCAAGGGAAAAGGTTGATTTTGGTTATTATTTACGCACCTAACGCTGATGATCAGGGCTTTTTTATAGCTCTTGAAGGGATGCTGCAAACCACTGGCACCCCTCATGATATAATATTGGGAGGAGACTTTAATCTTTTGATGGACTCAGTCCTTTTTCACAGTGAAGCAAAAGTGTGTAAACCCCCTAGAGCAACATTGATGCTTCACTGGATGTGTAAAAATCTTGGTCTTACAGATATTTGGAGACTTTTGAACCCATCTGGTAGGGACTCCATAAGATTTATTCTAGAATTTTTTTTTTTTTTTTTTTTTTTTTTTTTTAATATCCAAATCGCTCATTTCATCTGGTGTTGATTGCTCAGTTGGAAATATCTTAGTCCCAGATCATGCCCTGGTGAGTTTAGAGGTGTTGCCATATACAGAGAAAAAGAAATCATATAGTTGCTGCCTTAATGTGTCCCTTTTGCAAAATCCTGATTTCCAACAAATGTTAAAGACTGAAATCAATGTTTATATGGAGACCAACTGGTCCTCAGTATCCTCTATGGGCGTGGCTTGGGAGGCACTTAAGGCGGTTCTTAGGGGTCTGATCATACAGTATGCCTCATTCACCAAAAAATCCAAAGCACAAGAACTTGTGGAGTTGGAAGGAAATATTAAAAGTGCCGAGGCACAGCTGAAGCGGCGTATGTCATCTTATGGCCTCAGAGAATTGACGCGATTGAAATATAGATATAATACTATTTTGTCATGGAAAGTGGAGTTTTGGTTATTCAGGGCAAGACAGTCATACTTTGAGTCGGGGGACAAAGCAGGAAAACTTTTGGCTAGATATATAAAGCAGAGAGAGTCTTTTTCTACCATTCCCTCAGTGAAATCTGCTGGTGGTGAAATATTTACCTCAGCCATTGATATTAATAACGCTTTTAAAGAATTCTACTTTGGTCTCTATAGTTCCACGTCTTCGTCTACTGATGAAGATATTAGGAACTTTGTGGAACTATTAGATCTCCCTAAACTGACGACTGAGCAAAACAATTATCTTGATTCTGAGATAAACTTGGAGGAGCTTGATGAGGTAATTAAGGCCTTGCCTACAGGCAAGGCTCCGGGGCCAGACGGCTTTTCCTCTGAGTTTTTCAGATCTTATGCTACAGAACTGGCTCCACTTTTGTTAGAAGTTTATACGGAATTATTAAAGAACGGAAAGTTTCCTCCAACCATGACGCAAGCCCGGATCATTCTGATTCTTAAAAAGGACAAAGATCCAAGCGAGTGTAAAAGTTACTGCCCAATTTCCCTGATCCAGTTAGATGTAAAAATTGTGTCCAAAATTCTGGCTAATCGATTAAGTAAAGTTATGACATCACTTAAACATATTGATCCGGTGGGGGTTATTTGAGGCTGTAGCTCTTCTGATAATATTATGCGTCTCATCAATATCATGTGGTCAGTAGCGAATGATCAATCTCTGGTCGCTGCCATCTCACTTGACTCCGAAAAGGCATTTGATATGGTAGAATGGGATTATCTTTTTAAGATTTTGGAAATGTATAGGTTCGGGAGTACACTTATTGGTTGGATTAAGTTACTTTATAGACACCCTGTAGCAGTGGTACAAACAAATGGGTTAATTTCAGATTATTTTACACTGGATAGTGGCACCCGGCAGGGTTGCCCTCTTTCCCCATTATTGTTCTGTCTTGCCCTGGAACCATTAGCAGCCGCGATAAGAAAGGAGGATGATTTTCCAGGGGTGATTGCGGGAGGTGTGGCGCATATGCTTCTGCTTTACGCAGATGATATTTTATTATTCGTATATTATTGTATTCCAAAATTCAACTACCTGCTACAGTCTCTCCCTGTAGATTCCCCCGCTCTTATTTCAAGCAATTTGATAGCATAGCGAAGTCCTTCATTTGGAATGGTAAGATTTCAATAAGTTACATAGGCCGATTGACAAAGGTGGGTTAGGCCTACCCAAGATTTTGTTTTATTATTATGCACTCAGTCCTATATATTTGGCTCATTGGTTGCTTCCACCTGAGAGAGCCCCTCCCTGGTTTTGTATTGAAAAGGAAGTTCTTGCCCCTCTCGCCACTGCAAAACCTTTTGAATAACTAGCCAGAGAGGTTAAGTCGCACCCTGTAATTTTGCATTTGCACTCGATATGGACAAAAGTGTCCAGAGTGTTTAATTCTGATATTTATTTAAACGTAGCCTCGAACATATGGCTGAACCCTAAACTATGTATTAATAAGTCCCCTTTCTGTTGGTCAGATTGGATTGTGAGGGGGGATAATACACTTGGTGACCTATATGAGAGTGGAGTATTGAGATCTTTTGAAAATTTGATTCAACATTTTGGGATTCCCAGATCTCAATTTTATAAGTATTTACAGCTGCGCCACCTGCTCTGCACTGTTTTTGGGAGTAGCACGCACCCCCCTAGAGCGGCAGATACTCTGGGAGTGGTGATTGCTGCTTTTGGGAAGGGTCATGAGGCATCAGTGTATTACTCCCTGCTAATTCAGAGTCTGGGGGACGGAGCTTTAAATTCTCTCAAAAGATTATGGGAGGAAGATTTAAAATTGTTATTGGAGGAGGGAGTGTGGGCTAGGACTCTAAAAAATATCAAGTCTGCATCTTGAGATGCAAGGGTTCGCCTTATGCAATTTAAGATTTTACATCGATTTTATTGGACCCCCTCTAGATTGTTTAGGCTTGGTCTTAAGGACACACCCATCTGCTGGCTATGCCATTCTGAAGATGGAGACACCACCCATGTTTTTTGGGGGTGTCGTAAGATCCAAGAATTTTGGCTGAAGGCGCAAATTTTTGTGTGTGATGTGTTGGGCACTCAGGCCTCGTTCTGCCCCAGACTCTGTATTTTGGGAGATGGGGAGGTCATGGATTTGGAGGATAAGTACATGAAGGACTGGGTTTTGACCAGTGTGATGATTGGTAGGCAGGTTATTTTGAGGAGTTGGAAGTCGGATGGAGCACCCTCGTTCCCGGAGTGGTGCGCAGAGATGGGTTGGGTGGCAGCCTTCGAGGAGGGGTCGAGCATAAGGATGGGAGTTAGGGATTCTTACAATAAGAAACTGGGCAATTACTTAGCATTTTTGGGGGAATCTCGAGGAGGGGCGGTGGAGGGAGTAATTTAGAGTTTATTTTTTTATTTTTATTTTTTTTATTATACTTGATTATTGTATTTTATTTTATTTTTTGCTGTTGTTTTAGTTTTGTGTTTTTTGTGTGTGTGTGTGTGTGTGTGTGTGTCTATATTCTATAGACCATAAGGGTGTTCGTGGGGGGGTCAGGGTGGGGTGGGAGTTTGGTAGGGGGAGGGGATATAGTGGGGGTTTAATGTTTAAAGTGATTGATTCAATATATATATATATATATATATATATATATATATATATATATATATATATATATATATATATATATATGTTGTTGTATTTTTTGTGTTAATTTATGAATCAATAAAAATGTTAATAAAAAAAAAAAATTTTACAAGTTAAACAGGTATAGGAGTAGTTTAAATTATGCATGCGCAAAGCTGCTGGGGTTACGTACCTTTGAAACAAATCCTTTTCAATTAATCCAGATTAAAGTCAGATAAACAGGTTTTGAGAGAGTCTGCCTTGTCTTTGTTTTCCCCAAGCTTCAGAATGGATTACTAGTGTAATTCTTATGATTTACTGTTTACTGCATACTCTGTATAGTATACTGAATACATAATATACTGAATAGGGAAAACAGTATGCGTTATACAATGCTAAACATTTCAAACACTTACAACAGTTCTACAAATTTTGTTCAGGCACTTTACTTTCTAGCACCATGGTCTTCTAGAAAGTAAAATTTTTCAAAGTCCAACAGTGTATGTGCATGCACCACAGGAGATTTATGTAATTTGTTTCTTTTTTTTTTTTCCTTTTTTTTTATCATGACAATTCCCACCACAGTGTCATTTCCAGCACATCTCAAATCTGTAGTGGAAATGACATTAAAAAAAAAATAAAAAAAATAAAATGCAATGTAACATTTGGTGTATCCTAAATAATTTAATAATTAAACATTTTCACACTTTGTGCATAATTTGTCAAAATTACAGTTTGATTGATGCCTTATAAAAATATTCTGTCCACAAGATATTTACCTTGATTTTGCTTTGTTTTTTTCAAATGGAGTTAATTAACAGAGGTTTGGGAGCAGCATGTAAATTTTAATCTGACAAATCACAGTCCACGAGCAGGAGTATATAAGCCGCTGTTTACCTGCTTCCTGTGACAACTCTCCTGACATGAGACACTTTCTGGCATTCGGCCCTGCCCATTTCCCCACAAACAGACCCAGGCAGACAGATCATCGGATGCAACTTCCCTGCAAAGCATTCGGCTCCACCAGAACAACTCTTCCATCCAAACAGTCTCGTTATTCAACAGAAGCTGCCACAGCAACTCTTTGTTTTTTAACAGTACTGACGGCTACCACATTAAGTGTTTTATATATATATATATATATATATATATACACACAGTATATTTATGTATTTTTTACCCTGTCTGTCTTTCTATGCTCCATTCGACGAAGCAGTTTATAGCGCGAAGTTGCTGCGGCAAACTGGCTGCTCCTTCACTTTAAAAATGTGAAACCGCTTTCTATGACTGCTCATATGTTCTCTTATCTAAACTTTCCACCCGGAAAGCAGTGCCAACTGCTTCTGCGAACAGGCGCCGTTCCGGTTTCATGCCATTAGAATTCAATTTTATTTGAAAGTGAAAGAAATGAAGATTAACTGTTCAATCCAACCACCATTTCAACCCCCAGCATTTTTAATCATGTTCTGCCACACAGGTGATGCCTGTCAGCCTCATTACCACGCCACAGCTTGTTTAGGGGGCGTGTTTTATTCAGCGATTGTTCCTCATCTTCTAACAAAAATATCATGATTGTTTCTCCCTCCAAAGTGCTCTTCTGAGTGTGATTTATTTCATTCTGAACACCGGGGCATCATGCAACACAGAACTCCCTTCAATCGACCGATAATCTAATGACAAATTCTTTTCAAACCAACGCAGACATTTTAACGCAAGTTTGCTGCCACACAGCACTCGCTCTGACCATTCCACAGCACACTGCAGTTCTACACGGCCTCTGTCCGAACAGACACGAGCCGAATTCGGCTCCACAAGAGGCGGATCATGCGCCGCGTTCCAACTCATTCATAATCATTCTGCAATGTGTCTCGCTTCCTCTCAGCATTATTGACATATATTGACATATATTGTACAGCAGGAAGCAGTCATAGTCCTAAGGAGCGAATGACCACAACTGTATCCTTCAGTAATGATTGCAAGTCCATTTCTCCTGCATATCTGCATGCAGTACAGAGCCAAAGCTCTTATTTCTCAGATCATTTTATGCTGTTTTTTACATTGTTTATTAAGATGTACTGTATTTCCCAGCACATATCTCCTGCATTTCTGTATGCAGTGCAGAGCTGCAACTCAATGCATTCTTAGATAATTCACGCCTATTGCTATGCGATGCATTTCCTATGCAAGAAGTATATTGTACTACAGGTGACAGTTATACTCCTAAAGAACGAATGGTCTAAAGTGAATCCTTCAATGATGATTGCAAGTCCATGCATATCTGTATGCAGTACAGAGCCAAAGCTTTTATTTTTCAGATCATTTTATGCTATTTTTTCACATTGTTTATGAAGAGGTACTGTATTCACTAGCACGTTTCTAAAGTTTCACCTAATTATGATTATTTTGTCTTTTCTATAGCAACGCCTGAAATTGCGCCTTCCGCAGGGTCTCACCTATATTACTTCCAGCAGGTCTCTGCGAGAGCCAATTTAAATTCCTGTCATTGGATTGAATGCAGGTTTACCTCTCACTTTCTCTATCTAGGTGTCTTTCCAAGACTTCACCATTACCTACCGAGGAGCCAGAGATGGCAACCATTTTAGTTAAGAAAGCACAACTGCGGTGCTTCTGCCTTCGGCTCAAAAAAAAAAGAAGAAAAAAAACACATCCCTAAACAGTACAAATGTGCTGTCCACGTGCCACAACTGCGGTGTCTTTTGGGTCATGCAACAAACCTCCACGACACCACAAAGCAGTGCAAATGTGCTCTACAGGTGCCGCAACTGCGGTGTCCTTCAACCATGCGACAAATTCCCACCACACCGCAAAGCAGCGCAAACGTGCTGTACAGGTGTCGCAACTGCGGTGTCCTTCGGACCATGCGACAAACTACCACCACACCGCGAAGCAGTGCAAATGTGCTGTACAGGTGCCGCAACTGCGGTGTCCTTCGGACCATGCGACAAACTTCCACCATACCGCAAAGCAGCGCAAATGTGTTTTTTCCAGGTGCTGCAACTGCAGAAACTTTCAGGCCTTGCCACTAAATCTCCCACAACACTGCAATCATGTTTCCTGTTTCCTCTTATGTTTCCTCTTATTAAAACTCGAGGGGCATAGCTCATAAATATATACCCATCACAAACCGCAATTCAGCAAGGTTTTTACTCTGCGCCACCCGCCATTCGAATTGCAGTGTGGGCTCTCCCGTTTGAATGCAGTGTGAGCCTCAGCGCATTGGTCGCAGGCTCTCCCGTTCGAATCACAGGGTGGGCTCTCCCATTCGAATGCAGTGTGAGATTTCATATCATTCATTCCGTGGGCTCTCCCATCCGAAATGCAGTATGAGCTCTCCTGTTCGAGTGCAGTGGTGGTGCAGTAATCTTAAGAGCCTTTTAGCTTTTCCTGTTAACAATGGCATTGGCTTGTTCTTTGCTCATGGTCGAAATGAGCCCGACACACAATAAGGTGTGCCTAAATGTGATAAACTATGTGTGCCCTATTTGATACTGCAGCCACAGTGCCCCACCAGATAATATGCTGCAGCGCCCACCCACGCTCGATATTGCCGCAGCATTGCCCGCATACTCTCAATTATGCCACAGCATCACCCCTTTCGCATTTTGATACTGCCTCAGCAGTGCCCTGCCATGACAAATGTAATAAAGTTGTATTCTTCACTAACCTTTTCGCTTCCCTCAAAGCTGCATATAAACGTAATTGACACGTTTTCCATAACTAACCTTCTGCTTCCCTTACAGGCGTATATAAAGGTACATATATCTAACTAATATTTGCTCCCCCTACAGGTAAGTACAAACTAACCTTTGCTTCCATTACAGGTGTTAATAAATCTAATGAAGTCTTTTGTGCCCTACTCGATACCACAGCAACAGTGCCCCACCCATACCAATTGTGTGTACACAGTTGCTAATATTTTCTCCACAGGCGCTTTCAATGTCTAAGTTCCATACTTTCATAGAAGTGCATCTACAGCAATGGAAACACAGCAGCGCTCCCACAGGAGCTCCTTCACTATGCCCCCAAACACTCAATCCTCTGCTGCAGCAGTGCTTTAAACTCCGCTCCCGCAGGAGGCCCACTTTACTCTACTGCTGCAGCAGCATTTTTTACCATGCTTCCACCGAAGCCTTTTTGTCTTCACTTCTCAGCAGCTTCAGCTAGCATTACAGGAGATAGCGGTCACCACCTCCTCAAAGCACCATATTTCCCTATCTATGGGTAGTCTATTGACTGAGGCTACCCCTGCAAACAAGCCCCGTTCCTCTCGTTCTCATTTTCCCTGTTCGATTGCTTGCTGGGTTTACCTGTTCGAATGCCGTGAGCGCTCTCTCTCAATGGAGCTGTCTCCTGTTCGAATTGCAGTGTGAGCCCTCACTTTCGAATGCAGCGCAAACCAACTCGCGTTCTCATTCTACCCGTTCGATTGCTTGCTGGGCTTACCCGTTCGAATGCCGTGAGCGCTCTCTCTCAATGGAGCTGTCTCCCGTTTGAATCGCAGTGTGAGCCCTCCATTTCGAACGCAACGCAAACCAACCCTCATTCTCATTCTCCCCATTCGAATGCCGTGAGCGCTCTCTCTCTATAGAGCAGACTCCCATTTGAACCGTAGTGTGAGCCCTCCCTTTCGAACACAGCGCAAGCCTTCTCCCCGTTCGACTGCTTGCTGGGCTTACCCGTTCGAATGCCGTGAGCGCTTTCTCTCTATAGAGCAGTCTCCCGTTCAAATCGCAGTGTGAGCCCTCCCTTTCGAACGCAGCATGACCACCTAGTGCTCACTTTCCCTGTTCGACTGCTTGCTGGACTTACCCATTCGAATGCTGCGAGTGCTCTCTCTCTATAGAGCAGTCTCCTGTTCGAATCACAGTGTGAGCCCTCCCTTTCGAACACACATGTGTACCAGTAAATTTGAAGTCACAGAGAAAAATGTTTTAAGAGTTGCAAACTTTTCGATATTTTTTTCTCTCCCACAAACACAACACAACAGTTACACCTTCTTCAAATTCTTCAAGAAACTCATACGCTCACATTTTTGCTATAATTGCTGCAGTGAATATGGTGCAAAACACTTTCACACACCCACATCAAAAAACGTGAAGTCACGGACAAATTTTGCTCATCCGCAAATCAGTACGTGAATTCATCCAATGAGAGTAGCACACTTGTAGAATATTTTCTCACCAATAATTGTTTTTTCTTGGATATTTTTCTAGCACAAACATAAGTACATAACTACAACTGCTTGAATCTGCTGCTACGAGTCTCAAACACTGTTTTTCACTTGCAAATGACAAGTTTCGCGCACTCTCCCTTTTGCACCACATATCTATGTAAAATATGGAGCAAAAGTGATTTGTGCATCTGTTCAGAGATCAGAGAATTTTGGCCAATCAGAAGAGCTAGTTATATCAATAAAGGTATGTTTTTTCTTTCTTTTCTGAAATCACTCACCGTTATACATTTGTTTATAGTTTAAATATGCACGCTGGTCAGCTACAGTTGGTAATCAGTGTTTGTATTCACCGCTCTGTGGAAGAATGCTTACACGACAACGATGCACTAAAAACAGAAAAGTTTTTCCTTTGCGTTTTTTAAAAGTTTCGCGTACAGACGACAACGTTGTCAAAACGATCCCCGTTCACACGGATCCGCGAAAACGAATAAAAGCGCTGTATTATGCATGCCAGGCCAGTAGTTGGCGATGTCACTTTGTAAAGAAACACGTGCGCCTGCGCACATAAGCATTCTTCCACAGAGCGGTGAATACAAACAATGAAGATGGCGATCGCTGGTCGTAGTAAATTATGCAGTAAATCTACAGTTTGTTGGAGAAGCGTCAATAAACTCAAAATCTTGAGCAGCACAAACACAGTCCTGTAGTCCGCCACTGTAGTTTTGAATGTCTCGCGCATTGTTTTTAAGTACTCACCCACATGCCTATAGACTGAACACGTCATACGCGTGCGCATGACGTCATCGTTTTCACAAATTCGCGTTTTTGTATGTTTACACGGAGACGATAACGGCATTGTTTTCAAAAACTTGCACTTTGAAACCCGTTTTCAAAAGTTTGCTTTTTGAGGCCCCAAAACGCCGTTGTCGTGTAAATGAACATCCAAAAGCATAAAAAGTTTTCCGTTTTTAGTTGAAAACGTTGTCGTGTAAACGGCCCTTTAGATTAGCCTTTCTTGTTTCACAAAAGGTAAGCTAACACTAGACTACCTGCACTGTTAAATTTGCTATTCAGTCGTCTCATATTAAATGATTTATTCCTTATATTCTCTTCTGCTTTACCTCTAGAAAAATGACAGAACAGGGTGGGTATTCGCAGGTGAGTATCATATCATAAGTATGCACCTAATGTAAGATTACCCTTATGAGAATTTACCATGGTCAGAAAACCATGGGTACCATGTTTTTTTTTTTTTTTTTTTTTTTTTTTTTGGTGGATAGTTATTTTTATAGGAATACCATAGTAAAGTAAAGGGATGTCAGAGTTTGCACTACAGTAGGCAATTTGCCCAGTAATTATTACTCCCATAGGGAAGCAGTCCCGAAATTGGAAGCTGCAGTAAGTCATAGAGCAGGTTAATCTATGATCCCATAAGGCCTATCCAGGTAATTTAGAGCGAAACTAACCAAGTAACACTAAGGGGCTGGAAGCACCTGTTTCCATAGTGATATAAGCCTCAAAATGTTGCATGGTCTAAGCAGACGTGATTTAGTGGGACACTCGCATGGGCACATGGGAGTGAGCCACTAATTTACGTATTCTTAGACTATGTAAATTTTGATTTTATATTATATGGAACACCTATTTGCAGTAATGTTGGATGAAAAACATGCTTTAAATCGCCTATAGGCTTTATAAAATTTTAATTAACCTGCTCTGTGACTCACTGCAGCTTCCAGTTTCGGGACTGCTTCCCTATGGGAGTAATAATTACTGGACAAATTGCCTACTGTAGTGCAAACTCTGACATCCCTTTACTTTACAATAGTATTCCTATAAAAATTACTATCCACCAAAAAAAAAAAAAAGGTTTTCTGACCATGGTAAATTCTCATAAGGGTAATCTTACATTAGGTGCATACTTATTATATGATACTCACTTGCAAAGACCCACCCTGTTCTGTCATTTTTCTAGAAGGTAAAGCAGAAGAGAATATAAGGAATAAATAATTTAATATGAGGGTATCATTTAATATGAGACGACTGAATAGCAAATTTAACAGTGCAGGTAGTCTAGCGTTAGCTTACCTTTCGTGAAACAAGAAAGGCTAATCTAACTAAGAAACACTGATTACCAACTGTAGCTGACCAGCGTGCATATTTAAACTATAAACAAATGTATAACGGTGAGTGATTTCAGAAAAGAAAGAAAAAACATACCTTTATTGATATAACTAGCTCTTCTGATTGGCCAAAATTCTCTGATCTCTGAACAGATGCACAAATCACTTTTGCTCCATATTTTACATAGATATGTGGTGCAAAAGGGAGAGTGCGCGAAACTTGTCATTTGCAAGTGAAAAACAGTGTTTGAGACTCGTAGCAGCAGATTCAAGCAGTTGTAGTTATGTACTTATGTTTGTGCTAGAAAAATATCCAAGAAAAAACAATTATTGGTGAGAAAATATTCTACAAGTGTGCTACTCTCATTGGATGAATTCACGTACTGATTTGCGGATGAGCAAAATTTGTCCGTGACTTCACGTTTTTTGATGTGGGTGTGTGAAAGTGTTTTGCACCATATTCACTGCAGCAATTATAGCAAAAATGTGAGCGTATGAGTTTCTTGAAGAATTTGAAGAAGGTGTAACTGTTGTGTTGTGTTTGTGGGAGAGAAAAAAATATCGAAAAGTTTGCAACTCTTAAAACATTTTTCTCTGTGACTTCAAATTTACTGGTACACGTGTGTGGCTAATCTCTACAACTACAAATTTCCACTGTCACAGGCGCTCAGTTGTTTTGCTCCAAAAATACCTTCATAGAATACATAATTTGTAAAGAGTCTCTGAAGTTGGCAGAATACAGAATACACTGGCAGCCAAAAGTTTGGAATAATGTACAGATTTAGCTGTTTCAGAAGAAATTGGTACTTTAATTCACCAAAGTGGCATTCAACTGATCACAAAGTATAGTCAGGACATTACTGATGTAAAAAAACAGCACCATCACTATTTGAAAAAAAGTCATTTTTGATCAAATCTAGACAGGCCCCATTTCCAGCAGCAATCACTCCAACACCTTATCCTTGAGTAATCATGCTAAATTGATCATTTAGTACTAGAAAATCACCATTATATCAAACACTGCTGAAAGCTATTCGGTTTGTTAAATGAAGCTTAATATTGTCTTTGTGTGTTTTGTTTTTGAGTTGCCACAGTATGCAATCGACTGGCATGTCTTAAGGTCAAAAATGGTTAAAAAAAAAAAAAAGAAAAAGAAAAAGAAACAGGTGTACACTACAGTCTTCAAAGACAAAGGACAACTGGTCCTAACAAGGACAGAAAGAGATGTAGAAGGCCAGATGTACAACTAAACAAGAGGATAAGTACATCAGAGTCTCTAGTTTGAGAAATAGACGCCTCACATGTCCTCAGCTGACAGCTTCATTGAATTCTACCCGCTCAACACCAGTTTCATGTACAACAGTAAAGAGAAGACTCAGGGGTGCAGGCCTTATGGGAAGAATTGTAAAGAAAAAGCCACTTTTGAAACAGAAAATCAAAAAGAAAAGGTTCGATTGGGCAAAGAAACACAAACATTGGACAACAGATCATTGGAAAAGAGTGTTATTGATCTTAACCCCATTGAGCTTTTGTGGGATCAGCTAGACTGTAAGGTGTGTGAGAAGTGCCCGACAAGACAGTCACATCTATGACAAGTGCTACAGGAAGTGTGGGGTGAAATGTCACCTGAGTATCTGGACAAACTGACAGCTAGAATGTCAAGGATCTGCAAAGATGTCATTGCTGCACATGGAGGATTTTTTGATGAGAACTCTGAAGTAGTTTAAGAAGTTCTGATTTTTTTTTTCAAATTGTAATAGTAATGTTTCATGTTATTAATGTCCTGACTATACATTGTGATCAGTTGAATGCCACTTTGGTCAATAAAAGTACCAGTTTCTTTCCATAAGAGCAAAATCTGTACATTATTCCAAACTTTTGGCCACCAGTGTATATGCCAAGAGTAGAAAACTAGTATTCTATTGTGAACACTGATATTGTGTTTGTTGTCTTTCCTCAAAGTGTCTGAAAGTAAATGTGACTGTCATGCTTAATAACTCTGACAATGAAAATATAAAATATTCATTGCTCATCAGCTGTAATACTGTTAAAATCCACAGATCAGAACCAGCCTGCTTTTGACTCAAATTTCATTAAACTAGCATGTAATCCTGTAGATAGACAGAAACCTTCACTGACGACACTGATTTCCATTTTGTAACAAATACGCAGCGAACACAACAAAATACTACATGAGGCCCAGACAGATATGACCATTGCTGTACCATGGTACCACCACAGTATATATATATATATATATATATATATATATATATATATATATATATATATAATTATTATTCTTTTTTACTTGAGTGTTGTTTACCAAATAAACAGAAAATAAGAGAAAAAAAATCACATTTGATTTCCAAATAATAAAAGGTCAAACTAAAGCAAACACTTCTGAAATTATGTAAATGCCTCCCTCTTGTGTACAAGGGTACAAATAAAGCTTTGCACTGCAAAGACCACTTGTGTTTGCTTAGAAATTTTCTCCTAAATTAGTATTGGTGTGATGTGCAAGTCAAAAATGTTTGAACTTGGTAACAACAAACCTTATACTGTATAAAGAAATATCATGGTACAGAAACTACGACCAATTACCATATTCATATTGCTATTTTTCCCAATCATATGCTCTCTAAAAGAAAAAAAAGTATACCGCCTGCTGCCGACTAGCACGTAGCAAATCATTGTACATGACATAAACTAAATCATAATGGCAATAGATCCTTTTCACATTTCTGGGTACAGAATGCATTAGTAAACTACTACAGGGGTACAATTAAGTATCTGTGAATGGGAGATCACAGCAAGTATTTTTGTTTCTATTTGCTTCAAAAGCAATAAAAACAAAAATACAAATAAAACTCCACAAGAGGAAAATATAGGAAAGTGGGTTACAGCAGTCATAAGAGACAAAGATGCCAAATTCACCGTCACTTCCTCAGCAGCTGTTTTAGAAACACTTGCTGTTGTGGCAACTCATTTTGTTTTTCCTCCATTAATGCTGGGGTTAATTAAAGTATATGTTATAATTTTACAGTACATCACAACCCAACTTCCTGATTTTATAGAAAATAAATCAAGCAAGAAAAAAAGTGTTGAAAATGTGAAGCTACAATAGGCTCTTAGACTCAATGCAACAAGTGTTGTATCTCCTCAGCTACCTGTACTGGTCTTTATCTAACATGCCTTTTGTGCAAGTCACTTTGGAAAAAAATCTGCTAAGAATATAAACAGCACAGAGTCAGAGTTTTGTGGATGTTTATTACAACTAAGACAAGTCTGACATGAATGCTCATTTTTTGGTCTCCTCCTCCTTTGACAGAGTCTTGATGATCTCCTCTTTCTTGGCCTGAAGACGCTCCTCGCGGCGCTTACGGGCCTCCCTGGTCTTAGAGCGGCGAGCCTCAGCCTGGTCACTGTGAGAAAAGTGAAATATGATCAGCCATTACATACACTTTTTTGAAAGAGTTTTTTGTACCAACTAAATTCATTACATTTCAATATATTTAAAATTCCAGTAATACCCTTTTATAAATCTATTTAATACTACTGAAGCAGCCAAATGAATCATTAAAATTGCACTTTAAGTAGAAAATAATTTCTAGAGAAATCTTATTTGAAAATTGCCCATTAGCAGCTATTGCAGTTCAACTTACGACAGGAGCTTCTTGCGAGCTTTGTCGGCCTTCAGTTTGTGGATGTGCTCCATGAGGATGCGCTTGTTCTTGAACACATTACCCTTAGCTCTGAGGTACAGGCTGTGGTACCTGAAATCACAAAGAATACACATGCACCACAACTATTAAAATGCTGATGTAGCTCATGAGTGTGTGAACAGCTCAGAAACAAATGCATGAAATTGCATGAAGAAAATTCAGCCCATTTTTTAGGATGAGATTTTTTGTTTAGTTAAATTCCCGAAAATAAAGAGCATCTTCCTAAATTTTGATTTCTGTAATGCATCTAGAACATTTGGGTTTCCAAATTCTGATTTGAATACTGTAGTGACTCAATGAGAATCACCACTGAGATTAAAGGCAATTCAAAAATTCTACCACTTTCTCATATTACCAATGTGTTTGGATTTTGGGGTGGAATAGGACCTGAACATTTTCTCGATGAGATTTATTCACAAAGCATGGCAAACAGGTTACTTACATGTGCCTGTCAATCTTCTTGGACTCCCTGTAGCGACGCAGAAGACGGCGCAGGATTCTCATGCGACGCATCCAGCAAAGCTTCTCTGGCATGCGGGCGTTAGCTGTACCCTTCCTCTTACCTGACATCAATTATCCAAAAGAAATCAAAACAAGGACTCAACTGACAGGTGTTGGCATATCTGACACCTATACATTTTACAACATTTCTTGAAACTAGTATATATTAATACAAACAGGAAAAAAATGCCACCAGGCTCAACATACCGATACCCATGTGGCGCCCCTTACGACGTGCCAATGTGTTCTTACGGCAGCGGGCACGAGAGTGAACAGTAACGGGCTTCTTGATGATCAGACCATCTTTCACCAGTTTACGAATCTGCTGGCCTAACAAACAAGAGAACCAAGAACAGATGCTTAGTACATTAGCACAGACCTGTCTATGGAGAGATCCCTCTCATTACTGAAAGCAAGCACTGTATAGAAAACAGCAGCTTGACTCCATTTAATAGTCTTTAGTAAGCTGCTCTACTCCACACAAAGTAAGGGTGTACTCACACTAGGCGATCGGTACCGTGCCTGAGCATGTCTGACACCCAAAGTCCAGTTCGTCTGACTAGTGTGAACGCTCCGTACCATGCCTGGTACGCTGAACTGTGCCTTGGCCCACTTGAAGAGGTGGGCTCGGGCATGGTTCAGTTCAAGCACGGTACACATCTAGTGTGAAAGCTAACCGTGACCTGGTCACAGAACTTGAAACATGACGTCAATAAAGCAATCATTTTGGTCTACGGCATAGGTGCAGTTTTTCCTGGAAATTTGGGCAGACGAGAGTATACAGGAACAACTGGATACAACACACAAGAACACACATGAACTACGAGATATTTGGTAAAATTCACGAATATTTTTGTGCTCGTGGATACCAAAGAACCATTGAGCAATGACGTGACAAGCTGAAAAAACTGCGGGTTTAGTATTCGAAAGTACGGAGTGCATTCCGTAAATCTGAAAAAGATAAATTCCAGTGGTACGATGCTGTCGACAATTAGGCATGTGAGAGGGCCGTGTGTCACCATGCCCCAAACGACTCCAAATAAGCCACAAAGTAACAATACAATGATGGACTCTATTGTGCTGTGCGAGAGCGCTTTTCTTCCCGTTTTCTTCAAAACAAAAAGTCGCATCGTAATGACGCAAGTGTGCTCAGGCCTGGAACGTTAAGTGCAATGTGAGTGCAGGCCAGCGGGGGAGTGGGGACAATCGTGCTTGGGCATGGTACAAGGCAACAGGGCCTAGTGTGAGTACGTCCTTAATTGGGGCAAGGCCTGCCAAGCTTCAAAAGGATAAAGTACAATAAAATTATCATAGAAGTTATCTATTGATGAGTTATGATAGCTTTGTGTGAAAAGGACACAAATTTAGTTGCTACTGCTATTAAATTTAACTTTTGCTTGCCCATTTTCAAACTGCCTACTTATGATACTTTTACAGAATTGTTTTTAGCAGCTTGACAGCCACTGGTCACCAAATGCTTTCATTGTGTGGAAAAGAGCAGCATGAACATTCTGCTAAACATTTTTTGTGCATGTTCCACGGGAATTATCCATATGGGTTTGGAACAAACTGAGGCAGAGTTAAAAACTATTGTCATTGTAAGATGATCCCTTTAAGACAACGGTGAAAAACTCAAATTAAAAACACAGACACTGAAATTGCTGCACTTGTTGGTTGATGAAGTAAATGTCTTACGGGAATTGGCGTTGGCGATCTCGTTGGTTTCATTGGGATCCAGCCAGACCTTCTTCTTGCCACAGCGCAAGACGCTGGACGCCAAGCGCTTCTGCAGCCTGAGCATGCTGAAAACATTCAATACACATTAAGCTGAAAACACATTTGAGTTATGTAAATGTATTAGGTCAGTTAAACATTTAAGCGCATACAATCCAGATAACTAACCTAAACGTCTTTACTATTATAGTATTAATATACCACGATACTTACATGGTCCTCCAAGCTACTTCAGAAGAATTCTATGATAATGCACTGACCAACATACGATGACAATATCATGACACACTGTTCAAAACAAGCTACATATGATCGCACATGGCAGAACTTTTATAAATAAAAATAAAACTAACGGAGTAAAAGCGACTGGTTTTAAGTTAAATAACTGTTAGCATGTGTTGTCCGCATCTTTATAAGACGCCTTTAATAAAATATCAGTATAATGTGTTTAACGCCGAGCGCGAGACAACGTGGAGCACGTTAACGACTGAGGCCTGCACATTTCACGAAACACTGGGGTTTAAAACTCACATACAAGCCCCATAACATCAACTAAATATAGGTTCCTAAAACAACACCCTTACGGTCAACATTCTGGCAAAATATGGGGGAATAATATCGTATTTTCGGCGACTTTAGTGATTTTTGTAGGAGCAGATCTCGAGCTCTTACCTCATTGCGGCGGATCGCTGAGAGAAAGGAGCGAGTGCGCAAAGTGCTGGAGTATACCATTATAAAGGATGGGTACATTGCCAAAATCTTCTGCGCTCAAACTTAATTAAACATAAATTATTGTGCAAATAAATAAGAATTCTTTTACAATATGTGTTAAATATATTTGACATCTAAAACACACCCTCTTGTGTAAGTTACAATTTTCATTAAGTTGGACGTACGAAGGAATAGCACACCCCTATTACAATGGAAATGGTACATTCCGGTGAAAAAAGTTCCTCTAAAAGTGCATTATGGGCTACGGCTTGACGTAATCACGCTTTGCGTCTTTGTCACAAGGGTTCATCTGTTTCCTCTTCTTTCTCAAAATCAACATTCATCCTCTAATTAGAAAAAATAAAATTGCTTAATGATTTTACAGACTATTTTAGCAGCAATATAACATAATATAATATGGGAATGCCAGGTAAAATGGGCCAAATAAGGTAGCAGTGTCAGTTTTTTAAATTCGATTTCTTATTTTAGTACAAACTCTTGAGTCTTTTTTCAACTCTTTTCAGGGCTCATGTGATCTCCCATCCCTTCAATTTCATGGTAGCCTGATGACCTTATGACAATACTTCCAAAAAAAAAAAATAAATAAAAAAAAAACCTATTGTTATTCTGTACTTTATACTGCACTTCTGTACTGGAATGATATGTTACACATTTATAAAAAGCCAACTGTACAAAGATTGCAAAAGTATTCACTTTCCCGTGGCTCCTAAGTTCTTTTAAAAATTTATTAATGTTTATCCTTCAAGTTCATTTTTAATGTACAACATTTGTATTTCATTTGTACTATAAGTATTAATTTTGTGTGATTATTTTTTTCCACTGAGCAAAAGATTTTCTTACCCAGTTGATATTTACTCTTCTCCATCATAGAAATGAGTCTAAAAAAAAAAAAAAACTAAAAAAAAAACTAAACAAAATTATGCCAACACATGTTTTTATTCCATTTTTTTCATGTCCGCTACAGTGGACACCACGACTGAAGCAACACAACATTTCAAGAAACTTATAACAGGGTTCCTCATAGTTTTTGTGTGTTAACCATACATGTGAACAATAGTTTAAACTTATACAGTATGTGAATCACTCTTAAAGATTTTGAAAAGAACATACATACTGTAGCAATAAATAATGCAATAAGAATGTAAAAAATAAAAGTTGTATGGCGAGATGAAGTCTCAAAAAACTTGTTTGATTCTTTTTGTTCCTTGCATGCGGTGTGAGTCTGTGTATGTGTGTATACTGTATGTCTATGTGCATTTGTGGGTGTTTTTATGTGTACTTGCTGGTTGATTTGATAAATATACGGTTGTGTGCATTGTAGCAGCTTCTCCAAACTGTTGATGAAATGCAAGTGTGACTGGAGCTGGAAGAATCTGCCATGGGACATGGTGTTTCTAAAAATGCCAATATCCATTACATGGACACTCTTGGCAATTTAATTGCTCCCGTAGCCAGGTGGAGACCAACTTGGATTCTGATTTCTCCTGTACTAGCTGTTTCGAGACCCAGTGTACTACTTTGCATGGCACTGTGCACTCTTTGTTTTAGAATCACACTTGTACTCTTCGGTCAAATTTGACCCGAAAACAATAAACAAGTTTGTTTGTTTTTTTGTTTTTTTATGAAAGAAATGTAATAACACTTACTCAATAAAGTAAAAAAATACAAAAACTAAAGCTGTGCATTTTTGGGAGGGATTTGGGAGAATTGTATGGTATTTAGATCTTAATTGGCTCTGTATTACTAAATTGCACCATTCTTTTTTTATATAAAATATGCACATTTTATGTTCAATAAAAACCTTCATTTCAATAAATTAAAAGAGTGTCAAAACATCAAAATATGTCATGCATTGGGGGGTCTCTGGTAAAATCTGCTGTAATAAAAATAACAATAATGTGAAATGACAGCTATGTCCAAAAGATGCTTCAGTGCTCCTTGCATTGGCTGATCTCTATAAGCCAATGTTTTAACAAAATTATTTTCTAGATATTATCATAAGTTATGTATTGGATATATTTTTATACATTATAAAAACAATTATTTATCAAATTGTTGCATAGTTTCACCACCTGGCACACTGATACTAAGTCATGAGGTTCTTTCAAGACCTGATTTCCATTGGGACTTTACAAAAATCCAGTATTCTACAACTGTGAAAGATCTTCAAATTAACAATGAATAATATCTCTTGATACTATTAAGATTATAACAGTTGATGAGGCTACCATGAACATAAATTCCACTCCTCCTCCTGTCTAGTCGGTGAGCCATGCCTGTCTAACGTGATGCCTGAAGCTCACTCAGATTAAGTTAGGGGTCATGTTTTTATTGTGATTGGTTGATCAGGGACTAATCAGTGACCAAGCATTATTCATATTATACAAGCATGTGGTTTTATTGGTTTACACCAAAAAACATGTAATGTCCATTCCAATGGACGCAGAGTCTGAGGGGGCTAATGTGCCTTGCTTTTCTGTCTATTGATTTGCAATTGATTTATAATACTGAATTGCACTATTATAAATGTATATTTCTATTTTGTTTAATTAAAAAAATATATATTTTCAGGACTTAAAGGAATAATAATAATTCATTACATTTATATAGCGCTTTTGTAGACATTCAAAGCGCTCAACATAGTATAGGGGAAATCTCCTCAACCACCACCAGCGTGCAGCATCCACATGAAGCGACGGCAGCCATAGTGCGCCAGAATGCCCACCACACACCAGCTGTTGGTGAAGAGGAAAGTACAGTGAGGTAGCCAATTCATATTTAGGGGATTATTAGGAAGCAATGATGGATAGAGGCCAATGGGCAAATTTGACCAGAACACTGAGGTTCCAATCCTACATTTTAACGAGAAGTACCTTGGGATTTTCAGTGACCACAGAGTGTCAGGACCTCGGTTTAACGTCTCATCTGAAAGACATTTGTTATTTCACATTATTTCACATTATTAACTTAAAAAAGTCACTTAATTTTGTCAGATAATAACCAAACATGAGATATTAATCTTCAATGTAATTTCCAGTTTTTTGGAAGGCAGTTTAGATAATTATAAGGAAAACAGGACAAACTTAGATTTGGGTGGGCTAAATTGGGTCACTTCTTAGCCCTTGTGACAATTTCCTCGTGTGACAACAAGCCCCAGTCTCTCCCCTATAGGTTAAGGGTAAATGTAAATAAATCTTAAGCATGTTTTATCTAGATCAAGGGGTAAGAGCAATATTTATTAACAGGTGTTCTGTGGCAATTCCCAACTACCTGATACAATTTTGCACTTATGTTGCTATAGCTATAGTCAGTGCCTTTACATTTAAAAGAAAGGAAACATAATTTCACTAGCCTAACACCATTTTATAAAGACACTACTTAATAAGAACTTTTCACCAGTTTATTCTATGGGTATGACACATGCGCGTTCTGTGTTGTGATGTCATAAAGCCCACTTGGATAGTCATATTGAAAGTGAAAACTATATTACATATACTGCATAAATACATGACATGAACTATTGACCACTATTAGATAGATACTGGTAAAAGTAAGGGTCACTATGAAAGGAAATATATTATCGTTCACTCCCGTATTTGCTGTGAAGCTGGAGCATGGTCAATTGTCATATTATACTAACTTATAATATCACAGTGGTATACTACAGTATATCTAGCAAGATGAATAAAAATAATTATATGTATAATTAAATACAGTTGGAAACAGGGACCTTACTAAGCCAGTGCTGGCTTGTGACTATTCACCCTCATTGTGGTTGATATAATTTGAATTACACATTGTAAAAAAACCTTCTCCATTTTAATGGTTGAAGCAACAGCTCCATGTCTCAATGTGTGATGGATATTGTCCAGTGTCATCAGCAGAAACTCCTATAAATAATGCATGTGAAAAGTTATTGCATTGTGATTGTTGTTGTGTGTTTTACTGAGTGTAAAGCACATAAAAGAGACATTTGCTTAACAATGTCTTTTTCAAGATGACGTGTTGCAAATTCTTTCCACCTTCTGAGCGTTATAGCCCTCTTTCTGGCAGGCATGAGTGCTGCATTATATGCCTGGGCCAAGCCCACATGGAAGTGACAAATTGTGAATGTATGAAGCTCAAGACGCCTCACTTGCAGCTCGCCTTCTTTCTGTAGGACAACACTGGTCCCCCTCCCTCCCACAATACTCCTTCTTACGGGACTCCTCATCTCCATTTCAAGCATCTTCACTCTTTGAATTCGCCAGTGATGATCTGTGCCCCACATTCGGTGTGAATGGTACAATCACGTTTGGCGATTCAGATAAAGAAGTGTTTGTTATTTCACTCGCAGCATCTGAAGGTGAGGCCAGGTCCCACTCAGCCGATGAGCTT
This sequence comes from Myxocyprinus asiaticus, assembly GCF_019703515.2. Lineage (NCBI taxonomy): Eukaryota > Metazoa > Chordata > Actinopteri > Cypriniformes > Catostomidae > Myxocyprinus > Myxocyprinus asiaticus. The sequence goes on along the minus strand of NC_059375.1, from coordinate 3,974,494 downwards.
GTTGGTATTTTATCCCTGCAGGGAGGAAAACTGCACAAAAATACCTGACATTGGTTCTCTCTCAGGCGGTCGAAAAGCTCCAGCTTGAGGGACCCACTCCAAGTGGGCCCTTGCATTCTTGACTCAATGAACGGTTCTTACAGTGTCTGCAGGACCAGTAGGTCAAATCATGGTGTTCGCACTATGCACGAATGAATGTTTCTGGTGAAGTGGCCTTCATGACACTATGCTGGGACTATACTGAGATTCCCCCAACTGGGATGGAAAGCTCAACTGGTGCAACTGTTCAAGCCATGCCAGCTCACATCCTCGCTAGTAGGCAAAGTATACACTGCTGCGGTCTTGCAGGCCTACTAGGCTGACCTGCTCGATGACATGGACGAGAATGGACCAGATCCCGAGTCTTTTAAGGAGCTGCGCTGCGCCACTGATATGGCACTCTGGGTTACTAAGATCACAGCCCAAGACATCAGCAGGTCTATGGGTGGCCTGGTGTCCATAGAGCATCTCTGGCACAACTTGACATAATAAGGATAAAGCTGTTTTGCTCAACACTCCAGTGTCGCAGCAGGGCCTCTTTGTTGACACTAAGAGTGCCTTCACCGAGCGATTTAAAACAGCACCTCTTGCCAAGGCAAGCTGCCTCTCTGATGTAAGCGGCTCGCATGCGCTCTTCCTCGGGGAAGCGCCCTGCTAAGCTCAGTGCCCCTGCTGCTTTAGCTCCCCAGAAAATGGAGACTAAGCCAGCTGTTAGGCCCCAGCAGCCGTGGCCAAAGCATAATATTCTTCTCTCCGACCTTCTTGGATTGGGTGAGGATTTTTATAGTTTCACTTTAATTCTACAACCCCAATTCCGATGTTCCGACAGTATGAAAAATGCAAATAAAAACAAAAAGGAGTGATTTGTAAATTATATTCACCCTTTGCTATATTGAAAGCATTACAACTACATATAATATGATGTTTTACCTTGTGAATTGTATTGTTTTTTTGAAAATGTACAGTAATTTCAAATCAGATGATTGCAACATACTCCAAAAATAATTAGACTTGAGATTTGAGGCAATTTAAGACTAATAACAATTTGATGAGTTGAAACAACAAGGCGATGTGAAACAGGAGATGTTAAACATGTGAGGCAATTGTGTCATAGTATATAAGGAGCCTCCAAAAACAGCCTAGTCCTTCAAGAGCAAGGATCGGTCAAGACTTGTCAATTTGCCGACAGATGCTTCAGCAAATAATCCAGCACTCTGAGAACAATGTTCCCCAAAGACAAATTGGAAGGATTTTGGGCATTTCACCCTCTACAGTGCACAATATAGTTAAAAGATTCAAGGAATCTGGTCAAATCTTGGTGCGTAAAGGGCAAACGAAAAACCATTTCTGAATGCGCGTGATCTCTGATCCCTCAGACGTCACTGTCTTAAAAAATATAATTGATCTGTAATGGATATCATGAACATGGGCTTGGGATAACTTCAGTAAACCTTTGTTAGTCAACACCACTTGCCATTGCATCCACAGATGCAAGTTAAGACTTTACTATGCAAAGCAGAAGCCCTACATCAACACTGTCCAGAAGCGCTGCTGACTTCTTTGGGCTCTGTCTCATTTTAGATGGAAAGTAGAACAGTGGAACCATGTTTTTTGGTCTGAAGAGTCCACATTTCAAATAGTTTTTGAAAAACACAGCCGTCTTTTTCTCTGGCACAAAGTGGAAAAGGACCGTCCAAGCTGTTATCAGTGTCAGGTCCAAAAGCCAGTGTCTGTATGGGCCAGGGGTGTGTCAGTGCCCATGGCATGGGTAACTCGCACATCTGTGAGAACACCATGAATGCAGACAGATATGTACAAACTTTGGAGCAACATATATTGCCATCCAGCACCATCATTTCCAGGGACGTCCCTGCATTTTCCAGCAGGACAACTTCAAACCACATACTACCTGGATTACAAGTGAATGGCTGTGTAAGCAGAGAGTGTGGGTGCTAGATTGGCCTGCCTGCAGTCCTGACCATCTCCAATTGAGAATGTGTGGCGCATTATTAAGCACACCATCCAGAAACGAAGACCCCATACAGTTGTGCTGCTAAAGACCTACATAATGGATGACTGGGGGAAAATTCCACTTTCTAAACTTAACAAACTTGTGTCTTCAGTGCCCAAATGCTTAATAAGTGTTATTAGAAGAAATGGTGGTGTTTCACAGTGGTAAACACTCGACTGTCCCAACTTTTTTGGAGCGTGTTGCAATCATCTGGTTTGAAATTACTGTACATTTAAAAAAATAAAAACTATAAAATTCACAAGGTAAAACATCATATTATGTGTGGTTGTGCTTTTTTCAATATAGCAAAAGGTGAATATAATTTTCAAATCAATCCTTTTTGTTTTTATTAGCAATTTTCATACTGTCCCAACGTTTTCGGAATTGGGGTTGTATTTCCACAGTGGCAAATGTTCTTGGCTCATACACACAATGTAATGACACACAGGAGGAGACGCTTGTTTGCTCCATTACTCTTGAGATAGTCCGCACTCCCCCCTCATCATCCTGAACAGCACTGTGGCAGCAGTGGAGTCATTCAGGTTCCTGGGCACTACCATCTCTCAGGACCTGAAGTGGGAGACCCACATAGACTCCATTGTGAAGAAGGTTCAGCAGAGGTTGTACTTCCTTCGCCAGTTGAGGAAGTTCAATCTGCCACAAGAGCTGCTGACACAGTTCTACTCGGCCGTCCTGTGTACATCTCTAACTGTCTGGTTTGGTTCAGCTATGAAATCGGACATCAGAAGACTACAAAGGATAGTTCAGACTGCTGAGAGGATTATTGATTGCTTCCTGCCCTCCCATCAAGAACTATACACTTCCAGAGTGAGGAAAAAGGCTGGAAAAATCACTCTGGACCCCACTCACCCAGCCCACTACCTTTTTGAACAGTTGCCTTCTGGACGGCGCTACAGAGCTCTGAGCACCAGAACCGTCAGGCACAGGAACAGTTTTTTACAGTTAAAACTGCCCCATTGAGCAATAATTATGTTCAATACACAGCTTAGTCTATTTATATTTATGTAACATATCCTACCTCTTCTGTATATATATATAAGACAAGACAAATTCCTTGTATGTGTAAGCATACTTGGCAATAACACTCATTCTGATTCTGATTTTGATTATACTCTTAACATGTTTTATATTCTGTGTCTCACTGTAATGTTCTGTGTGCAATTGTTTCTCCTATCACCAAAAAAAAATAAAAAAATAAAATAAAATAAAATAAAAAAATAAAATTCCTTGTGTACGTGAGAACACTTGGCAATAAAGCTCATTCTGATTCTGAGATGATAGATAAAGAAACATATTTTCAAATGCACGCAGAATTTCAAATGTTTTCCTTTCTGCAAAACAAGGGCTTGTAGGTTTTATCTACAAGTGAAGAGGGTGACAGAATTTAGGACAGAAATACAGTTTACATTATTACTTTTGCATAATGTAATATAATTTGCGGTGTTGTCTGGGTTTCATAACATATGAAATATTAATTTTTTATTTAATTCTATCCCTCTGCAATCATTTTTAATGAACAATTCAATATTTTTTAAAGCCTTAAAAGTAATCATATAGCCCCATATGATTTCATGTTAAATATCAATAAATTACTAATTAAGGTGTAGGCCTGTCTGTCATAAGCATATGTACACCTTAAGAAGTATGACAATTTGGATGACAATTGCTTATCATAACATTCGCAATTATTTATGAAAAATTATTGTCAGCTAAATTTCATAATGGTGACAGCCCTAGCTGCAATGGGGTCTGAGTTCTTAAGAAGCTGTGGTGTGAACAACAAGGGATCTGAGACCACATTAATGTGAAGAGGACCAAAAAAGAAACTGGGTCCTCTTTTATGTCCACTTACATTGTGAACACCAAAAGCACTGAGGTCATTTGCGGCTGGTTCCCTTTCTGGTTCACTTAAAATGTACTAAATGTGAAACAACCCTATATTGCTGCTCACTGTATTTTCTGCTAATGCACGCGATTGGATAGGACGCGGATCTCGTCACGAGATTAATTTGCATAAATGCTCGCGATTGGATAGGATGCAGACGCGGGCTGGTGTTTCTTCACCACAGATAGAGACAGAGAAGAGGCTGAGCTGCACTTGGTAAACGGCGACCAGTCGATCATGTTTGAAAGATGTCTCAAATTAATTTATTGTCTTTGATTATCGTTAAGTTTGGTGCTGTTCGGTCCGTATTGACCCTTTGCTGGATCCGGACACGGACCGCGGTCCGCCATTTGAGTATGACTGCATTATTCAAATAACACAAATAAATGAAAACTCCTGCTCAAGAACCGGAGGTGTTTCTTATGCATTAAACACTTACCTGACGAAAGTTATTTTAAAAAGTGGTGCGGACAAAATTGCCCAAGGAAAAAGTGGTAGGGACATGTCCCACCCATTAATGATGCCTATGGCCCTCACAATTATAGCTAAACCTGTACACACAAACACACACACACGCACACAGAATGGTAACAATATGTTGAGTGAGTTTTAGTAAGGGAACTTGCCTTAATGTTATATTCTTGTTAATATATTTATTATTGTTGTATATTGTTCTTATTCTAACAACCACAAATCCACCTGAAATTCTCTCAACTCAACCTCAACATTTCACCACATTTATTTGAAATGACAAATACATTCTTGTAATGTTATTAATTTGGAAATAATTGTAAATAAATTAAAAGAGCATATATATACACTGGCAGCCAAAAGTTTGGAATAATGTACAGATTTTGCTCTTATGGAAAGAAATGAGTACTTTTATTGACCAAAGTGGCATTCAACTGATCACAATGTATAGTCAGGACATTAATAACATGAAAAATTACTATTACAATTTGAAAAAAATTCAGAACTTCTTAAACACCTTCAAAGAGTTCTCATAAAAAAATCCTCCACGTGCAGCAATGACATCTTTGCAGATCCTTGGCATTCTAGCTGTCAGTTTGTCCAGATACTCAGGTGACATTTTACCCCACACTTCCTGTAGCACTTGTCATAGATGTGGCTGTCTTGTCAGGCACTTCTCACACACCTTACAGTCTAGCTGATCCCACAAAAGCTCAATGGGGTTAAGATCAATAACACTCTTTTTCAATTATCAGTTGTCCAATGTCAAATCAAATGAAATCCCTTTATTGTCACTCAAACATATACACAAGTGCAACAGTGGGTGAAAGTCTTGGCTGCAGTTCCAAGCATAATAGCAGTATCACAATTACAATAAACATCTGATTTACACATAAAACAGTTTACACATCTGTTACACAACACAATATACAATATACACCTAATAATATACAATATACAGTATACACAAAATAAGACAGTATACAATAAAAATACACTGTACTGGTGCTATTGCCGTACCAGGCAGTGATGCAGCCAGTCGGGATGCTCTCTACAGTGCTGGTGTAGAACCATGTGGTGGTTCATTCCAAACTTCCTCAGCCCTCTCAGGAAGAAGAGGCGCTGATGAGCCTTCTTCATAATGGCCTCTGTGTGGACGGACCATGTGAGTTCCTCAGTGATGTGGACACAGAGGAACTTGAAGCTGCTGACTCTCTCCATCGGTGCTCTATTGATGGTGATGGGGCTGTGTTCTCTGTGTCTTCTCCTGAAGTCCACCACAAGCTCCTTGTTCTTACTGATGTTGAGGGAGAGGTTGTGCTCCTGACACCAGTGTGTCAGAGTGTGTCAGTGATCAGACTTACCACCATCATATCATCAGCAAACTTACTGATAGCATTTGAGCTGTGTTGCCACACAGTCATGTGTGTACAAGGAATACAGGAGTGGGCTGAGAACACAGCCCTGCGGGGCTCCAGTGTTGAGCGTCACTGATGAGATGTTGCTGCCCATTCTAACCACCTGGCGTCTGCTTGACAGGAAGTCCAGGATCCAGTTGCACAGTGAGCTGTTTAAGCCCAGAGCCCGGAGTTTCACATCAAGCTTGGAGGGCACTATGGTGCTGAATGCTGAGCTGTAGTCTACAAACAGAATTCTCACCTATGTGTTCCTTTTTTCCAGGTGGGAGAGAACAGTGTGTAGTGTAGATGCAGTGGCATCATCAGTGGAGCGGTTGTCATGGTAAGCAAACTGCAGTGAGTCCAGTGAGGCAGGCAGCACAGAGCAGATGTAACCTCTGATCAGCCTCTCAAAGCATTTGCTGATGATGGGGGTCAGAGCAACAGGATGCCAGTCATTTAAGCAAGTGATTTTGGATTGCTTTGGTACAGGCACAATGGTGGACATTTTAAAGTATGTGGGGACCACAGACAAGGAGAGGGAAAGGTTGAAAATATCCATAAAAACACCAGCCAGTTGGTTCGCACGCGCTCTGATGACGCAGCCCGGAATGCTGTCTGGACCCGCGGCTTTACGGATATTTACCCGTCAGAAGGATTGGGTTACGTCCGCTACAGGGACGGAGAGTGAACTAACCTCTGTAGCTTCGGCCGCAAGAGGTCGCTCCACGATGGCATAAAAAGTATTAAGCTCATCCAGGAGAGAGGCAGCTGTGTTCGCGGCGGAGTTTTTATTCCCTTTGAAGTCCGTGATGATATTAATTCCCTGCCACATGCTTCTAGAGTCGATGGTGTTGAACTGTCCTTCAATCTTGTCCCTGTACTGGCGTTTTGCTGGTCTGATAGTTTTGTGGAGGGCATAACTGGCTTGTTTATGCTCCTCCACATTCCTGGAATTAAAAGCGGAGGTCCGTGCGTTAAGTGCCACACGAACATTGCTATTAATCCACGGTTTCTGGTTAGGGTAGATCCTTGAGTGCCTGGTCTGTGTCGGCTTGTGGGGGATGTACACAGCTGTAATAATGACCGGTGTGAATTCCCTCGGTAGGCAGAATGGTTGACACAGAAGCATGAGAAATTCTAGATCAGGAGAGCAGAAAGACTTGATAGAATGTACGTTCCTCTGATCACACCAGGATTTGTTGATCATAAAACATAATCCACCACCTCTGCTTTTACCTGAGAGTTCTTTCACTCTGTCCGCTTGGTGCGCTGAGAACCCCACGGGTTCGATGGCTGAGTCTGGACTCTCCGCAGACATCCAAGTGTCTGTAAGGCAGATAATGCAACAGTCCCTCATTGGAAAGAGATCGGCGCTCTCAGCTCGCAGAGCTTGTTGTCCAGAGACTGAACATTTGCCAGTAGAATGCAGGGGTCGATTTGCGTGACGTCTTAGTCTGACAAGAACGCCGGCTCTCCTTCCCCTTTTCCGGCTGTGTTTCCGCGGCCAGGCAGCCCAGACAAAAGGCTCCGCTATCGTGTTTGAAAACAGCAGGTCGGCATTGTGGTATTTAAAGCCCGGTTTTCAGTGTGCTATTGAAGAACCAATGTTGAAAAGTGTTTGTCTATCATTGACAATAAGGCAGACGATATCCAAGACAAAAAACTAAAGAAATGTAGACAAAACAAACAAAAAACTGCAATATTGGGTCGGTGCTCGCAGCCATACTCAGCACCATCTTGCCATCAATATCTGTGTTTCTTTGCCCACTCTAACCTTTTCTTTTTGTTTTTCTGTTTCAAAAGTGGCTTTTTCTTTGCAATTCTTCCCATAAGGCCTGCACCCCTGAGTCTTCTCTTTACTGTTGTACATGAAACTGGTGTTGAGCGGGTAGAATTCAATGAAGCTGTCAGCTGAGGACATGTGAGGCGTCTATTTCTCAAACTAGAGACTCTGATGTACTTATCCTCTTGTTTAGTTGTACATCTGGACTTCCACATCTCTTTCTGTCCTTGTTAGAGCCAGTTGTCCTTTGTCTTTGAAGACTGTAGTGTACACCTTTGTATGAAATCTTCAGTTTTTTGGCAATTTCAAGCATTGTATAGCCTTCATTCTTCAAAACAATGATTGACTGATGAGTTTCTAGAGAAAGCTGTTTCTTTTTTTGCCATTTTTGACCTAATATTGACCTTAAGACATGCCAGTCTATTGCATATTGTGGCAACTCAAAAACAAACACAATGTTAAGCTTCATTTAATGAACCAAATAGCTTTCAACTGTGTTTGATATAATGAAAAGTGATTTTCTAGTACCAAATGATCAATTTAGCATGATTACTCAAGGATAAGGTGTTGGAGTGATGGCTGCTGGAAATGGGGCCCATCTAGATTTGAACAAAAATGACTTTTTTCAAATAGTGATGGTGCTTTTTTTTACATCAGTAATGTCTTGACTAAACTTTGTGACCAGTTGAATGACACTTTTGTGAATTGAAGTATCAATTTCCTTTCGAAACAGCAAAATCTGTACATTTTTCCAAACTTTTGGCTGCCAGTGTGTATGTATATATATAAAATAAATGTGTGTGTTTGGGATACTTTGTCATTATAAGTAGATCACTATATATTATCCATTTGTAAATATCATAATTTACTTTTGATATACGGTACTGTATCTCCCTTAGCAAAACAGTCCAGATCTATTAAATAATAATAAATAACTAGAAAAGTAAACTTTGTTAGCAAACTTTGAGGTTGCTTGAAAAAGCTTTTTCTAAACATTTAAAAGATTGGGAATAGTAGGTAAGATGGATGGATGGTGTTACCATACCGTAGACTTTGTCAGTTCGAACCAGTCTGGCCATTCTCCGTTGACCTATCTAATTAAAAAGGCATTTCTGTCCACAGAACTGCCGCTCACTGGATGTTTTTTGCTTTTGGCCCCATTCAGAGTAAATTCTAGGGATTGTTGTGTGTGAACATCAAAGGAGATGAGCAGTTACTGAAATACTCAAACCTGCCCATCTGGCACCAACAATTATGCCACGGTCAGTTCTGTGGACAGAAATGCCTTGTTGATGAGAGAGGTCAACGGAGAATGGCTAGACTAGTTCAAACTGACAAAGTCTACGGTAACTCAGATAACCGCTCTGTACAATTGTGGTGAGAAGAATAGCATCTCAGAATTCTATCTGAGATGCAGGTTGCCGCTGTTTTGGCAGCACGAGGGGGACCTACAGTATTAGGCAGGTGGTTTTAATGTTGTGGTTGATCGGTGTTTGACTGTTGTTCTATGGTTGCTAGGGTCTTCCATCTGGTTGCTAGGGTATGGCTAGGGAATTGGGAGGGTGTTACAGAAAGAATGCCGGCCCGAGTCAAATTAATTCACTTCCACATCTCTACGATATTCTGCTGCTGAGATTTAACTGTTGTTGGATGGTTGCTAGGGTGTTCCACTTGGTTGCTAGGGCATGGCTAGGTAGTTGGTAATGTGTTACAGAAAGGATGCTTGTCTGAGTCAAAATAACCCACTTCCACATCTCTAATATATTCTTCTGCTGCTGAGATATAACTGTTGCTATTCAGTTGCTAGGGTACTCCATCTGGTTGCTAGGGCATGGCTAGGTAGTTGTTAGGGTGTTACAGAAAGGCTGAGTCAAATTAACCCACCACCATGTCTCTACCATATTCTGCTACAGAGAAATAGAGTTGCTATTTGGTGTTAAAGGTGTTACCTCTTGTTGCTAAGGTGTGGCTAGGCAGTTTCTAGTGTGTTACGGAATGGCTCGCTGTTGGCCCAAGTCAAAAGAACCCACCTCCAGGTCTCTATGATATTATGCTGCTGCTGAGATATGATTGTCGCTATTTGGTTGCTAGGGTGGGTCCAATTGCTAGTGTGTAACAGAATGGATGCCTGCCAGCCCGAGTCAAATGAACCCACTGCCATGTACCTACGATATTCTGCTACTGAGAAATGAGTGTTGGTTTTTGGTTGCTAGGGTGTTTCATATGGTTGCTAGGGTGTTGCTAGGCAGTTGCTAGGGTGTTATGGAATGGCTCGCTGTTGGTCCGAGTCAAAAGAACCCACTTCCATGTACCTATGATATTCTGCTACTGAGAAAGGAGTGTAGCTATCTGGTTGCTAGGGTGTGGCTAGGTAGTTCGTAGGGTGTTACGGAAAGGCTGCCGGTCCGAGTCACAAGAACCCACTTCCACATCTTTATGATATTCTGCTGCTGATATATGAGTGATGCTATATGGTTGCTAGGGTGTTTCATCTGGTTACTAGGATGTGGCTAGGTAATTGGTAGTGTGTTACGGAAAGGCTGCCATACAGAGTCAAAAGAACCCACTTCCACGTCTCTATGATATTCCGCTGCTGATATATGACTGTTTTCAAGCCAACCTAAAAACTTAACTGTCTGTACAACTGGTTGTTTTTCAATGCCACACAGAGCAAATGATAACTCAAAACTCCAATGATTACACAAAATCTATAGCTCAGATCACACTGCAGTGGTTATTACACGAGACCAATCACTTTAAAAAACATGTTGCCATTTATTTTATTATTAAATTTAGACACAGTTACACCAACCATAGAAACATATATAAGAGTTTTCAGAATGTAGCCATGATTTAGATACTGCCTGGTGCATCAGTACTTTCATATTACTCATAATATGGCTAATAATCACACATAAATACCTTTACATTTATCACTGATTTATGAGTTAAATGCTCACCTTTTCATCCATGTTAGAATTGTGAGGTAATTTATAAATGTTTATTAGCATAACTGATAATAGATCTCAATATGCAGTAAAACATGTACTGTACAGTAGAAAAATACTTGGATGTTAACTTTTTTGCACATTAATATACTTACTTCTAAACCATTTAAACTATCAAAAGTTTTCCTGACCAACCACTGAGAGGCGCCATGATGATTCTGATTGCCGCTAGACTGTTTTTTTGTTCTGGTCTCCATAAGAAGCAATGTAAAAACTACAGAAACGTTGAGTTCAGGCTCAACTTGTGCAGTTGTTGGATATAATAACAACTCGAAGTAGTTTATGATATCAACGTAACTAACCATGGTCCATCGCTTCATGTCATCTACCCTCTCGGGTGAGGCACTGTCAAAAAGATGGTCATCATGAGTCTGTAAAATATCGGCACTATTAAGCCACATGTTTTTTTTATTTGGCAATTTTTACTAAATGAATACGCTAAACATCACATTACCTGCTAAAAACCTACACCAATGGGAGTGAAAACACTGGAGACCGGAAAACAAAGTTTTCCATTATGAATCGTGAAGCGCTTCCATGTTCAGGAAAAGGTTAAGTTACTGTAAGTAAATCTTTGGAAGTCTGACTTCCTGAAGAGTATAAACATTGTGACTTTGTGGTGCTTTAAAAAAATTTCTCTGTTTAAGCAGCCCGACATGTAACCAATGACATGAGTTCAGAAAACCTGTCATTATTTTTAGTGACCAGGCACTGAAGGTGTGTAGGCAGGCACCTATTGCATCCATAAGTGTTGTTCTTATTATTATTCTTCCACGGTTCTATAGTCTACAGCAGCCCTACATAGGAAAGTTATGAAATTTGGCACACTGATAGAGGATACCTTCAAATGTAACTGACCCAAATTCGTAAGTATAGGTCTCTGGGGAACAATAATGTATGTTTCCCAATCTTTAGCCGTTTTCAAACCAGGATGGGTGTTTCTCAACTATCCAATGAAAGTAGGGAATCTTAATATAGTAGGAAAATATGTAAAGCGGTTGAAAAATGCTCACTTATTGGGATACGGCCATTTTTCTTCTGCAGAGAAACAAGTCTCCAAATATGGGGTATCTAACTCAAACCCTCTAGCGCCACCAACTGTTCAAAATTGCACACGTATTGGCCTATTGAACCGAAAGGCCTAGAAACAATTTTTTTTTGTTTGGGTCATGCCAAGTCCCAATGGCTCATATTGTTACGAAGCTCCGCCCACTAGATTTCGTGCCATTTTTAATTTTCCGAAAAACCTACTTATTTAAACTTCTCCTACAGTGTATTTCCGACTCGCTTGAAATTTTGCACGTGCATCTAGAGACACTCATGACAAAAAGTTATAGAATTCATGATGACAGACCAAACTATTCTCGTATAAGGCATCGATGAATTCGACGGCGATCTCGCCAAAATGGACGTGAGGCTGTATATTCACAACGCTTTAGCATCTTGACACAAAACTTGGTATATGTCAACACAAGCGTGACTTGAGGGTAACTGCACAGTTTCATCACAGTGACACCGGGTGGTCAAGAGTGTTCAAGGTGGTCTTTTTCCTTATTCTGAATAGCTTGGCCTAAAATCATAAGACGTGTCTCTTTAGATTCCTTGGGACATAACAAATCGAATGATACCCAATTTTCCTATGTCGGCCATACTGGGTGTCGGCCATTTTGAATTTTGACTTAAATTGCTGTATTTTAGAAACACATTGTTGTATCATTACGAATTTTGGTATGTGTCATTGGGGCTGTGTCCTTAAGGTACTCAAAAAGTTTGAGGACTGCACCACCTAGTGTTCAAATTATATTATAAAATGCTTATAACCTTTTAACGACTTGTGCTGTTAGCTTCCTTAGATCATTCTTAGTACGATGATACCAAATTCGCCATGGTTGGCCATACTTCCTGTCAGCCATTTTGAATTTAGTTGAAAACCTACCTTTTCTAACTCTTCCAAGAATGTACATCCGATTCGCATGAAATTTGTTGTGTATCATCCAGGAACACTCACGACTAAGTTATCAAAAGTTTCTCGACAGACCAAACGATTCTCGAATAATGCATCAACGAAATAAATGGCAAGACTACTACAATGATCTGAGGCTGTATCTTGGCAACGCTTTACCATACTGGGATGATACTTTGTTTGTGTCATTGTCACCACACACTAACAGAACCATATAAATGTGGTTACAGCACCATTACTTTTGGTGCCAGTAGTGGAGCACAACTGAAAAAATTTACCCTTAACAAATATGTCCAATGTGAGTCTGTTGGTGTTTTTTGAAGTTGCTCGAGTGGCTGAAGCATTTCCCGCACAGGCCGCAGCTGTATGGTCTCTCTCCTGTATGATGCCTCTGATGAATCTTCAAGTAGCCGGACTGACTGAAGTGTTTGCCGCATATGGTGCACAGATAGGGTTTTTCTCCTGTGTGCACTCTCTTGTGCTTCTTGAAATCTCCAGCATGGCTAAAGCTCCTGCCGCAGAGTCCACAGCAGAAGCGCTTTTCAGCTCGATGGTGTCGTGGGAGGAACCTCAGGGCCGCCGCATTGCTGGTATTTCTGCTGTACGATACACCGTTTATATCCTGTCCGAGAAATTGGGAATTCAGAAGTTGCTGCGGATCTATCGATAGTTCAGTCTGATCAATACTATGGTCATAAATTGACTCCTTGGAAACATAAGCCACATTGTCAATTTGTGTTTCCACTTTGATTTTTTTCAAAGCCGGGCTGACAGTCAATTCACTGCCAGACTCATCATGGTTAGTGCCTTTGTTGTGGTGTGTTAGTGAGGACGTATTTGTTTCATTTGGAAGCATTTGGATAGCAGTGATGGAGCTGCAGTTGAATGACGGACTGTGATTGAGCAGCTTCACTTCTTCTTTGACATGAAACTGTGTTAGGTGAGGAAGTCTGAGGGAGGGAGTCATGATATTATGTGACAGATTGGTGCGACAGTGGCTGTATTGTGGTTCATTTACTGCAGTTTTGCTTTCAGTGAGTAGAACGCTGTCTTCGGACTGCACAGTGTTCCGAGTATCACTCGGCTCTTGATGTTGGGAAGACTCAGGTTGGACCCTCATCTGCACTTTGGGACTGGTACCATCTGTGATTCAATGGATGAGAAATTTACGTGATCAATGACACAATCACCTCAGTATAACCTCAATAGATGCAAATCTAGAAAAGATCCTCGGTATGTTCTTTATGTTTCACCTGTGTGTGATTTGTCCTGTAACTCGTGCAATTTCCTCCGCAGTCTCTCGTTTTCTCTCAGTGTTTGGGCGTTTTTTTCCTGATATTCACACACTGTTTCTCTCACAATCTCCAGCACTTCATGAACAGCCACCGTCAGGAGCTTCGACACACGAGCGTTCAAGCGATCAACCTTCGACATGACTAAAACAGCACCATTCAGTACAAAATTGCGATAAATCAAATATGATACACGGTGCACTAATGACAAAATACTTCAGGATCTGCCCTGCATCATAAAAAAAATTGAAAAAATAAAAACGTTTTTTATTGTGACATTATTTGCATTACAATTAAGCACATTTTACCGCCAATTCTCATCATTGTAACATGAAAAACTCTCATACTCATTACTGAAATACAGTAGAATAATGATACATTGAGTTAAAAACTATTTACACACCATGATAGTATTTTAAGCACTGAATTTCATTATGCAACATTAAATAAAAAATACTGTATTACAGTTATGAGACTTTAATAAGAATTCATAAGCCGCACATTTGGATGCATTAGAGAATTTGGGGGGAAATGTGCTTAATTATCATGAAAATATGCAATACATACAAAATATGTCACAATACAAATAAATAAATAAATCTTGATGATCCTTTCTTTATGCAAAATGTAATTTATTCTTTCTTTCTTTGTGTTTTCTTTTGATTTGCACACCCGAATAGACATACAATATCAAGACACAATATTCAAATAAAACAGATAGATAAAGTTATTATCAACTTTTCGAAATAAATATGACAGTGTGAGATGTTTTACCTTTAATCTTTATGTTCGCTCGCTGTGTCGTATATGTGGAATCAAATCTATAGATTCATCATGCGTCCGATTAAAAACTTACCTGCTCCGAATCTGCCCTCTAAATCCTCGATTAAAGTTGCATTTCGGAATGAAATTAAAGCATATAAATTTGATCGATTCACTTCCAGCCAAACTCCGCTGCGTTCAGTGTTGATATAATCCTGCACTTCCTGCTCAGAGCGGAAGTGACAAGGCTCAAAACAATGGCAGTTGAAGAAGTCGCGAGGAGAAAAAAACTAAGTATAGATATAATTTGTAACACATTACAAATAAATGCGTTTTCTACTAATTAAAGTGATAAAACATTGATTCTTGAAAAAAAAAAAACAAGCTCATAATACTTTAGAAATCTTATAATATGGGATATTTCAACTAGAAATACTTAGAGGACTTTGTTCTTGTGAATAAAGTATTTCTAAAAAGAAATGAACAGTGTGTTCAACAGCATCGTTATTACCTGAAAAATGGAGAAACGTATCATTCAATGACAAAATTAACACAGTTTATAAAGGGAGACAAATAAGATCTGAAATCCTCCCAAAGGGATTGTACATGTGTACACTGACAAAATAAATGATGCAGACTTTCGTCCTCCATCATACACAACACACATTCATTAGATATAAGTAGCTATTAGATCATCTGTTAGATATAATGCAATATCTTAAAATGTACTTCTTTAGAAATGCAATATTTTTAGGCTCTTGTCCAGTGAAGATTTTCAAATTTTTTTTTTTTTTTTTGCATTTAGGTGATTTATACAGCATGTTATGCGGTAAATGCCTTACTTGTTTATTATAACATCTATATAACATCTTTATATATATATATATATATATATATATATATATATATATATATATATATATATATATATATATATATATATCAAGCAGACAAACTTTATCCAGTAAAAGTTTGGGCATAATTCTTCTCTCACCAAAACGAAATGTGGGTTGAATGTAAAGTTCAAAGCTAAAAAATGTTGAAACACATTAAACTTTTACAAAAATATCTAATTTTATAAGGCTTTTTGTAAAGTTGTCTCATTACAGTCTATTACATGTGTGTCTATTGTAAATTATAATGAATCAGTATTTGGCATAGTATAATTTCTAATTATACTATTATACTATGAACTAACCTCTTAAAGGGTTAGTTCACCCCAAAATGAAAATTCTCTCATCATTTATTCAACCTCATGCCATCCCAGATGTGTTTGACTTTTTTTCTTCTGAACACAAATGAAGATTTTTAGAAGAATATCTCAGCACCTACAGAATGTGAAAGTGGATAGTTATAGTAAAAAAGGACTTAAATATCGATCCGTTTCTCACCCACACCTATCATATCACTTCTGAAGACATGGGTTAAACCACTGGTGTCTTATGGATTACTTTTATGCTGCCATTATGTGATTTTTGGAGTTTCAAAGTTCTGGTCACCATTCACTTGTATTGTATGGCCCTACAGAGCTGAAATATTCTTCTAAAAATGTTTGTGCTCAGCAGAAGAAAGAAAGTCAAACACATCTGGGATGGCATGAGGGTGAGTAAATGATTAGAGAATTTTCATTTTTGGGTGAACTATCCCTTTAAGATAAAATATAAAAATGGCTAATTTACTTTTACATTTTCAATTTTAAATTTTTTTGATTTTTTTATCAAAGGGCAAGTACGATATGAAATTTTGATGGTTATTTTATTTTATTTTTTTGCTAGTTGCACAATGCTGTTTTGTAATCCTTTCAAAATAATTGAAGTACTTTCCCTTCATGTACTGCATTGTTAAAAATACGTATAGCTCATGCAAGCTTAAAATGTGATCATAGAATAACATTTACAAATGAATTTTGAACAGAAAGTCTGGAAAATCTCATCTTCCACATATCCTTTTAATTGAGTAAGAAGTGATTGAACCACAGGGTTCACTGCAGATGAAAAGTACCAACATTTCACTAAATACTTACAAGCACAATTTACAGAGTATATATCAGTATATATTTTTCTCTTAATGATATACATCAATCTCAAGTCTTCAGACATTTAGCAAAGGATGACTAACTAGCGATACATAAAAAAATAAACCCAAAATCAGGTCTAAACATGCCTTTAAACGTTTCCCCACATAAATAGCTAATATCGAAAAAATGGCACCAAGACAAGGCAAACTAAAACTGATATTAAATATTTAATCTTTATACAGCTAATGATGTATACTAGCACTCATCGTCTAGTGTTGTCTCATCAAAGAGACTAAGCAAGTTCTTCGGCACAAAGATGCTTTTATTGGCTGCTTCAGTGCGGATCCAGCTGGAGCTGCGGCTGTGTGGGGAGTCTGTGATGAGACTGTGATGAGAACTGTGGTGTATGGGACTCAGGCTGCTGCTCGAGTGGATGCTGGAGGGAGTGTGTGAGGCACTGATGTGTGTGGGTGTGTGTGCCAGGGGAGTAGATGTGCTGCTCACAGATAACCTCGCTTGGATTCTGGAAAAACAACAGGACAGATCACAACATGAATCAAAATCATCAAATACAACTAAGTTTGTACGATATCTGAAGAAAATGTAGTGTTGTGTGTGTTGTACCTGTGTGAGAAGGTTGGAGAGTGTTGGTGGTCTTCTGTTATGAACACATTGTGATGAGTGGGACTGTCGGAGTCAGAGTGAATGTTGCTCACGTCAACGTCTCTGTCCCTTCTCTCTCTGGGAGGAGTGCAGGGGGGAGAGGAGGCGAAGAGAGGAATAAACGGTACATTGAGGGAGGATAGAAATCTCCAACCGGCCGTCAGGAGGGACTGTGTGTGGAGAAACAGAAAACAATAGACTGTACAAAGACAGCAGAAAGGAACATACAGTAATATCCTTAAAGCACTGTTTACATGCAGCAAACTCCACCACCCACACAAATTGCATCAGTAACACAACCAGAAGTTCATCTGCCTAGAAAAGTAGTCCTACTTCAAAAGGATGATTCAGTACATTTTTGTACAGAATTAAACCAAGCACTTCAACAAAAATAAAAGCATCCCATTTCTGATTTCCAAGTGCATTATGGTCAAAACATTTTTTGTTTAGTTTTAATAAACTGTGGAACTTTGCAAGCCAAATTAACTTTTAATCGTGTGCAGGATATGACTTGTTGATTTCAACTATTTAATTTTCACTTGTTAAAATGTTAATTCAGGAATGCAATTACTACTAGTCATTTTGTATATCAGTAATTACATTTGCACTAGTAAAACATTCATTCTTGATATGAAAGTTTTTTAAATTTCAAATACTATAAATACTGATATCTGTAATTGCATTTACATTAGTTGCAAATCAAATTGTTGATATCAGGAATGGATATCTGTACTACATACAATGCAATTTTTGATATCAAAAATTATAATTTTTACTACTAAGAAGTACATAACTGTGGTTTTGGAATTTTAACTAGTAAATTAATTATAGATATCTACTGTTTTTACTTGTGCAAATGTAATTATGGTTATATAAAAAAAGTGCACTTTCACTAGTAGTAATTCCATTGCTGACTTCAAGAATTAGCATTTTAAAGGTGCTGAAAGCAATTTTAGCCGTTCTACTTCCACGAGACTGAGCCGTTGGATTAGCCACACCCCCTTTTTCCAAAATCCTGCACTTCAAAGATACCAAAATATGAGCTTTATTGAGAGCAGAAACAGTTGTTAAAAACAAAGCAGCAAAATAGCGCCCTCAACTGACAACTGTTATAAATAACATGGCATAAGAATGCATTATGCCTCAATAATTTGCTGCAACTACAACACTATGAGAACACGCAAAATGATTGAAAGGTCGAAAGCGTCATTGACCACGGACCCATTTTTGTTTGCTGTTTACAGAGTCTAGAGTAGGGTTGCCACATCAGCCCTGTAAAATTCCTGGACACTTGATCAATGACCGAAAAACGTATTGCTGGACATTACACAAGAAATGAAACATTATTTATGATTGTTTACTCCATGCTTAATATGGAAATTATCACATGTAGCCAATAGCATATATTTCAATCAAACAGTAACATCAATACACTCCTATTTTTAAGATACGGATTTGAATTACATAACAAAATTCCAGCTAAATGAACTGTGTAATTTTTAACTAAATTAATAAAATATATTCATAATATATATGTATAATGTGTTGTATTTTGTTAAAGATTACTTAATTGAATTTGATGGAATTATGTTATGAAATTGAAATGTGTAAATGAAAAAATGCGACTGAGACTAACCTTTAGCATTGAGCAAATTTTACAGTCTTTAAAACTTCATTGTCTTAACTGTTTAATGTTTTACAAGTAAAGCAACCAAAACAAGGGATTGCAAAATAAACAGTCCCATATCCATAACACATTTTTTATACTTAATGACATACTTTTATTACTATCAATATTCCTAAGATAAATTTTAGCCATTGATAAAGCTCAAACAAAACAATACATAAAAATACATTTTCTTTATTCCTGCATTGTTGTAAACAATAATACAATAAATGTAACCATTATAACACATTTTTTAATTAATGTTTATTATACTGGTTTAAGAATAGACCACTGAAACCTAGTGTTGTCAAAAGTACTGGTACTTTGGTACCAAGTTGGTGCTAAAATAAAAACGATGACACGATACCAGTGTTTGTGCAGTATCAGTAGTACCAAGCACTGACTTAATTTGATCTCAGTGGGCTGTCAGACTGACACATGGATGCTTTAAAATGATAACATGCTTATTTGAGCATGTGATCCATTACTCCTTTTGCACTGAAATTACACAAACTAATCAAATATAATAAAATCCATGTCCAAGTGTGATTATTAAACCACAAAATGCTGCAATCTTAATTTGCATTCGAGCTGCATGAGCTTTAAATGAATGTGTGAAGTAGACCGCTCATACACTGGAAACTCCACAGACTATGAGAATCATTCACGTTGTATGACATAAAAAAAACAAAACAAAAACAGAGCACTAATCCAATGTGAAGCACATGTACACTATATATTTATAAACTCAGCATAAAACGAAACGTCCTCTCACTTTCAACTGCTTTTATTTTCAGCATATGAACATAAAAAGATTCAATAACTAAGACATAAACTGAACAAGTTTCACAGACATATGACTAACAGAAATGGAATAATGTGTCCCTGAACAAAGGGGGGGGGGGTGGGGGGGTCAAAATCAAAAGTAACAGTCAGTATCTGGTGTGGCCACCAGCTGCATTAAGCACTGCAGTGCATCTCCTCCTCATGGACTGCACCAGATTTGCCAGTTCTTGCTGTGAGATGTTACCCCACTCTTCCACCAAGACACTTGCAAGTTCCCGGACATTTCTGGGGGGAATGGCCCTAGCCCTCACCCTCTGATCCAACAGGTCCTAGATGTGCTCAATGAGATTGAGATCCGGGCTCTTCGCTGGCCATGGCAGAACACTGACATTCCTGTCTTGCAGGAAATCACGCACAGAACGAGCAGTATGGCTGGTGGCATTGTCATGCTGGAGGGACATGTCAGGATGAGCCTGAAGGAAGGGAACCACATGAGGGAGGAGGATGTCTTCCCTGTAACGCACAGTGTTGAGATTGCCTGCAGTGACAACAAGCTCAGTCCGATGATACTGTGACACACTACCCCAGACCATAACGGACCCTCCACCTCCAAATCGATCCCGCTCGGTGTAACGTTCATTCCTTCGACGATAAACGCAAGTCCAACCATCACCCCTGGTGAGACAAAACCGCGACTCATCAGTGAAGAGCACTTTCTGCCAGTTCTGTCTGGTCCAGTGACGGTGAGTTTGTGCCCATAGGCGATGTTGTTGCCGGAGATGTCTGGTAAGGATCTGCCTTAAAACAGGTCTACAAGCCCTCAGTCCAGCCTCTCTCAGCCTATTGCGGACAGTCTGAACACTGATGGAGGGATTGTGCATTCCTGGTGTAACTCGGGCAGTTGTTGTTGCCATCCTGTACCTGTCCCACAGGTGTGATATTCAGATGTACCGATCCTGTGCAGGTGTTGTTACACGTGGTCTGCCACTGTGAGGACAATCAGCTGTCCTTCCTGTCTCCCTGTAGCACTGTCTTAGGTGTCTCACAGTATGGATATTGCAATTT
This sequence comes from Myxocyprinus asiaticus, assembly GCF_019703515.2. Taxonomy (NCBI): domain Eukaryota; kingdom Metazoa; phylum Chordata; class Actinopteri; order Cypriniformes; family Catostomidae; genus Myxocyprinus; species Myxocyprinus asiaticus. The sequence continues at coordinate 3,953,662 of NC_059375.1, read as the reverse complement.
ATTGCCCTGGCCACATCTGCAGTCCTCATGCCTCCATGCAGCATGCCTAAGGCACATTCACGCAGATGAGCAGGGACCCTGGGCATCTTTCTCTTGGTGTTTTTCAGAGTCAGTAGAAAGGTCTCTTTAGTGTCCTCAGTTTTTATAACCGTGACCTTAATTGCCTACCGTCTGTAAGCTGTTAGTGTCTTAATGACCGTTCCACAGGTGCATGTTCATTAATTGTTTAAGGTTCATTGAACAAGCATGAAAACATTGTTTAAACCCTTTACAATAAAGATCTGTAAAGTTATTTGGATTTTTATAAAATTATCTTTAAAATATAGTGTCCTAAAAATGTTTATAATTAAATCACAGCATTTGCTCTTTAACAATCACACTGGGCCATGTAGAGAACTGTTTATCTGTCAGAAGTAGAAAATAAAGCTTCCGTCAAACCACACGTCAAATAAAAGCACGATTCAAAATAAAAGCCTGAAATTGAAACAGAAATAAACTGTATAGTAAAATGTAATATTCACTGTAGTAATATTAATAATAATAATAAGTAACAAAGATAATAATAATAATAATAATAATAATAATAATAATAATTAATCATTATAATCACAAACAAGAGTACTATTGTACTGAATAAAATTTAGTTAAAATGCATTGGGGTGTTAATTTTTTTTATTTTGACTTTTTTTAAAAGACTTTCTAGAAAATGAATTAAAAAAAAAAAGAGGAAAAATAATTTGGAAAAAAATTAAAACTAATTATATGAGGGTCCTACTTAAAAACAGTGCATATTATTGAGAAACACTTGAAGAAAACATTAATTTCTTTTAAATTATTATTTACATTGAAATGTAACTTTAAATAGGCTAAAGGAGTGTGTTCAAAAGCATGTTACCATATTAGCATATTTTTGCTGTGGTATCAAAATTGGTATCGAGAACTGTGAAATTTCACTGGTATCGACTACTGAAATTCTGGTATTGTGACAACATTACTGAAACCTCTTATCTGTTGACCACTAGTATGAATTTCCAATAAGAAATACATAGTTCTCTAAAACATGTTGAATTCAGTGTTTTAAAGCTCAGCAATCACCATTCATTCCCTTTAAATCAAGCATCTAGATACAGAACTCACAGACTTGCAGCCAAACAGAATATCTCGCGTTTTATTTGATTGACTGCTGCTCTTGTTTTTGCGTTCAGAACATAACATTTAGGTTTGCGGCTCTTAAGCGGCACAGAAGGAACATTATCTCACGTTCATGGCCATGCGCCAAAGGGCTCATCAGATTTATTTTACACGCTTCGTGAAAATATTGAGATTCCGGGACATTTTGCGTCCCATACCAGACTTTTCCAGGACAGATGACCAAAAACCGGGAACATCCCAGAAAATCCAGATGGGTGGCAACCCTAGTCTAGAGCTGTCACAGAGGCCGTGAGATATCTTACAACACTTATTTCAGTAATATCTCTCAGGAAAAAAAAATATGCTTACAGCACCATTAACAAGTGAGAATTGAACTGTTGATGTCAATAATTCATATCCTGCACATGATTAAAAGTCAGTTCAGCTGGCCAAAGTAGGATATGTCTACATTATTTTCTGTGGAAATAGAGCTGGTCAGCCATGACATCAGTTTGGAGCTGACCCTGATTTTTGGTTCCCTCAGGATTTTCCTATGGGTTTTTATAATGGTGTTTTTCAATTTATGTGTAAAATAAGGTCTTTAGTAAACATTACTTGAAGATACTTTGACATTTTGTTCCACAACATAAATGACAAACAGCCATACCTCAAAAGTGAATTTTGAACTACCTTTGTTAAAAACAATATTTATGTTGCTAATGAGTTATTACATAAGGACAACAAATACCACAAGCATGTGAGTGAACATCCCTGACAAAACAGAAAACCATTGTAGTACTTTTCTCGATATTGTAAGCAACATACTTTTTATTTTTAAACATGGCGGGTTCACGTTTTTAGCGGCATGACTGTGTGAACAAAACGTACAAGTATGTTCAAGTAATGTTTACTACAGACCTTATTATACTCAAATGCAAAACTGCCATTATTAAAACCCATGGGAAAATCCTGAGGGAACCCATTTCTCTTCCGTGTTTTTGGACTACATCCTGAACATTTCTATTGACAGCATTTCTCTTCTCTCTTGGACACATACACAGATGTGATTAGGGTTTCATTTGTTTCCAAATTCCATTTTTTTCCACCACAAAGTCCGTATTTTCTATTTTCTTTTTCTGAATTTTGTGTTTTACAATTTAATTAAATTGTATCATGTAATCAAACTGATTTTTAGAACTTTAATATATAATACATTGTTTTTAATATATTTCTGTTGCAATATCCCGCATCTAGTTAAATTGAGTTTTTATTTTTGCAGAAAGCAGAATGAAGCTCTTTGAGTTATGTATGTATCTGACGACAGCTTCTCACCTCCGGATAAGCAGTTTGTTTTATGGCTTAATGCGATTATTACACTGCAAAAGGCTGCAATTTAATTATATAAATATATACTGTAGTCTGCTTGTGCTGCATGCTTCAAGGTTAAATGTACCCTCTGCTCTCTGTCATCTACACACAGAGAATGTGATACTCATGAGTTTTGTAGTGTATTAGAGGCCGGCTTCACAAATTTCCTTTGAATCACGAAGCACATGCAGATTTAGAATATTTAGTAATTCATATTAGCAATAGAATATTGCTACACCCTAACAATAGTATATTTATTTAATTAAATCTCAACCTTTTGTGATGTAATCATCACTTTTCATCATTTTTAATTTGATTAATTGCGCATTCATTTACCCCAAATACTGTATGTCAAATTCTGTGACATTACACAATTTTTAGTTAATTCCGTCTGGATTTTGCAATTCTGTTCTTGTTTTCCGCTGAAATCATAGCACCCTGTGTGATGCCATGCTTACTTGACAGAAGTGGAATAGGGACAGGAAGCTCTCGATGGCGCAGAGAGACAGTTGTCGTCTCCACTTGTGTTTGCACACTGAGGGCAGTGAGAGCAGCTGCTGTGCCGTGACTCTGTTGCAGGGCTCTGGGGTCAGCATGAGCCGTAGTACATACTGCAACTCTGCTGACAGTGCTGAAACACACACACACACACACACACACACACACACACACACCCCTTTACTTTAACATAAATCAGACAGCTTTAAAGGTGACCAAAAAGTTTGTGGGTCAACAATAAATTAGGATGTCCAAAATGATAAAAAGTAGAAATCTTTAAAAAATATGTTTTAACCCTTAAATGCATAACTTAGTTGTTTAGTGATCCCGGGATCTCAACCCACCCCACCACCTTCACTTCATCCAGTTTTTAGAGTTATACCCCCAGCTTTCTCTTATAAATTGTGTTACAATAATAAAAAATTTAAAAAATGCAAAAATTGCAAAAAATACGAAGTTTTTCGAATTGCTTGATTACCAAGTGTAAAGGGTTGTTAGTGACCCGAGATTAGTGTTGTCACGGTACCAAAATATCAGTAGTCGGTACTGATACCAGTGAAATTTCACAGTTCTCTATACCAATTTCGATACTAGGGCTGCCCCCTGATAGTTGACCAAACATTAGTCGATGAGAAGAGTCTTGGTCGACCAAGTTTTGACTGGTCGGTTGGTCAGAAAAATAAATAAATAAAATAAAAACTCCACAGGAAACCAACGAACACCAGTATTACTGCTGGTTGGACGCTAGGTGATACTATGGGGTCATTTTCGTTACGCAGGGTTAGGGTTAAGCCTACACAATAAAGCAAGACACCTTGATTTCAAACTTTGAACTTTATTTTTTAATTTATTTTAACTAAAAAAATCAAATAAAACTGGAAAAAATTAAGTGCAGTTAATGTGTGTGGTTAAAATTTTTGAAAGATGGTTTTACAACAGTTGTCAACATCTCTCTGGCAAAGAACCTACTTCATCTGTGCATTCTCTACCGGTTGGGTATTTTGTTGTCCGGGAAAATACATCATGTGTGTGAATAAATTAGTTGTTCCCTCCTACACGAGAGATATATATTTCTATATATATATATATATATCTATCTCGCAATATCCATTACATCTGCAACCCCTGGGCTGAGGGATCGTGAATATTCTTGCTTTAGTGATTTGGCATTGAAAATTCAATTAATTTATTTTAAAAAATGAAAAACTTAAATCAAATACATTTCTAAATTCAAATTGCACTCCAAACGAAACGGTGGCGTAGTGGGCTAAAGCACATATCTGGTAATCAGAAGGTTGCTGGTTCAATCCCCACAGCCACTACCATTGTCCTTGAGCAAGGCACTTAACTCCAGGTTGCTCCGGGGTACTATCCCTGAAATAAGTGCACTGTAAGTCGCTTTGGATAAAAGCGTCTGCCAAATGCATAAATGTAAATGTAAATATAAGCAACCACCTTTACCCTCAGGCAGGTATCCGTCTAAACAGAAAATTACTTACACAAATGAAGACATAAAAACAATTCTAAATGTAAAAATAATAATTATAATGGTGATAATAATCACTGAAATATAAATCATGGTTTGAGGTGAACGTGTTTTTGTATTATTTTATGTTTTAAACACAGATGTATAGGCTGCAGAGTTGTGTTCACAATGAACTGCTCTGTGGAAATAAAGTGAACTGAACTCAAAGCACCTCCTGAGCTGAGATGTCTGAGGTAATTTGCAGCACTCATAGATGATACTGTTCATGCAACAAAAAAAAACAAAAAAAATCAGAAGACAGAAACAAAGAAAGAGTGAGAACCTTTTACATGTGGGAGACTGCACGCCTCCGTACAAACATACATGTGCATAGATGGCTTTTCTGTCATCTGTTCTTAATAATATATATATATATATATATATATATATATATATATATATAATAAAGTGTTTCTTCAAGCACGTGTCTGTGTCTCTACGGGCAAATTATTTGTAATATTAATTTGATAATAATAATAGCCTAATAATAATAATAATAATTGAATACATTAATGGGAAAACGAGCCAAATATCGTCTTGACATCGTCAAAGGCATCAGCTAGTGGCGATCACTCTGACCATCGTCGATCCCCGAGTCTGTCGGCACAATCCTAATGTGCATTTCTCTCTATAAATTAACAAAATGTTCAGACAGTCTCCTTACTGGTTTTTCCGACACATTCAGAATCATTACCGCTTTTGCCGGTGTCGCTGCAGCTCGCTTGTAAAATTTATATTTATTACGGTTTAGTATTTCTCTGTAATGTAGAACAGTGTTAACAATGTTACTTAGAACATTCTTTCTCAGCCCTGGAACTCAAACCATTTTCTGATGCCCCCCAAATATATATATATTTAAGTAATTAAATGAATATCATAAACGTGTGACTAGTCAACTAATGGCTTAAATTAACACCTACTAGTCGACTAGGAAAATATTTGGTTGGGGGCAGCCCTATTCGATACCACAGCAAAAATATGCTAATATGATAATGTGTTTTTGAACACACCAGTTTCGTTATTTTTAATTATTTACTAATTATAGTTTAATAATTAAAGTTTCATTTAATTTCATTACCAAAATGGTGTCTAATCAATAAATTCTTAAAACTTTTAACAAGTGAAAATAGAACTTTTTAACATTGAATTTTTTTTTGCAAACTTTTATTCAACAGCTGTCTTGCTTGTGATATTTTGATTAATTATTATTATTACAGTGAATATTACATTTTACTATACAGTTTACTATACTAAACATATATTTCTGTTACAATTTCTTCAATTGCTTTTATTATGACGTGTGTTTTTTGCCGGAAGCTTCACTTTTCCGGATAAACAGTCACGGCCCAGTGTGATCATTGAAGACTTAAGATCTGTTTTGAACGATTTATAGTGGATGAGCGGTGGGATTTATTTAAAGTACATAGTACGAGTAACAGAGCAGGCGTTCAAAATAAATCTGTGAGCATTTTAAAGCAGTTGTGTGTCAGTCACACTGCGCGCTGGTACCGGATAGAGTCGGTGCTCAGTACTACCAGTACTGCAGAAATACTGGTACGGTTACATCTTTTTTTATTTTAGTAGCAACTTGGTCCTGAAGTACCGGTACTTTTGACAACGCTACCCGAGATTTGTAATAGTGTTGCAATATACTGTATATTTGCGCTTCCATAAATCATATTTTTACGATCATTTCATATTTGTATACGTTTACTATCATAGGATATCTATTTCATTGTTTATTATAAGACAAACAAGTACTATATTCATGCAAATCATGTTGATTTTCTGTGTCATGACGGTGAATTATCAGTATCCCATATGCGTGTACACATACTTATGATAAATTATCCAGTGGTTGCCTTGATTTACATTTGACATTGCTATTTGATGAAGCAGCAACGTGGAAGTTAACTATAGCAAGTGCAACACATGAACAGTATGATATATTTTTCAATTTTCAAGCATCATTAATTTTTCATGAATATTGTAAATGTTCTTAGGGTTTGACCTGAACAAAACGTGTCTATTAATAAAAATGTCAAATTATCTGATATTCTTTAAACAACGTGATGTCCTTGTCAGATATCTGCATGTTTGCTATGTTGACTAGTGTAGTGTTGGCTTTACACCACAATGACTTAGATTTGCCGGAGAAAAGGTTTGACCCTTGTACTTGTAAATTGATGGAGATGTGGATGTTTGGTAATATGGCTGGCCGATATACAAGATATATTCAATATCACTTGGTAGGCTAGTCAAAATTAACCTACATTGTGAAAATCACAATGATTTTAATGCGCTTTTTATTTGTCTATTAAGTTTCCTTAAGTTTCCACAAGCATTAGAGCGCTAAAACTTTTTAGTTTTTTAATAGCATCTTTTTTTTTTTTTTTTTTTAAATAGCATCATTACCATGTAAATCACAATGGCAAACATGCTGGTAGAGTTGAAGTTCAGTTTTCTGTGGATTTTTTCAAAATATCCATTCCAATGAATTGGTTAAAAAAAATTATTTCATGATTTGTTTGCGACATAACTCAAAAATGTTCAAGGAAATCTCTGTGGGGCATTTTAATGCTTTATAAGTTTTGGTAAAAAAAAAAAAAATATACAGTGGGTAAGTAAATACAGGGCTCCAGACTAAAAAAATGACTAAGGAGCCATTGGCTCCAAACCTGAAACATTAAGGAGCCAAAATGGCTGTTTTTAGTTGCCAAATCACAGAATTGCTCGATTTAGATTGCAGTTCAGAAACAAGATAGAAAGCAGAAGAAAAGACAGCTGATAACCCATTAATCTGAGGTTTAATAAACAGTATACGGTACATAGTTGAGAAGACAAGTTTGCATTCCCTTTTGTCTCATAAATGTTTGCACCCCTTTCATAATTTATACAAATATAAGAGATGAACGATTTTTTTTATTTAATACTGCTCTTCACAATCTACATAACAGATAATTACATAAAGTATAGTATGCATATAGTAGTGTGTTGCCTTCTTGAGCATCAATGAATGTTTGCACCTTGTGTAATAGTTGTGTACAAGTCCCTCAATTGTCCTAAGTGTCAAAAGCTTGATCTTATATATAGGTGAGAGGGGAAGGCGGCCCAGCCTCTAGCCTGTCGGCCACGACGTGTGCTGTTCTCCCCCGGCAACACAATTAACTCGTACCGGGGGTCCAAGGAGCGGGTCCGGCGGCGCATCCAACTCGTCCGAACCCTCCCAGCTCTGGTCCTGAGTGTGCGAGGATGCCAGTGTGTGCACACCTGGAGATTTGAAGCCAGCTCCCCAAGAAGAGGTGCGTTCTACATTTTAAAGACAGTGGAGCATGAAGCATTATTCACATCAGGTGTGCTTCATCCACCACTGTCAGAACAAGGCTTATTAATTATGCACCTCTTCTCGCTCTCCTGCCCACCTCCCGTCGTGAGGCGGGGCGATGATGACGAGAGGGAGGGGCAGATAATTCCGCCACAATATATATATATATATATATATATATATATATATATATATATATATATATATATATATATATATATATATACACACATACACACACACACACACACACACACACAAATACAATTGAAGTCAGAAGTTTACATACACTTAGGTTGAAGTCATTAAAACTCATTTTTTTAACCACTCCACAGATTTAATATTAGCAAACTATAGTTTTGGCAAGTCATTTAGGACATCATCTTTGTGAATGACATGTGTAATTTTTCCAATAATTCTTTACAGACAGATTATTTCACTTTTAATTGACTATATCACAATTCCAGTGGGTCAGAAGTTTACATACACTAAGTTAACTGTGCCTTTAAGCAGCTTGGAAAATTCCAGAAAATGATGTCAAGCCTTTAGACAATTAGCCAATTAGCTTCTGATTGGAGGTGTACTGAATTGGAGATGTACATGTGGATGTATTTTAAGGCCTACCTTCAAACACAGTGTCACTTTGCTTGACATCATGGGAAAATCAAAAGAAATCCGCCAAGACCTAAGAAAAAAAGTTGTGGACATCCACAAGTCTGGTTCATCCTTGGGAGCAATTTCCAAATGCCTGAAGGTACCACTTTCATCTGTACAAACAACAGTACCCAAGTATAAACACCACGGGGCCACGTAGCCATCATACCGCTCAGGAAAGAGATGCATTTTGTATCCTAGAGATGAACGTAGTTTGGTGCGAAAAGTGCAAATCAATCCCAGAACAACAGCAAAAGACCTTGTGAATATGCTGAATGAAACAGGTAGACAAGTATGTATATCCACAGTAAAACGAGTCCTATATTGACATAACCTCAAAGGCTGCTCAGCAAGGAAGAACCCAATGCTCCAAAACCGCCATAAAAATAAAAAAAGCCAGACTACAGTTTGGAAGTGCACGTGGGGACAAGGATCTTACTTTTTGGAGAAATGTCCTCTGGTCTGATGAAACAAAACTTTTATTGTTTGGCCATAGTAACCATCATTATGTTTGGAGGAAAAAGGGTGAGGCTTGCAAGCCAAAGAACACCATCCCAACCGTGAAGCACGGGTGTAGCAGCATCATGTTGTTGGGGTGCTTTGCTGCAGGAGGGACTGGTGCACTTCACAACATAGATGGCATCATGAGGAAGGAAAATTATGTGGATATATTGAAGCAACATCTCAAGACATCAGCCAAGAAGTTAAAGCTTGGCCGCAAATGGGTCTTCCAAATGGACAATGACCTCAAGCATACCTCCAAAGTTGTGACAAAATGGCTTAAGGACAACAAAGTCAAGGTATTGGAGTGGCCATTACAAAGCCCTGACCTCAGTCCGATAGAAAATTTGTAGGCAGAACTGAAAAAGCATGTGCAAGCAAGGAGGTCTTCAAACCTGACTCAGTTACACCAGTTCTGTTTGGAGGAATGGGCCAAAATTCCAGCAACTTATTGTGAGAAGCTTGTGGAAGGCTACCCAAAACTCTTGAAGTTAAACTATTTAAATGGCAATGCTACCAAATACTAACAAAGTGTATGTAAACTTCTTACCCACTGGGAATGTGATGAAAGAAATAAAAGCTTAAATAAATAATTCTCTCTACTATTATTCTGACATGTTCTTAAAATATAGTTGTGCTCAAAAGTTTGCATACCCTGGCAGAAACTGTTAAATTTTGGCATTGATTTTGAAAATATGACTGATCATGCAAAAAATTATTTAAGGATAGTGATCATATGAAGCCATTTATTATCACATAGTTGTTTGGCTCCTTTTTAAATCATAATGATAACAGAAATCACCCAAATGGCCCTGATCAAAAGTTTACATACAAGTTTACATTTAAATGGCAATTAAAGGTTAATTTCCACACCTTGATGCATTGAGCAGGCTAGATATTGAGCCATGGGGAGCAGAAAAGAACTGTCAAAAGACCTGCGTAACAAGGTAATGGAACTTTATAAAGATATAAAAAGGATATTAAAAGATATCCAAAGCCTTGAAAATGCCAGTCAGTACTGTTCAATCACTTATTAAGAAGTGGACAATTCGGGGATCTCTTGATACCAAGCCAAGTTCAGGTAGACCAAGAAAGATTTCAGCCACAACTGCCAGAAGAATTGTTCGGGATACAAAGAAAAACCCACAGGTAACCTCAGGAGAAATACAGGCTGCTCTGGAAAAAGATGGTGTGGTTGTTTCAAGGAGCACAATACGACGATACTTGAACAAAAATGAGCTGCATGGTCGAGTTGCCAGAAAGAAGCCTTTACTGCGGCAATGCCACAAAAAATCCCGGTTACAATATGCCCGACAACACCTTGACACGCCTCAGATTCTGGCACACTGTAATTTGGAGTGACGAGACCAAAATAGAGCTTTATGGTCACAACCATAAGCGCTATGTTTGGAGAGGGGTCAACAAGGCCTATCGTGAAAAGAATACCATCCCCACTGTGAAGCATGTGGTGGCTCACTGATGTTTTGGGGGAGTGTGAGCTCTAAAGGCACGGGGAATCTTGTGAAAATTGATAGCAAGATGAATGCAGCATGTTATCAGAAAATACTGGCAGACAATTTGCATTCTTCTGCACGAAAGCTGCGCATGGGACGCTCTTGGGCTTTCCAGCACGACAATGACCCTAAGCACAAGGCCAAGTTGACCCTCCAGTGGTTACAGCAGAAAAAGGTGAAGGTTCTGGAGTGGCCATCACAGTCTCCTGACCTTAATATCATCGAGCCACTCTGGGGAGATCTCAAACGTTTGGTTCATGCAAGACGACCAAAGACTTTGCATGACCTGGAGGCATTTGCCAAGACGAATGGGCAACTATACCACCTGCAAGAATTTGGGGCCTCATAGACAACTATTACAAAAGACTGCACGCTGTCATTGATGCTAAAGGGGGCAATACACAGTATTAAGAACTAAGGGTATGCAGACTTTTGAACAGGTGTCATTTCATTTTTTTCTTTGTTGCCATGTTTTGTTTTATGATTGTGCCATTCTTTTATAACCTACAGTTGAATATGAATCCCATAAGAAATAAAAGAAATGTGTTTTGCCTGCTCACTCATGTTTTCTTTAAAAATGGTACATATATTACCAATTCCCCAAGGGTGTGCAAACTTTTGAGCACAACTGTAAAGTAGTGATCCTAACTGACCAAAGACAGGGAATGTTTTCTATGATGAAATGTCAGGAATTGTGAAAAACTGAGTTTAAATGTATTTGGCTAAAGGGTATGTAAACTTCTGACTTTAACTGTATATACATATATGTGTGTGTGTGTGCATGTGTGTGTGTGTGCATGTGTGTGTATTATATATATATATATATATATATATATATATATATATATATATATATATATATATATATATAAACACACACACATACACATACATAAACACACACAGTATATAAATTGTTTCACAATTTTGCCTTAGTCTTTTACTCTTATCACATGGCACAGACACAGAGACTACAAGAGTGCAAATTGAATGAAATCCCAGATGCAGTTTATTGTGCTACTCCAATCCCAATATATAATTACCAGTAGAAAAATAATGGTACACAATAAGGGACTTTTAATTGTAAAAAAGCCCGAAATACACATGGGACTCTTATTTTGAAATATCTGCACTCCCAGTTGTGAGCTCACTGACGGCTGATTCGCTGAAAAAGTGAATCTGATTCAAACTGCTAACCTAAGCTCCTGAGTTCAAACCCTCTGTTCTTTTCAGGGGATTCATGAAAAAGATCAGGTTCAAAAGAATCATTTGGTTACCACCGTCTCGTGCTTGGTTTGTTGTTGTTGCGTGCGGTGCAGCGAGCTCGTCACCACAACAGACCGGATGAAAAGCAGCGCGAGACACACTGATGGTGTGCGCTCTATAAATGTATTCAATAACTCACAAGATGATATCTGCTGAAACCGCATATGAATGCACACAACCTGACTGTCGCCAATGGCGACTAGATTTTAAATGATAATCGCAATAAATAATTTTTGGTCGCATTTGCGACCATTTCAGTCGCAGTCTGGAGCCCTGTAAATATGACTGTTTATTACTACTTATTCCACGGCTTAGTGGTATACTTGATGTTGATTTGTGAATCATGGTATTCTGCAGTCAAATAGGTTTGTATCATGATTCTAACATCGTTGTGCTAGTTACATCTCTCGTTTCACTCCACACACTCTCTTCTCAAATAATACAATAATTTTAACTCCGATCAATATTCTATGTCGATTTATTAAGCATGAGACGATATATCGAATTTCGATATATTACTGCACTTTTTTCTACACTGTTTACAGGGTTCACAAGGTCCTTGAAGCGCTTGAATTTAGCTTTTAGTAATGCACGTACTGGAATACCTGTAAAATCGCCTTGTTTTGATGAAAAGTGCTTGAGATTAAAGCGGTTTGTTTCCTCCGTGTAATGTGTGTCCATCAAAGATGAGGCGACTCCACTTTCATTGAATAATGTGTCTTAATATCCTTTCTGTTCTTTACAGTCAGATAAAAAAAATTTATTCATTTCATTTTAATTTTATTTTAAAATTCATTTTAATCTCACGCTAAAGTATGTGCTAAAGAAACAGAGATTCTCGTTGATGTTCGCTGAACCGGAACACTGTGAACCGCTCGCTGAACTCTTAAAGTGACAGTAACCTTTTTTGTACACATTATTTCAAATAGCTCATATCATTATTATATAAACCATTTCATGATATAATATTAAAGGTGCAGTATGCAACAATTTTCATGTAATATTTGCCTTTTTTTTGCCAATGTGTGAATGGCTTGTAATGCAACTTAAAAGAAATGAGCCCTTCCCGGACTTCCTAGGTTGCCTATTAAAGCCTGCAGACTGATTTTCATGCGATGGGAGCAGGTCGGTTTTGCCGGGAAAATCCAAAGGATGTGAGGTTTATGCGCGCTCCCAAGAGCCTTGCCTCAGTTCTTCTCTTCTGCTATTCAACAGCGACAACAAACAATCTGCAACACTAGGTAACGTTATCTTGGAGATGGAATCCAGAAAACGGCTGGCTCCCAGCACAACACCGACTCCTACACAAACACTAAGCCCAAAAAAAAAAAAAAAAATTATATATCTACTGAATCCCATCTGGCTAAGCGGGAACATGATCGTGGTTGAGCGAAAACTAGAGTGAACATCGGCAGGACATTTGATTCCTGGAGAGACCTTCTTTCTTTTTTGGGGATCAAAACCGACCCTGAATTGGCATTCTTCTTATTGGACAGGTAAGCTTACATAACTGCAAAGCATGTGAAATATAGTGCCATAAGGATTGATCTGTGTAATTTTAGCTAAACTACAATAACACATGAAATGAATGCTATAAAATGTTCAAGATAATGCAAAAAGACTCCATTCATTAGTGTAACGTGACTTGGTTATACAGAAAATATATACATTCTATTATTATAAAACAATAGCACATCGATATATCAAAATGACAGTTGTGATGGATTCACATAAATACTGAATTGTGTCAACATATTTATAATGTACAGTCTATTTTAGAAACAGCTACTGTCATCATCCACCAAATTTAGCTAACAGCTATTGATAAAGCTGGCTAGCTAGCTAACGCCGACATAGGCTATTGTATAAATGCAGTCAATGTATCATGCAAAGAAAAGTGATTACTTCAAACTACAGTCTCGCATAGTCAGACCTATATCCACACTTTGTTTTAGCCCTGTTCCAGCACTGGAGAGTCAAATATAATATACAGTCTCAAAGTGAAAGCCGGTGAATCACGTTCAGTCTCTTTGTGCGTTACGTCATTGCTTTGGACGATGCTCGCTCGCTCGCGTCCCTATGGAGTGTGTGCAAGAGTGCGAACACGAGCAACAGGTAGCTGGCTGCAGTTCACTTAACAGCCACAGGTATCATTAATAACAAGGGTTTCTGAATCTTACAACCTGCACCTTTAATTAATAGAATGTAAAAATGTTGTATTTTTACAAAGTTACATTTTGATTATAAGAATGCTGACAAACAAATTAAAATATAAATGGACACTTTCACATACTTTTTTCAGGACAGGTTTTGTTCAGTTCTATTGCTTGTTTTTAACCTGATCAACCTGAATGTACCCCAATATTTCTGAAACCTTATTTGTTTGTGATCTTTTCTTATCCACAATATTCTCAGCAAGTCCACTATATTTCTCAGGGTGGGTGGAATTTCCGGTTGGCTAGCAGAAGTGCAATTGGTTGGCGTTTTGTGGGTAGCCGGTCTTTGCTTGCTTGAGTATCATGCGGTTAGACTCTTGCTCTTTAAAATTTCCCAGACAATGTGTGCAGTTAATGGTTATCCTAATAATCAAGCGACACTAAAGTTTTGTCTAAAACAGCATGTTATGATCAGAAATCACTCACAAAGCACAGCGCTCCAGTCCCAGATGCTGCTTCTTCCAGTGGCTGCCTACAGAACGATTGACTTAGGAACATCTGTTTGAAAAAGCTTTGGAATAATTCGTTTGTGTGCTATTTTCACTTTATTGACAAGAAGTCAACAGCGGGGATTACTTATATTATCCACCGTTACGGTCCGGTTGCAATAGACGTCCAGAAACGGAGCGCAATGAATTACACAAACGATAGCATTATTGTGTTAACAGGTGTGTTCATGTGCTGAAAGTTCAGTAGACATTTTGAGAGTTTGTTCATTTCTATTCAGCACTGGCCTTTGTGAATGCTTCACATGTTTTGAAATGGCATTATTACTGAGTATAAAAAAGGAACTGTGTTTTTACTGAACTGTCTGTGAGTAGTGACAATGTTTTCAACTGTTTTCATGCTGTGATGCTAAATGAATAAATTCTACAGTGGAAGACCATAATTATTAGATGAGACATGTACAGTAGTGAGAAGTTTTATCATGTTTGAAATGAATTGTATTATGATTTTCCTCTTTCCTGCCTGCAATTCACTTTCTTTTGATTGTCTTGCAGAATGTGCATGTCTTCCCTTAAGAGGAAAAGGTGATTTGGAAAACAGTGTGGACATTAATTCAGTATCAATTACATTTATTTGTAAAGCTAGTGCTTTTAATAGTAGCTTTACAGAGAACATTGAACTTTTGTGTACAATGTTTATAATGTATATCCAAATAAATTTGTTTATTTTTATTGCATGTAGTTCTTTTCAGTTTATTGTGTGGCTGTTAAGACATTGTTTTTTCCTACACAAGAATAATAAATTCAATCTACCAACAGGATCAGTTGTTCAGTCAACACTAAACATTTCATGTAGGTTATTGCATTTAGATACGGAGATTATGTATGTAAACTAACAAGTAAAAAGCTAGATTGAGTTTACTACACATTCATCTCCTGCAAAATAATTGTATTTTATCCGAAAAACGGCAGCATGACCTGATCATGTATCATCGCCTGAGTCCTGTAATACACGAGCATCCTGCTGTCTGGACCTCCCCTGTATCTGCAGTAAGTACATAATCTCAGTACAACAACCTCTTCAGGTTCTGACTAGACTCAGTGCATGCTTTAAAATAAACATAATTATCTACAGTTCTCAAAACATGTCCAAATTTACAGATGTGAAGGCGGTAATAGGCTGCATAATTTTTCAGGTTAGTCTGCTCAGGTTCTTCCATCGATGGATAAAGACTCAACATAATAACTAAAATGCTTCTATTTGTGAAACCCATAATCATTAACAGATAGGTGGGGAAGAACAATATTGCCTCGCTATAATTCTGTGATCATTTGTTCTGAAGTTTCCGTCATTTTTAATGCTGCTTTAGTACATAACATAACGATTGTGTGTGCTTAACTGGAAGTTCTGCCCACATCGCCCGCAAAGCGTCATGGGACTTTGGAATATTGTGGATAGAGAAAGGTATATGCGCAATTCTTATTATTTAAACTGAGCATTTATATTGTGTATGAACCCTTGTGAGTCCTTCAGGACATTTTTATCTTTTTCATTTTTGTTTTTTCGATCATTTTGTCTGTGTTAATGCCAACGGCATAAATTTTGCCAAAGGTGTGTATTTTTGGGGGAATTTTGATATTTCAACCTCAGTTCCTAAAATACATCTATAATACACTGTGTAAACAAAATAGTTACACTCAGGACCTTCAGGACAAAAATGTCCTCATTGAAACCCATTACAACGGCAATACTTGATCTCAGTACCATTAAAGCATAAAATCATGAATTCTATGATATTATGCTTTCATTCCGGATCCCTGGCTTCAAAATGTACATTTTTTATATTTTCCACCAGATGGCGCCATTTGTCTCATGTTTAGCCTATGGAGCAAATATATGCTTTTTTCCTATTTTCTGTTTGCTGTATTATAGAGCACTGCAGGCCAATTGAATAAATGATGCAGCTAAAATTGTGTGGGTGTGTTGGTACGGATGTCAGTGTGTTTTTTTTTATGCATGTATTGAGAAATTTGTGTAAAAAACAACAGTGGCATTATGTAAACAACTGACATTTAAAGGTTTAAAATCCTGAAAATTAATGAATATTTTGTAGTTATGATGTTGGTTAACATTTTTTTACTCATTGACAGTGGAAAATAATATTAATATACAATATTGTTATGGCAGTTTTTTGACGTGGACATTTTTGTCCTCGAATGACTCCTGTGTAACTTTATCGTCTCATCCCTACTATTTATTTATTTGCTAAGCAGCTGTGTAATAAGGATAATGTCTGGGTCTTGATCACCTTGTCTGGGTTTAGTTTGCCATAATGATATAATAATAGTAATAATAATGTATATAATAATGACTTGATATTATCCCTTAAATATTACTATGCTGTGTTATACGGCATTCATTTAGTAATTTACAAAATTTTGAGTGTAATTTACTTGCTTTTCATTCTTCAAACTTTTAGCAGTTTCAGAGCAAATACATACATATTGAGATATATACTGAATATTGTAAGGTTAA
This sequence comes from Myxocyprinus asiaticus, assembly GCF_019703515.2. Taxonomy (NCBI): domain Eukaryota; kingdom Metazoa; phylum Chordata; class Actinopteri; order Cypriniformes; family Catostomidae; genus Myxocyprinus; species Myxocyprinus asiaticus. The sequence goes on along the minus strand of NC_059375.1, from coordinate 3,936,682 downwards.
AAATACTTAAGTTGTGATTGTACTGTACCATTGGTGAATTCAGCTGGTAAGTGTCCCTGTCTGAGCTGCTGCCATCCGTCTCCTCCTTTAGGAACCTCAATGTTACAGGCCAACTCCAGAATAGACACTCCCAAACTAACAGACAACAAAAAGAAATCTATTCATCTGATTCAGTGGCGTAACGTACATTTGACATGACAATCAAGTCTAGCTTTGACTAACCTGAAGATGTCTGCGGCTGACCCATACTCTCCTCTGAGCAGCTCTGGGGCCATGTATCTGGGGTCTCCTTCCTGTAAATCCTCCTGCTCTCTCCCCGTTTCTTTCTCTATCTCTATCCCTCGTGTTTGGGCATCTGTGGAAAGCTTGAGCAACAAGCCAAAGTCTCCAAGTTTGAGGCGCCCAGACTTGGTGAGGAAAACGTTTGCTGGTTTGATGTCCAGGTGGGCAAACCCTTGAGTGTGCAGGTGCTCGAGTGCTGAGAGCATGTCGCACAGGTATGTCCAGGCACACGCCTCACCTGACACAAAACAAAACACACTCTCATCTTCTTTAATGAACATCTGCAAGCTGGGATTGTATGTCTTGAGCAAATTAAAAAAAGCCCTTTGCTGATTGTTGGCCATTACCCCAATTTCACTTTTCACATTAACACCTTCACCAACATTATTACCAGCTTATTCAATGTGCGCAAGTGTTGCGAGTATACACTCATGATTTCACGCAGTTTTCTTGCGTTATCAGCGTTTTTGAATAAGCTGATTTTTGGTAGTTATCAGGGTATTGTGTGCATGTAAACATAGTTTCATGCCGTAAAGCCCCCAATGAGCAAGCTGACTGTGGCAAGGACAAAAAACAACTAAACCCAGACAAGGTGATCAGGACCCCAACATTATCCTTATTACACAGCTGCTTAGCAAATAAATGAATGGGCATAAAGAACATCCTGAGATCAGAGCATGAGGTGGAATTCATGGTCATTGAGCAAAGAAAACCACTCCGAGACCACTGAATACACTGTATCATCAGCCTCATGTGTGTTTTGAGGAAGTGTAATACACTACAGATCTTTCTTTCCTTTTTTAACGCCTTGCCAGCTTCTATGGCTATATTCATGGCGAGAGCCAGTTTAGTTATTCAAGAGTAAAATTAAAAAAAAGGTGTTTTTTTCTAAAAACCTTAAAACTAAATTTGGATTTACTTGGTTAAAAACCTTTTCAAAAGTGTCAGCAGAATAATACAGGTACCTCAAGTGTGTAGAAGTGTTACAGTCCAGTAAGACATGTTTAATGGATAGTGGGCTCTGACAGGATGGGCACTTTGGTGAATTTTCTCCAGATAGTAAAAATTGGTGTGTGAGCCTTGCGTGTCCTATCCGGCATCGAGTGCAAGTGACTTGATCCCAACGATTATTAAAAGGGAATACGTGTCTTGTCCCAACAACAGGATTTATTTCCTGTAATTTGTTGGTTAAACATTGATCCCTTTCTGACTGCCATCTGTTTTTAGTGTATACGTTTAATATTGGTTTTAGGTCTGTGAATGGAATAGAGCATTTTACTGGTTCTGAGGATACTGCTTCTTTGGCAGCTCTATCTGCTTGTTCATTTCCAGAGATTCCTGAGTGGCCAGGTACCCAGCAGAAAATAATACTAAAATTCTTTGATTCCAGAGATGACACTTTGTTTAAAATCTTCACGATTGTTGGGTGATCGGATCTTATAGACTCCAATTCTTCCTGACAAGATTTAGAATCAGTTATCATTAAAAAGGATTTCTGTGGAACAGTCTCAATGAACTTCAGTGCTATTAATAAAGCATTTGCCTCTGCAGTAAAAACTGAATTTTGGTTGGGGATGCGGATGCCTTAACACAGTTGACTTGTTGCAAAGACTGCTGCCACTTGATTTCCAGATTTGGATCGATCTGTACATATTGGGATATGTTGTGGGAACACTGCTCTTATATCCAGGAATTGTTGGTAAAATTCATTCGGATGAGTTTTTGGTTACTCGTTAAATCCAGATGGATTTTGGGCTTTTTGAGATCCCATGGGGGATTTTGCAAAAATGTGTCTGCTCCAGAATGTTTAGATCCACTTTCAGATTCTCCAGATGGGTTTTTACACATAGGCCAAATGGACGAATGTGACTTGGTTTTCTTTCATATAGTATTGAATGTTGAGTTGAAAAAACTACTGGATAGGCTGGATTTTCTTTATTTGTTTTCAGTTTGATTGCATATTGTAGGGTCAGCTTTAGGCGTCTGATTTCCAAGGAAGGTTCATTGGCTTCCACATATAAACTTTGAATTGGTGATGTTCTGTATGCTCCTAAGGCCAGTCGAATACCTTGGTGGTGAACAGTATCTAGAAGTCGTATATATGATCTCCTGGCTGTTCCATAAATGATGCTTCCATTGTCCAGCTTGAGCAAATCAAGGTTCTGTACAGATTCATAAGAGTTGAACTGTCTGCTCCCACTTTGGTTTTGGATAAAACCTTTAAAATGTTCATAGCTTTAAAACATTTCTTTTTCAATAATTTAATATGAGGGATAAAATACATCTTGCTATCAAAGTTGATACCAAGGAATCTGTCCCTAAACAGCTCTGGTTCATTGTGCAACAAACAGAGCTGACAGAAATGCATACAGACAGTTTTTGTTTGTGTGAACTTGAAACCATTCTGAGTTGACCAGGAGTGCATTTTGTTTATCTTCAGTTGGATTTTTCGCTCGATAGTATTCATGTACTTGCTTCTGTAGCAAATGCAGATATCATCTACATATAAACTACAATGAACATCAGAACCAATGACTTTCGCAATGCTGTCTATTTTAATACTAAAAAGAGTTACTGATAGAATACTACCCTGAGGTACTCCAAGTTCTTGTTTATGTAGATTGGACAAGGTGTTTGCTATCTTTACTCTAAAAAGTCTGTTCGATAAAAAAATCTTCAATGAAGGTTGGCAGGTGACCTCTAAAATTCATTCGATACAGATCCTTTAAAATGCCATGTTTCTACGTCGTGTCGTAGGCTTTCTCCAAATCAAAGAAGACAGCTACAACATGCTCCTTTCTAATAAAAGCATCATGAATATAGCTTTCAAGACAAATAAGATGATCTGTAGTGCTTCTACCTTTCCTGAAACCACACTGGGCATTGCTTATGTGATGTTCAGATTCTAGTACCCAGACCAGGCGATCATTGACCATCCTCTCCATTGTTTTACATAAGCAGCTGGTTAAGGCCATAGGGTGATAATTTATGGGATCACTATGGTCTTTTCCTGGCTTTGGAATGGGTATTATTTCTGCTTCATGCCAAGCGGGTGGGATTTTTCCGGATATCCAGATAGAGTTGAAAATTCTAAGGAGCATTTTCAGAAAGAGGTGGGGTAGATTATTTAAGAATTGATAGTGGACTTTATCCGGTCCAACAGCTGTGTCGTAGGATTTTTTTATGGCTCGCTGTAGCTCTTCCATGGAGAAGGGTTGGTTGTAGGGCTCTGCATTGCTAGAGCCAAAGTTAATCATCTCTTTTTCTTGCTGAGCATGAAATATTCGAAAAGCGGGAAGACAGTTCTCAATAGATGAATTTCTTTCGAAAGTTCTTGCTAAAATGTTTGCAATTTCTTGTTTTGACGTCAGGAGTGTACCATGCTGTTTGATGTGTTGTATTTGAGGGCCATTGTTTTTTCCCTTCATTACCCGTATCAAGTTCCATATTTGGTTTGATGAAGTACTTGTCAAGTTGGAAACAAATCTTCTCCAGCTTTCCTTTTTAACTTCATTTATGATTATTCTTGCTCGTGCTCTACTCATCTTGAGATTGATAAGATTTTCAGCTGATGGGTGTCTAAAGAAAATCCTTTCAGCTTTCTTCCTCTCTTTTATGGTTTCCTTACATTTATTATCAAACCATGGAAGTCGCCTACGTTTCATATTTAAAGATGTTCTTGGGATTGTATCATTAGCCATAGCTATAAGCATTTTAGTAAAATTCTGCATAGCATCAGGGCTGTCTTCTGGAAACTGTGCAAGCCTCTCATAACAGAGGGTTTGAAACTGAAACCAATTAGCTTTTTTAATTTGCCATCTTTGTACATTTGTTTCTACCTCACTTCCTTTGATGGTTACAATGATTGGGAAGTGGTCACTACCACAGAGGTCATGCCAGACTCTCCATGATAGGTCCAAGTACAATCCAGGCTGACAAAATGTTAAGTCGATCACAGAGTATGTTCTATGTCCTGGGTGTAAGTAGGTATTTGATCCATTATTTAAAAGGCATAAAATATATCTATAAAATCTTCAATCTTCTTACCTTTTGTATTGCAATGATTGCTGCCCCACAGAAATTTATGACTATTAAAATCGCCCATGAGAATAAAGGGGGGAGGGGGGGCTGAGCAACAAGGTGATCTAGGTCCGTGTGTGTCAAGTTTGAGTTTGGAGGAATGTAGTCAGAAACAGCTGTGATGGTTTTCTGCAGAGTCGGTCGTACTGCTGTCACCTGTAGGTTGCTTTTAACATTTATATGACTGTGGATCACATAATTTCTCATTAAAATGGCTGTACCACCAGAAGCCCGCTTGTCATTGGGACCGAAGGTATTAAAATGTTTCAAATTTTTAAAAGAGTACAATCTGATGGTAATGGCTATAGGATTGGTGATTGCAATTAAACGTTGTATTTCCGTAAAATTAGCCCTGATACCACGACAGTTCCATTGGATGATAACATTCTCCATTACCTGTTAGGAAGAATAGGGACAGTTGGTCTGATTTTGCCTTTAGGGGACGGACTTCTACTATGATGTTCCCTCTCTTTCATATACACATCTCTAGTTTGTCTTTGAAGTTTCGTCCTGGGGTGCTTTTGCTTGTGAAGAGCTTGCCTTTCTATTGTTCTTATTTGCTTTTTGGTTCTCTGTTATTGAGCTTTGATTGGAATGGATGTCATTTAGAAGCATTTCGCTCTGAGTTCCTGTATTCTTCATCTTTGGGGGAGTATTACTATAATTTATAGTTTGGGGTTTATCTTTGTGCATCCAGGTAATATCTGTCTGGCAATCTATTGTTCTCGCAGCTTTTTTTGCAGCAGAGGCGAAGGTTTTATTCAGAGTAAACACAGGGACAGCAGCCACCATTTTCTTTGCTTCAAGATAACTGATTCTCTTAGTACATCTGATCTTCTGTATTTCTTTTTCTTTAATCCACATGGGACACTGTTTTGATGCAGCTGGGTGGTCACCTGAGCATTTACAACATATAGGTGGTTTTTCACAACCCTCTTTGTCGTGGCTCTCCTTCCCACAGTTGCAACAGGTATGTTTGTTGTTGCAGCCATTGGATCAGTGTCTATACCTTTGACAGTTGAAACACCTCAGAGGGTTAGGTACAAATAGATACACCGGAACACTTAGGTATCCAATTCAATTCGCATTAAACAGGCATGGTGTCCATTGCTGTGTGCCTGAAGTTTGCCAAAGACCACCTTGACACTCCACAATGCTACAGGGAAAATGTTTTGTGGACTGATGAAACTAAGGTTGAACTGTTTGGGAAGAACACAGAGAACAACGTATGGCATAAAAAGTGCACAGCATACCAACATGAAAATATCATCCCAACGGTGAAGTACGGTGGAGGGAGCATCATGATTTGTGGCTGCTTTGTTGCTTCGGGGCCTGGACCGCTTGCCATCATTGAGGGAAAAATTAATTCCCAAGTTTATCAAGATATCCAACAGGATAATGTCAGGGTGGCTGTGCACCAGCTGAAGCTCAGTAGAAGTTGGGTGATGCAGCATGAACATTGAAGTAATTCCACTACAGAATGGCTTCAAAAAAAGAAAATTCACCTTTTGGAGTGACCAGACCTTAACCCAATACAGATGCTGTAGAATGGCCTCAAGAGAGCCGTTTACACCAGACATCCTAAGAATATGGCTGATGTGAAGCAGTCCTGGAGAAAGAATGGTCCAAAATTCCTTCTGAAGGTTGTGCAGGTCTAATCTGCAGCTACTGGAAATACTTGGTTGAGGTTTTTGCTGCCAAAGGAGGATCAACCAGTTATTAAATCCAAAGGTTCACTTACTTTTAACACAGCACTGCGAATGTTTAATGGGATGTGTTCAATAAAGACATGAAAGATTATGATTGTTTGTGTGTTGTTATCTTAATCACATTGTGTTTGTCTTTACTTGTGAGTTTGAAGAAGATGAGATCATATTTTATGACCAATTAATGCAGAAAACCAGCTAATTCCAATTGGTTCACATACCTTTTCTTGCCACTGTATAGTAATAATTTTTTAATTCAAAAACACAGCTACTCTTTTGAGTATTGCATTATCAAAAAGATAAATTTTCTAATGAAAATGATATAATCCTGTGTTTGTGTTGCAGATCGATGAGAGGGTTCTCTTCGTGTGTACCAGTGTGTGAAGGCTGTTCTTCAGCGTGTAGCAGCAGACTGGTGTAGCAGAGTTCAGTCTGAATGTACAGGTGACCGGCCTCCTCCCAGGCAGCAATGAAGCCCAGCACATGAGGGTGAGAACGCAATCCTTCATGATTACGAGCTTCTTTTATGCTCCTCGCTCGCTCACCTTCACCACGGAAACGCTGCACTGAACGCTTGACAGCATACTGGCAGCCGTCAACAAGACTCTCCACCTAACAGACAGTTCAAAAATAAATATGACAGAAATATAAGGGCCATGCATTTTTGTGTTCAAAAATTGCTCAAACAAATGGAACAGAATGCAGGTTTCACGAGACACATTTTTGTGTTTTATAACTTCCCATGGTCTTGACAATATAAAGTTCCACTGCAACACTTAACGGGTCAAATTGACCCAGCCCGTTAAAGGGATAGTTCACCCAAAAATGAAAATTCTCTCATCATTTACTCACCCTCATGCCATCCCAGATATGTATGACTTACTTTCTTCTTCTGAGCACAAATAAAGATTTTTAGGAGACTATCTCAGCTCTGTAGGTTCTCACAATGCAAGTGAATGTTGGCCAGAACTTTGAAGGTCCAAAAAGCACATCAAGGCTGCATAAAATTGGAGATTTATGGTAAAAAAAAAAAATAAATAAAAGGACTAAAATGTTGATCTATTTCTCACCCACACCTATCATTTCGCTTCTGAAGATATGGATTTAACCACTTGATTCGTGTGGATTACTTTTATACTGCCTTTATGTGCTTTTTGGACCTTAAAAGTTCTGGCCACCATTCACTTGCATTGTATGGACCTACAGAGCTGAAATATTCTTCTAAAAATCTGAATTTGTGTTCTGCAGAAGAAAGAAAGTCGTACACCTCTTGGATGGCATGAGGGTGAACAAATGATGAGAATTTTCATTTCTGGGTGAACTATCCCTTTAATTCACGTTTCAACATTTACAATTTGCACATTTTCCCTCCAACAGTTGTTTTATCATCAATAATTTCACAAACACATTTGTTCCTATCATGGTGGGGGCATTCCATTGACTACCAATGTATTTATTTTGCGCTACTGATTTTGATTTCTATTGTTTTCAAAAAGTTCATGGCCCTGGTTATATTTTGGTAATGTTTTGACACTGCAGTACAATTTTTAAATACAAATTTCTGGCCGAAACATTGAAGTCAAGTTAATGGAAATCTTTATTAAAGTCTACAATGGGTCAAATTGACTCAGGGGCCACAGAGGGGTTGACTTAATCTTTAAAACGTTATCTTTAAAACATGGCTTAAAGACATGATGGTCTAAGATGTCTGTTTAGCCCATGTTTACACTGAAAAACAATAGACAGTGTAGATAGACACTTTGTGAGAACAGCCCATTGGTGGATTAATTCATGAATTTATAATGCAGCTTAATTCCATAATTTGAAAGGAATAGTTTGCAAAAAATACCCACAAACTAATGCACGTTAACTAATTAACTACGCATAGATACAGTGGTTACGGTGTAACCTAACATTCACCTCTTCAAAAATGTAACCATGCGTTGTGTCGACACAGACCACAACAGCTGTGATTGGTCCGCTTTATAACCAGAGACCACCCCCCAGGATGATAAAAAGATATCTGATGTAGCGTTGCATTTTCTCCAAGACTATTTTAAAATCTAAACAACATATCCACTGATCAGTGCTCATGTCACATTTTGTTTGGACTTGTTCGATTTTTGGAAACATCTATTGTTTTTAAATTCTGTTTATTTCATGAAGTTACAAGTGAAAACGCGCCAAAAGTCACATTTACAACTTTTGTGTTTTTCTTGGGGCTTTTACTCGATATATATATATTTGATTTCTGCGTAAAAAAAATATTTGTTGTATTCTACTCAAGACCTTTACGATCTGTACGTTTTGATCATATGTTTGACAGTATGGTGTACAGTAAACAATCATATCCCATAAGTTATGAAAACATAATACTTATCATTTGTAAGCAAATTAAAAAGCACCTGTTAAGAGTTAGTTATATTGTCTTTATGCATAGTAAGCTTTAAAACGAAACCCATTTTGTTTTGGTCATGTAAGTTATTCATTTTATTTATTTTTTAGCACTGAGCATCAAAGTATGCAATATATGTACCTAAATCTCACCATGTTCAGTTGAAGTCAGAAGTTTACATACGCTTTAGCGAAATACATTTAAACTCAGTTTTTCACAATTCCTGACATTTAATCTTAGAAAACATTCCCTGTCTTATGTCAGTTAGGATCACTACTTTATTTTAAGAATGTGAAATGTCAGAATAATAGTAGAGAATGATTTATTTCAGCTTTTATTTCATCACATTCCCAGTGGGTCAGTAGTTTACAAACACTTTGTTACTATTTGGTGACATTGCTTTTAAATTGTTTAACATGGGTCAAACATTTTGGGTAGCCTTCCACAAGCTTCTCACAATAAGTTGCTGGAATTTTGCCCCATTCCTCCAGACAGAACTGGTGTAACTGAGTCAGGTTTGTAGGCCACCTTGTTCACACACGCTTTTTCAGTTCTGCCTACAAATTTTCTATCGGATTGAGGTCAGGGCTTTGTGATGGCAACTCCAATACTTTGACTTTGTTGTCTTTAAGCCATTTTGCCACAACATTGGAGGTACGCTTGGGGTCATTGTCCATTTGGAAGACCCATTTGTGACCGAGCTTTAACTTCCTGGCTGGTGTCTTGAGATGTTGCTTCAATATATCCACATAATTTTCCTTCCTAACGCTGCCAAGTGTACTAGTGTTGTGAAGTGTACCAGTCCCTCCTGTAGCAAAGCACCCCCACAACATGATGATGCCACCCCCATGCTTCACGGTTGGGATGGTGTTCTTTGGCTTCCAAGCCTCACCCTTTTTCCGCCAAACATAACGATGGTCATTATGGCCAAACAGCTCAATATTTGTTTCATCAGACCAGAGGACATTTCTCCAAAAAGTAAGATCTTTGTCCCCATGTGCACTGTAGTCTGGCTTTTTTATGGTGATTTTGGAGCATTGGGTTCTTCCTTGCTGAGCAGCCTTTCAGGTTATGTCGATATAGGACTCGTTTAACTGTGTATATATATACTTGTCTACCTGTTTCCTCCAGCATCTTCACAAGGTCCTTTGCTGTTGTTCTGGGATTGATTTGCACTTTTCGCACCAAACTACGTTCATCTCTAGAAGACAAAATGCATTTCCTTCCTGAGCGGTATGATGGCTACGTGGCCCCGTGGTGTTTATACTTGCATACTATTGTTTGTACTGATGAACGTGGTACCTTCAGGCATTTGGGAATTGCTCCCAAGGATGAACCAGACTTGCGGAGGTCCACAATATTTTTTCTGAGGTCTTGGCTGATTTCTTTTGATTTTCCCATGATGTCAAGCAAAGAGGCACTGAGTTTGAAGGTAAGCCTTAAAATACATCCACAGGTACACCTCCAATTCAGTACACCACCAATCAGAAGCTAATTGGCTAATTGTCTAAAGGCTTGACATAATTTTTTTGGAATTTTCCAAGCTGCTTAAAGGCACAGTTAACAAACTTCTGACCCAGTGGAATTGAGATATAGTCAATAGAAAGTGAAACAATCTGTCTGTAAACAATTGTTGGAAAAGTAACTTGTGTCATGCACAAAGATGATGTCCTAAACGACTTGCCAAAACTACAGTTTGCTAATATTAAATCTGTGGAGTGGTTAAAAAATGAGTTTTAATGACTCCAACCTAAGTGTATGTAAACTTCTGACTTCAACTGTACATACTTTGATAAACATTTTTAATGCTACAATAATTTAATAAATACTTTTGAATCCACGAATTGCATTTTCCTTTGTTTATTCATAAAACTTAGTTATTTTAGAAATGAAGGCATATTCTCTCAATATACTAATACTAGCACTTGGCTGTGAACTCACAGAATGACGCAGACACACCAACGCAGAACTATAAATGCAAACCACCGCGATGCCTACTAAACACTAAAAGGCCGATTTATACTTCTGTGCTGAACTTACACTGTTGGCTCCGCTGAAGTTCGGCGCAGAAGTATAAATCGGCCTTTTAGTGTCCCACAGAAGAAAGCCATACGTTTTTGGAACGACATGAGGGTGAGTAAACTATGACAGAATGTTTATTTTTGGGTGAACTATTCTTTTAAGAATATTTTATTTTAATTATTTTAAAATAATTAAATGTCAAAAAAATGGGATACAATATTCCATGCAGTGTGCTCTGGTTGTATACTGCACATTTTAGCAATTAATGTAGTGGGTCATTTGGGTATTCCATGCATACACAAAATTCACATACTGTGCACAGTATATACTGTATATTGCATACTGTAGAAATTGTGCATTTCAAACATAGCCTTCTGGCATCTGGCGTGTCTCACCTTGAACACTTCACCAAAGGAGCCTCGTCCAATCAGGCCCAGGTTGATAAAGCACTGGCTGAAGAATGGCTGCGGCCGACATGGGTCATACACAGAGCGAGGAGGGGGAGACTCTATAAGAGTGTGTGACAGGGGCATCCAGGGGGCGGGGCGGTGGGCAAACACCCGACTGACCGGGGGGCATCCTTTAGATGGGGGCCGCGGTGGTAAAGAGTAAGAGAGCGGTTGCGGCGGGGACAGGGAAGATGATGATGTGGAGGAAGAGATGGGCTGTCTGCGTTTCTTCAGGGAGAAGGACTGCTGGGCGTGATAGAAGTGGGCAGGCAGGGGAAGGGGGGTGCTGACCACTGATGTCTGATGAGAAACCGACATAGGAAAGACAGTCGGTTCTTCTAACGGAAATGCTGATTCAACAAACTTCCAGATGATATTTTAGATTAAGCAGTAGTGAATGTTGGCTGAACATCCAGAGGCTCCACATCAATATCCACAAACCTATAACAGAACAAGAGATGTGTTACACTTTCAATATAAAACATACAGAGATAACAATATTAAGACAAAGCAATTAATGCGTACATTTAACCATGTATATCCATCTACTAAGTGTGGAAGTACCACGGTACAGTGATTATCACACTCTGATATAAAACATGATACTCCACGGTATCTGAAAAATACTTTGTGTACATTTCCAAAATATGCTATAACCATGGTGACATGTTTCAAATATTGTATTATAACTGACGATGCCACAAGAAAAAAAAATAAATAAAAATAACATGATATATGACCATGACACTAGAAAAAAATGTCAGTTCTCACATTACCCCGATGCATATGTAACACTGATGCCATCTGTTGCAACGTATACTATGGTTTTAGCATGGTACCATGTAAATAAATAAATAAATAAATAAAAATAAAACATTAAAAAGAAATGATTTTGCTGTTTCGGAAGGAAATTCACCTTTAATTCACCAAAGTGGCTTTCAACTGATCACAAAGTATAGTCAGGACATTACTGATGTAATAAAAACAGCACCATCACTATTTGAAAAAAGTTATTTTTGATAAAATCTAGACAGGCCTCATTTCCAGCAGCCATCACTCCAACACCTTATCCTTGAGTAATCATGCTAAATTGATCATTTGGTACTAGAAAATCACATGCCATTATATCAAACACAGTTGAAAGATATTTGGTTCATTAAATTAAGCTTAACATTGTCTTTGTGTTAGTTAGAGTTGCCACAGTATGCAATAGACTGGCATGTCTTAAGGTCAATATTAGGCCAAAAATGGCAAAAAAGAAACAGCTTTCTCTAGAAACTCATTAGTCAATCATTGTTTTGAGGAATGAAGGCTATACAATGCTTGAAATTGCCAGAAAAACTGAAGATTTCATACAAAGGTGTACACTACAGTCTTCAAAGACAAAGGACAACTGGCTCTAACAAGGACAGAAAGAGATGTGGAAGGCCAGATGTACAGTTGTGCTCAAAAGTTTGCATACCCTGGCAGAATTGTGAAATTTTGTCATTGTTTTTGAAAATATGACTGATCATGCAAAAAAAATAAAAAAATAAAATAAAATAGAATACAAATTTTTTCTTTTATTTAAGGATAGTGATCATATGAAACCATTTATTATCACATAGTTGTTTGGCTCCTTTTTAAATCATAATGATAACAGAAATCACCCAAATGGCCCTGATCAAAAGTTTACATACCCTTGAATGTTTGGCCTTGTTACAGACACACAAGGTGACACACACAGGTTTAAATGGCAATTAAAGGTTAATTTCCCACACCTGTGGCTTTTTAAATTGCAATTAGTGTCTGTGTATAAACAGTCAATGAGTGTGTTAGCTCTCACGTGGATGCACTGAGCAGGCTAGATACTGAGCCATGGGGAGCAGAAAAGAACTGTCAAAAGACCTGCGTAACAAGGTAATGGAACTTTATAAAGATGGAAAAGGATATAAAAAGATATCCAAAGCCTTGAAAATGCCAGTCAGTACTGTTCAATCACTTATTAAGTTGTGGACAATTCTGGGATCTCTTGATACCAAGCCAAGTTCAGGTAGACCAAAAAAGATTTCAGCCACAACTGCCAGAAGAATTGTTCAGGATACAAAGAAAAACCCACAGGTAACATCAGGAGAAATACAGGCTGCTTTGGAAAAAGACGGTGTGGTTGTTTCAGGGAGCACAATATGACGATACTTGAACAAAAATTAGCTGCATGGTCGAGTTGCCAGAAAGAAGCCTTTACTGCGCCAATGCCACAAAAAAGCCCAGTTACAATATGCCGACAACATCTTGACACGCCTCACAGATTCTGGCACACTGTAATTTGGAGTGACGAGACCAAAATAGAGCTTTATGGTCACAACCATAAGTGCTATGTTTGGAGGGGTCAACAAGGCCTATAGTGAAAAGAATACCATCCCCACTGTGAAGCATGTTGGTGGCTCACTGATGTTTTGGGGGTGTGTGAGCTCTAAAGGCACGGGGAATCTTGTGAAAATTGATGGCAAGATGAATGCAGCATGTTATCAGAAAATACTGGCAGACAATTTGCATTCTTCTGCACGAAAGCTGCGCATGGGACGCTCTTGGACTATCCAGCATGACAATGACCCTAAGCACAAGGCCAAGTTGACCCTCCAGTGGTTACAGCAGAAAAAGTTGAAGGATCTGGAGTGGCCATCACAGTCTCCTGACCTTAATATCATCGAGCCACTCTGGGGAGATCTCAAACGTGCGGTTCATGCAAGATGACCAAAGACTTTGCATGACCTGGAGGTATTTCGCCAAGACGAATGGGCAACTATACCACCTGCAAGAATTTGGGCCTCATAGACAACTATTACAACAGACTGCACGCTGTCATTGATGCTAAAGGGGGCAATACACAGTATTAAGAACTAAGGGTATGCAGACTTTTGAACAAGGGTAATTTAATTTTTTTCTTTGTTGCCATGTTTTGTTTTATGATTGTGCCATTCTGTTATAACCTACAGTTGAATATGAATCCCATAAGAAATAAAAGAAATGTGTTTTGCCTGCTCACTCATGTTTTCTTTAAAAATGGTACATATATTACCAATTCTCCAAGGGTATGCAAACTTTTGTGCACAACTGTACAACTAAACAAGAGGATAAGTACATCAGAGCCTCTAGTTTGAGAAATAGACGCCTCACATGTCCTCAGCTGACAGCTTCATTGAATTCTACCCACTCAACACTAGTTTCATGTACAACAGTAAAGAAAAGACTCAGGGGTGCAGGCCTTATGGGAAGAATTACAAAGAAAAAGCCACTTTTGAAACAGAAAAACAAAAAGAAAAGGTTAGAGTGGTCAAAGAAACACAGACATTTGACAACAGATAATTGGAAGAGTGTTATTGATCTTAACCCCATTGAGCTTTTGTGGGATCAGCTAGACTGTAAGGTGTGTGAGAAGTGCCCGACAAGACAGTCACATCTATGGCAAGTGCTACAGGAAGTGTGGGGTAAAATGTCACCTGAGTATCTGCACAAACTGACAGCTAGAATGCCAAGGATCTCCAAAGCTGTCATTGCTGCACATGGAGGATTTTTTGATGAGAACTCTGAAGTAGTTTAAGAAGTTCTGAACATTTTTTTTCAAATTGTAATAGTAATTTTTCATGTTATTAATGTGCTGACTATACATTGTGATCAGCTGAATTCTACTTTGGTGAATAAAAGTATCAATTTCTTTCCATAAGAGCAAAATCTGTACATTATTCCAAACTTTTGGCCGCCAGTGTATATATGGAAATATCATAGTATTTTTTGTTAAAGAAAAAACGACCGTGATGACAAGTCTAACGCCCATCTACGATGACTGCCATAATAATGATCATAATCATGGTATTTTCAGGGTAAACGTCGAAAAAACATGGTAATGCACTGGTAGACCTAACTCTTGTAGCGTTAATATGTAAAATAATAATAATAGTAATTAAACCACATAGGTTGCGAGTTCATTCAGGTGAATATTTTAAATGTTTTAAGTCTAAACATGTACAACTGTAGACAATCTTTACTTCTTCACAGACAGATAATACAACTCACTCGACAGCAGCCTAACACGTGTTCTCAGATATTATATATTCATTTGTGAGGTTGTTATGAGGTAAAACAATGAGAAAACATAAAAACATGAACAAATCTGACACGTCAATGAGCTCTTCCGCCACAAACATTCAAATAACTCTTAACAAACACTACAGTCCGTTATATTGTTTTATACCTACATTATATTCCGCTCCTGCTCGTTGAGATATAACTATATATTCGTCGCTCCGTTTGTTGTTATTAATATGATTCACGACGTCTCGCGCCATATACTTTCAAACGCTTCACACACGCGCCAGAAACACATGATGATGACGTCGCGCGACTCGCGGTGTATTGTGGGACAGTGGAGCGGTGAATGGTGATTGACCTCACAACCGCTGAAATGGTGAGAAAAGTCATTCCTTACGTTAAATACGCCGTATATGCGCTGTTTATATGTGAGTAACGGCCCTGTTTCATTTTAAACATGTTTGTCGTGTGATACTAAAATAAGTGTGTAGTTTACGTTAATGTCATGAGTTGCGTCAGACTCCGTGTCGCGTCGATCTATCTCCATGAACTGTGTGTGACGAGTGTCTGATCGGGTTCATGTCGTCGCATGTAAACAAGGCCGCGGAGGAACATCACAAGAGCCAGTCAATATTAACAACATATCACACTCCACTCGACAACACTCATCTAAATGTAGTGTTTGACGTTCTCTGCAATCACCATGGTATATTAATATGGTAATCATTCAGTGCCATGGTAAATATATACCAAGGTAGCAGGCTTGACACAACTATCGAAGATATTAGTTATCAAATAATTTTATTGTCACTACACTTTATAGTGTAACTTCCTAATCCAACAACATTTCGATCTTGTAGCAGTATACAAGACAATATATACCCACTATGCACAGTAGACTATACATACAGTATATTACAGAGCAGATGTACAAGTACTTGAACAGTTGAGTCATTGACAAATAAGGTTGTCTAAGGTGATAAAAATCTTTTACTAATCTTGTCATAAACATGTGTCAAGTTCTTAGAAATGTAATCTTGGTGTCTATTATTATTATTATTAATCTTGGTGTCTGTTATCTTGGTTCTATCATTTTCTACAAATTTTTTTATTTAGGCTTATGCCTTAAAAATGTTGTGGTGTAACTGACCACAAGGTATTTAGCAGCATTCCTTGCACTTTGAATACTTGAGAGTATACTTAATAGTAAACTTAATCATTAATGAAAAAAAAAATCAAGCACATTTTTTTATTATTATTTAAAAATATCATGAAAATTTACTCAAGAATATCAAGAAGTTTTCTCAGGGTTACACCAAAGGACCTTAACAAAATGTGCCTTTTTAATACAAATTTCAAGATATTGATATTTAATGATATGATCAACTTTAGGGTCTAAAAGTTTCCTCTCTGTTTTATTTATTTATTTATTGACAGATGACAATAAAACGGCTACCTTCCATGTTGGTTACAGCACTTGACTTAGTGGGCAAAAGTTTTTCAAATATTAATATATATATATATATATATATATATATATATATATATATATATATATTTTTTTTTTTTTTTCCACTGCTTAATTATTTATTTTTAAGAAATGTTAATAAAGAATATTATGCACTACTCATGCCAACATTTCTTTTCAAGAATTTCAGCTTTTAATTAGACTTTATTTTTTCACCCTTTCCGGACGGTTCACCAGATGACATTTTTTAATTATGCCCCAGAAAAATATCAAAGGCTGTGTCTCGTTTGGAAGCCTGTGTCCTCCGGAGGTCACATTTGTTGGCCGCATACGTCATCGAGGCTGTCTCGTTTAATTATTTTTTATTTATTTATTTTTTGTCTGTCTTTTTCTCATTTTATATCTATTGTCAGTGCCTTTTATGTATATGCACTTACATTTATACAATTGTTAACCTTTTTTGCATTCCCAATAAAAAAAAAAATAAATTAAACGAGACAGCCTCTGACCTCCGGAGGACGCATCCTTCCAAACGAGACACAGCCAATATGATTTTAAGCTCAGTAATTGAAAACATGTTCATCATAGAAGAAGTAGATTCAAGTAGTTGTTTTGTATTGCATTTATAATGTATTTTTGAATAATTTTAATAGATTTGGACAAAATCTTTTGGAATTATCATAAATATGAGTTGCACATGAACGACCCCTCAAGGAAACCCTGAGATCATTTTGAAACCCGAGTTGGGAGGAGACATAAGCTTTCAACATGGCAGAAGAGACTACGATTTCTGTAGAGAATGACAGGTTTTAATTCATTTTTCTAAATACAGCTAATTGTTAGCGTTTGCCATTTCGGACATATTCATTTATGTATATGCGCAACATCTGATGCATATTGTAAAGAAAATAGCTTATATTTGCCCAAAAAACATTATCGTCAGCAAACGGGCTGAGTAATATGTATCACAGTATCAAAATAAGAGTTCTTCAAGAAATACGCAGGAATGAACTGGGTGTACTTCATGTTTCCTGTTCTTTCCAACAACAAAGCACTTGTAATTACCACTTCAGAAGTAGGATATTTCTTGTAGCACATGAAGGCAGCATTAATGCTTCCCCGCTCTTTTTAAATCGTCCGTAAGCCCCTGCTTTACACAACTAAATAAAACCCACACTGTTTTCTAGGATGTATTCTTAATGATCAGGCGTCAAAAGACCACAATCTTCACAGACGCCAAAGAATCCACAACCGTTTATGAGTTGAAACGCATCGTGGAGGGCATAATGAAGAGATCGCCTGAGGAACAGAGACTATACAAGGTATGAGCTCACTGATATGATTCAGAACTTTAGCCTCTAGTTTTTACCCCGTTCATATGTTCCTTTTATTTAGTTTTTAGTCGTCTGTTTGTACTATGTGTTGTACTGCAAGTGTACTGCGGGATGTGTGAGTAAAGTGAATGTTGTTTCAGGTATTGAGTCATGATGTGTTTCAGGATGACCAGGCGCTAGACGACAGTAAGACACTAGGAGACTGTGGCTTCACGAATCAGACAGCCAGACCACAGGCCCCTGGGACTGTAGGACTGGCCTTCAAGATCAATGGTACGTGTCATGAACTACAAAACTGCCAGACAGACTTCTAATGGATCCTGATCCCCAGTTAGGTAGCTTTCTGATGACTAAAGGGCATTTAACTCGGTACATGATTGTCAGCAAGCTTGGCTTGCAATCTTGTGAACAGGCATTTTCCGTACATAAGGGAGGTTTTTGCCAAGTTGCCTCACTGTGCAGTGTAGGGTTGCAACGGTATGAGATTTTCACGGTACGATAACCGTCTCAGAAAATATCATGGTTTTATGGTATCACGGTATATGGTATTACACAATTATTATTATCAGTTACAATGACCCTTAAAGGTGTGAAAACAGAAGGTTTTTTTTTTTTGGTTGAACAAACGCTTTATTATAATTGAAACTTTTACCATTTTTTAAAAAATTGAAGTATGTGGAAAAAAAAAAGTCTCCCTTTTGAAAATAAATAAAATAAATAGAATAAGAAAGCTAATAGAATTATAATAATAAACCAAATTATAAACATGATAAAAAATTGCATGTAACTAACATGTTATATAACTAAAGCTTGTTAGTTTACATGTTAGCATAGCATGTTAAATTAACTACTAAATGAAAAATAACATCAGCTGTGTGAACTTTTAAAGTAATGTCCTATGATTATTAATAATTAACATATACTGTAGGTGCACGACAGCACAGCCAGACTGCTGCTGTCTGTTCCTTTAACTCAGTGGTTCTCAACTGGTTTTGCTTCAGGACCCAGATTTACATTGGACATCAAGTGGTGACCCACCATAGTAAAAACGTAACCTGTATTTAATGTATCCTGGGTCGCATTTCCTTTTATGTTGCATAGTTTTGTTCATGGTTTTCAAGTATAAGGGCATGCATCAAGTGACATTATTTTTGTTGTTGATGTCAACAACAAAAGCTACAGGAAGTTTTCTCTCCCCCCTTTTAAAAAATGAAGAGCATGTTTACTTATATGAGCCCATTATTATCCCATTTGTTTCCTAATTTCAAACATAATTCAAACAGAACATACATATTACACAGGAGGAAAGGCTCCTCATTACCATGGTTAGGTCAGTGTAGCTAGTCTTGAATAATAGTAATAATAATAACTAGGGCTAACTGTCTTAATCTAACGAATAATTTGCAGATTGCTCTAAAGATTTTTTATAATTATTGCTTGATTAATATAACAATTAATTAACCCAAAATAAATATAAAAAACTTGTCTCATTAATATTTCAATATTTTATTAAATCATCTTCTCTTAAACACAAACAAATGTACAAGAAACAAAGTGTGCACTGTAGGGCATTATTCTGCAACAAAAATAGCCCTGTCTTAACTGGTAATCTCCATTTTACAGTCCAACATAAAATATCTCCAAAATAAAAGAACTTGTTCAATTCAAGTAAAAGGAAAGTGCAATCTACATTTAGCAATCCAACAACAAAATAAATGAAACAAATGTAAAATTCAAGTCACAATCAGGAGGAAAGAGGATTTTGGTTTTCCGAAAAGAGGACACCTTTTTTTTTTCCGCCAGGGGGGATAATAGGGTTCAAAACAGTGTTACTATGAATGCAAACTTCAATACAGTGAAAAAGACACTCTATTAGCATAACATAAATATATATAAATAAATAAAAATTTCCAACATTCTTTTGAATGTCTGTGTACTGAAATAAAATATTTGATGCCATGAGTGTACCTTCATTTACTATTACTATTATTTTGAATGGCCATGGAAAATGAAACAATGTGATAACAATTTTACTTGGTCTCAAAAAGTAGTCCGTTAATTTACCTGATGAACTTTCACCTTTTGTTGACCCTTTATGCTTTGCAGAGCTAATGAGTGCTTCTAAAACACTTGCACCTTTATTAGCAACTGACACATAAGTGCCAGCTTTACATGTCATACATTCTGCTTCCCACGGATCTCGACCTGGACGAAAGCATGGGAATTTTGCGCAAATCTTCTGTAAATTTGCACTTTCGTTTGGGCATTGTTTCCGCTCAGCTGGCATTTGCTGCTATTGTCAAGCAACTGTTTGATGGTGAACACAACAGCGCTTCGCGCGTTCACGGATTGACAGGCAGGAATTTGGCCAATATTTGCTGCAAGCCTCTTATAATTGACCAATTGGTGTGCGAGAAGGCGGGACTCACAAAGAGGGGTTAAAGCAATGCAAATATGCGTGCACACACAATGAAGTATTAGACCAGATGCACATCATAATGCAACTAAAGCCGAATCCCGGACATTTTCGCAAATTTAGAAATCCCAAAAAAAATCCCGAAAAAGAGGACATGTCCGGGAAAAAGAGGACATATGGTAGCAGCGGTGCAGAAATTACTTTTAACATGGGGGCTATGAGGAAACATTTAGAAAATCAATTTTATGTGACTACTGCTAACAGAAACACGTGTTGTAATACTAATATGTCATGCTTGGGTTGGGACAAAAAGTAAACAGGACTTACGGTGCTGCTTGCTGCCGTCTTGATAAAGTGCTCCGGGATGCTTTCGCTTCAAGTGTTGGTTCATGGCAGTTGTACTGCTGTGTTAAGCCATTTCCAATTTGCATAGCTTACACAGCACCACATTGTTGGGTCTCTGGCTAAAATACTCCCACGCTTTAGATGACCGTGGGCGAGTTTTATTAGCTGCAGCTTGTTCTTTGGGGGAATCCATGCTTAAACCGGGCGCTGCCATTTTAATTACTCCGTTGCCAATGCATGTTATGCAAATCGACGTATTTCTGTAATCGATTACGTCGATGAATCGTCCCAGCCCTAATAATAACAAATTATAGTATTTATGAAAAAATAAATACTAGCTGAAACACATCTTGAAACTTTAACTACAACTGCCACTGTTGATATAAAATGAGGTCTAATAGATTCTACCTTTAGATTATTTAATATGAAACTATAACATTTTGTCAAAATATAACAGTTACTTTTACTCATGTAAAATCATGAAACAATTTTGTAAAGGTGATGATGTATAATAAAAAAAAAAAATTAGCGCATAGCACAGTGTTGCTCTTTTCCTCCTCAGGGCTGTTTGGCATGTCAGGGCTGCCTGCTGTTTGAGAGGTTCGACTTGACTTCCTCCGTAATGCTTTAAACTAGAAAAGTCTCACTAGAATTGAAATTGGTCACATCAGTTTTGAGATCTGCGCTCCGCAATATCGAGGGAAGCCCGGTTGTTGCACGCACGCGCCAGAGAGAAGAGTAGATCATGATGGCTGGTTCCGTTACACTCATGCGAAAGTGCAGAGGAGAAGCCTTTAGCTGATTGCGAGATTATCATTAAATCTGCCTCGGCAGTCCTAAATAGGCTATCACTTGGGCGGCCACCGAAATATCTTCAATGGGAGGACCATGGCATTGTCCTTTCCCTGCTGTCCGTGACCCAGTCCGAATAGACCTACGACCCACCAGTTGAGAAACACTGCTTTAACTCACACACACACTCACTTATGTCAGACCCCTCGCCTCGCTTCTCTCTGACATTGTGCGTGGTGCAAGTTGACGAGTCTGACAGGCAGTCAAGGAGGAAAGGAGATGCGCACGCGCAGGTGAAATTCTCCGTCCGGTTGCATTTTGTTTCTCAATACCGTAGTTAAGCAAATGTACATGGTATGAAAACCGTCAATTTTCATACCATGGTATACCGTGAAACCGGTATAATTTTGCAACCCTAGTGCAGTGTATTGGGAATAGGGTGCGATTTCGGTCTGTTCTGAATAGGGTTGTGCTGATACAGTAAGATACTGATATATTGCATTACTTTTTCTCACAATATTGCATTAATACTGTAAATCATTGTATCAGTATTTCAGTAAATTAAAATTAAATCAGTACATTTTATTTATCTATTTGTGTATTCGTATCATGTCTAACATTTCAATAATGAAGTAGCAGGTCATCTAAATGGGTGATTCTCACAAAACTTGACTGTACGTACACAGTCTTACTGGTGTGTGTGTGAATTGGTGACTCCAACTGGCTGAGTAATGAACTAAAAAGCAGCATATCACCCAGCAGCTCTAGCCTGGTTACCCACTGAAGCTAAGCAGGGTTAAGCCTGGTCAGTACCTGGATGGTAGTCCTCCTGGGGAAAACTACGGTTGCTGCTGGAAGAGGTGTTAGTGAGGCCTACAGGGTCTGTGTGGGTCCTAATGCCCCAGTATAGTGATGGGGACACTATACTGTAAAAAAGCACCATCTTTCGAATAAGACCGAGGTCCTGAATCTCTGTGGTCATTAAAAATCCCAGGGCACTTCTCATAAAAGTGTAGGGTTGGAACCCCGGTGTTCTGAACAAATCTGCCCATTGGCCTCTATCCATCATGACTTTCTAATAATCCCCTATATATGAATTGGCTACATCACTGTGCTCTCCTCTTCACCAATAGCTGGTGTGTGGTGGATGTTCTGGCCAAGTATAGGTCTCTGCAGAACAATAATGTGTGTTTTCCAATCTATGGGTTTTTTCAAACTGGGTTGGGCATTTCTAAACTATCCAATGAATTTAGGGAATCTCAATGTAGCAATTAATGGGCATTTCTAAACTAAGCAATAAAGGTAGGGAATTCCAATGGTTTGAAAATGCCCACTGATTGGGAAAAGCCCTTTTTTTTCAGAGACATATAATGCATTCAGAAAGTGTTCAGACCCCTTCATTTTTTCACATTTTGTTTTGTTCCAACCTTATGCTAAAATGCTTTAAATTATTTATTTTTTCACATCAATCTACACTCCATACCCCATAATGACAAAGCAAAAACCAGATTTTTGGGAACTTTGCAAATTTATTAAAAAGAAAAAACTGGGGGCCTGTGTAGCTCAGTGAGTATTGACGCTGACTACCACCCCTGGAGTCGCTTGTTTCGAATCCAGTGTGTGCTGAGTGACTCCAGCCAGGTCTCCTAAGCAACCAAATTGGCCCGTTTGCTAGGGAGGGTAGAGTCACATGGGGTAACCACCTCGTGGTCATGATTAGTGGTTCTCGCTCTCAGTGGGACGTGTGGTAATTTGTGCGTGGATTGCGGAGAATAGCATGAGCTTCCACATGCTGTGAGTCTCCACGATTGACTATCTCAGAAGCGGAGGCAACTGAAACTTGTCCTCCGCCACCCGGATTGAGGGGAGTAACCGTGCCACCACGAGGACCTAGTAAGTAGTGGGAATTGGGCATGCCAAATTAGGGAGAAAAGGGGAGAAAATTTTAAAAAGAAAAAACTTAAATATCACATTGACATAAGTATCCAGACCCTTAACTCAATACTTAGTTGACGCACCTTTGGCAACTATTACAGCCAAAAGGGTATGATATTTTTAGGTATGATGCGACAAGCTTTGCACACCTGGATTTTAGGAATTTTCTGCCATTCTTCTCTGCAGATCCTTTCAAGCTCTCTCAGGTTGGATGGGGACTGTTGGTGGACAGCTATTTTCAGGTGTCTCCAGAGATATTCGATTGGGTTCAAGTCTGGGCTCTGGCTGGGCCACTCAAGGACATTAACAGAGTTGTCCCTAAGCCACTCTTGTGTTGTCTTGGCTGTGTGCTTGGGGTCATTGTCCTGTTGGAAGGTGAACCTTTGGCCCAGTCTGAGGTCCTGAGCGCTCTGGACCAGGATTTCATTAAGGATATCTCTGTATCAGCTTTGCTTCAACCCTGACCAGTCCCCCAGTCCCTTCCGCTGAAAAAAACCCCCACAGCATGGTGCTACCACCACCATGCTTCACCATTGGGATGGTATTGTGCAGGTGATGAATGGTGCCTGGTTCCCTCCAGACATGACACTTGGAATTGAGGCCAAACAGTTCAATCTTCATTTCATCAGACCAGATAATCTTGTTTCTCACAGTCTGAGAGTCCTTCCAAGCAGGCTTTCATGTGTCTTGCACTGAGGAGAGGCTTCCGTCTGGCCACTCTGCCATAAAGCCCAGATCAGTGGAGTGTTGCAGTGATGGTTGTCCATTTGCAAGTTTCTCTCATCTCCACACATGATCTCTGGAGCTCAACCAAAGTGACCATCGGGTAACCTCTCTTACCAAGGCCCTTCTCCCCCGATTGCTCAGTTTGGCTGTGTGGCCAGCTCTAGGAAGAGTGCTGGTTGTTCCAAACTTCTTGCATTTAAGAATTATGGAGGCCACTGTGCTCTTGGCTACCTTCAATGCAGCCGAAATTTTTTTGTAGCCTTCCCCAGATCTGTGACTCGACACAATCATGTCTCTGAGCTCTGCAGGCAGTTCCTTTGACGTCATGGCTTGGTTTTTGCTCTGATATGCATTTTCAGCTGTGAGACCTTATATAGACAGGTGTGTGCCTTTCCAAATTATGTCCAATCAATTGAATTTGCCACAGGTGGACACCAATCAAAGTGTAGAAACATCTCAGAGGTGATCCTGAGAAATAGGATAAACCTGAGCTAAATTTCAGTTGTCACAGCAAAGGGTCTGAATACTTATGTCATTGTGATATTGTAACATTGTAAAAGTTTTTTCTTTTTAATAAATTAGCAAAGTTATCAAAAATTTGTCATTATGGGGTATGGAGTGTAGACTGATGTGAAAAAATAAATAATTGAAAGCATTTTAGCATAAGGCTGCAACATAACAAAATGTGAAAAAAATGAAGGGGTCTGAATACTTTCTGAATGCACTGTAAGTCTTGTTCTGGCACGCTACGGCTAGGGTGGGAAAATGCATTGATGCATTGCGGTGCATCTAACTATCTAAGAAATTTGTATTCATCGATTACGAAATGTAAGAATAGATTATCATTATATATTAATACCCAATGTGTCTGTCTCATATTACACAAACTTCTCACAACAGACACGGAGCAGAGTACGCGAGATTAAAGGGAAAGAAAGAACACTTTGAAATAAAGTACGTTTATGCAGCCGAGTTCACCCCGCTAACCTACATAAGATAAAATGGATGGATGGATGGATACTGCCGAGTTTGGCTTTCTGTGCCATTATTCAAAACTGTTTGCATCCATTCGATCAACGTAAGTTAATTTTTGTTGCCTTCTTCCCCGATTATGATATATATTTTGTTAATATTGCTTTTGTATCTCCATAAAATGTGTCATTTCTCCATAAAAAAATAGAACTTGGCTTAAATAAATGTGACTGACTGGGCAGACATTGGCTGTGAATGAAAACACTTCATAATTAATTCTCTTTATAGTGAATGTCACAGAATAGTGGCAATTTCAGACTGTTCTGAAGGGAACTAACCAGTTGATTACAGTCACCTGTGATTGGTCAATGACACGCGGCAGCCGTGAAAAGTTTTTTTTTAAAAATCTTTCACAGTGTGTGCCGCAAATAGTCCTGCATGAAAATGCGATTGAATTCTTGTGAATGATCTTGACAAGTGGAGGCATCTCCGTGTAGCTGCCTGACGGCTTTTTCCCTATCCCAAAATGAATAGGGAACACATGGTTACCACATCCCGTGTTACTGCCTTTACATGCTACTAATAGACAGTTTTTCATTCTGCTGAGCCTGCTTGGTTAAATCCTGGATCATATCTGCCTGCACATGACATTTCATCTGTAATTACTAGTTTCAGATTTCACAATGCATCGTAATTGCTAGGTAGAGAATCATAATCTAACTGAATCGTTGTCAGAGCGAATTGTCCCACCCCTACTGCCGTCGCATCACCAGGTGGATGCTGCACACTGGTGTTGGTTTAGGAGATTTGCCCTATACTATACAGATCAGTTCGAGTGTCTAGAAAAGTGCTATATAAAATGTAATGAATTATTATTATTAAAAGACTGATTAAAAACTCTGCTTTTCATATAACAACCCACGTTTAGAATTAAAAAAGTATGTTGTCAAGCATTTGAGTCAGAAGTAACTTTCCCATGGCATCATACAGAGGGAATGTATTTTTAATGACAGCTCGTGATATTTTCGATTCCCAAAAGCCATCCGCTTGGAATTGTTTTCTATTACAGAAATCGCATTCTGGGGTAAAAGACAGCATTCAAATAAATATGATCTGTGAAGCGCTTGACTATAACTGACGTGGAATGGCCTGTAAAACTGTTGCATTCTGTAGTTGAACGGACCATTGCAAAGACTGGCGGTCGGCTGTCTGGATATGTCTCATCAGAAACACGTTACTGTACAGCCGTACACAGGTGCAGCACTGCTCAGCATGGGCATAAAATGTGCTGCCTGCCCCATTTGCTGGTAATCCCAACGCGTCACACATTGACAAACTTGCCAACCCTGTAGCCTACGAAAAAACATTATGAAAAATATCATATAAAACAAAAGATAAGCTTACATGTTGCGGGTTTTATTTTTTAAAAAAAAGGTGTGATTCGCTTGTCAGATAGTGTTTTATACTGCAGAGATAACTTTTAAGGATCTAAAAAGACATCCTAAAAACGATTTTAAAAATTACCTTTGAAGCTCACTTATAATTTCCCAATGTAATGAGAATAAGACAAATTAAATAGGCTAATAATAAGATATCTTCTAGATATAAGATACTGTATATTCTCTGTAAAGAAGTCTTAATATATAATCATGTTTCTTAGGTAAATTGATGTTGTTTAAAACATGTTTAGATATTTTTCCACTTAAACAAGACAAAGATTAAGAAATAATTTTAAGCAGCAGCATCTGTTCACATGCAACATGAAATCTTCAATCTGTGTATTATCTCCTATAGTTTCTCGTACAGTTAATTGCAGCAGTATCATGTGTCTGGATGGCGATATGCTTATGTTTATTTCTGTGTAGATGAGATTATGCGTGGTGAAAAAGTTCATATATGGTTATTTCGGGGAGACGGGGTATGAAGCACGTGCATGTACGCGCAAGCTTCTGCTAACTGGGGTTTTTAAAGGGAAATCTGCACAGATTCTTGCATAAAAATATGACACTTTTAACCCTAAAAATCAAAATCTGACTTTTGTGTGTATGCACACTTTTTTTATTAAAACCATGCAAAGTTGTATACATAAGGCCCCAGGTCCTATTTTTCCCCAAATTCATATAAAAGAAATAAGAGAATTAAGTCTATTTTTAGGGCCTTTAAATTATTTTAACTTGAAAAAATTATATGAAAGTAGTAACTAATTAGTACTCCCATGGTCCTTTTTTTTTTGTTGTTTTTTTTACTGTAATACAGAGTTACAATAATGAGAATTGGAGGGTAAATTTGCTTAAGTGTCCTGAAAATAATTTCACAATGCAAAAAAACAAATGTAGTGGTCCTAAATGTGGGTTTCATTTTTTTGATGCAAAATATAATTGTATATTTTTTGAATGAATTTTGGGGTTGAATATGACCACGACTTTACCGGTTTTGTAAGAATCACCCAAATAAGTGCAAACTCTGAGACTGGCTTTTCTCAGTGCGGTCAAAGTCGCTTCTGTGGTGTGAGAGAGATTCCCTGTTTCCACCTGGTATTAAGATGCATTTTTGGTAATCTGATCACATGTGGTCTGCGCTATATACAGGTGGAATGGGGTCCAAAACATTTTGTGATCGAATCACTGAATCCACATACAAAGGTAGTCAAAAACACGTGACCACATCACATATGAGGTGTGAAATACAATTCATTAACACAGTAACATAGTGATTGAAGCACGCCATCGTGAAATCAAAGATCCTCCCCTCGAAATCCAAACACAAATGGTCACAGGAGACTTATTTGAGACGCATGGTAATACCAGGTGGAAACAGGCAGGGTCGGCCTGTGGGTTTGTGGGGCCCTAGATGAAATCATGAAAATGGGCCCCCTGGTGTGAAAATTGTCATAACTTTAAAACATCCATAGAATCAATGCAAAAATTATGAGCTGTTTAAAAAATGTTTTAACCCCTTTTCTCCCAATTTGGAATGCCCAATTCCCACTACTTAGTAGGTCCTCATTGTGGCGTGGTTACTCGCCTCAATCCGGGTGGCGAAGGACAAGTCTCAGTTGCCTCCGCTTCTGAGACAGTCAGTCCACACATCTTATCACGTGTCTCGTTGTGCATGACACCGTGGAGACTCCCAGCATGTGGAGGCTCATGCTACTCTCCACAATCCACGCACAACTTACTACGTGCCCCATTGAGAGCGAGAACCACTAATCACGACCACGAGGAAGTTACCCCATGTGACTCTACCCTCCATAGCAACCAGGCCAGTTTGGTTGCTTAGGAGACCTGGCTGGAGTCACTCAGCACACCCTGGATTCTAACTCGCGACTCCAGGGATGGTAGTCAGCGTCAGTACTCGCTGATCTACCCAGGCCCTCTGAAGAGCAGTTTTTTTTTTCTAATAGAAAGCACTAAAAAAGAAGCACTATACTGTATAGCTCAGTAGATTAAAAATAACGTGTCCAGTAGCTTTTTTTCCCGACATGATGTTAGGTTAAAATGTACATGCACGAATAAGGGAATATGCGTATTTTAGGTGCTGTGACAAGTCACTATTTTATTGTCTTATTTTGATCACCTTTCAACTTTTTTCTAGAAGTACAAATAAACCAATGTCTCAGTTAATATGAGGTCATGGAAACTGCAAGTATGATAATTACTGGGTAACATTTTACAACAAGGTTTGAATTAGGTATCATTAACAATGTATAATACAATTTTCCAGCGCTTATTTATCTTGGGTAATGTCAGTTTACAAAAATACAGTTGTTTATTTTTTGTTCATGTTAGTTCATATTGTATTAACTAATGTTAACTTATACAATTTTTAATGTTAACAATGAACTAGTATATGTAGAAATTACTAATAACATTAACTAAGATTATTAAGTATTGTTCATTGTTAGTTCATATTAACTAATGTAGTTAACTAATGTTAACAAATAGAACCACAGGTGTTACCCATTTAAGTAACACAAAATAAGAAAATGCTGTTTAAAATAGTTTTTGATAGTTAGGGGGGGAGGGGGGGTTATGTATAAATAAAATTAAATATTTTAAATAGGGCCTATGAACACAACACCTTGAAATATATACAGTTGTGCTCAAAAGTTTGCATACCCTTGGAGAATTGGTATTATATGTACCATTTTTAAAGAAAACATGATTGAGCAGGTAAAACACATTTCTTTTATTTCTTATGGGATTCATATTCAACTGTAGGTTATAAAAGAATGGCACAATCATAAAACAAAACATGGCAACAAAGAAAAAAATGAAATTACCCTTGTTCAAAAGTCTGCATACCCTTAGTTCTTAATACTGTGCATTGCCCCCTTTAGCATCAATGACAGCGTGCAGTCTTTTGTAATAGTTGTCTATGAGGCCCCAAATTCTTGCAGGTGGTATAGCTGCCCATTCGTCTTGGCAAAATGCCTCCAGGTCATGCAAAGTCTTTGGTTGTCTTGCATGAACCGCACGTTTGAGATCTCCCCAGAGTGGCTCGATGATATTAAGGTCAGGAGACTGTGATGGCCACTCCAGAACCTTCACCTTTTTCTGCTGTAACCACTTGGCCTTGTGCTTAGGGTCATTGTCATGCTGGAAAGTTCAAGAGTGTCCCATGTGCAGCTTTCTTGCAGAAGAATGCAAATTGTCTGCCAGTTTTTTCACAAGATTCCCCGTGCCTTTAGAGCTCACACACCCCCAAAACATCAGTGAACCACCACCATGCTTTACAGTGGGGATGGTATTCTTTTCACTATAGGCCTTGTTGACCCCTCCAAACATAGCGCTTATGGTTGTGACCATAAAGCTCTATTTTGGTCTCATCACTCCAAATTACAGTGTGCCAGAAGCTGTGAGGCGTGTCAAGGTGTTGTCGGGCATATTGTAACCGGGCTTTTTTTATGGCGTTGGCGCAGTAAAGGCTTCTTTCTGGCAACTCCACCATGCAGCTCATTTCTGTTCAAGAATCGTCATATTGTGCTCCTTGAAACAACCACACTGTCTTTTTCCAGAGCAGCCTGTTTTTCGCCTGAGGTTACCTGTGAGTTTTTCTTTGTATCCCGAACAATTCTTCTGGCAGTTGTGGCTGAAATCTTTCTTGGTCTACCTGACCTTGGCTTGGTATCAAGAGATCCCCGAATTTTCCACTTCTTAATAAGTGATTGAACAGTACTGACTGGCATTTTCAAGGCTTTGGATATCTTTTTATATCCTTTTCCAGCTTTATAAAGTTCCATTACCTTGTTACGCAGGTCTTTTGACAGTTCTTTTCTGATCCCCACGGCTCAGTATCTAGCCTACTCAGTGCATCCACGTGAGAGCTAACAAACTCATTGACTATTTATACACAGACACTAATTACAATTTAAAAAGCCACAGGTGTGGGAAATTAACCTTTAATTGCCATTTAAACCTGTGTGTGTCACCTTGTGTGTCTATAACAAGGCCAAACATTCAAGGGTATGTAAACTTTTGATCTGGGCCATTTGGGTGATTTCTGTTATCATTATGATTTAAAAAGGAGCCAAACAACTATGTGATAATAAATGGCTTCATATGATCACTATCCTTAAATAAAAGACAGTTTTTTTGCATGATCAGTCATATTTTCAAAATTAATGCCAAAATGTCACAATTTCTGCCAGGGTATGCAAACTTTTGAGCACAACTGTATTTGTAAACATATGTAAAGAATAAACACTTACAGTGCATCTGGAAAGTATTCACAGCGCTTCACTTTTTCCACATTTTGTTATGTTACAGCCTTATTCCAAAATGGATTAAATTCATTATTTTCCTCAGAATTCTACAAACAATACCCCATAATGACAACGTGAAAGAAGTTTGTTTGAAATCTTTGCAAATTTATTAAAAATAAAAAACTAAAAAAATCACATGTACATAAGTATTCACAGCCTTTGCCATGACACTCAAAATTGAGCTCAGGTGCATCCTGTTTCCACTGATCATCCTTGATATGTTTCTACAGCTTGATTGGAGTCCACCTGTGGTAAATTCAGTTGATTGGACATGATTTGGAAAGGCACACACCTGTCTATATAAGGTCCCACAGTTAACAGTGCATGTCAGAGCACAAACCAAGCCATGAAGTCCAAGTAATTGTCTGTAGACCTCCGAGACAGGATTGTATCGAGGCACAGATCTGGGAAAACTTCTGCAGCATTGAAGGTCCCAATGAGTACAGTGGCCTCCATCATCCGTAAATGGAAGAAGTTTCGAACCACCAGGGCTCTTCCTAGAGCTGGCTGCCTGGCCAAACTGAGCGATCGGGGGAGAAGGGCCTTAGTCAGGGAGGTGACCAAGAACCCGATGGTCACTCTGACAGAGCTCCAGCGTTTCTCTGTGGAGAGAGGAGAAACTTCCAGAAGAACAACCATCTCTGCAGCACTCCACCAATCAGGCCTGTATGGTAGAGTGGCCAGACGGAAGCCACTCCTCAGTAAAAGGCACATGACAGCCCGCCTGGAGTTTGCCAAAAGGCACCTGAAGGACTCTCAGACCATGAGAAACTAAGATTAAACTCTTTGGCCTGAATGGCAAGCGTCATGTCTGGAGGAAACCAGGCACCGCTCATCACCTGGCCAATATCATCCCTACAGTGAAGCATGGTGGTGGCAGCATCATGCTGTGGGGATGTTTTTCAGTGGCAGGAACTGGGAGACTAGTCAGGATCGAGGGAAAGATGAATGCAGCAATGTACAGAGACATCCTTGATGAAAACCTGCTCTGGACCTCAGACTGGGGCGAAGGTTCATCTTCCAACAGGACAACGACCCTAAGCACACAGCCAAGATAACAAAGGAGTGGCTCCGGGACAACTCTGTGAATGTCCTTGAGTGGCCCAGCCAGAGTCCAGACTTGAACCCGATTGAACATCTCTGGAGAGATCTGAAAATGGCTGTGCACTGACGCTCCCCATCCAACCTGATGGAGCTTGAGAGGTCCTGCAAAGAAGAATGGGAGAAACTGCCCAAAAATAGGTGTGCCAAGCTTGTAGCATCATACTCAAAAAGACTTGAGGCTGTAATTGGTGCCAAAGGTGCTTCAACAAAGTACTGAGCAAAGGCTGTGAATACTTACATACATGTGATTTTATTTCGTTTTTTTTATTTTTATTTTTTTTATAAATTTACAAAGATTTCAAACAAACTTCTTTCACGTTGTCATTATGGGGTATTGTTTGTAGAATTTTGAGGAAAATAATGAATTTAATCCATTTTGGAATAAGGCTGTAACATAACAAATTGTGGAAAAAGTGAAGCGCTGTGAATACTTTCCAGATGCACTGTACCTCTTAGAGAGCAGAGATCTTTGCAGATAGGATGATTTGGTTATTTTCCTTGATTAACTGCTCGTATGTTCACTCTATGTGAGTTTTTTGCATGTTTATATCGACAGTGTCTAAATTCCTTCCCCCGCAGATTATTCTTGTGAAAACATGAAATGCCCTAATGATTTGACAAGCACTGTTTCTGCAATCCTTTACACAAAATAAGCCTCAAAGACTTAAATAGCCACAAAGCAATATTTTTCATAACTTATTTCCTGTTTCTCTGTCAGGCGTGCGCATTATTCAGAAAGGTGTGCGATTTGTGTCTAATAATACTGTGAAAAGAAGCTGTTTATTATTATTATTCTTTCCCCTCCATGCCTCCACAGATGATGCATTTGAGCCCCTGCAGGTGGAGCCATTCTCCAGCCCTCCTGAACTTCCCGATGTCATGAAGCCTCAGGACTCTGGCAGCACAGCCAATGAGCAGTCAGTACAGTGAGCGTGACTGCATAATGACTAGAGTAGCATGAGTGTACTGATACAACACGTCAGGACGGAGCGAGTATGATTACGGGGATATAAGAAACCAAAAAGGTCACACCAGTCGCCACCCACCGCTGTACTAAAGCCAATTACTAAATGTCCAGAGAAGCACCAAGAAATAAGATTACTGTTGTTGTTGATATGTCTGTTTACTTTATTATCTGGACTGACACTCAATTCCGTCTCAAGTGACTGACCTCATTTTGAATGTCATATGTGTCAAACTCGTTTTCTTTGCCTGAATGATATTTGAAGCATTAGAGAGATGCTGTTCCTTTAAGAGGCTGTTTACATCATTTGTTAAAAAAGATCAAAATAATTTAGATTTAGCAGCACAAATGGCACATGGGGGAGCAAGTGTGATGTAAAGGTTTGTAATTGCAGATGTGCATGTATCAGTTTTAACATCTTACACTTGGACGCATGCAGGAAATGTTATCTTTTGATGAAGAAAGCTTTTTGGTTTAGTATGACCTCTGTTCACCTCTGCAGCTGATTTCTAGTGTAATGTATGTTTTTTTTTATTATGATATAAACCTTTAGATAACAAGCTACCCCTTAGTCAAAGAGATTATTAAATCACATTTTTGCATAATCTGCGTTTACGTTCCTTTTTTTCTCCTCTTGATTTCTGATGGTGTTTCTGCTAGCAACCTGTCAATCGCATTTGCTCTCAAACCAAAGGCTTTCCTAGTAGAGTAACAACAGTTCATTGTAACCAGTAATATACACCACTGTATGTGCTTTATATTACTATAACTATTCAGAATGGAAATGCTATACTGAGAACAACAAAATAGGTTGTCAAGGGGTTGGACACTAAACAGTTCGTAAACTTTGGTATCTCTGTTTGGCTCCCTCATTAGGTGAGTAAAATCATGTTTTATGCAGTGACTTACTTCTCAATTTAAAATACTAACCAGTTGTGAACAAAATTTTGTTGCTAGTTCTTATTTAGCATTGATTACAGTGTAGCATTGCCTCTCCAAACAGTAATGTGGCAGTACCATCTCCCAAAAAATATGCTATTGCCACAGTACATGTTCAAAAAAACTATGGTATAACCTTGGTACATGCAATAAACAAAATAAATAAATGTCCAAAACCATGGTACTATTTTATATTGTTTTTTTTAATTTTTTTTTTATTATATAGCTCATAAGAAACCAATAAACAAAGCCAACTATTATAAGTTAAATTACACTGACAGTACTTTACCATGGTAAATTACCATGGTACTTCATTATATAACCATTACACACTGATCAGTCACAACATTAAAACCACTGACAGGTGAAGTGAATAACATTTATTATCTCGTTACAATGGCATCTGTCAAGGGTGGGATATATTAGGCAGCAAGTGAACAGTCAGTTCTTGAATTTCATGTGTTGGAAGCAGGAAAAATGGGCAAGCGTAAGGATCTGAGCGACTTTGACAAGGGCCAAATTGTGATGGCTAGACAACTGGGTCAGAGCATCTTCAAAACAGCAGGTCTTGTGGGGTGTTCCCGGTATGCAGTGGTTAGTACCTACCAAAAGTGGTCCAAGAAAGGACAACCAGTGAACTGGCAATAGAGTCATGGGCGCCCAAGGCTCATTGATGTGAGTGGTGAGCGAAGGCTAGTCCATCTGGTCCGATCCCATAGAAGAGCTACTGTAGCACAAATTACTGAAAAACGTAATGCTGGCCGTGATAGAAAGGTGTCAGAGCACACAGTGCATCACAGCTTGCTGCATATGGGGCTGCGTAGCTGCAGAACGGTCAGAGTGCCCATGCTGACCCCTGTCCACTGCCGAAAGCGCCAACAATGGGCACGTGAGCATCAGAACTGGACCATGGAGTGATGGAAGAAGGTGGCCTGGTCTGATGAATCACGTTTTCTTTTAGATCATGTGGACGGCCGGGTGTGTGTGTGCGTTGTTTACCTAGGGATGTGATTGCATCAGGATGCTCTATGGAAAGAAGGTAGTGCACAGAGCGACGAGCTCTGTGCACTTTGCAAAATTTTTTATTATTTTCATGTTATAATCTGGTGAAATTTGATACACCCAGTTACACATTTGCTCTTTGAGGCAAAACATGGCAAAGAAGTCAAAATCCTCAGGCTCTGGAGACATTAAAAGACACTTACGTGGATGAAAGCCCCGACAGGCCTACAGACCGGGCACTCGATTTGGATGGCGCGGCGGGAGAGGTGATCCAGCGTCAGTTGTCCAACATGTCGGTGATGTTGACGAAGGTTCTTGCTGACTTGAAGGATCTCGCTGTAATATGTCGATCGATTACGGCGATAGAAATAAAGTTCTCTGAGTTAGTTACAAGAGTGACTGATTGTTGAGAGATGAATCGATTGTCTGGAATCTTCGGAGTGGGAATTAACCGCTAATCCACACACGACCAGAGTTGATTTGGAACATCTCCTTGAAAAGCTTGAAGATCTTGAGAATAGAAGCCGCAGGAATAACGTTTGAATTATTGGAATTCCTGAGCATTAGGAGGGCAGAGATATGGTGAAATTCCTAGACAAGCTTTTCCCGAGTCTGATCGATATAACAGGCCACAAGCTGGAAATCGAGCGAGCTCACAGAGTCCCAGCTCACAGATTTGCTGAGGGAGACAGACCCCGATCGATTCTGGACAGATTTCTGAGATCATCCGATAAAGATCTTGTGTTGCGCCAGGCGAGGAGCAAAGGGAAGCTTTCTTGGAAGAACCATAATATTTTCTTGTTCCCGGACTTTGCGAGTTCGACGAGAGAAACACGATCAGTTCAAGGAATGTAAGAAACTCTTACATCAGCGAAAGATCACTTTTGCTCTGATGTTTCCGGCCAAACCGAGAACAGAAACGAAGGACGGTCGCAAAGTATTTACATGTCCCAATCAGGCAATGTCTTTTATTGAATCAGTGGGTGAGTAAACCATTGGGTGCTTCTCATGTGAGTGGGTCGACTTGCTGCACTTTGGCTTTTGAGGAAGCTGGGCGTCATTTTGGTTTCTTTTTTCTTTTTGCGTTGGCTCCGCCAAGCGGCTGGAGTTTGTTTTGTGAATAACACTTTTCCTTAAAGAAACATTTGCTCTGACGGAAGATTACTTTTGCATTGAAGTTCCCGTCCAATTTGAGAGTGGACACTACAGATGACCGCAAAATATCTACATGGTCACACAAAGGATGTCTTTTATAAAGTTGACAGATTGTGTAAGTCATGGTATATACTTTTATGTGGCCTCCGAGTGAGTTGACTCGACCATCTGGGGAACCGGGATGCCTTTTTTGTTTCTTTTTGTATTGGTTCCACCTAGCGGCTGGAGCTTGTTCGATTGAATAACACTCCTTTGGAACAGCTGTGGATTAATCTGTTCGTTCTTCATGCTTATTCCTCCTGCTGGCTGGACATTGGAATGATTACGTCATCCGGTGGACTCATAACAGCTGGCTCACTGAACATTGTCTGTCCGAGGAATCTGAACGGATTTATATCAGCTGGAATTTGTTTTGTGGAAGATCACACCTTTGAGACAGTTCTTTGAATGAATCTACACATTCTTTGTGTTCATTCTTCCTATTGGCTGGGGTTTATTTTACAAAGTATTTTCTGTTATGTAATTTTGCCTCACAAATTTGTGAGGCAAAAATTGAGCAATCCGATGGCAAAGTTGTCGTGGGGGCTCGTGGGCGTTCATGGACCTTTTGAGTTTAGAGGGATTGTCGCCGGTTGGCGCTTTCACGCGCGGGGTTAATGCACATGTTTTTGTTTGTTTTGTTTGGGGGGAAGTTCGGGGTTTGATTGTTCCACTAATGGGGAATGTGGTCTGTATAATTTTGTTTTTGACAGACAATTTATTTTTTCTACTATATCAAAATGTCAAATGTTAATATGAGTGTACTACCTCTCTCCACATGGAATGTAAATGGGTTGGAGCACCCCATAAAAAGAAGGAAGGTTATTACTTTTCTTAAACGTAAGAAATATGATATAGTGTTTCTTCAAGAAACACATCCCTCCCCGCAGGAAGCTGAAAAAATTGGGAAGATATGGGGTGGACATGTTTTTTTAGTGGTGGCTCAAGAGCAAGAGAGTCATTATATTGATTAATAAACATCTACAATTCAAATGTCTCAAACAGACTAAAGATAAATTACGGAGAGTCATTATTGTTTTAGCTGAAATTCAGGGGCAAAGGTTGATTTTGGCTAATATTTACACACCTAACGCTGATGATCAGGGCTTTTTTTTATAGATCTTGAAGGGATGCTGCAAACTGCTGGCACCCCTCATGATATAATATTGGTAGGAGACTTTAATCTTTTGATGGACTCAGTCCTTGATCACAGTGAAGCAAAAGTGTGTAAACCCCCTAGAGCAACATTGACGCTTCACAGGATGTGTAAAAATCTTGGTCTTACGGATATTTGGAGACTTTTGAACCCATCTGGTAGGGACTATAAATTTTTTTCATCAGTCCATAAGATTTATTCTAGAATAGATTTTTTTAGGTTTTTTTATATCCAAATCCCTCATTTCATCTGTTGTTGATTGCTCAATTGGAAATATCTTAGTCTCGGATCACGCCCTGGTGAGTTTAGCGGTGTTGCCATATACAGAGAAAAATCATATAGTTGGCACCTTAATGTGTCCCTTTTGCAAAATCCTGATTTCCAACAAATGTTAAAGACTGAAATCAATGTTTATATGGAGACGAACTGGTCCTCAGTATCCTCTGTGGGCATGGCTTGGGAGGCACTTAAGGCGGTTCTTAGGGGTCGGATCATACAGTATGCCTCATTCACCAAAAAATCCAAAGCACAAGAACTCGTGGAGTTGGAAGGAAATATTAAAAGTGCAGAGGCAGAGCTGAAGTGCCATTTGTTGTCTGATGGCCTTAGAGAATTGACCCGATTGCAATATAGATATAATACTATTTTTTCACGAAAAGTGGAGTTTTGGTTATTCAGGGCAAGACTTTGAGTCGGGGGACAAAGCAGGAAAACTTTTGGCTAGATATATAAAGCAGAGAGAGTCTTTTTCTACCATTCCCTGAAATATTTATCTCGGCCATTGATATTAATAATGCTTATAAAGAATTCTACTTTGATCTCTATAGTTCCACGTCTTCATCTACTGATGAAGATATTAGGAACTTTGTGGAACCATTAGATCTCCCTAAACTTACGACTGAGCAAAAACAATTCTCTTGATTCTGAGATAACCTTGGAGGAGCTTGATGAGGTAATTAAGGCCTTGCCTACAGGCAAGTCTCCGGGGCCTGATGGCTTTTCCTCTGAGTTTTTCAAATCTTATGCTACAGAACTGGCTCCACTTTTGTTAGAAGTTTAAATGGAATCATTAAAGAATGGAAAGCTTCCTCCAACCATGTCGCAAGCCCAGATCAGTCTGATTCTTAAAAAGGACAAAGATCCAAGCGAGTGTATAAGTTACCGCCCAATTTCCCTGATCCAGTTAGATGTGAACATTTTGTCCAAAATTCTGGCTAATCGATTAAGTTATGACAACACTTATACATATAGATCAGGTAGGGTTTATTTGAGGCCGTAGCTCTTCTGATAATATTAGGCATCTCATCAATATCATGTAGTCAGTAGCGAATGATCAATCTCTGGTCGCTGCCATCTCACTTGACGCCGAAAAGGCGTTTGATATAGTAGAATGGGATTGTCTTTTTAAGATTTTGGAAATGTATAAGTTCGGGAGTACCTTTTTGGTTGGATTAAGTTACTTTATAGACACCCTATAGCAGCAGTACAAACAAACGGGTTAATTTCAGATTATTTTACTCTGGATAGGGGCACCCGGCAGGGTTGCCCTGTTTCCCCATTATTGTTCTGTCTTGCCCTGGAACCATCAGCAGCCGCGAAAAGAAAGGAGGAGGATTTTCCAGGGGTGATTGCAGGAGGTGTGGCGCATAAGCTTCTGCTTTACGCAGATGGTATTTTATTATTCGTCTCAGACCCTACTAGATCTATGCCTTGCCTCCACAGAATTATTAACTCCTTTTCCAAGTTCTCAGGATACAAAGTCATTTGGTCTAAATCCGAAGCTTTGGCTTTGACAGCATACTGTCCAGTAACAGCCTTCCAGCCGGGTGCCTTCCAGTGGCCCAAACAGGGCATTAAGTATTTGGGAATTTTATTCCCAGCAAATTTGTCTGATTTAGTCAGAGTTAATTTTGATCCCTTTATAAAAAGGTTTTCGAATGATGTGGACAGGTGGGCTTCATTACACTTATCGATGATCGGGAAGGTTAATGTTATTAAAATGAATTGTATTCCAAAATTCAACCACCTGCTACAGGCTCTCCCTGTAGATGTCCCCCTCTCTTATTTCAAGCAATTTGATAGCATAGCGAAGTCCTTCATCACAAAATTATGGGAGAAAGATCTAAACTTGACATTGGAGGAGGGGATGTGGGCTAGGATCCTAAAAAATATCAAGTCTGCATCTAGAGATGCAAGGGTTCGCCTTATGCAATTTAAGATTTTACATCGATTTTATTGGACCCCCTCCAGATTGTATAGGCTTGCTGCCACCTGCTGGCGATGTCAATCAGAGGTTGGAGACATAACTCTTGTCTTTTGGCGGTGTGTTGAGATCCAGGAGTTCTGGTTGAAAGTTCAGAGTCTTATATGTGATGTATTGGGCACTCGGCTTTCACTTTGACCCAGACTCTGTATTTTGGGCGATGGGATGGTCACCAACGTTGAGAATCGGCTCATAAAGAGTTGGGTCCTAACGAGCGTCATGATCACCATACAGGTTGTTTTAAGGGGTTGGAGGTCAGTTGGAATGCCCTCATTTCATGAGTGGTGCTCAGAGATGGGGAGGGTGGTGACCTTTGAGGAAGGGATGTATAGAAGGCTGGGAAATCTGGGGTTATTTGATAGGAAATGGGGCATATATCTGGCCTTTTTGGAAGGCTTTCGGGGAGGGGTAGTGGAGAGGGATCTCTAGTTTTAAATATGTGTGTGCAATTTGATTGTTTTTGAAAATATGCTTTTTATTTTTTATTTTTTTTAAATGTGTGTGTGTTTGTGTTATGTTTTGTTTTTGTTTCCAAATAATTATGACCACTGGGGTGTGTTTGTGTCGGGTGGGGGTGTTCGGGGGGAAGGGTTTAATTGTACATAATTTTATTTCCGCATTTTCTGTGATGTTTATTTAATTTGTTGAATGGAATCAATAAAAATTGTTAATAAAAAAAATAAATAAAAAAAAAACTATTGTTGCAGACCACGTACACCCCTTCATGGCAACACTATTCCCTGATGGCAGTGGCCTCTTTCAGCAGGATAATGTGCCCTGCCACACTGAAAAATTGTTCAGGAATGGTTTGAGGAACATGACAAAGAGTTCAAGGTGTTGACTTGGCCTCCAAATTCCTCAGATCCGATTGAGCATCTATGGGATGTGCTGGACCAAAAAGTCCGATCCACGGATGCCCCACCTCGCAACTTACTGGACTTGAAGGATCTACTGCTAACATCTTGGTGCCAGATACCACAGGACACCTTCAGGGGTCTTGTGGAGTCCATGCCTCGACAGGTCAGAGCTGTTGTGGCGGCACGAGGGGGACCTATACGATATTAGGCAGGTGGTTTTAATGTTGTGGCTGATCAGTGTATATTATTATTATTATTATTACTACATATTATATTACCAGTATACATTTATATATACACTCACCGAACACTTTATTAGGAACACTTGTACACTTATTCATGTGATTATATAATCAACCAATCGTGTGACAGCAGTGTAATGTATAAAATCATGCAGATAAGGGTCAGGAGCTTCAGTTAATGTTACATCAACCATTAGAATGAGGAAAAAAATGAATCTCAGTAATTTCGACTGTGGCATGATTGTTGGTGCCTGATGGGCTGGTGATCTCCTGGGATTTTCACGCACAACAGTCTCTAGAATTTACTCCGAATGGTGCCAAAATCAAAACTCATCCAGTGAGCAGCAGTTTTGCGGATGGAAACGCCTTGATGATGAGAGAGGTCAACGGAGAATGGCCAGATTGGTTTGAGCTGAAAAATTCTATGGTAACTCAGATAACCGCTCTGTACAATTGTGGTGAGAAGAATAGCATCTCAGAATCAGGAGGGTAGGAACCATTATAACTGAGGAGGACATGTCCCACTCACTTTTAAAAATAACTAAATTCGTCCTTGATTGTAGTGCAAGGGGGAAAATTGCAGGCAGTCGCCTAAAATGAAGCCTTTAAGACCCAGCAGAAACCTCTGCCAGCTGGTTGCTTTGGCAGTGGGCAGAACTAACTTAAAAGCAGAAATCCCATTGGCTAGCACTCACAGTCCACGTTTTGATTCAGAAAATCAGTTTGAGTGAATGCAGACAACATGATTAATATTAATGAGCCCAACAGGCTGCCAGAAGCCACAGACACTGTGCTACAATCTACGTGAGCAAACAGAGAAGTCATCTTTGGCTACGTTCACACTGTAGCTGAATGTGGCCCAAGTCCGATATCTTCAGTCACATGTGACAGACCTGTTAATTGGATGACCGTGTGAACAGCCAAAAGCGCTTTGAATCTGACATTTT
Organism: Myxocyprinus asiaticus; assembly: GCF_019703515.2. Taxonomy (NCBI): domain Eukaryota; kingdom Metazoa; phylum Chordata; class Actinopteri; order Cypriniformes; family Catostomidae; genus Myxocyprinus; species Myxocyprinus asiaticus. Next base: position 3,895,260 of record NC_059375.1, on the reverse strand, counting down.
CAAATCCGATCTGGGCCACTTTCATATGTGGAAATAAATCGGATACGTATCTGATTTGTTCCGATGTGTCTTCAGTCTGAACAGCCAGGTCAAATTTAATGTGATTTTTTTTTTACATCAATCTTACTGAACATTCCTCGCTTGTGTGCTTAAATTACCGTATGATATGCCTGTTATGGTTTAAAACCTTTAATTTTGAATCATATCTTTTCTAGTTAATGCATTTAGTTCCTTTTTAAGAAAAGAAAGAAATGTATAGGCTTCAACTGTTGGATTCAGTGGTTCGTTTGAATTTCACATGGTAAAAAACATGCAGAGGTAGATTTAGCCTATGTTACACGACTCTTTTCTCATGTCATTCGTGCAGAAAAGGTAGTTTCTATTTCACAAACAGTATCAAAATGCGAATGCAAGCAATGGTAGGCTAATCTGAAATAATTGCAGATAAGAAAGCTTACATATTGCCATTTTTCCTACTGTTTTTCGATTTTATGAGGTCTCGCATCAGTAGTAATTAAATTCCACAATACGACTGCAAATGCCTTTATTTAAAATTACTTTGTCCATCTAGTCTTCAATCACCTGCTGATATTTCATTAGATAGTCATTAAATGTCCTATTGGGGTTAAAAAATAATAACTGCTAATAACAATTTTAATACGTTAATTCATTATACATATTAAAATAATGAACATGGGTTTGTTATACGCATGCTCATGGAGTGGTATACGCATGCGTGTCAGTTCACCAGCGTTGGCTGTTCAGACCGGTGTCTGATATGGACTACATTTAAAATGCAGTGTGAACAGCCTTCCAAAAAACAAAAAAATCAGATTTGAGCAGAAAATCAGTTTTGGGCCACATTCGGCTACGGTGTGAATGTAGCCTTTGACTATAGTAAGTTAATGTTGTTAAACAGATGAAAACATTTTACATTTTGGTAACATTGAGCTAGTTTTAAATCTCTGACAGCTTTATTGTTAGTCACATGTACAACCACCAGCCAAAAAACTGAAGGTGACAGTCATTCTGGGTTTCTTTCATAGAGTCATATGTGTGTGGCAACAATAATCTAATGTCATAATATACTTCTGAGCAATATATTGTTGTTTGACTTTTCCATGTTTTTGTTTGGTTACTATATTAAATTTAGAATAATGGTAAAGGTGATGTCTGTGGCATATCTATTTTAGAAGAAAAAAAAAAGGTCAGTGTCCAAGTCAACAGTGTAGACAGAGAGGTGACACAAACTTCTGAAATTGTTCAGGTAAGATCATATTTGACATGGACATTAAGGAATTATTTATTTATTTGGCCTTGATTCTTTGGTTCTGGCTGACTGGACCAATGTTTGAAACATTTGACAGCAGTCACTGGATTATATGCAGTGTTGGGTAAGTTACTCTTAAAAAAAAAAAAAAAAAAAGTAATTCATTACTAATGCTAATTACATCTACTGTGTAATTAGATTACTGTACTAATTACTCTGTCTCAAAAGTAATTGCATTACTTATTACTAATTACTTTCTAAAACTCTTATCAACCTCAACCAGATGAAAAATACAAAGATAGACATGAAACTGTTCTTTTAATTCTTTCATTTTCATTCATACATAGTTTCTACATTTAAGTTTTAATTATTATAAGTATAATATTATGAGTTCTATCATAAAATATGCTGATGTTTCTTAAAAGTTCAATCAGAGACAATTGAGGGTACGTTTACATGCCAACGATGTACTAAAAACGGAAACGTTTTTCCTTTGTGTTTTTGAAAAGTTTCAGATACAGATGACAACGTTGTCAAAACGATCCCCGAAAACAACTAAAAGCACTGTATTATGCAAGCCAGGCCAGTAGTTGGCGATGTCACTTTGTAAAGAAACACTATATGCCTGCGCACATAAGCATTCTTCTCCAGAGCAGTGAATACAAACAATGAAGATGGCGATCGCTGGTCGTAGTAGTGATGCAGTAAATCAACATGCTGGTGGAGAAGTGTGTCAATAAACTCAAAATCTTGAGCAGCACAAACACAGTCCTGTAGTCTGCCATTGTATTTTTTAATGTCTCGCGCATGCCTATAGACTGAACACGTAATATGCGTGCGCATGATGTCATCGTTTTCACAAATTCGCGTTTTTGTATGTTTACATGGAGACGATAACGGCATTGTTTTCAAAAACTTGCACTTTGAAACCCGTTTTCAAAAGTTTGCGTTTTCCGGCCCCAAAACGCCGTTGTCGTGTAAATGAACAGCCAAAACGCATACAAATTTTTCTGTTTTTAGTTGAAAATGTTGTTGTGTAAACGGCCCCTTAGTAGAGACGAGCCACATATATTAAAATTAATGGGAGAAATTGGAACATCCAACAATGAAGAAAGAAAGCCCCGCCTTACAGGTAAAAGAGCCAATCACCTTTTAGATACGGACATCGCCTGTCAGTCAACTCGAGAACGTGCATGCGCATTAGCTATACAACCTGAGAAAATTGCATTTTTTAGTGTAATCTGAGGTAAAGAAGCCCAATTTCTCATATCTGTGTTGTCAGATTTTACTGCTGATTTAAAATATGTTATTTGATCATAATCTTGACCCACTGTTTTCGAGATTTCGGTCTTTCCCCATTTAAGTAGGTAGAAGCTGCTCATGTATGCCGCTTGTTTATGTAGAAAAACAGCTGCCCGAGAGCGTTCCAAAGATGGCGCCGAGTGGACTGACTTGCTAGAAAGTTTTTAGTTCAGTTGATATGCTTTCTTTCAAATTATATCACATATTCTTAAAAACATAAAACATAATCTTTAAAAAATCTAAAACTGACCTATTGTGAAGAGAGGCTGATGAGATTTAAAATGTGTCTACACCCCCTACCCACCAGTTTTCAGGTAGTTTCTACGCCAGTGCTCAGAATGCACAACACGTCGAACCTTGAGGTGGATGGGTCTGGCACTTTATTAGGACCATAGTGAAAAATGCAGCTCTAAGCACGCATTTTTCGTATAGCCTACATGTAACATCTATCTGAATGACTCAATGCTTCATCATGAACAAACGCGGGCGCCACGAATCCGCAATTTTCGATCCCAAATATGGTCTGGGAATGTCAGGGGCGTTCACCAGGACGCGTAATTGCGTCTTTCTGCACTGTTTTATGGGTCTCCATACAAATGCGTCAGACAGACGTTCCGTACGCGTCACACTCATAGAAATAGGAAAGAAAACCCCATGAGCGTTGCGGTTTTGGCATGGCTTGTCAAAGGAATAGTTCACCCAAAGATGACAATTCAATCAACGTTTCCTCACCCTCAATCTAATTGACTTTTTTGGAGTGTGAGTAAATGATGGTAATTGTCATTTTTTTGGTTGAACAAATCCTCGACAACAGCTGAACTTAAAAAGCGCGTCTCGAGGTCCAGTTCGATTGCGTCGCACTCCGTCTAGTGGTTTTTGAACGCAAGAAAGCGTCCTGTGTGAACGCCCTTCACTCGACCCGCCTCTTCAGGCCCGTTACATCCACTGGAATAAAGGGAAACGGGACAGTCTGAGGGAAAACTCTCAGCCTGGAAACATATTTGGCACGACCGAGGGTAATTTCCGCCTTCAGAAGTAGTTTGCGTCCAAGGAGAAGAATATATAAATCATAATTCGACCATATAAACTATTTTCTCCTTTCATCAGGAATACGATTTTGACTACTTACTGATGGATGACTTAGGTATGTCTTTTATTATTCTTCATGACGCGTTTTTATAGATTTTTCTTTCACTACTCCATCAGTGAAAAGCAATGGAAATGAAGAATAAGGAAAGGGTGGAGAGCTTGTGAAAATGGAGTGGCGCCAAGTTTCATTGACGTTGAACTTCTTTTAAAACTGTATTCATATAACAATATAGTTATACTAAATTAACTTTCATGGTGAACGCTTAGAAAGAAACGGATCCATTTTGTTCTACACTCTTAAAATGAAAGATTTCAGTCAGAACCATAAAGGCTTTTACAGTGATGTCACTGACGAACCTCGAGAACTTTTCATTCTCTAGTTCTTTAGAAGAACATCTATGTACTTGCGTTATAAAGAACCCTTAAAATAATACACTGATCTAAGAACCTATAATACAACATCAAGAACTTTTCTATTCTCAAAAGAACCACAGTCAGATCAAGAACCCTGTACTGTGTGAAATGGTTCTTGATAAGAAGAGGGTTCTCTGCTCAAGCACAGAACCATTGAAGCACATTTTTTGGAGTGTAGCTACACTTTAAATACGAGGGGCTCCTTAAATGTTGGATATTACTAGTTTTAATGAGCCAAACAGACCCATATCTACCTAAAGAAGTCTTTTATACAGAGAGGTTTCTGGTTCTGAAATAGGCTCGTGCTATAACTGCGGTGCTATTTAAAACCATTGTTCTTAAGATTTTATAAATATACACATACACATCTGTCCTGAATTCTACCAAATGTATGCCTAGGTTGATAAATAATGTCTTTTGGAGATGGTTGAGGGCAGTCCCTTACGTTTAAAGGTTAATAAAGTAGAAAACATTGTCTTCAGAGTGGACAACCTATTCTTGTCTCAGAACACATCTGGTAACGTTTGAGGTGGATAAAGAAAGCAGTTTGTGGACAAACCTAACTGTAAAATGGCTACCATGTGAATTTTACTAAGATAAATCTGCCTGCAAGGATGGTGCATTTTATTATTCATTTTTAGTAACATTAATTTCTCTTAGATACAAACCACAAAGGATATTTGCAAATTTGGATATAACTATACACTAATAAAAAATAAACAAACATGGTTTTAGGACAATGTACCATGACATGTTTTTGTACTTGTATCACGGTACTACTGTGTGTTCTGGACATATACCATGGTAACAGTGATAGTATCAGATGGTATTTATGTATTTTCTCCAAGGCACTTCCAAGAATACCATGGTACATGGTAAAAGTAAAAAAAAATAAAAGTAGAGAAAATTGTCAAATAGTTGTGCACATCTAAAACCCAAGTTGGGCTCAGGTGCAGGCAGGGCCGTAGCAAGGTAATCTGGCCCCCTGACTGTATCTTGCTTTGGGCACCTTTCCTATAAAAAAAAAAAAAAATACAGTTTAGGGGGGCCTACCACCCCTGGAGCCGTGAGTTTGAATCCAGGGCGTGCTGAGTGACTCCAGCCAGGTCTCTTAAACAACCAAATTGGCCCAGTTGCTAGGGAGGGTAGAGTCACATGGGGTAACCTCCTTGTGGTCACTATAATGTGGTTCTCGCTCTCAGTGGGGTGCGTGGTGAGTTGTGCGTGGATGCCGTGGAGAATAGCGTGAAGCCTCCACATGCGCTACGTCTCCGTGGTAACGCACTCAACAAGCCACGTGATAAGATGTGTGGGCTGACGATCTCAGACGCGGAGGCAACTGAGATTCCTCCTCCGCTACCCGGATTGAGGCGAGCCACTGCGCCACCACGAGGATTTAGAGCACATTGGGAATTGGGTATTCCAAAAAAATTCAGTTTAGAATTTGTTGTGCGGCCCCCTGGACCTTTGGGCCCCTAGAATCGTTGCCAGCTTTCACCCCACTAGCTACAGCCCTGGGTGCAGGACAAAAATTTTTAACGAATGTCAAAAAGAAGATAGATGTCCGCACACTGAAATTAAATCTCCAAACTTTTATTACAACAAAGAAACGTTTTGACCATTTAGGTCAATGTGCCTGATGAAGACCTAACTGGTTGAAACATTGCTTTGTTGGAATAACAGTTTGGAGCTTTAATTTTAGTGTGTGGACATCTACCTTCTTTTTTGACATGTAAAAAAAAAACATGGTGGTACCATAGTACTCTTTGTAAGAGTAGAGCCAAATTTACATAGTTAGGCCTAATACAGTTGTTTTACAATGCAGTTAAACTGTCCTTATGGTGTATCAACCAGTTTCCTCACAGATTAAATTAATCAAAATGACAGAGGTTCTGCAAGCATATTATACGCTATTCGAAGTAGATCCCGATTGCTAATTGTTTTAACTTGAAAAAGTATGCGTTCGTGCTGCCTTAAAATTGTAAGTTGTTTCAACTTAAGATGAAAAACTTGAAGTTGACTTAAATCAATATAACTTGTTAAATGAGATAAATGGGCCTCATTCATGAAACACGAGCAGAACTAATTTTTGTGTAAATTGTTCGAAAAAAGTTTTTGTATTTTCAAAACGTTAGTCGGTACAAACAAAATGTACACCTGCTCCCGACCATGTGTAAATCGTGTGTAAGACATCCGAATGTGTTGTGTTCTTTCCATAAATGAACACATCGTGGGCAGGTGCGTAAACAATACCACTGGGGAAGAGAAAAGAAAAAGACTGCACACTGTCATATAGCTTTTAAATCTGTAATATCTTACAGCATTTCGGTCAAAGACCTTCATCAGGCATTCTATCAATTTCTTTGAAGATTGTTCCTGTTGCAAAGGAAGTATTTCACTGTACAGTCTTGGATTTACTCGATGATGCTGGCGATGCACTCAACTGAACCAGAGAAGGTTAATGGTGGTGGATATCATCCTGTCAGCATGAACTGAATTTCTTTGCAAATTGCAAGTAGAATATAGAAGCCTCAACACTTTACATGCAAATCACAATGATGTTGACAATAATCAACACATTATTGAGTAAAAAGATGAGCTTTGAAATATTGCAAATTTGCTGTATGACAAATAACTGAAGGTGACAACAAAAACAACAAACAACAGCATAATTAAAAGGTGCAAACAGAATAAAGAAAAGACCTAAACACAGCAATTTGCATAATTTATTCATGCAGCAGTGCATGCTGGGAATACGAATACGTGAGCATGATGAGCGTAGTTCTCTTGACTTGCTGTATATTTTTGATTTCAGCTGAATCGTTTTCAATAATTTGGTGAATAAGTTCAATAATTTATCACAAGTTCAGCCCGCAAAAACTTGGATAATTGAGTTCTCAACAAGATCAATCAAGGGTAGTTATTCTAACTCTACATTTTAAGTTATGATAACTAAAAGGCAAAATAATATTTTATAGTGAAGACTATTTATTCCCTGATGGGTGAAATACCTTTTTTCTCAACTGATTAGACATAGTATTTCTCTAAACCAAGTTCAATAGTATCAAAACAGATTTTATTTTTGCCACACAGCACCACATCAGTTTTAGAAAACGTCACAAAAAGAAATAAAGACATAAAAATTGGAATCTGATCATATATTGAGTAAATCAGAGCATTGCAGCAAATGAAGTGTTCTTCCACCATGGACCAGAAAATCTGTCTGTCTATCGATCTATAAATGGAATACTATAAAATGTGTGTATGACAACATGTTTCATGTAAGATTGTTCTTTTTTATACTACACTGGAGTACCATATAAATACTATGATGGTTTATGAATATGGTAAACATTCAGTACCATGGTATTACCATCATTGTACCATGATATATATTTTTGTAATGGTGCTTACAGTTAATTGACACAAGATAATTTTAGAGATTTGAAAAATTCCCATCAATCATGATTTGTTATATTGAATCAACATTACTGATTGATTTATGGTAAATCAAATTCCTCTTCCTCTCTCGTGTATGTTTGTCGTGTTTTTGGAGGTGATTTGTCAGCTCATACCGCATGAATGTAGAGTGGTTTGCTTTGTGGCAGAATTAAGCCAAGCCAAACAGACATACAGCTCTAAATATGGTTAGAATTCCCAGCGAGGAGAATTTCAGCTCCTTATATGAGCAGGCCACTCTGTGTGTGTATGTGTGTGTGTGTGTGTGTGTGTGTGTGTATTCCAGAGTGTCTCTAAGAATCTGTTTAGATTATACAGCATAAATCGCTTTTAAACTGGATGACAAAATAACTTCTAAAAATGAACTAAGACTAACTTCATACAGGATGATCTGCTAATATGCGTTGTTCTTTCAAACACACTTTAATAACACAAACACATTAGTTGAGTCATCTCTGAGAAATGTATATAAATCATCCCACCCTAAACTAAAGGAAGGAATCCAAATTTCACACACCTCAGTGTTGGCAGAGACATCTGCCAACATCAGACTCGTATTCTTTTAGAATTCTTAGTGCTTAGAAATGCAATCATTTTTTATATCCAATATGTACATTAATTGATTATTTACATTGGAGAGCTAACCAGTTCACATAACTTTAAAGGAATAGTTCTTCTAAAAAAAAAAAAAGAAATTATGTCATCGTTTACTCACCTTCATGTCATTATAAACCTGCATGAATTTGTTTCTTCTGCTGAACACAAAAGGAAATATTTAACAGAATGTTCATGCTGCTCTTTTTAGTATAATGAAAGTGAATGGTGATGCCTGCCATCTCTGTCAAACCCCAAATATAACACAAAAAAAGTATTGTAAAACTAGTACACTGGGCTGTATGTGTTATATTCCAAGCCTTATGAAACCACACAACTGCTTTTAGTGAGGAACAGACACAATTTAAAACATATCTGCAAGCAGCAATTAGGGGGCCAAGCACACCAACATTTGGCATGTACGGTAGTGTCACTGGACATCACTGATTATGACTTTTAGAAAAGCAGCATAAAAAAAAAACAGGAAGAATTGCTAAAATTGAAATTGCCACTCTGAAATGATGATGTCCAGAGATTGGATTGCAGTCAGACTAGCAGAGTAATGCATGGATCTAGTGCATGCAACACTATGTAAAGAGACCTTGTCCAAAAATAACATTTCATAGCATTGATTAATTATTGTGACTGGACAGCTAATAATTAACGTCAGAGAAATGCAACCCCTTACGGTCATTTATGTAAACCTGGAGATATTAACACGATTCGACAATAGAGGTCACTGTTGCCCAAAACATTGCAATTGTACTGTTCTATCCTTCTAATTGATAATTTGTACTCACAACAGAAAAGATCTTGCGACCCAGCAGACAATGACCCAGTGGTTGAGAAACCTTGGTCTAGGAGGAGTTTGAAAAAGTAGTTTTTCTATTAAATTCAATATGGCAGACAGGAAGTATGGCTGACCATGGAAAATTGGGTATCACCGTACTCAGCATGACCCAAGGAATCTTTAGAGAGCAGTCATAGGACAACAGGTCAAATCACGTTACAAGCATTTATAAACATTTTGTTATAATTTTTGGCCACAAGGTGGCGCTGACCCTAAACTTTATAAGTACCCTCAGGGCATAATGCTGATGATGCATACCAAGCTTCGTAACCCTACGCCAATGCGTTTATATAATACAGCATTTTACAACAAAATTAAAAATGGCCAACACCCAAAATGGCCAACATAGGAAAATCATTCGACCCGTTATGCCTCAAGTAATCTATAGAGACCAGTCTCACGATTTTAGGCCAAAATATTTAGAAGTTATAAGCAAAAATAGCCATTTTTCATTTTTCTTGACAGCTAGGTGTCACTGTGCAGATACTGTGCAGGTAAACTCAAGTCATGATGCCTATTACATATACCAAGTTTTGTTTCAATACGCCAAAGCCTTGCGAAGTTACAGCATTGTGTCCATTTTGGTGTGCTTGCCGTTGTATTAGTTGAAGTGCTATTTGTAAACAGTTTGGTCTATCAAAAAGCTTTTGATAACTTTTTGTCCCCAGTGTCCCTAGATAATGCACGCCAAATTTCGTGCAAATCGGACATACGACCTAGGAGGTGTTCGAAAAAGTAGGTTTCTTAGAAAATTAACAATGGTGGAAAGTCATGGTATGAATTCGACTCAAGGCACGGTCACACATACATTTGCACTGCGAAATTCCGTGGCCGAAACACAACCATCTCAATGGGAATCTGCGTGATTGCGAATTTCGCGCAATGTATTTCTGGTGGCGAAGAATTTCCTCTCGCGGATGTCGCATGGATTGCAAGTGAAGTTTGTGATGAACTTTCGCCGCATTGACCAATAGTAAGCTGCTTAGTTTGGCAGTGACCTCTTAGTGGGCGGTGCTTCGTACACAACTACACTGAATACACAATGGACAAGGATATCATTTGAGCGTTGAGTTTCTTTTTAACTTAACTCTGCTAGAGTACTAAGTGCAGCATTAAAAAGAGGTTGCTTGACAGTTATTTTTCTGCTGATTTCACATGCGCTCTGCATCCGCCCATGTCATCTTCGCCCACGGAATTTCGCCATGCAAAGGTATGTGTGACCGCGCCTTCAGCATGAGCCAAGGAATTTTGATTCTAGGCCTTATGGCCCAAAGGTTATGAGAATAAACACAAGTGCATATCTGAACAGTTCGTGACGCTAGAGGGTTTGAGTTAGAGACCCCAAATTTGGGTCACTTACATGTGAGATTGTCCTCTATCAGTGTGCTAAATTTAAACTTTCCTATGTGTGGTTCTATGGGCAGCCATAGACTTCAACAGCGGAATAATAATAATAAAATAACTGCAAGCAGCCATTACAGGGCCAAGCACAGCAACCACTGCACAACACAAAAATCTAACAAAGTAAGCACAGAGTGTCACCCCAGGACAAATTTGAACCCACAACTTTCTGTTCTTGAATTCAGTGTGATATCCACTACACTGCACAGAGTTGCCTTTCAACAAAGGGACATACCGAACTTAGTGGAACTGCAGCTGAGCACAGCTGTTACCATGATCAACTTTATATTCATGTAACTTTTTAATAAAGGGGAAAATAAAAATTTGCTTGGTAAAAGCCCAGCAACCATTCAGTAAACAGAATTCAAAATCTCTGATATGGCAAGCATTACACCATAGTAAGCACAACACATTGCATGAATATGACTTACAAAGCAACTCTACACTTTGACAAGTCACCAAAAAAGTTAGAGATACAAAAAAGTTTCACAGGTGCTAAAGAGACAAACCAAACTGAGAGTCAGCAGGTTTTGAATAAAAAAAAAAAAAAAGTATTCAAAATGGTGGAGAGCCGATATGACTGATATCAAATACAGCAGAAAGAAAGAACACACTGGTTATAATGTGTTTTGCAAATACTCTAGTATTATAAAGCTTTTCTAGTCATCCCAAGCTGGTCTCTAACCAACAACCTTTCAATCACCACAGCACACAGGTATGGTGCATCATACCACTGGACCACATTGCCACAGGTTTTATAGTTGCTGAAGAGACATACCAAGCTGAGAGTCAGCAAGTTTTGAATAAAAAAAAGTATTCAAAATGGTGGAGACCCAAAATGGCTGATATCAAATACAGCAGAAAGAAAGAACAGACTGGTCATGATGTATTTAACTGATTAGCATGCTAGCTGATTAGCATGTTAAACTAATGTTGCCTACGGATAGCATTATGATCAAATAGCCTTGCAAATATGTCGGTTAGCATGCGAACCGATTAGCATGCTAAGCTAATGTTGCCCTACGGATAGCATTGTGATAAAATAGCCTTATACGATAGAAAACCCAACAGTTAGCATGCTAATCGATTAGCATGCTAAGCTATCATAGCATGTAGCATGATAACCATGATAAACAGACCATGTACTTTTGAACTACATGTGATGCTGTCTCCAAACCTCTCAATCCTTTCAAAAGATATCACTCCTATATATATATATATATATATATATATATATATATATATATATATATATATATATATATATATCAGAAGAACAACACTAAGACAAAGAAGAACAAGAAGTATACCTGCAAACAGAAATGATCTTTGATAAGCCCTACAACAATTCAGTAAAAAATACAAAGATCTCCAGTACAATATAACATAAACTCTAACATCAGTCCACCTGAAAATTGATCCCACAACCATTCAAACTTTAAAACAGCACTTTAACACACTGAGCCACTCAGTTGACATGCCTAGTAAGTGGCAAAGAGACTTCCTGAAGTTAGAGTTAGCATACAAGTGTTGGTTATCTTTTGAACTATAGGTGGGGCTGTCTCCAAACTGCTCAAGTATCATCAGAACATGATGTCGGTGATACATACCAATTTTCTTTGAAATCCGACAATGTATTTAAAAGATATATAATTTTGTTCTAAATGTCAATATGGTGGAGAGGCAGTATGGTCGATATGGGAGAAACTGGTATCGTTGAAATCTGCATAACCTAAGGAATCCACAGACACCAACATGATTTTAGGACACACGGTTCAAAAGTTACGGGCAAAAAAACAATTTATCACATTTCTTGACCCATAGGTGGCACTGTTTTAAAACTCAGCATGTGCCCTCAGACCATGGTGCTTATGAGGCATACCAAGTTTCGTTGGACACAGTGTTGCCAAGCTATAGCCTCAAATCCTTTTTCACAGCCACCTCGTTAACTGTGTTTGCATAATTTTTCAACAAAGTCAAATATCAAAATTCTGTATCATTCATTCTGTGCGGCTCGGTCTGGAGTTTATTTTGAGCCATTTTGTGTGCAAATCAGGCAAAGTTTGAAGGTGCAAAAGTAGAAAAACGATGAATGACATAAATCAAGATGGCGGCCACTGTAATGGAACTCAACAAATCATGGTCACCATTCACTTATTTCATTGTTTTGAAAAGAGTAGCTTGAACATTATTCAAAATTCCTCCTTTGGTGTTCCACTGAAGAAAATCATTCGGGTTGGAATTAAATGATGACAGAATTTTCATTTTTGGGTAGAAAATTCCTTTAAGAACTACGGTTTATGCTGCATTGTGAAAGATTAGTTTAATTGCTGCTTATATTTAGAAATACAGAGAGATAATGAATAACTTAGCAGTGACATGCTATCAACAGACCAACACTCTTCCTCCTGAGTGTCAATACAACTGCCCTCTGTTTCCCTTTTATGGTGTAGAACATTGTTGGAGCAAAAAATGATATGGCATCTTTGGAGTGTTGCTCTGCATCTGTGAGATGGCCAAACGGCTGATTGGTTTGCTGGCTGATACTGTCTGTCTGTGTGTGTTCGGTGTCTCTGTCTATCTCTCTTCAGGAGTGCCTGATCCGTCTAACTACCCTCTCAGTCCTCGTATTGTTATGTTTGGTACGTAATGTTCTATCTGTCTGTTCTTCTTGTTAATGTGCCTGTTGTGTGTTTTCTACAACTCACATACAATTCACTGAACTCATAACCTTGTGTTAACATTAAAAGTACACTCAGTAATTTTTCTGTTAATGTCATCTTGAACTTACACTGACACCTAGAGGCTTGGATGCATTCATCGTTTACCTTAATTATTTCATTTATTTAAAAAAGCGTCTCAAATTTGGCGTAAATGTTGTCATGTAATTTAAATCATGCCAGTTAGTATTGAAATAAATGTGCAACATTCAATGCGTAGCATGTTCTTTATTGAAACAATATACTGCACCGGCAAGCATACTGCTACTTTTTACAAGCATGCTTTATGGCTGTGTTGGGAATAGCGTACTACCACTGTTCGTACTATTTCTGCAGTATGTATAATGTGCGCCGTATGTGAATTTTCTGTATGCATGGAGTACCCAGATGATGTGCTACATTTACCAAAATGTGCAGTATAAAACAGCATTGGTCTGTCAAAAGTTTAGAAATGTTTTCATGAAATTGGATGAAAAATAATTTTATTTTTATTTTATCTGAGATGAGAACTGGATGTCCCTCCCTTTTTTTCTTTTTTTTTTGGATTTTCTCTGCTTTTCTCCCCAATTTGGAATGCCCAATTCCCAATGTGCTCTAAGTCCTTGTGGTGGTGTAGTGACTTGCCTCAATCTGGGTGGTGGAGGATGAATCTCAGTTGCGTCTGCATCTGAGACTGTCAATCCATGCATCTTATCACATGGCTGGTTGAGGGTGTTACCGTGGAGACGGTGTGTGTGGAGGCTTCATGCTGTTCTCCACGGCATCCATGCACAACTCACCACGCGCCCCACTGAGAGTGAGAACCACATTATAGTGACCATGAGGAGGTTACCCCATGTGACTCTACCATCCCTAGCAACTGGACCAATTTGGTTGCTTAGGAGACCTGGCCGGAGTCACTCAGCACACCCTGGATTTGAACTTGTGACTCCAGGGGTGGTAGTCAACGTCTTTGCTCGCTGAGCTACCCAGGCCCCCTGGATGCCCCTCACTAAATTAAACATGCAATGTAATTGATGAAATGTAATGTGATGATGTGGCATAGTACTGTTTGAAAATGTATCGTTACATATTGCATACTGTTTCACAGAAATAGTAAGCAGTATACAGTATATACTGTGTGCAGTATTCTAGTATTCCATTCTGAACGCAGCCAAAGTGTGCCTGCAAAAGTCGTTCCTCATGACATCCTGTTGTAAATATAGCTCTGTAATTATCTTTACACTGCCTTTACTTTGTATGCCTTTTCTTGCTTTCACTATGCATGACTTTTCAGTCGGACGCAGATCAAATCTTTAAACCACTCATGCTCAACTGTCTCTAGAGTGTATAGAGAATGGTGCATAAAACAAAAAACAACCAGTGAGCGGCAGTTCTGTGGACAAAAACGTCTTGTTGATGAGAGAGGTCAGAGGAGAATGGCCAGACTGGTTCGAGCTGACAGTAAGGAAGGTGACAGTAACCCAAATAACCATACGTAACAACAGTTCTATGCAAAAAAGCATTTCTGAACATACAACACGTCGAACATTGAGGCGGATGGGCTATAGCAGCAGAAGACCCCTCCGGGTACCACTACTGCCAGCTTAGAACAGGAAACTGAGGCTGCAGTGGGCACAAGCTCACCAAAACTGGACAGTAGACAATGGGAAAAACATCGCCTGATCTGACAAATCTGGACTTCTGCTGAGGTAGACAAATGGTAGGCCCACTGCAGCCTCAGTTTTCTGTTCTTGGCTGACAGTAGTGGAACCTGACTTGGTCTTCTGCTATTGTAGCTCATCCGCCTCAAGGTTCAACATGTTGTGATTCTGAGATGCTATTCTGCTCACTACAATTGTACAGAGTGGTAATCTGAGTTACCGTCGCCTTTCTGTCAACTCAAACCAGTCTGGCCATTCTCTGTTGACCTCTCTCATCAACAAGGCGTTTTCATCCACAGAACTGCCCCTCACTGGATGTTTTTTGTTTTTGGCACCATTCGGAGTAAATTCTAGAGACTGTTGTGCATGAAAATCCCAGGAGATCAGCAGTTACAGAAATACTCAAACCAGCCCGTCTGGCACCAACAATCATGCCACGGTCTAAATCACTAAGATCAAATTTTTTTCACCATTCTGATGGTTGATGTGAACATTAACTAAAGCTCCTGACCCACTATACGATTAGCTGATTGGCTGCCACACGATTGGCTGATTAGATAATCGCATGAATAGGTAGATGTACAAGTGTTCCTAATAAAGTGGCCAGTGAGTGTATATTATTACAAAATATGAGCTGATGCCAACTGAAATTTTTAGTTAACCGCCTTACTGAATTAATTAGTAATTTATTTGAATAGTATGAAAAGTATTTAAAGTATTTTACTGAAAAGGTGTCACAAAGTGTTTTTATGTCACCATAAAGGTAAAAAAATGCCCTTAAAAATCAGATCCCAGTGGAAAATATTGCCCTATAATAAAAAGTTAATTTCTGACCCTACTATGAAGGCATCTTATCTCATAATTGATCTCACTTTAGCTCGTTAAAAAGGTGACTTCATGGATGTCTCCAATCTTTTAACACAACTCATTTGTTTGAAAGTAGAAAGACATTTGTGCATGAACAAATGCTTGGCATAGATATCCAGAATTGAGCAATATATCACAAGTATAACTGTCAAAACTTTTTCTCACAAAAAACAAAAACAAAAAATATCCAAATTTAGCCTAATTCCTCAGGAAAGTATTCACATCCTTGCATTTTTACATTAAGCAAATGTTAACATTGTCGTAAGTACATGGCATACCCTCTTGACGTATTAAGTGCTAATTGAATATATCACCCAATTTAAGTTGTTAAACATAGGGGTTTTCATGTTTTCAAATGTACATTTGACTTTACATCACAGAGAAATAATTTATGGGGTAGTGAATACTTTCTGAAGGCACAGAAACAAAAGGAATGACAATGACTTTCACCACAGTGAACAATACATGCTAAAGAGAAATAAATACAGTGCAGAGTAAAATAGATATTCAAATCTATAACTCTCTTTGTGCTTGAAGATGCTCTTCTAGCTGATCTGGAGAATTCAGCGTTCCCTCTGGCCCGCTGTCCCGTCCTGCTGACCTCTGACCCTCCAGTGACCTCTGAACCCTTGTCCAGTGCTCAGGATCCTGCCCAGACCCGGCCCCCTCCTCCTGCATATACACCACAACAAGTATGCCGTGAGACATACACAAAACACAAGCACACATCTGTGATGTCTCCAACCTGGTGTCATAGTGAAAACGTGTCTCTATATAAATTTTTTGCAAAACTTGTTATGCGTGTCTCCAGGTGTGTTTTATTCACTTTCACTCAAATAATGACTTCAATGGCTGATTATGACTTTATAAACACTTATTTTTCTCTCTATTATTCAGACCCTGCTATGTTACGATATCAACGCATCTTTTGATAAATTATACATTTTAATGCTTGAATAATAGACCCACCTACATATATACACTTCCAAAGTGATCAGCTTGCATGGTAGCGCACCTCATAGAGCGTTGGACTTTGGACTCAGAAGTCTGCGGTTCAAAACAAGCCAAGAAATCAAGCTGACATGAAATGATGTGCTTTTCATTTTGCTTCTACAGGTGCATCTCAATAAATTAGAATGTCGTGGAAAAGTTCATTTATTTCAGTACTTCAACTCAAATTGTGAAACTCGTGTATTAAATAAATTCAGTGCACACAGACTGAAGTAGTTTAAGTCTTTGGTTCTTTTAATTGTGATGATTTTGGCTCACATTTAACAAAAACCCACCAATTCACTATCTCAACAAATTAGAATACATCGTAAGACCAATAAAAAAAAACATTTTTAGTGAATTGTTGGCCTTCTGGAAAGTATGTTCATTTACTGTATGTACTCAATACTTGGTAGGGGCTCCTTTTGCTTTAATTACTGCCTCAATTCGGCGTGGCATGGAGGTGATCAGTTTGTGGCACTGCTGAGGTGGTATGGAAGCCCAGGTTTCTTTGACAGTGGCCTTCAGCTCATCTGCATTTTTTGGTCTCTTGTTTCTCATTTTCCTCTTGACAATACCCCATTGATTCTCTATGGGGTTCAGGTCTGGTGAGTTTGCCGGCCAGTCAAGCACACCAACACCATGGTCATTTAACCAACTTTTGGTGCTTTTGGCAGTGTGGGCAAGTGCCAAATCCTGCTGGAAAATGAAATCAGCATCTTTCAGCAAAAGGAAGCATGAAGTGCTCCAAAATTTCTTGGTAAATGGGTGCAGTGACTTTGGTTTTCAAAAAACACAATGGACCAACACCAGCAGATGACATTGCACCTCAAATCATCATAGACTGTGGAAACTTAACACTGGACGTCAAGCAACTTGGGCTATGAGCTTCTCCACCCTTCCTCCAGACTCTAGGACCTTGGTTTCCAAATGAAATACAAAACTTGCTCTCATCTGAAAAGAGGACTTTGGACCACTGGGCAACAGTCCAGTTCTTCTTCTCCTTAGCCCAGGTAAGACGCCTCTGACGTTGTCTGTGGTTCAGGAGTGGCTTAACAAGAGGAATACGACAACTGTAGCCAAATTCCTTGACACGTCTGTGTGTGGTGGCTCTTGATGCCTTGACCCCAGCCTCAGTCCTTGTGAAGTTCACCCAAATTCTTGAATCGATTTTGCTTGACAATCCTCATAAGGCTGTGGTTCTCTCGGTTGGTTGTGCATCTTTTTCTTCCATACTTTTTCCTTCCACTCAACTTTCTGTTAACATGCTTGGATACAGCACTCTGTGAACAGCCAGCTTCTTTGGCAATGAATGTTTGTGGCTTACCCTCCTTGTGAAGGGTGTCAATGATTGTCTTCTGGACAACTGTCAGATCAGCAGTCTTCCCCATGATTGTGTAGCCTAGTGAACCAAACTGAGAGACCATTTTGAAGGCTCAGGAAACCTTTGCAGGTGTTTTGAGTTGATTAGCTGATTGGCATGTCACCATATTCTAATTTTTTGAGATAGTGAATTGGTGGGTTTTTGTTAAATGTGAGCCAAAATCATCACAATTAAAAGAACCAAAGACTTAAACTACTTCAGTCTGTGTGCACTGAATTTATTTAATACACGAGTTTCACAATTTGAGTTGAATTACTGAAATAAATGAACTTTTCCACGACATTCTAATTTATTGAGATGCACCTGTACATTTTAAAACACTATCGGTTAAGATTAGGTGGTGGTTAAGGGTAAGGATGTCTGTTTTGTTAAACTCTCATTTCTCTTTTCACTACTGGTTAAGTTTAGGGTAAAGTTTTAGGTTAGGGAGGTACGTTTTACTTATTAAAACCTCCATCTAAAATTCACCTTAAAAACTTCCTCATTTTGCTCAGTTTTGGTGACCCCTGCTGGAAATTTCAGTTGAAAAGTACAGCCAAACCTTTTATGAAGCACGTAATTTCAGTTTTGCAAAAACGTTGCAATGCTCACGTAAATTTCATGAGACCAGGCTGGATGTCTCAAAGCAAAATCAATTATTCATTTTACAGTCATTAAAACTGCATGTGCTTTCTGTTCATCTCTTTTACAGACTGTTTCTGCTGCGATGAACGGCTCTCAGAACTCAAACCCTGACAAACTTTACAGGTATTTAAGCTCTGGAGAGCATGATGCCCTGTAATAAATCATTCCTACTGTATCTGTGTTCACATCAAATATTCTTACTTAAAGGTGCTGTAAGTGATTTTAGCCATTCTAATATCCACGAGACTGCATTGAATTAACCATGCCCCACTTTCCAAAGCACCACACATCAAAGACAGCGTTAAGACTGACACTAAGCAGAAAAGCAGCATTAGTGTTAAACACAACAGTAGCAAAATTGCGCCCTCAACTGACAACTATTATGAATCATTCAGAATGTGGCACCAAGCCTCAACGATCCAATTCAGCTACAACACAAGTACACGCAAAATGATTGACAGGCAAAAAATGTCAAAGACCGCAGCCTACGGACACAATTTTGTTTGGTGTTTACAGAGTCTTGAGCTGTCAAAGAGACCGATGAGATATCTCATGACACTCATTTCAGTGATATCTTTCAGGGAGCAGGTGGTAGTTTTCTGCATACAATTCCATAAAAAATTTTGCTTACAGCATCTTTAATAATATTCTGTAACTTAAAGGAATAGTTCACCCAAAAATGAAAATCTTTCATAATTTACTCACCCTCATGTCGTTACAAACCTGTATAACCAGGGATGTAGGAACAAACTTAAAACTGTGCGTGTTTGTACACTTGCACATTGGCAGAGGTTTCTGCCTGGTCTTAAAGTTGACATTTTATACAGTCGGGTACTATTTTAGACTTCACACCACGGCCAAAAAAAAAGGAATTCTAAAAATAATAATTATTTTTCAAAAACTGGGCACGATGAACTTCTAGAAATGTTATAGATGAGGTGGCTATTTACAAACAAAAACTCAGCGGTTGCTCTGTTCATAAAACTTTTATTCAAAGCAGCTTACAAATGAGGATTACAGCAAAAGTGATTCATCATAAGGCGGCAATAACATGAGAAGCATTGCAATACAAAGTTTCAAATTGCTCAGAGAAGTACAAGTAGGGAGGAAGGTGAGAGACAGTGGTGAAGGAATGGAGTGAAATGTATTTATTTTTTTATTTTTTTATGAAGGAAGTACACAGGTAAGTGCATTAGTAGGACTGGGTCATGTACTTATGAAAGACATGCGTCTTTAGATGTTTCTTGAATGTAGTTAAAGAATCAACTGCTCAGGTGAAGTTCGGGAGGTCGTTCCACCAGTAAGTCAGAGAAAGCTATTTCGTGAGTCATGAGGGCTTACGGAGGGCACATTAGACTTGAAGTGGTGAGTGTAAAGGGGGTGGGGGGAAGGGTGTAAAACCAGTGGCTGTTCTGTAAGCGAGCATCAATGCCTTGAACTTTACATGAGCAACCATTGGCAGCCAGTGCAATTCGATGAAGCGATGTATGACATGCGCTCTCTTGGTCTCGTTGAAAACCAAACATGTCGCTGCTTTCTAGATAAATTGCAGAGGCTTGACTGTACATGCAGGAAGTCCTGCCAGAAGAGCATTGCAGTAGTCCAGTCTAGATATGACAAGAGCTATGTATATGGCATGGCTGATTATAGTTTTTGTTATATAATATGTCACTTTTCCCAGGCTTTATTTGTATTAAACGTGTAAGGATGTGTATTCATCAACTTGTAAGAATTGTGACTAAATCATTCAGGCAATTGAAAGAAGTTTTGTCGAAAGTTAAAAAATAAGCTACATATACTGTATTTCTTCACAATAAACCATAGATATCCCTTTCGAATAACTTCTTTAAAGGGGTCATGAAATTGTCTTTTTTTATGTAGTTTTATTATCTTCCCTGAGGTCCACTGATAATGTTAGTAAAAAATATTTGTTTGCATTAAAACAGTCATAATTTCGTAATATATGATCATTTTCCACCCTGTCTCTGGCCCTCTGTCTGAAATGCTCAGTTTTGGCATAAGTGCCTCCTTAAAACTTCAATGTAAATGCCCACTGTTCTGATTGGCTATTCATTTTTTAAAACAAAATTTTTTAAACTCAGTCTGAAGAGAATGAACAAGCTCTACAACACTGTAAAACTAAATTTCAGGGTTTACACATAACGCACATCCAACATGTTGAATCTGAATATATTAAAATGTTCATCTCAAGCACTACTGTTAACACTCACATCCATCTACAGCGGATGCAAGAGTCACGTTGTGTCAAAAGCAATAGAACCCATTATAATCAATGATGCTGTCTACCATGGAAGCGTCTGTTGCGTCACATCATGTTGCGCAGACAGTAAACAGATGTCCCGTTCCATTTTGCGCTGCACATGCTGGTGTTACTACTGCCAACAACACAAATAAAGGTTTAGAAAGTTTGTATCGACGCGCCCGGTGTAGACAGTCTCAAGCCGTTGCATTGCGATCCAGTTTCCAGTATCATCCTGAACTGACATGCACATCACCGGAAACGCATCTAAACAGTCAAAGACATCCATCCAGCACGTTTTCATACTCCAACAATTAAAAATAGCGCAGATGGGTGAAAGAATGCATCCATGATGTGTTTGTGCTCAAAACAGCAAGAGGCAGCAGCTGAATGAGAGTAGATTTTCCTCTTCAGAGTTGTAACTTGACACCGCATCTTTTAAAAGCGGCCCGAGATATGTATCAAGTGGTCAAAAATGTCTGTCTGTGCGTGTTTAAATACAAAAATAATTGAAACTAGTCCAGAGGGGTCCCCTTTGGTGTTCAGGAATACTGAGGCCACAGCAGGCCTCGTGTCTCTCTCTTTCTGTGAACAAACTGAAGCACCAGTGGGCGGGGTCAAGAGTGAGATGATTTTAAGTAGACGTTAATGTATTTGAGCTTTTGAGGCAGTCATGAATTTAGGTACCCCAAATAACGTAGGGTAGTAGCGGAAGTAGAGAACAAGGCGTTTTTGCAGCTTGGTTTGAATAAATGCTTTTATTGCATTGGGGATTAAGTTTTGAGTTCTGAAATTTACAGTATGTTTTCATGGTAGAAAGACCTCTTACATGTCAAAATATCAAGGAAAGTTTTATTCCTCATGACATGACCCCTTTAAACATAAACAAATATTATTACAATATATAATGCTTAACGGATAAGCGTTGCTCATATTCACCTCTGAAAGCTGCTGCTCAAAAGAATCTGGAAGCATTTTTGCTCCAAAATTACATTAAAAGTACCATAAAAGTTTCATAAAAGTACTCCAAGTGACTTGTGCACTATATTCCAAGTCTTCTGCAGCCATATTATTGCTTTGTGTGAAAATAGAAGAATATTCTTTTTTTGGTTGCATTATCCCTCTGATAAGATTGTGAGTGTTATGTTAACCGATGATTTTTGAACTTGTTCTCAGCACAGTATGTAAACCGCGGTCCCCGCGCACAGCAGACCCTCCCCCTGCCTTCTCTTCCTCCTCAGTTCTGGGAGGCGGTCTAAGTGAACTCGATCATTTACTGCAGGAGCTCAATGCCACACAGTTCAACATAACAGGTATGAGTGTGTATTGCCTTCATAGTAGCTTAAAAAAATTATGTAATATGTGTATACTGTATGTGCAAGGACAGGTAATGTCCCCAGCAGTTATTGGCTCTGTCTATAATCCATAATTGGGTATTAAATAAATTTTCTTTGGGATTTCCAAAACAGAATACTACCTACTTTATTTATTTATTTATTTATTTTAAAGAAAGTAGTGTTAAGTGTGTATACTGTGTACTTCATGTAAATAATCTATATACATTAGCTAACACAAATTACACGATATACATACTGTACTGTGCACTTACACTATACACTATTTACACTACAAAATGCTGTTGAATACAGCACAAGTATGCAATTTGGGACGCTGCTATTGAATATTCACATAAACTACTACATTCGCCAAAAATACAGAGCGCATTGCGTGAGAGACTGTATTTCACAATGCAATGCAATAAAAAATCTTGACCTTCTTTTTCAAGTGTGACAAATGAATCAGACGGCCAAAAGTTTTGACATTTTAACACATAGTTGGGTTAAAATGGAAAATGATAGTATATATTTTCAAGATGATAACTGGATGCTACTCGCTGAAGGTCATCTGACAACAAAGTAAAATTGCATTTATTGGAAACATTTATTGTTGCATAATGTATACTTTTTTTTTAAATATTAAAAACACTGAAGAGTATTCATTGTACAGTGTGCAGTAATCAGTATGTTAGTACACTGCCTGGCCAAAAAAAAAAGTTGCATACTATAATATTTTGTTGGACATCCTTTAGCTTTTATTACGGCGCGCATTCGTCGTGGCATTGTTTCGACAACCATATGCAACGTCACAAGATTTATTTCCATCTAGAGTTGCATTAGTTTTTGGCCGAGATCTTGTATTGACGACGGGAGAGTCAAACCACTCCGTTAAATCTTCTCCAGCATATCCCAAAGACTTTCAATGGGGTTAAGGTCAGGACTCTGTGGTGGCCAATTCATGTGTGAAAATGATTCCTCATGCTCCCTGAACCACTCTTTCACAATTTGAGCCCAATGAATCTTGGCATTGTTGTCCTGGAATATGCCTGTGCCATTGAAAAAATCCATTGATGGGATAACCTGTTCATTCAGTACATTCAGGTAGTCAGCTGACTTTATTTAATTGCCGCATAACGTTGCTGAGTCTAGACCTGACCAACTGAAGCAACCCCCAGATCATAACACTGCCTCCAGAGGCTTGTACAGTGGGCACTATACATGATGGGTGCATCACTTCATGCACTTCCCTTCTTACCCTGACGTGCCCATCGCTTTGGAATAGGATAAATCTAGACTTATCAGACCACATGACCTTTTTCCATTGCTCCACAGCCCAATCTTTACACTCCCTAGCTACCTGAAGTAGTTTTTTTCCAATTAGCCTCACTAACAAGTGTCTTTCTTGTGGCCACACATCTGTTTAGTCCCAATCCTGTAAGTTCTCGTTGCATTGTGCGTGTGGAAATGCTCTTAATTTCATTATTAATCATTGCCGTGAGTTCTACTGTCGATTTTTTATGATGTGACTTCACTAAGCGTTTTAGTGACCTCTGATCATGATCATTCAAGGTTTTTTTCCGACCACATTTCTTCCACGAAGCTGATGGTTCACCACTATCCTTCCAGGTTTTAATAATGCGTTGGACAGTCCTTAACCCAATTCCAGTGATTTCAGCAATCTCCTTCGCTTTATGAAGGCCAATAATTTGCCCCTTCTGAAACACAGTAACATCTTTTCCATGACCACGGGATATGTCTTCAGACATGGTTGTTAGAGAAATGAGAAGCTACACACTGCATCAGTTAGGGATAAAATAATTGTTGCCAGCTGAAACATTAGTGTTATCCATAGTGTCCATTCTCAATCTGTCCGGGAACTTCAGTGTAAAAGCGATCTTCCGTCAATGCAGAAGTTTCTTGAAGGAGTGTTATTCCACAAAACAAACTCCAGCCGCTAGGTGGAGCCAAAGAAACAAAAATGTTTCAAAAAGAAACAAAAATGGCACCCAGCTTCCTCAGACAATCAAGTCACTGAACAGCATGTCAGTCCACTAATATAAGAAACATCAAATGGCTTACTCACTCCAGTGTATTTATAAAGCAGAGTGCCTGTTTGGGGCATGTAAATACTTTGCTGCCGTCCCTGGTTTCTATTCTCAGTTTGGCCGGAAACATCAATGCAAAAGCGATCTTCCGTTGATGTAAGAGTTTTTTACATTCCTTGAATGGCTTTTCTCTCTTGTCGAACTCGCAAATTCCGGGAACAAGAAAATATTGTGACTCCTCCAAGAAAGCTTTCCTTTGCTCCTCACCTGGCGCAACACGAATCTTTATCGGATGATCTCAGAAATTTGGCCACAATTGATCGGGGCCTGTCTCCCCCAGCAGATCTCTGAGCAGGGACTCTGTGAGCTCGCTCGATTTCCAGTTTATGGCCTGTTATGTCGAGCAGACTCGGGAAGAGCTCGTTCAGGAATTTCGCCATATCTCTGCCCTCTTCATGCTCAAGAATTCCAACAATTCGTATGTTATTCCTTCGGCTCATATTTTCGAAATATTCAAGTTTTTCCAAAATGTGTTCCAAGTCTGTTTTGGATGCGGTCAGATTAGCGGATAATTCCCTTTCTGTTGACTCCAGATAATCTATCTGTTTCTCAACATCCGACACTCTTGTGACCAACTCAGAGAATTTTGTTTCCATTGCCATAATCGATCGATGTATTACAGCGAGATCCTCCAAGTCAGCAACAACCTTCGTCAGCATCACCGAGATGCAATAATAATCACTGCAATAATGATCCAATCATAGACCCTTAAGTATCTGATTATTTAAATTCAAATGGCAACTTTTTTTTTGGCCAAGCAGTGTATTTCATTCTAAACGGATAGTTCACCCAAAAATGAAAATTCTCTCATCATTTACTCACCGTCATGCCATCCCAGATCTGTATGACTTTCTTTCTTCTGCAGAACAATATTTTTTCTGTAGGTCCATACAATGCAAGTCATCAGGGTCCAAAACTATGAAGCTCAAAAAAGCACATAAAGGCAGCATAAAGGTAATCGGTAACACTTTATTTTAGGGATCAGAAATAAGATGGTAATTAATGACTAATAATTGGACTTGTAAGGGACTAGTTACGGACTTGTTTAGAATTATAAGGTATTTATTAAGCCTTTGTTTGCTGATTTCTTACCCTTGTCTAACAGCCTCTTTACATTTGTTTGTTCCTAACAACAAACTTATTTGGAAAAACAAAAGATACCAAATAGCTAGTGAGGTGCAAAACACATCCTTTATACATGTAGGGTCTCATTACACTGTGTGAATGTGAAGCTAATAAGTATAAAATAAATATAGAAAGCAGAGATTTTGTTGCTTAGTGTAAACAGCAACAAAAAGCATCTTCTTTGCACTAAGTACAAATAGTGTTAGATGCTATTTGCACTCCTAATTAAATACTGCCATACAGTATAGGGCATCACTGCAGCATGTTTATTGTGTTTATTTAGAGTCCCACAGACACCCTACACCATCCCTTACCCCTAAACTAAACCCTAACCTTCCCTACTTTCTACATGTATTTTATACTTATAAGCTGCACATTCACACAGAGTACTGAGAACCTTTAAAGGATGTAATTTGCATCATACTAACTACTGATATATTTTGTTTTTAGCAAATAAATTCATTGTTATGACAAAAGCAAATGTAAAGGGGTTATAAAGCAAGAATAAGAAATCAGACAATAAAGGTTTAATAAATACTTTATAATGCCGAAGCAGTCCATAACTAGTCATTTACAAGTATAATTATTAATCATGATTTACTGTCTAATTTCTAAATTCTAATTAAATTTTTTTACTATAAATTCTCCTCCCTGCCCAGTAGGTGGCGAAATGCCTGAAAAATGCAAATTGCCAAAAACAAAAGAAGAAGAACTCTTAAGGGAGAAGAGTGCTTAGGAGGGCTGTTTGAAAGTGGAGATTTATAGTAAAAAGAGGCCTTAAATATTGATCTGTTTTTCACCCACACCTATCATATCACTTCTGAAGACATGGATTTAACCACTTTGACTCCATTTTTGGACCCCATTCACTTGCATTGTATGGACATACAGAGCTGAAATATTCTTCTAAAAATCTGCATTTGTGTTCAGCAGAAGAAAGAAAAGTCACGCACATCTAGGAATTAAATGATGAGAGAATTTCTAATTTTGGGCGAACTATCACTTTAATGAAGTTTCCTTAATTCTTAACAATTAAGGTTCACTTTTTGTCTATGTTAGATGAGATTTTGGCCCAGTTCCCCACCACCAAAAAAGATGACAAGTCTTCAAAGTCTGGGCCGTCCTCTCCTGGGTTAGTATATTTGCCATGTACTGTATATTTATCTATAAACCCATTTAAATCTCTTTTAATCAAAATTGGACATCTATAGTCCAAACTACTCTCTAATTACATACAAGCATCATTACCAGCTGATGATATAGTCCTGCATAAATGAGAAGTCTTCATTTAAATATGTCTTAATTTGTATGTCAGCTATAAGGGGAAAGGTCAAATTCATATGTTTTGTGTGTGTGTGTGTGTGTGCATGTTTGTGTAATAAATAAGTGTTTATGACTGTAAAATTTCTCTCTGTGTTTCTAGCTCTGTGAAACCCTCAGCTACATCTGCCACTCTAGAGCTGGACAAACTAATGGCATCTCTGTCAGACTTCAGAGTCCAAAGCACAGTATGTTTGATACACATGTTGGCAGATTTTAAGTGTGTAACAAATAATGTGCACAAAGAGTGACAGTCTCCAAACAGATTACCCAAACACTCCTCCCATGTGCCATTGGTCAGGTAGTGCTGCCCCAAACTCGTACCATTAGTTGAGTCAGAAGTTGTCGGCCGCAGGAAGTCAACCTGCCAGTGGCTTACTTATAGCTGACTGCATATTAAACTAAGATAGGAGAAAGTATTTTAACATCCAAATACTACACACTTCACCTGAATTAAATTAAATATACTTGTTATTTAGTATTAATATTCTATATATTTTTTAGTTTGGCTGTAGTTTTTAAATGACACCTTCTTTTCTATCAGCCAGCAGCACCTGTCAGTCCTGTGACTGCTTCACCACAGCAGACTGGAGCTCCGCCCCCTGCCTCCTCTGGAGGCTCATTGGACAGCATGTTGGGTCTCCTCCAGTCAGATCTGAGCAGGCAGGGAGTGCCCACCTCCTCTAAGGGGAATTGTTCTGCTTGTCAGAAACCAGTTGTAGGACAGGTAAAATATTTTAAGACGTTTACCTTGCGGTAATGGTTAGTTACTAACAAAAAATATTATTCATTTTTTTGCATTTGCAGTTCTATAAAATGCAACAGTATAGTCAAAGTCCCTTTCAAGGCAAGTCAGTTCACTCGGTGGCCGTCTTTGGAATGCTCCCAGGCAGCTATTTTCTATGTAAACAAGTGGCAGAAAAACACAGCTCTTATCTACTTGAATGAGGAAAGACCGAAATCTCCAATATGGAAGGTCAAGATTATGATCAAAGAACACACACTACCGGTCAAAAGTTTTGAAACACTTGACTGAAATGTTTCTCATGATCTTAAAAATCTTTTGATCTGAAGGCCTAAGCTTAAATGTTTGAAATTAGTTTTGTAGACAAAAATATAATTGTGCCACCATATTAATTTATTCATTATAAAACTAAAATGTAATTAAAACAAAAAAGTTTTTAAATTGATGACTTGGACCAAATAATAAAGAAAAGCAGCCAATAAGTGCCCAACATAGATGGGAACTCCTTCAATACTGTTTAAAAAGCATCTCAGGGTGATACCTCAAGAAGTTGGGTGAGAAAATGTCAAGAGTACATGTCTGCAAATTCTAGGCAAAGGGTGACTACTTTGAAGATGCTAAAATATAACACAGTTTTGATTTATTTTGGATTTTGTTTAGTCACAACATAATTCCCATAGTTCCATTTATGTTATTCCATAGTTTTAATGACTTTACTATTTTTCTAAATGTGAAAAACAATTATAATAAAGAATGAGTAAGTGTTTCAAAACTTTTGACCGGTAGTGTATTTCATATCAGCAGTAAAATCTGACAGCAATGGTATCATAAATTGTGCTTCTTTAGCTCAGATCATGCTAAAAAAACAACATTTTTCAGGTAGGTTCAGCTAATGCGCATGCACATGATGTCTGTATCTAAAAGGTTATTGGCACTTTTACCTGTAAGGTGGGACTTCCTTTACTACATCCGTCATATTGGGCATTCCAATTTCTCATATTCATTTTAATACAAGTGGTCTGTCTCGGGCCATATAGAATCTGGTAGTTTCAGAAGTAAAAATCCCACATTGATTCATGGGTAGACTATTAAACTCATCACTGATAATAGAGCGCAACAGTCTGGATACGGAAGTAAAAATATCATTTACTTTTTCCATAGGCGAATACATTTTTAACGATTACAGGTGCATCTCAATAAATTAGAATGTCATGGAAAAGTTCATTTATTTCAGTAATTCAACTCAAATTGTGAAACTCGTGTATTAAATAAATTCAATGCACACAGACTGAAGTAGTTTAAGTCTTTGGTTCTTTTAATTGTGATGATTTTGGCTCACATTTAACAAAAACCCACCAATTCACTATCTCAAAAAATTAGAATACATCATAAGACCAATAAAAAAAACATTTTTAGTGAATTGTTGGCCTTCTGGAAAGTACACTATATTGCCAAAAGTATTCGCTCACCCATCCAAATAATTGAATTCAGGTGTTCCAATCACTTCCATGACCACAGGTGTATAAAATGAAGCACCTAGCCATGCAGACTGCTTCTACAAACATTTGTGAAAGAATGGGCCGCTCTCAGGAGCTCAGTGAATTCCAGCGTGGTAATGTGATAGGATGCCACCTGTGCAACAAGTCCAGTCATGAAATTTCCTCGCTACTAAATATTCCACAGTCAACTGTCAGTGGTATTATAACAAAGTGGAAGCGATTGGGAATGACAGCAACTCAGCCACGAAGTGGTAGGCCACGTAAAATGACAGAGCGGGGTCAGCGGATGCTGAGGCGCATAGTGCGCAGAGGTCGCCAACTTTCTGCAGAGTCAATCGCTACAGACCTCCATAGTTCATGTGGCCTTCAGATTAGCTCAAGAACAGTGCGCAGAGAGCTTCATGGAATGGGTTTCCATGGCCGAGCAGCTGCATCCAAGCCATACATCACCAAGTGCAATGCAAAGCGTCGGATGCAGTGGTGTAAAGCACGCCGCCACTGGACTCTAGAGCAGTGGAGATGGGTTCTCTGGAGTGACGAATCACGCTTCTCCATCTGGCTATCTGATGGACGAGTCTGGGTTTGGCGGTTGCCAGGAGAACGGTACTTGTCTGACTGCATTGTGCCAACTGTGAAGTTTGGTGGAGGGGGATTATGGTGTGGGGTTGTTTTTCAGGAGCTGGGCTTGGCCCCTTAGTTCCAGTGAAAGGAACTCTGAATGCTTCAGCATACCAAGAGATTTTGGACAATTCCATGCTCCCAACTTTGTGGGAACAGTTTGGGGATGGCCCCTTCCTGTTCCAACATGACTGCGCACCAGTGCACAAAGCAAGGTCCATAAAGACATGGATGAGCGAGTGTGGTGTGGAAGAACTTGACTGGCCTGCACAGAGTCCTGACCTCAACCCGATAGAGCACCTTTGGGATGAATTAGAGCGAAGACTGCGAGCCAGGCCTTCTCGTCCAACATCAGTGTCTGACCTCACAAATGCGCTTCTGGAAGAATGGTCAAAAATTCCCATAAACACACTCCTAAACCTTGTGGAAAGCCTTCCCAGAAGAGTTGAAGCTGTTATAGCTGCAAAGGGTGGGCCGACGTCATATTAAACCCTATGGATTAAGAATGGGATGTCACTTAAGTTCATATGCGTCTAAAGGTAGGTGAGCGAATACTTTTGGCAATATAGTGTATGTTCATTGACTGTATATGTACTCAATACTTGGTAGGGGCTCCTTTTGCTTTAATTACTGCCACAATTCGACGTGGCATGGAGGTGATCAGTTTGTGGCACTGCTGAGGTGGTATGGAAGCCCAGGTTTCTTTGACAGTGGCCTTCAGCTCATCTGCATTTTTTGGTCTCTTGTTTCTCATTTTCCTCTTGACAATACCCCATAGATTCTCTATGGGGTTCAGGTCTGGTGAGTTTGCTGGCCAGTCAAGCACACCAACACCATGGTCATTTAACCAACTTTTGGTGCTTTTGGCAGTGTGGGCAGGTGCCAAATCCTGCTGGAAAATGAAATCAGCATCTTTAAAAAGCTGGTCAGCAGAAGGAAGCCTGAAGTGCTCCAAAATTTCTTGGTAAACGGGTGCAGTGACTTTGGTTTTCAAAAAACACAATGGACCAACACCAGCAGATGACATTGCACCCCAAATCATCACAGACTGTGGAAACTTATCACTGGACTTCAAGCAACTTGGGCTATGAGCTTCTCCACCCTTCCTCCAGACTCTAGGACCTTGGTTTCCAAATGAAATACAAAACTTGCTCTCATCTGAAAAGAGGACTTCGGAACACTGGGCAACAGTCCAGTTCTTCTTTTCCTTAGCCCAGGTAAGACACCTCTGACGTTGTCTGTGGTTCAGGAGTGGCTTGACAAGAGGAATACGACAACTGTAGCCAAATTCCTTGACACGTCTGTGAGTGGTGGCTCTTGATGCCTTGACCCCAGCCTCAGTCCATTCCTTGTGAAGTTCACCCAAATTCTTGAATCGATTTTGCTTGACAATCATAAGGCTGCGGTTCTCTCGGTTGGTTGGGCATCTTTTTCTTCCACACTTTTTCCTTCCACTCAACTTTCTGTTAACATGCTTGGATACAGCACTATGTGAACAGACAGCTTCTTTGGCAATGAATGTTTGTGGCTTACCCTCCTTGTGAAGGGTGTCAATGATTGTCTTCTGGACAACTGTCAGATCAGCAGTCTTCCCCATGATTGTGTAGCCTAGTGAACCAAACTGAGAGACCATTTTGAAGGCTCAGGAAACCTTTGCAGGTGTTTTGAGTTGATTAGCTGATTGGCATGTCACCATATTCTAATTTTTTGAGATAGTGAATTGGTGGGTTTTTGTTAAATGTGAGCCAAAATCATCACAATTAAAAGAACCAAAGACTTAAACTACTTCAGTCTGTGTGCACTGAATTTATTTAATACATGAGTTTCACAATTTGAGTTGAATTACTGAAATAAATGAACTTTTCCACAACATTCTAATTTATTGAGATGCACCTGTATTTAT
The DNA here is from genome assembly GCF_019703515.2 of Myxocyprinus asiaticus. NCBI lineage: Eukaryota > Metazoa > Chordata > Actinopteri > Cypriniformes > Catostomidae > Myxocyprinus > Myxocyprinus asiaticus. The sequence continues at coordinate 3,863,741 of NC_059375.1, read as the reverse complement.
AAACCTTTAAAGGCTGACCTACCGTTATGTCCGATGTTGTTAATCGATGGTATATGCTTCTGTTGAAGCCATCAGTCAGTGTTAATTCAACTTAAAATGTGTTTAATAGCGGGATTACTGGTGAAGAACTACACTACCCATTATCCAGCAGAGAAAGATCCACCAATCACAGAATCACGACCAACAAAGTGCGCATGACGTAATATGAATTCGGTCTTTCTACACTCTCAAACTACTTATGTATTTGTGAATGTTTTTGCAAAACAATTTTAACATACTGTGTCTTTATGTATAATCAACAACTTTAAATCAATAGTTTATATTTTTCCGTTGTTTTTAAATTTGATTACATCAATCGCAGTGCTTCATGTGATTGTAGTTCATTCCTTTATGAAAGGCGTTTAGTACACAGTCTTGTACCTTTGTCTTTTTGTCTGATTTAAAAATAATGATTTTTGCTTCAAATCAAAGTTTATAATGTTGTGATTCACCTTAGAGCTGGTTGGTTTGGTTCATGGCTTAGAACACTTATGAAGTTATTGATAAAATCCCTATGGAACAAAGGAAACTAGACACTGTGTTGCACTGTAGAGAAAGTATTTTCAGAATTATTAATGTCTTTAGCAATTGATCTGATTCTCATCTCTGTCAGGTCGTGACGGCTCTTGGGCGGGTTTGGCATCCGGAGCATTTTGTTTGCTCTGAGTGTGAGTGTGAGCTCGGCAATCGTAATTTCTTTGAGAAAGACGGTCGACCATACTGCGAACCAGATTATTTCACCCTGTACTCACCTCACTGCGCGCAATGCAACAAGCCCATACTCAACGTAAGTATACTTTATAAACATTGGTCATAACTCCCCAGCTATTTATAACAGCACTAAAACATATTGTTCTTTATTAATTTTAAAGAGAAAGAAAGTTTGTTGCCATAACTTGCCTTAATATGAGTAGTTTTCTTTCTTGCTTGTAACCCAAAACCATCATAGCTTTATTATGTGCTGTTTTCCTTTGCAGAAAATGGTCACTGCGCTGGATAAGAACTGGCATCCAGAATGCTTCAGCTGTGTGAAATGCAGCCGGACGTTTGGAGATGAAGGTATGACGATGAGGGGATGATGTCAGAGCCATATTCTTTTATTTACTCAAAAGGTGCTAAGATCAGACTGATCACACAGTGAAATCGGAAACAGTTGGTTGACTTTTCTTTAGCTAAAATCAGTCTGTGCTTACCGAAATTCGAAACACTGCCCCCAGTGGCCAAAGTGGTAAGTGTTTTTGGGCGTATCGGCACGTGTGAGCTCTATTTTCCGGGTTAAATGTCCATGGAGGGGCGCCAGAAGCGAGTTGTGAAGCGAGTTGTTTCCAGCAGTACAGGATGTAATACAGTGAAAAGGAATGAATATTTTATAAACTGAACCCCCCAACCCAAACCCCAAACCTAAACCTAACATTCAGTGGAAAATGCAACCTCTGAATCATACTCGTCACTGATTATGCAAATGCAGTTACTTTCTAGTTTTAACGCAGGATCCGAACCCAGATCTCCCAAGCTGCTGACGCAATGCACTTCCGGTCATGCCACAAGGGAAGGTAAACTTGCTTGACCTGATGCAAGAATGTCCGATAGGAGATGGCACTTGTCAGTGAGTCGGTATAATGTGGCTGATCCTAGGGTAACTCTCGGAAAAACACGATGACTTCCCGTGTGATCTTGTTGGCTAAAAATTGTTGGCATGAGACCAAATCATTTCATTAACTTTATAGCATTAATACTTTTGGTGAAAAACATTGAATATGGGATGTATGAATTTAGCACCATCAGAACTATGGTGGCCCAAATGTACCACTGAATAATCATTTGATAATCCGATAAATCAACTGAGAAATCGCTAAATCAATTAAATGAATAGTTGACCCCACAATGAAATTCTGTTATGTACTCTTTCTCATGTCGTTCCAAACCTGTATGAATTAATAAACATGACATTATTATAGTGGAGGAATAAAGCATTGATTAGAGAATACAAAAAGTGATTTTAGAAGCCAATCTGTCTGAGGTATGCTTAATGGCTGTTCTCACAAGATGCGTTATTGCGTTCCATCAGCTCTATGTTTTTGTTGGTCTATGTACACATGTGTCAGATGGACACTTTTGGAGTCTCACTGATCTTCAGCGACTCAAAATGTTTTTAGCTTAAACGTAGTTTGCACCTTTGAAAAAACCCTTAGAGACCCCTGCATTTTCTTTGTGCTCCATTCAGCTGTATTTGAATGCATGAATTCATCCTGCAGGTGCTGTTTTAGCCTCATTTTGGGTCGTGTCTAGAAGGTAAGCTTCTCATGTCAACATTTTCATGCATGCGTGTTCCTGTTGATGCTTTCGCCGCTCACCTTTCAGCGTATTAATGGTGGAGAACATTTAATACTTTAAGTCTCTTAAAGTATAAGACGCACTGAGTTGATAAATGCATTTGTGTATCACTGTATCAAGTTCTGATCTTTTTGTTGTGTTGTTTGTACAACTGGTAATGTTAACCCTGTTCAGTTGCAGTAATGTTAGAATGTTAAAGTTGTAGCCTATGTCTTAACTTTAAATTGGGTGGTTGGGTGGATGGTACTTTCTCCATCGTGTGCAGGAGGGTTTGGGAACATAGCCAGTTCTTAAGCTCGAGTTTCCATTCCGTTCGTGTGTGTTACAATAAGTGGCGATCAGGTGCTATAATGTTTTATTTTGATTGTTTTGAATATGATGAGTGCTCGTGGCTGTTATTATCAGTGGCATTGAGTGACAGCTGTAATGTTTTCTCGTGCACACAGATGCATGCACACATGTGTCTCCACTCAAGATATGCATCCACAGATGTGCGGATGCAATCTTGGTTTATTAAAATAAAAAGTTACAACAGGGCAGATTCGAACCTGCAACCTTTTTCACCAATGACAAAAATACTACAACTAGACCAAACAATCAGGTTTTAGCAACAGAGCCGATTGATGTACTTTGCCACAAGCTAACAATATCCCACAACAGATTTAGAGCTGAAGTTATTACATTAATTATGTGAAATATTTATAGGAGTGCTTGAATTTGTCATCAGGAATGACTATTTATCCAAACATAAAATTTAAAATAATATTTTACTGTAAATAACCTAATTAATATTCGTGAGTTTCGCCAATTTGCACCCCTGTATGAGAGGCAAAAGCATCAACAGAACACGCATGCATGAGAATCTTGACATGACATGGTTATGTTCTAGACACGACACAACTTTTGTGCTGCTCCCTCTAAATGTGCCCGTTCATCTAGATTTGCGCTTACTGCCCCCTGCTGACTAGGAAATGCAAAAATGTAAAGGGTCAAGCTAGAATTACTCCAGTGTTAGGGAAATTCCTTATTAGGGAATTTCAGCCATCACAACTCAGTTTACAGTAGCATGTTAATGTGGGTATGACATATTGATAGGATAGTGGTCTTGGCGGACTTGATCTGCTACGCTGCTGCTGCTGCTGCAGAGCAAGTACTGAGACTGCTACTGCTAGAACATACAAAGACATACTGAGTTAAGCATGTAGACCTGCTACTGCTGCATAATTAGACCAAACACAAGATATACTGCATCGAGCATGTAGGACATGCTGCTGCGCAAACACACATACAAACAATCCCCATGTAGAGGATCTAGACAGGTGAAGCTGGGATGGAGGTGGGTTGCAGAGAAAAAACTCTTGCAGGGCGCTGCAGTGAAGCTGGCTTACCTGCAAAACTGAGAAATTTAAATGTTAAACAAAGAGTGAGACGCAAGTTGATTGGCTACCAGTTTACATGTCAAAGGACCAATCAGCTTACACCCCGTGAGCCGATTGGCTTGACATATCACATGTGAGTTAGCTGACTGGCTAACAGATAACAAGTTCAAATAGGCGCCACATAGTTTCATGGCTAAACTTGGTCATTTATGCACAATCAGGGGGCATGATTAATTGCGTAAAAATGTCTTGAACGCATTCTTTTATATATAATAAATTGCACTAATTTAACATGTTAAATCGACAGCCCTATTTACTGTAATTTATTTATTGATATCTCATTTTATTTATTTGTTTTATTTAAAAAATTGTATTAGTGCCATAAATGGACCCCAATCAATAGCAAGTTTTCAACAATAACACCCTTTTCTGCTCTCTGTACCTTCTGAATTTAAACAATGTGCTTCTTCTTCAGGTTTTCATGATCGTGAGGGGCAGCAGTACTGTCAGCAGTGTTTCCTTTCTCTCTTTGCCTCTCGTTGTCAGGGCTGCTCTCAGCCCATCATGGAGAACTACATCTCAGCTCTGAGTGCTCTGTGGCATCCACAATGCTTTGTGTGCAGGGTGAGTGAGAGTGGATTCTGAGGTACAGTCAGTGTGATTGTGATGTGATTGTCAACACTCCCTCCATAGAGGTGTAATGCTGCATTCTAGGGGTGTGTAGCCATTATCTGTATCTGTTGAAATGGCTAAATATTCTGCATCTGTATTCGGATAGAACCGGAAGTGCGTCAAAACTAAATTAAAATCCCATTTTAAATGTGACTCTATTCCATTTATAGTTTCCATATAACAAATGTGCCTTGTATAATTCATAAAATTATTTCTTCTTCTTCTTCTACTACTTCTTCTTCTTCTTCTTCTTTTTATTATTATAATTATATTGAATTAATTCTTTTTTTCTTTCAAGATAAAGCTGATTATGTGTTGTCAACCTTGGATTGCTCTCCCTTATCATCCATATTGTCAAACAAACAAACAACAAAATAGCTTAAAATATAATACAAAAAGATTCTATTTGAATCAGAAATAAACAACAACAGTGTGACTTCTTAATGGCTCAACAGTAGGGCAACAATTAGCAAATAATGCAGCGTTTCCATTCCATGTGTTTAAAAGAATAAAATCATCACTTAAGTTGAAACCACTGGGGCTCTTATATTATATGTAATGAACTACTAGCGGTATAGAGCATGCTGATGAACTTCATGTTTGCTTGCGTTCAGCGGCATATCCTGTCTGGGAGTGAAAGCATGTTACACAGTTCTGGAAGGTAATAATAGACAATAATTTTCATGACAGACTTTGACATTTCAGAACATTTAAAATTCTATTTGATGATATTGACTCTATTCTGTGAGCAAATTATGTGTTTACATGACATAAATTCTCTAGGAATATATTAGGTAAATGTGTTTCCATCATAGTAGATGCGCACGTCTTCTTACTGAATAAAAAAAAATAATTATTATGTTTTTTATGGTCACTCTGGAAACTTTATTTTGCATCTTGGTGTTTCCATCAGTATTTTTTATATATAATATCCCCAAATTTTGCATAAAATTACATGTATGCAAACCTTGCTATTGAGTCAAAGTTCCTACATTTTGTAAGGGATGATGCCGAAGCAGAGGACTCCTATATCACCCTGAAGGGGTTTATTTTGCGATAACAACAGGTTGGCTGTACTTTATTTAGCATATTATACAATTGGATTAGTTTATTGTAAATTGTATCAATTGAAATTAATCGCAATTACACTATCAAGGGAAAGAATCGTCAATTATGTTTTTTCAGAATTGTGCAGCCCGACATTAGAAGTTATGTTTCTTGAAGTGTTTTTGAGGAAACTTTAAAAAAATAAAATGTCTCCTCTTTTTCTGCCAGTTTGCAATGCCCAATTCCCAATGTGCTTTTAAGTCCTCATGGTCAGGTAGTGATTGGCCTCAGTCTGGGTGGCGGAGGACAAATCCCAGTTGCCTCTGTGTCTGAGACCATCAACCCACACATCTGATCATGTGGCTTGTTGAGTGCATTGCCATGGAGACATAGTGTGTGTGGAGGCTTCACGGCATCCACTGTGGCGACCATGCTCAACTCACCACGTGCCCCACCAAGAAAGAACCACATTATAGCGATCACAAGGAGGTTACCCCATGTGACTCTAACCTCCCTAGCAACCAGGCCAATTTGGTTGCTTAGGAGACCTGGCTGGAGTCACTCAGCATCCCCTGGGATTCGAACTAGCGAACTCCAGGGGTGGTAGCCAGTGTCTTTTACCACTGAGCTACCCAGGCCCCCTGCTTTTTTAACAACTCGTTTAACATACAGGAACAAACAAAAATGTCAGACAAACCATTTCTGAATTAAAAAGAAATATTTACAGTATGACTCTCTATGTTAGCAACTTAACCTAACTTCTATTCTTCATATGTTTCATTGCAGGAATGCTATAGCCCATTTGTAAATGGCAGTTTCTTTGAGTATGAGGGGCAGCCCTTGTGTGAAGCCCACTACCACCAGTCCAGAGGCAGCGTATGCCAGGCTTGCCAGCAGCCCATCCTGGGGCGCTGCGTCACTGCCATGGGCGCCAAGTTTCACCCGCACCATTTGGTGTGCCACTTTTGCCTGAAACCCCTCAGCAAGGGATGCTTCAAAGAGCAGGAGAGCAAACCATACTGCCACCCCTGCTTCATCAAACTCTTCGGCTGAGAACAATGACATGAGATGATGAGGATGATGATGCAGATTACTCAATGGCCATATAGCTTTATTAAAACGTTTGTAAGAGGAAGCAAGAGCAAAGATGAGATCAGCAGTTCTACCAAATGTTATTTCATTGAATACATCTTTAATGGAGAATGAATATAGAATCCATTTGGAATCATAACTTGCAACTAATTCCGAAGGATCCTAATGGGAAATTTCTTATAGGATTCCAACATAACACAAAACAAGCTAGATCTTTTAAAGCAGTGGGTCTCAACTGGTTTTGCTTCAGGACCCTGATTTTACATTGGACATCAAGTGGCAACCCAACACAGTACCAAAATTGATCAACGTACAAAAGTCGATAAACACTGAAATTGATTCAAATTAGCATAAAATGCATAGACCCAGTGTCACTGAAATTGTAACGCCCTTGACAGCCAATAATTCACGGCACAAAACCATGTTCATCCTTGTTGCGAGTGAACCCGTATGTAATGCAGTCTTGGCCATCCTTATGTTTTTGAGGATGAGGGTATATCACAAAACCTGTCCATGTTGGCCAATTTGTTTACCTACTACCAAGTGACAGATTTGCATATTGCACCAATATACCACAGTTTGATCAGACATTCAGCCTTTACAGCCTGATCTCCTGAAAATAACGTGGCTGTGATGACATTTTTGTAAAATTACGTGATATCGTGGCAGATCCGAGGTAGAATGTCCACTGCGTGGCGCTAAAAGCGAATTAAATGTTCCCCCAAAAAGATGAGGTTTGTAAGGTTAATGCTCTTTCGAGTTTTAAATCAACGAAACTGACCTCACTTCCCTAAACCTTACACCGAACCGACAGAGTCAGAAAACGCAATTGCTGAAGCATTCATATGATTTTGTGGTGCTTTTATGACACTTTCGGCTCAACGTCCTTTGCATTTGTATATCATTTGAGCTATCGTGCAATTTGATCACACTCGAACAAGCATGTAAATGGTTATGTAATGTATTAACATGTATCATCTTAAAAGTCATTCGCTATAGTGGATGTCATACAGTAAGATAGCATTGTGTGAGAAACAGGGAAAAGGTCATTTTAGTGTGTGAAATGATAATCTGCCGTTTGACCTGTGATTTGTGTGAAAGGGAATAGTGTGAAAGTAATTGATGTTGTAGTGCCTCTAGTGTTCATTTCACCAGAAAAGTTCCACGATATGTACAATGAGCCACGTAAAAACTATTTTGCAAAAATGTAAGTATAGTAACGTGATACCCAGGTTGAACCTTTAATGTCAAGGGCTGAAGATGGGAAACGTGTTCTCCTCCCTCTAAAATTCTCATCTGGCCATAACAATTTGTCCCTTGTCAAAGTCGCTCAGGTCTTTACTCCTGCTCAATTCTCCTGCATTCAACACGCTGACTACGAGAACTACCCAGACCTTGACGTATGGCCTTGTTAGGAGATGATCAATGTTATTCGCTTCACCTGTGAGTCGTCATAATGTTTTGGCTCATCGGTGTACACTGCTATCCAATACAGTGCAATAGCTGCAATAGTGATGAAGATTAAACAATTTCCAGTGGGGTTTTAGGAATTAAATGCAAATCAAAACATCCCATATTAATTTCAGTTTATCCAGTATGATCTTACTTATTCTTATTTAATTTTTTATTAGGATCCTTTAGGATTGATACCAAAGCCCTGCCCACAGTGAAATCTCATTGTTTCAAAATTCAGCTTATTAAATATGTTCTCATTGGCTGTGATTGTGTGGCATCATGTAGCATTTTGCTTTCAGTGTAAATAGACAAATTACTTTTTGCTGGAAACTAGTCAGGTCGTGCCTGGTTAGAATACAGTGATAAGGGGCATTTACATTGAGAGCAATTAAATCATTGGATTTCTATAGCTCACATCTCTGGAAATCAAAACTCTCATTGAAAATGAATGACTTCAGGTCACTGTCAGTGTGAATGCCCCTACATGCTCACTCAAAACCAAACCATTTAGACAATCAATTTTTTTCGTCTTCGTCTTTTTTTATAGATTGAAACATTCCATTAAACACATTTGCTTTATACTCCAGCTTTTCACTGCTACAGCATCTTATTATACTGTATATTCATTTTCATTTCAATTTAAAGACTTTTGTAATTTGTAAAGCCAAAGATATGTTATAGATCAGTGCTTGTGCTGTATCATTTATCAAACATCCAAGAAATACTATTATATTTCTTAGTATATTATGAATGTACCAAAGAAAATAATAAATTTCTTTATTTACAAATAATGCAGCAGACCTTCCTTGTTAAAATATTTACCCTCCTATTGCATTTGGGTCATTTTTGACCCGGGAGAGATATATAATATTTTTAAAATACCACTTAAGTTTTAGGACGGGAACCAAACTTTGTGACTTTGTCAAAAATACACTTTTTTATTTATTTTTTATTTTATTTATTTTTTTAGATTTTTTGTATAAAATTGTTTGAGCTATTTTTTGTAGATTTATGAATTAGATTTTTTTCTTATAAACACTTACATTTAGCCTCTTTCCATACTCTCTCACACACTTTTTTGTCTCTCACTGGGACAAATGAACTAAATCAAAGGTACTACTGTCTAAAGGGGGTGTGACAAGGTCAAAAGTTAATGCACACATTAGTGTAAATAGGCCTAGAAAGAGGAAATTTTCCACATTTTACTCTGCAGACATCTGATGCAGAACCAGCTTACAGCAAACTCACACATCAACATTCAGCAGTTCATGCATGTAAATAGAATATATTTTGCTTAAAAACATAGTAAAGAAGTATTAATGTTGTATACTTGAACTGTACAGTTGTTTTGATGAAGTTTATTTGAAAAAGAATATGTTGATTTCATAAATTTTGACCAAGTTGTATTGAGCAGTTATGAGTAACAGGAAATTCATTCATATATTTTGAAATGTCAAAGAATTTCTACATTTTATTATTAAAAAATAAATTAAAAAAATGACAATTATTAATAACTTTTATATTTGTCAGTTAACATGCCAAAAATATCAATCTTTTCACAGTTAAGAACTTTTTAATGACTTACTATATAGTTTTAGATGAAAACCATCGGGTTATGAATGTTTTATAAGCTTGAATTCCACTGGGTCAAAACTGACCCACAAATGCAAAAGGTGTATGCAGATTCTGAACACAACAGGAGGGTTAAAATATATATTGTGTCACATAATAATTAAACTTATGTGAGCAGGCTACTAAATGTCTAACATCAAAATGCTGATTGGTTGATGGCACCACAAGTTCACAGTCCCATGTTATATTATATTATATTATATTATATTATATTATATTATATTAAAATATTCCATATAAAAAGTACACTTCTCACTTTTAAGAGACTTCAAAAATCGGGCACTGGTAAAAAAAAAAAATCAACTATAATATAATTAAACATTTACAACTGACATGTTTTTTGCACACACACACACACACACACACACACACACACACACACACACACACACACACTCACAAACACACATGTTGGTGCAGCTATCATTATGAGGACTCTCCATAGACATAATGATTTTTATACTGTATGAACTATAGATTATATCCCCTAAACCTAACCCTCACAAAAAAACTTTCTGCATTTTTACATATTCAAAAAAAAAAAAAAAAAAAAAAAAAAACATAGTTTAGTATGTTCAAAAAATGATTTGAATTATGGGGACTCTAGAAATTTCCTCATAAACCACATTTATAGCATCATACCCTTGTAATTACCAGTTTGTAACCTAAAAAAAGTCCTCGTAAACCACCTAAACCTGCCCACACACACTCACACACACACGCACACACACACACACACACACACACACACACACACACACACACACACACAAAGGTTCTTTAAGGACTTATGAGTCACTTACAAATGCATTATAAATCATTGATTATATAACTTTAATAAAAAGGACAATTTTCTTGCAATAATTGCCAAATAGTGAGCACTGTAACTCACATGTTATAAATGCTTAATAAATACACTTATTTATACTTTAATTAAAAAACATAAAATGCCCAATGTTACGTCATTGTACCATGTTCATTCATGATTTATGTCACAATGCAGCAAAAATGGATTATTATAGTGAGATTAAAAGGATGCATTATGTCAATGTGTTTACATTCATTACTCTAATGTCTTGACTCACTTGTGTTGTCACTTTCCTCATCACGCTGATGTCAAAAGAATGGTGCTACTCTGAGTGGTGTCCCAACTTACCTAGTGCCAGCCAAACAAATGCCATTGAGATGAATGTGAATGCTAACAGATCTTTCCAGGTATTATAGACCTCCTTACTTATTACCTATTGACAAGTACAGACACAAGGAGTACAAAAGATTTTTATTTGACTTTGGAGTTACAGGTGGTTTGGGACAAAGACATGAATCAAAAGCAAGGAAGAAAACTGAACGAAATGAGGACCTCGGAATGGAAGAGGAATAAGCCAGGAAAAGTAAAAAAAAAAGACATTTTATTTTGTTTCTTTTTCTCATCCTCCACTTGTCTTCCTCTGTGTCTTCTCCCTATTCTCAATATCTTTCCTCCTTCCTTAAATTTTTCTCTCCAAGAAAATGAGTGGGAGGTATGAAGAGAAAAAGTGATGCTCTATTATAGAGGTGTAACTTCTCTTTTAATATCTCCCATACTTATTTTAAATTTATTACTGGAAATACTGGCGGACAGAACTGACTGACTGTGATTCGATTATTTTAGATTATTGAAAATAATCCCATGTGCTCCATGCGACTCACATTCAGACTACCCAAACACCAACAGTCCTCCAGTTTAACATTTAAGTCTTTCTTTGAGAAGAGAACAGATGGACAATGGGAAGACAGAGAATGTGGGTGTGCCGTGGAGTGACGGTAATGGCAGAAGTTGACATGGTAATGAGGTAGAGAGTGATGGATGACGGTTGACAGAGTCATTTTATTCCTCTTTCTCCTCTCCGTGTGTGATGACATAGCAGATGTTCTTGTAGTCTATGTTGCCAGCCACATCTGGAGGGAAGGCAGCCCAGAGGTTGGTCATCTAGAGGAACAAAAAAAATAATCAGAGGATCGTAAATTCTTTGGTCCATAAAATAACAAAATTAGAATAATTCAACAAAAAACTAACCTCGTCGGCGGTAAACCTGTCGCACTGGGTGCTCAGGAGCTCCTGAAGGCTAGAAAATATTTAAAATAAATAAGTAAATAAAAATGGCCCATTACCAAAAGTTTCATATAGCTTTATTAAAGGGGTCATGTCATGAGGAATCAAATTTTCCTTGATATTTTGACATATAAGAGGTCTTTCTATTATAAAAGCATAATGTACATTTCAGAACTCAAAACTTAATCCCCCAATGCAATAAAAGCATTTGTTGAAACCAAGCTGCAAAAACGCCTCGTTCTCTACTTCCGCGACTACCCTATGTCATTTGGGGAACATTAATTCATGACCACCTCTACAGCTCAAAAAAATGTACGCCTACTTAAAATCAACACACCCTTGGCCCCGCCCATTGGTGCTTCAGTTCATACTCCAAGAGCGAGACAGCAGGACCTAGTGTGACCTCACTATTCCTGAACACCAAAAGGGACCCCTCTGGACGATTTTCAATTATTTTTATTTTAAAAGACGCGGTGTCGTTACAACTCTTAAGAGGAGAAGCGATTCTCTGTCATTCAGCTGCTGCCTCTTGATGTATTGATCACAAATGCATCATGGATGCGTTCTGCACTATTTTTACGGTTGGTGTATGAAAACATGCGCTGGATGGACGTCTTTGAGTGTTTAGATGCGTTTCTGGTGATGTGCATTTCAGTGCAGGATGAAACTGGAAACTGGATGTGTGTGTTTTCAGCGTATTTCAGCGTGGATTGCATGTTTCTTCGGCTCATACTGTAAATATGGATTGCTTGTGAACAGTCATTAAACAATTCAAGCTTTGCAAAGGAACTGTTATTGAAGGATGGGGCAGTTAAAAACACTTGGATTCGATGCAAAACAGTAAGTAAACAGTTCCATTCATGAATATATAAAATGTCATGACTGTTTGATAGTTTATGGTGCTGACATCCTGTTTACACCAGGCGTGTCCGTTGACGTGACGTGACGTGACGTGATGCGATGCAACGGTTTGAGGCTGTCTACACCGGGCGTGTCGACACAAACTTTCTAAACCATTTATTTGTGTTAATGGCTGTAGTAACACCAGCGTGTGCAGTGCAAGATGGAACGGGACATCTGTTTACTGTGTGCACAACATGATGTGACGCGCCGCAATGGACATGGTAGACAGCATCATTGATTATAATGGGTTCTATTGCTTTTGAAGTGAAATGACTCTCACGTCCGGTGTAGACAGGGTGTGACTGTTAACAGTTGTGCTTGAGTGAACAGTTTAATATATTCAGATGCAACATGTTGGATGTGCATTATGTGTAAGCCCTGAAATTTAGTTTTATAATGTTGTGGAGTTGTTCATTCTTGTCAGACTTTAAAAAAATGGCTGAATTTGAGGGGCTGCACGATGATAGCCAATCATAACAGTGCATGTTTACGTTGAAGTTTTAAGGAGGTGCTAAGGCCAAAACAGAGCGTTTCAGACAGAGGGCCAGTGACGGGGTGGAAAATTATAATATATTATTAAATTATGAATGTTTTAATGCAAACAAACGTTACTAACATTATCAGTGGACCTCAGAGAAGATAATAAAACTATACAAAATAGCATTTCATGACCGCTTTAAAGTTTAAAGTTCTGTCAGGAAGTGGCATTGTGTGAGGGAATTTTATGAGGAGGCTGATATGTAAATCAATATTGATCAAACCAATAAAAGATAAGTTAGGTGAGTAACAATTTACATAAATGTTCCTTTTGTTAAAGGGTTAATTAATGGTTAATTAATGGCATTAATGGCTAATAAAGCATTTATATATGTATTATAATTCCCTGATATGCTTTTATAACAACACAAATAATAAGGGCAACTTTCATGAAATACTTGCCAAATAGTGAGCATTTTAACTTACATGTTATAAATGCTTAATAAATACACTTATTCATATTTATATTAATCTAAAACATAAAATGCCCTAATTCATGGTTTATGTCAAAATGCAGCAAAAATAGACTATTATAGTTAGATTAAAAGGAGGGATTATGTCATTTTGCTACAGTCTGCTTTGTGTTTATATATTGATAACTGTAATGTCTTGACTCACTTGTGTTATCACTTTCCTTGTCACATTGATGTCAAAAGAATGGTTTTACCTAGTCCTAGTTACCTAAACACTTTTCAGGTCTTCATGTTCATTCACATCACATATAATTTAATAAAGCCTGATGACCATGAAACCATACTGAACTTTGTGTACATAATGTAGGTTTCTAATGTTGGCAACTCCTTAATAAATGCTTTATCTGTGTCCACAGATAAAACTGTGTAGATTTTCATAGGTTACTACTAATGAATAAGTGTTATTAAGCATTTATAATATGTGTGGTATAAAGGCTCACTTTTTGGCAGGTATTGCATGAAAGTGTTGTTATAACTGCATATCAGTTATTTATAATGCGTTTGTAAATGAATTATTAGTCATTAATGAACCCCTTTAAATGTTACCATTAGATGCAATAGGTTTTATAATCATGTACTTGGTTGCATGAAACCACACAAGTGGCAGGACCTAAGGGTATCTCTGAACACCAAAACATTCCCGTGAAACAAGGGATGCCTTAGCATTTATTGTGAGCATTTAATTATAGTTTCTGTAATAACACAGTGCAATGCTACAAAACTAGATTGCTCCTATTATAATTAACAATCGATAATTTCTCTACAATTTTGCATTACTTATCCAGTACATTCTTTAAAAGCTCCTTCCTCAACGAACCCAAAGCATTTAATATTGACTAATTACCTATTATGGTCCCTTACATTAGTACAAGGTCTTTACAAGTACCTTGGTAAAGACTTTGTTGCAACGCATACCTGCACATAAGGGAATACTTGAGCAGCAAATTGGAAATACTTAGTGATGGCATTAGCTGGACCCTGAGGTGTTTTCATGCAACTCATTACTCATTCAGAATATCCTTACAATTATTTATTTTGGGGTTTTCTTAACTTAAGGGGTCTTTTGCAACTGGACACAAGACACTTACAATTCCTTCTTGATGGTGCCGGTACACTCAGGATCCAGGACTTTGAAAGCACTTACGATGACGTCCTCAGGATCAGCACCTGAAAGAAGAGTTTGGGGAGATCTTTCAATGTTCATATTGTAAACGTTTGATATGATTAATGCTACATATAAACAGAAATATGTGTGATCGCAAGAGTAAATTAAGTTCAACGCACCCTTCAGCTTTTCTCCAAACATGGTGAGGAAGACGGTGAAGTTGATGGGGCCGCTGGCCTCTTTGACCATGGCTTCCAGCTCCTCATTCTTCACATTCAGCTGACCCATGGTGGCCAGCACGTCTCTCAGATCGTCCTTGCTGATGATACCATCCCTGTTCTGGTCAATGATTGTGAAAGCCTGTTTGTTTCAGAAAGAGAAAGAATGTTAATGCCAATTCATGTTGCTTGACGTGCAGAGCAGACATCAATCATCCTTATTTGAATGGGGTGCGGAGTGTAGTTATGAACATCAATGTATTATTGACGAATGGGTAACTAGACACATAATTCATCATTCGCTAAATGTTTCTCAGCTGTAAGTGTGACTTACTGTATTTTAAGTGACTGTTAATTGTATCGGAAGTCCCAAAAGATACACAAGACATCTCTGCGCAAATAAAGACAAGCTAATC
Source organism: Myxocyprinus asiaticus (assembly GCF_019703515.2). Lineage (NCBI taxonomy): Eukaryota > Metazoa > Chordata > Actinopteri > Cypriniformes > Catostomidae > Myxocyprinus > Myxocyprinus asiaticus. Next base: position 3,848,347 of record NC_059375.1, on the reverse strand, counting down.
TTTCATAGTTCTGAAATGTGTTTTTGTTTCTGGCATCACGTCTTAAATTCTTCTGCAGAATGCCCAAGAAACTGGAGACGACATCTGAGAGCCAGAAGTGTCTTGGCAGCTGCTGGCCACTTGTGTTTCTAAGGTGTGAAAATGGTCACAGAATGTCTGACAAGATTTTGGGGATATTTAAAGAGGGGTTTGGTTACGTTTACAACCCCCAACTAACCCTTCTGACCCCCTTCATACCACTACCCTACATTCGACTTATAATAGCTGTGTAAATGACAATTTCTATATGATAATTCCAGAATTATCGGTAACACTGTACAATTAGGTTATATTCGTTAACGTTTGTTAATTACAGTAGTAAACATAAACTAAAAATGAACAATACATTTACAGCACTTAATAATCTTGGTTGATGTTAATTTCATCATAAACTAATATGTTTTTTAAATTAAAAATGTGTATTTATTAACATTAGTTTATGCATTATGAACTAACAATGAACAAATTTATTTTTATAAATTAACATTATCTTAGAGTAATACATGCTGTTAAAAACATTGATAATTGTTAGTTCATGATACCTGAAAAACACATACTATTGTTATCAAATACAACATTGTTGTACAGTGTTACTGAATTATCAATAAAAGATGTTGAAAGTGTTTGGCATCTTTCAAGAAAATCGGCAGCCAATTTAATTCTCAGTTCCTTTTATTTTTCAAAAAATAGTTTTCTCATTTCTTGATAATGCTCAAGTTTATTTAAAAACTGTCAAACTTGTAGACTACCTGCTATCACTGGTTTAATAACATTTTGTTGAGTATTCCAGTTGCATTATCTGAAAACATACCTGAAACCTGAGTTTTTTAAATGTTTTTAATGCTCATTCAAATTCTTATGAAGAATAGTAAAAACTACCCTTTTTTAGACAAACTTCTCCAACGATTGTTAAATGATAATAATACTGCTACTGCTACTATTACTACTACTACTACTAATAATCATTTTACTCTTGACCATGACAAAATTCTCAAAATTGATATTAAAGAGTAACTGGAATCCATCCCCCGTCATTTAATGACCGTCATTTAGCATTTCAAAATGTATAAAGGAAGCAAATTTTAATTGCAAAGTACACAAAGTGCACAGCCAGCACAGCCAAATTTTACCATTCCTTAAAGGAATATTCAATACAAGTTCAGCTCAATCGACAGCATTTGTGGCATAATGTTGATTACCACAAACAACTTGTCAACTTGTCCCTTCATTTCTTTAAAAAAAGCACAAATCTGTGTTACAGTGAGACACTCACAATGGAAGTGAATGAGGGCCAATCCATAAACTTTAAAATACTCACTGTTTCAAAAGTATGGACACAAGATGTAAACAAAATATGTATTAATGATTTTAGTGTGATAAATCAATTACTAACATTTTCTGTGTGAAGTTATATCCAGTTTCACAAATGCGTTGCCATGACGACGTAACATCGTAAACCCTGTAATCCCAGTAATTTAGTAGCAACTTTACAGCTCAAATAATCCATGAGTTTTAACAGAAGAATTACTGTAAATGCTTTTATAAAATTACAAGCTTAACATTTAACAACCCTCCAAAAACTGGCCCCATTCACTTCCATTTTAACTGCCTCACTACATGTAACAGATTTTTGCTTCTTTTAAAAAAATTTTTTTTTTTTTTTTTGTCATAATCAACATAATGCCACAAATGCTGTACATTGATCACAACTTGTATTGACTGTACTGAATATTCTTAATACTATGTCCTACACTTTGCCTATTCATGTAGCTCAAATGGTAGAATATGGTGCTAGAAATGCCAAGGTCATCTGTACAATTACCTGGATATACAATACATATGCTGATAAAAAAATGGGCCTGAAAGCACTGTAAGTTGCTTTGGATAAAAGTGTCTGCTAAACGAATAAATGTAAATGTACTGAATTTACATTACCAAAAGCAAAAAGTGCATTTTTCAAAATGTTCCAGAAATGTAATAACATGTGTTTAAAGTGATGTAGAATGTGAAAGCAGCAAACCTCCTTGTACTCCTGGATTTGGCTCTGCTCAAACATGGAGAACAAGTTGGAGCTGCCGCCCTCCGCCTGCTGCCTCCTCTTGGCTTTCTTGGGTGCCTAGAGACAAACACATAAACATGGAGTAAACACACACCAATAACAACATCCAAAAATGAGGTGAATTATTGTATGCATGCTTTTACTGAGCTTAATGGATTACCTTAAAAATAATAATAACAAAACACTGACTTTAATATTTTGCTACTCAATATTCCACAGCTATATAAACATCATCAAATACAATTTCAACCAGTTTTTCAAAAGAAAATCCATTGTTTCTTTTGCAAATTACCAATGACCAACGAAGGAAAGAAAACATTTTGTGTTGTATGGAGTTGCGGTTTGATGGTTGGACGTTGGAGAACTGATACTCTGAGCTCTCTAGATGCTCTCAAGGAAACATGTCTAGTACACCTCAACTTCTTTCCCTTGCCAAATTTCTATCTATGAACATTGTGGCATGTTAGTTAGCGTAGTAGCAATCTATGTATCTGACAACAATTCTATTTTACTATCTATCTATCTATCTATCTATCTATCTATCTATCTATCTATCTATCTATCTATCTATCTATATATCTGTCTGTCTTATCCTATCTATCTATCTATCTATCTATCTATCTATCTATCTATCTATCAGCTTAGAAGAATGGAGTTTATATTTTTTGAGTAAAGTCTCCTAAGAAACACTTACCATCTCTCAATGTTTTTTGGGGTTGGTCAAAGGAGGAGAACTGTACACTACGCCGATGTGACTAACATGTTTGTAGTGCACTTGTGGGGTCTTATATACAGAGCTTTGTGTGCTAACTTTAGCCCGAACATCAGGTTTGGCAGGCAAAGAGAGTGCTGGTGAGAAGACAGAAGTATTGAGAGTTTGGGGTGTCACCTTTCACTCCTGAGGAAAATAGGATTTGGATGACTTGGAATGAGGTGAATTCTGTCCAGTAATTTTGGCCATAGTTTGGTTTACCATGTGGACAAATATGGCAAAGCCAAGGACAGTGTTGCTGGCTTGACTGTAGCACTCTGTTTCTTCTCATCTCAAAGTTACATTCAACTACTTTGTATGTTTACCATTTGTAGCTTTATTCAAATGTTTGTAGTTATGTGGATACTGTATGTTCTCCAGAAGATAACATTTCAAAACAACCAATGGCATCATTGGGCAACGTGACACACTTACAGTATAGATTCAAACAATATCACAGGATCAACCAAAGTTAATATTCAGCACCTATTTCTATAGTACACATTCAATGAACTTAATAAAATTAAGTAAAACTTTTCCATGGAATTAAGTTACATTTATTTGAATTAAGTTGATCAAGTCTTGTTGCAATAACTTAAATTCATTTTGTCACAACTACTGGATAAAAATGTGTCAAAGTCATCATTGTCATTACAATGAGGTGACTTAATTTATACCACTTTTTTTTTTTTGTCAAATGTATGTTGTAAGTGTAATAAGCTGTAAGCCTGTAGTCGCAGCAATAGATGACAATTTCTTGCCGATGAGTTTTAATTCAAGCTTTCCAGCCAGGCATGTGAGGTCCTTAATATCAACACACAAACTATAATGACTGTGACAATCAACAATCATATATTTGGGAATAAATGCACTCACATGACACAAAACCCAGAGGGACAACAACACCAGTGCAAATACTGCAAAAAATAGCAAATATTAAGACATTAATTTGCCGTTTTTACTCATGCCATGGTGAATGCTGGGAAGTGGACATCACATTTGCATCTGGTTATGGCCAACGAAAATTATGTAAGTTTTCCCAATGCAAATGGATTAAGTGAACTTCCATTTTACAAATTTAAATTGATTGGACACAATGAAATTACGTTGTGACAAAAAGTTAAAGAATTGTGTACATTAGCTCATTTTGAATAAATTCAACAAGGAGCAAAAATTCCTTTTTTCAAGTGTAAGTAAAATATCAATAATAGTTTTACGAGTCAACGCTGGCTGTAACAAAGACCACTTCACATTAACGGAAAAATTTTAAGAGCAACCATGATTCAGATAAATATCTAATATCATCTCTATTTAAATTATGAGATCATTTTAACATCATATAAATGTAACATCATAACTTCTGAACGGCTTCATCATTCTGGTATATAAATGCATATTTGCACATTTAAGAATAATTTTAAGATTTTCAATTTCATAACAAATTTCCATCTAATTGAATTGTGCAATCTTTAACTAAATTAAATTAATAAAGCTTAAAAAAATGTATTTAATTTTCTTAAATAATAAAAAACTTTTTTTGAGTGTATACATATTTTTTCTTTGAAATATATTGCTGTAAATACATAAGTACCATTTAAAACATACATTTACAATATATTTCAAATACATTTTGGCCAGATGGGTAAATCAACATAGTATGTAGCTAAAAGCAACATATGCATTTATATACAGAATGACATTTCTATATTTTGATTTTAGAATGTATATACAATGGCCAAAAAATATATAACTATTGAAAATAAGTAACTATATTCAAAATGCATTCATATAAATATCTTTTTAAATATATGTAAGCAGTATTTTGTCCTGTACATTTTCCTGTAGCAGTATTTTTTATATATTAAAATGATTAGCTTAAAAACTACTTTATAATCAATTGTTATGTAAAATCCTTGATAAATCACTTTGGATAAAAGCATCTGCTAAATGAATAAATGTAAGTATGTTATGTACAGTAAGTGATGTGTGTGGTGTGTTTGATGACTAAACAGACTTTTTAAGCACTAAAGCTCTATATTGGGCGTGTTGGACACTCAGCATAGACCAAACCAGTGTTCTGCAGCCCACCCACTCAACACCATATATGTGACTCATAGCTGCTCATTCATCATGAGACCAACACTGAAATACAGGGTTGTGGAAACTGATACTCAGATCTGCCAAGCTACCCAAGTCTGTAATTAAAAGTCAAAGATCTCAACATGAACTCAAGCATCAAATTCTTTCAAAACCATACGACAAAAAATATTTTTCTTGATCAGTATTTTTGGGTAGAGAAAACCAATTACACAGTTGTAACTTAATGGAACTGGAGTTTTTTAATTATTGGAGAAGAGGTGAGAAAAGAGACAGAGAGACAGAGAGAGAGAGAGAGAGAGAGAGAGAGAGAGAGAGAGAGAGAGAGAGAGAGAGAGTTTGAGGGTCACTGCAAGAACATAACGAGTGACAGCTGCTGACCAAAATAACCCAAAATCCCTTGATTTACACTCTGTTCTGTACAAATGAACAGATTCCAAATGTGGGATCCTCCTGTTTGAACAGATTCCATGTGCTTGCACATGACATCATGACCTCAAAAAAATGATTAGCCTAAAATAATCATGGTTACAACAATTTTACTATACAAAAAACATGTTTTACACCAAAATCTATGGTTACTACTGTCTAAAATATTGCAGCACTTTATTATAAGGTTACATTTGTTAGTAAATGCATTAGATATCATTAACAATGAATAAAAAATTTTTTATGGAATTTATTAATCTTTGTTAATGTTAGTTAATAAAGAAATTTTCATTGTTAATGTTAGTTGATTGTACAATAACTAATGTTAAAATATACAACTTTTGATTTTAGAAATCATGTTGAAATTAACATTAACCAAGTTTAATAAATGCTGTAAAAGTATTATTCATTGTTAGTTCATGTTAACTAATGTTGTTAACTAATGTTAACTAATTTAACCTTATTAGGGCCCAAGCACTGAAAGTGCGGAGACCCTATTGTTCTTCTAAGGATTCTTCTTCATTTCAAGGTTTTCGGTACTTTTGGGGTATTTAACATGCGTGAAAACTCTTTGCACACACATCAGAGTCGTCAGCCATTAAGTTGCAGGAAGGTGGGTGGGGGGGCTCTGAAGCGCCACCTAGAAAATGGGAATGTTCGGGGGGCTCTGTAGCACATCCCTTTTGAGCTACAGTCACCAAACTTTGTACATATATAGAGCTCATCAAGCCAGACAACTTTCACACTGACAGTCATAAGCTCCACCCAACAGTAAGTCAGCCATTTTGGATTGTTTGAAAAATACATGCTTCTCCTAGGGATTTCATTTTACAGGTACCAAATGTGGGCGACATCATGCCAAGACATTGATGATGCTAAATTGCGAACTGATTTGTAATACATCGAATGGTCTTTCCATGACGATGAAATAATGTAAAAAATGGGACACAGGAAATGTCTCATATCTTCTGCGTGCATCGTGTGCTTTACATCAAAATTGAACAGTATGTTTGGCCTTGTGGGCTAATCACATTGATGTGGCTTTTGTGGGTCATGGTTGTAGTGCCACCAACTGGCGGAAGGAAGTGTGGCACGTTTAACAGACTTTGAAATATCCCTCTTATGTTTACTTCAATTGCTTAAACATTTTTTAGAATAATGTCAAGAGTGCAGATTTAAAATTCTGAAGGGATTTTTGATATCATAAATAGTGTTGCCATGACAACACATTAAACGTCATTATTCCTTTTTATGTATATTCACGTTTTTGAGGAACTTGGCATGCTTGAATTTTCATGATACTTTGCACACAAATCAGAGTTGTCGGCCATTAGGCCTGGGCAAAAGTTAACACATGGACGTGGCTGGGGAGCTCTGTAGCGCCACCTTTTGTCAAAAGTGGTGGGATCAGTTTCTTGTACGGTACCAAACTTGCTACATATATTGTTCTCATCAAGCTGGACAACTTTCAAAATTACAGTAATTAGCTCCGCCCAACAGGAAGTTGGACATTTTGGATTGAATGTGCATTTTTTGAAAATTGCAGGCCCTGAACTTTTGAATACTCCATCTAGGGGATTCATGTGATTGTCACCAAATTTAGGCAATATTATGCCAAGACATAGAAGATGCTAAATTGTGAACAGATTTTTTATATATTGAATGGTGTTGCCATGGTGAGGCAATAAATTAATGGCAAAAATGGGAAGCAGGAAATGTCTCATATCTTCATTGTGCATTGTTTGATTTAGATCACAATTTATCTGTATGTTTGGTCTTGGGGGCTGATCACATGGACATGGCTATTGTGGGTCATGGTCATAGTGCCACCAACTGGCAGCAGGAAGTGTGGCACTTACAACAGACTTTGTTATAGTCCTGTTATTTTTATATTAAACTCTTCAAAAGTTTTTAGAATAATGTCCAGACACTGCTGGTGCACAATAATCAAAGTGTATTTGATATTTAAATAGAGTTTCCCTGTTAGTGTTACATGGCATTGTACTCAATCTGGATTTGTGGCATATGATTTGTGGCCAGTGTGTATTTGAATAATAATAATAATATGTTTAATCATGCTTATGACATGAATGTGGCTATAGTGGGTTATGATCATAGGGCCTTCAGCTGGCAACAATAGATGTGACACTTTGAATAGCAACCCCTATATTCACCCGTCACTTCAAATTTACTCAGACTTGTGTCAAATTTAATAAAGTAAGGGGATTGATATCCTACATGATATTTTCTTTTTTGGACTGTTCAAGGGTTCACACTTGCCATAATTACACATTTATTACATTTGCCACACACACCAAAGTTGTTAACCATTATGTCTGAGCAGAAGGTAAGACATGGTGTCTTAATTGTTTACTCAACCAAATGCATGTCTATTGTGCATTCTTTTCCTAAAGCCACCGGGTGGAAATGGACCCATGGTGCTTGGGCCCATCATCGCTGCTTGCAGCTATATTTCTAAAGTGTTAGCATAATATTACTATAGTAAAACCATAGTTAAACTATGGTATTTTCACAGTAAAACCATGATACCCACAAAATTATGATTTTTATTACCATAGTTTAAAATTTCCTGTAATATCACTATGGTTTCACTACAAATATCATGGTTAAAATATGGTTACTGTAGTAAAACCATGGTTAATTTATTGTGAGGGAATGAAAAACGTATTACAAGGGAACGCAAAACTATTTCAGAAAAAAATTCCCACCCTGTCCTCTTAAACTTAGGGGCTCTGTAGCAAACATACTGCAAAAAAAAAAAAAAAAAAAAAAAAAAAAGGAAATCAGAGTATTCTTTTTCTTATTTTCTGGAAAAATATCTAAACATCCTTAAAACAAGAAGAATAAACTACTTGAGAAGCAAAATGGTATAAGAGATTAATTCTTGTTTTCAGAGAAATCTAACAAAATTTGGTGGGGTTTCTATTTAAAACCACGGGGTAAGAAAAATAAACGTTTTCCCTTTAAATCAAATTCTTTTTTCCTTACCCCTTTGGCAAATAATTTTTTTTCTTGTTATAAGCATAAACTTTACAACATTTTGTTCAATTTATGTGAAAACAAGACAAAATATCTTCTGTAATAAAGCTTCTGAAGTAAATGTATATTGTTTTAAGGATATTTAGATATATTTTTACTGGAAAACAAGACAAAAATACTCAGTATGAATTTTTTGTTTCAGTGCAATATAACCACCTTATTAAACAATGATACAGAAGACTATATATCATTACATTTGAGAAAGAAAAGCCTTGGAAGTCAGGAGGGAAGATCAAGAAGTGTTTTAACATCAGTTTAATTAACTAGAAATCCACTAAATGGGTAAATTCACTATTATACATGACCACCACCATACTGAGGTGACAGAAGAAGTTGTAAGTCTAATAACAAGGATTTTGAATGAGTAAATTTGATTACATGATTACTTATTACGTGGCTACCTACCAAATAAATAAATAAATGAAATATTTATTACAAATATTGACATGAAATATTGATTTGCATTGAAATGTTATTATTTGTGAAGAAACAAATCCATCAGTTCCATCTGAATGCTCATTATCCTACTTATTACAAGAATACCTGACAAATAAATAAATTAATGGACATGAAAAATGTTGTTGAAATTATTTTATTAGCATACTTGTAGAGAAGTAGGAAAGATGACTCGCAGTACCCAGATGACTTGTCTGATATCGCTCAATTCCCGGATGTGCGGTTGTTATTCAGAAAAATCAGACTGCTAGATGGCACAATTGACCAGTCAGAATCGAGTATTCCAAAGAGACATGTAAGTGTAGTGTGGACTAAAGAGGTGGACATACTGTGTATTTATAGGTGGGCATAATATGGAATTATTATTTTTTATTTTTTTTCTGCATACAGATTATTACTCTAACACAAAAAATGTCCTGCCTCCTTTCTGAAACAGAAAATAAGATTAATACAAATGTTGTGATTGGATGTTCAACTGAATCAGACTGTTTATCTCGCCCATGACCTCAGGTCAGCGCTCCGGAGTCCCGCCTCCCGCAGCTTGCGCTTGAAGGGAGAATCTCTGTATACTTTTTAAAGTAAAAAATCTGCATTTCACTCAACGGTGCTGCGGTATCGCCTTAGTATTTTGAAAAGTTACATGTCAAACGCCAGCTTGGTGTTCTGGTGGCCTTTGATCTGTATCATCACTCTTTTTAGGTGAGAACATGCAAAATCAGGCACTGCTCCAGCTCTAAGATGTAAGGTGGGTCATGGGACCCTCCAGGTGGGCCAAACAGTTGGAGGGGTGGGTGTGGTTGTCAAGGTTGGCCAAGCTCATGAATGGGTGAGCCAGGCCTCTGTGCAGCCGGGACAAAATACAAAGAGTAAAAGGTGGGCATACGGCATATGTTTGCGTATGCACTAGACTATAATATCAAAGTTTGAGGGACATAGCGCAAAAAACAACAAAATGTACTCCTCCAGACTCCGCTATACATAGAATATTTTTATAACGGTATTCTAACGTTTTTACACGGCTGTCTGGAATACTTGATTGTGATTGGTCAATTGTGGCATTCTGTGGTCATCTTTTGTATAACTGACTGATGTCACCATGATTTCCTATATACTAGTTTCTTGTCTCCTGTATTACTCCATGCTCTTTCTTCTCATGTGATAAAATAATTTCAAATCAAATTTAATGTCCATTGATTCATTTACTTGGTAGGTAGCTGTCTAATAAACATGACAAAGTCCAGTCAGAGGTCCTGGTCACTCTGTTGGAGTTTACTTAGCACTAATGACTGTACATTATACCATACCTATAGCTGTTTTTAATTATTTATGAGAACATACAACCAATTGTAAAGTATATTATAAGGCATTACGAATACCTGTTCACTACATTAAGAATACTTTTGTATTCTTGCATTGTATATGCAGACGTCACAGAAAGTGTAACCACTTATTGAACAAGGTTCATAAAGACTATTTAGTAGCAAAGCAAAAAACCAGTAAAAATCTCTGACACTCCAAAGAGGAGTAGGAAAGGTTAAGAGTTCTCGTTTGTGGTCTAAATCCGAAGCTTTGGCTTTGACAGCATACTGCCCAGTAACGGCTTTTCAGCTGGGCGCCTTCCAGTGGCCCAAATAGGGCATTAAGTATTTGGGTATTTTTTTCCCAGCAAATTTGTGTGATTTAGTTAGAGTTCATTTTGACCCTTTAATAAAAAGGTTTTCAAGCGATGTGGGCAGGTGGGCTTCATTACACTTATCGATGATTGGGAAGGTTAATGTTATTAAAATGAATTGTATCCAAAATGTAACTACTTGTTACAATCTCTCCCTGTTACAGTCCCCCTCTCTTATTTCAAGCAATTTGATAGTATAGTGAAGTCTTTCATTTGGAATGGCAAACGTCCCAGATTACACTTCAGTAAGCTGCATAGGCCGACTGACAAAGGTGGGCTAGGCCTACCCAACATTTTGTTTTATTATTATGCATTCAGTCTCAGACATTTGGCTCACAGAAAGTTCTTGCCCCTATTTTGCCATTGCAAAGCCTTACTATTAAACTAACCGGAGAAGTTAAGTCACACCCCGTTATCTTGCATTTGCACGTGGTATGGACAAAAGTGTCCAGAGTGTTTAATTCGTACATTTATTTAAATGTTGCCTCAAACATAGGGTGGAACCTAAAAAGTATTAATAAGTCCCCTTTCTGCTGGACAGAGTGGATTGTTAGGGAGGTTAATACGCTCAGTGACCTATATGAGAGAGGAGTGTTGAGATCTTTTGAAAATATGGTTCAACATTTTAGGATTCCCAGATCTCAGTTCTTTAGGTATTTACAGCTGCGCCACCTGCTCTGCACTATTTTTGGGAGTAGCATACACCCCCCTAAAGCGGCAGATACTCTGGGAGTGGTGATTACTGCTTTTGGAAAAGGTCATGAGACATCAGTGTATTACTCTCTGTTTATTCAAAGCCTGGGGGACGGAGCTTCAACTTCTCTCAAGAGATTATGGGAGAAAGATTTAAGGGAGTGTGGGCTAGGATTCTAAAAAATGTTAAGTCTGCATCTAGAGATTCAAAGGTGCGTCTGATGCAATTTAAGATTTTGCATCGATTCTATTGGACCCCCTCTAGATTGAGTAGGCTTGGTCTTAAAGACACACCCACCTGCTGGCGATGCCAATCAGAAGACAGGGACACAACCCATGTTTTTTGGGGATGTGTTTAGATCCAAGAATTTTGGTTGAGGGTTCAGAGCTTCATGTGTGACGTAGTGGACACTCAATTTTCATTTTGCCCCAGACTGTGTATTTTGGGTGATGTGGTGGTCCTGAATATGGGTGATGGATATATGGAGAGCTGGGTCCTGACCGGCGTGATAATTGGCAGGCGGGTAATCCTCAGGGAATGGAGGTCGTCTGATGCACCCTCATTTCGTGAGTGGTGGGTCGAGTTGGGCAGGGTGGTGGCATTTGAGGAGATGGTATATAGAAGGCTAGGCAACCTGGATATATACATCAAGAAATGGGGCAGCTATCTAGCCTTTTTGGAAGGCTCTCGGGAAGGGGCAGTGGAGAGAGACTTTTTTTTTTATTGTCTATTTGTGTGTCTTTGTCAGTGGAGTGCTTGTTTGTGTCAGGTGGGGGTGGGGGGAGGGGGGGGTTAATGTTCAGGGGGAAAAGTTATGATTTCATGTGGTTTGATTTAGCATTTTCTGTTATGTCTATTTGATTTGCTGCATGGAATCAATAAAAAAAATTGTTAATACATTTTTTTTTTTAAAACGAGTCCTCGTTTGTTAGATGAACTGTTTTTGCACAAACCATGATGTGTTTCATATTAGCTTCCTATTGGTGTATGGCAAGCCAAACTGACTTTGTGCATAATACGAACTACAGATATCAACAGTTTAATTTTCTCTAGTTAAAATGCAAATTCTTGATATCAGGAATTGAATTACTACTAGTGAATGTGCAAATGTTTTAGATGAGTAACTACGTTTGCAATAGTAAAAACATTCATTCTTGATATCAAAATTTTTATTTAAACTAGAAAACATAATTCTAAGTCCACGACCACACTAATACAGTTGTGCTTAAAAGTTTGCATACCCTGGCAGAAATTGTGAAATTTTGGCATTGATTTTGAAAATATGACTGATCATGCAATTTCTTTTGTCTTCTATTTAAGGATAGTGATCATATGAAGCCATTTATTATCACATAGTTGTTTGGCTCCTTTTTAAATCATAATGGTAACAGAAATCACCCAAATGGCCTTGATCAAATGTTTATATACCCTTGAATGTTTGGCCTTGTTACAGACACACAAGGTGACACACACAGTTTTAAATTGCAATTAAAGGTTAATTTCCCACACTTGTGGCTTTTAAAATTGCAGTTAGTGTCTGTGTATAAACAGTCAATGAGTGTGTTAGCTCTCACGTGGATGCACTGAGCAGGCTAGATACTGAGCCATGGGGAGCAGAAAAGAACTGTCAAAAGACCTGCGTAACAAAGTAATGGACCTTTATAAAGTTGGAAAAGGATATAAAAAGATATCCAAAGCCTTGAAAATGCCAGTCAGTACTGTTCAATCACTTATTAAGAAGTGGAAAATTCGGGGATCTCTTGAAGCCAAGGTCAGGTAGACCAAGAAAGATTTCAGCCACAGCTGCCAGAAGAATTGTTCAGGATACAAAGAAAAACTCACAGGTAACCTTAGGAGAAATACAGGCTGCTCTGGAAAAAGACGGTGTGGTCGTTTCAAGGAGCACAATACGACGATACTTGAACAGAAATGAGCTGCATGGTGGAGCTGCCAGAAAGAAGTGCCTCCAAGACAGTTTTTTTGCATGATCAGTCATATTTTCTAAATCAATGCCAAAATTTCACAATTTCTGCCAGGGTATGCAAACTTTTGAGCACAACTGTATATATCGTGGCATCTTTGCCTCTGTATCACTTTTTAAATAAACAACTTTAAGGATCATACGTTTTTTCTTTGCCAAATATTAATAATATTAATACTATTGCTGTTACTTGCAGGTCACCCTGTGTGCCTTTGAATACCAAAAACAAAATCATTATTACTGTGCTATAATATTAGTTAACAGCCTCGTCTGTCAGTAGCAGTATTAAAAGTATCTTATAATGGGTCAGACCGAAGATGGGTTTTGTTGGGTGAGATTGCCATCTTGCTCACTGTGGGTCTAAATACAAATATTTACTTATTTATTTATTTGAAGGCATAATTTACAATAAAGTTTTTTTTTTTTTTTAATCAAACCGCATAACTATTACTCTCAGACATTACAGATATTACAGCTTGTTTTTCTGTTAAAGCATAATTTTCTGTAAAGCTGCTTCAAAATGATGTGTTGTGAAAAGCACTATATATATAAAAAAAAAATTACTTGATTTATTGCTTGCACTCTTGGAGCGTTTAAATTTCATCATGTTTAATTATTTAATATAACACAAGTAGATGTACAAAAGATACAGTCAAACATTTGTTTGAACCGTCATTATGAGTGTGCATTACGTAGTTATTTTAAACAAATGCACTGAACACAAGTATATACACCTTGTTGTGAAAACAACAACACACTCGTCATCGCTGCTTCAGCTTGTAGAGAAATCTGTTTCATTTTTTCTATCTGCTCGCTAGAGAATCATTTGCTTTTTTGTTTGTTTTGCAAACTTGTCAAGTGATTATTTCTTCTAACCCGATGATGGGTGGAGGGCGGACCAGCTCAAAGGTGCATTGAGCCACCTACCGTACCGAGGTAAAATTGCTTGTTGATTAGCACCACCAACTGTAAAGTCATGACTGTGCTAACGGTGAACATTTGTCTAGTTTTCAATGGGAAAGGGCCATTCGCCTGTGATTCGCCTCTCATAATCGCGTCGCATTTGGTGTGAAAAGGCCTTTAGTTGGCTTTTTGTCTAGCAAAAGCCGAGCTTTTCGAAAACGCTCACCCATGTGGATACATTTGAAAATGCCATCTTTGTGTTGTATTGTAGACAGGGAAAACAGGGTTATTTGAAAACAATGATGTATTTGTTGTCATGTGGTGCAGTCATGTGATCCATTCAACCCAAAACAATCAAGATGGCGGCCCAAGTTGTAGTGGGGTTGTTGTGCCTGCTATCCACTTTGATAGCATTGTTGAAGATAAATGTTACTTTGTACAACCTTCAAATTGTATTCCTTCAAATGTGACGGGAAGTTTACTCGGAATTGTTGTCCGGCAGTGTAACACGAGGACAACTGCGTACACAGATAGAATATGGAAATGACGCAGGGCTGTTTTATGTTTTTTAGCATGCACAGTAAGGGGAGTTAAGCATTTTCAGACGTTTTAGTGTGGATGAACAACTTATGGTAAACGTTTGAAAACGGCAGTGTGGATGGAGAGTGTTTCGAAAACGAAAATGCCGTATTCAGATTTATCCAGATTAATGTGGACGTAGTTTGTAGCATTTTCACTACTTGTAATTCAATTGTTGACATCAGGAATTAGCATTTTAACTAGTGAAAGTTAATTATTGATATCAATCATTCATATCCTGCACGATTAAACATTAATTTGGCTTGCCATAATTGGTGAGTTTACATAATGTACTTATCTATAATAAGACATAAAATGTCACTCCTTGCATATCCAGAGAGAGTGTGATTATCACTACTGCTGATTCTAATGGTAACATTTACAGTGTAATAAATATATTGTTTAATGGGGCTTAGTCAGGGAAGATGCCATATTTAATTTGATGTGAATAATTAAGTAGTGAGAGATCGAAGTTCAATATGTACGAAATATTGAAAATACTTTCCAAGCAATTTCCACTAGACAAAAAACTTGTGGCAGCAGAAATGACCCCTTGTGTATTTATTAAATATTTTGGCTCATTTGATAATGGTTTTACCTACAATCGTAGCACAACATGTTTAAATAGAAAAAAAGGTCTACAGATTTCATTTGGGCTATGTCAGTACAATACAGTAAAACACACTGAACGGACTGCACTTCTGACCTTCACAGCCTCATTTTCATTTGCATCAACTCTATACAGTGGCTACCTTGAAAAAGGTTTACGCCTCTATTAAACACAGCATGAGATTGTGCTTGTAATGAATGTTAATATGTAAATTCTTGGCACAGATCTCCAACAACTCATCAATTCACTAAACTCTAAGATCCTAATCCTGAATGAACAGTAAGGAGTGTTGAGTGCTTTAATAATACTTGGTCAGTGAAAAAGTAACAGTGAAAATAAACATGTTTGTGTCCATGACAATCCAAAAACTTCAAGCATATGCTCTAATTTCCAAGATAAAAAAAAAAAAACTTGAATCCTTTCCTTTTTGCATTCATCCTAAATCAATTAATTTCCCCTCTAGGGTCTTTCCCCTTCTTTCAGATCAGATCTCTCACTTCCTTCCCGTAGTATTCATGCAGTTTGCTGAAATCATTCGTGAAATCAGACTGTTCCCCTGTCTTGTTAGTTGTGGGTGGGGCCTGTAACAGGTTGTTGCTGGATGTTGCAGATTGTCCTGATGTGCTCTGTGTGTAGAACACTGATCCAGACTTCTATGAATGAGCCATGCTTTCTGCTGTTACAGAGAAGTAGTCCACTGCTTCAACACCTGCCGCCTTGGCTGACTCTATAAAATGATTTACAAGAAAATGAAAGTGAATAGAAATGAATATATTAACATGCACTTTAAAAGTTTGATTTCAATCAGATTAAAACAATAATTAGTCATGTCAATACTTTAGTCTGACTGAAATCGTACCAATCCAATTTTTGCAAAGTCGGACAAACAGATGTAGATAATGCGATTGTTGCTCGGCTGCATCGTGTAAATGCGTCCTCCAAAAGACAGGTGATGTGCGACTAGGGTTGCCATTGCCAACGATCACGTATATTTTTTACCCGTTTATTAAATCCATATGGAATGAAGTTGGACCCGTGTTTATCCTGTATTTTAACGATTCCCACCCAAACAGCTGAAGGCGTTTCTGTATTCGTTTGCATTTCAGTCTTTATTCAATTGTCAAAAATTATTTTTTTTAAATCACAGGTTAGAATGGAAAACAAATCTACTACTACACTCTTAAGAAAAATGGTTCTAAATAGTACCAAATAAGGGTTCTTCGGCTTGTAACAATCGTAGAACCCTTTTTGGTGCTAAATAGAACCTTTTTTTAAAGGTTCCATAAAGAACCTTCCTTTGAAAGTGCTATAAAGAACCTTTTTGATGCTCTATATTGTTGCTCCTATAAAACATGATTGCCTCAATTATGGTTTTATATTAAATATAAACACAAACAAACAAATACATAAAAGGCATGTGTCAATAGTTTTATTTTCTATTTAAATGAAAAATTGTGGAAAAATGAATGCATTTACAGCAATAGTTAGCTGAATACATTAATGACTGTGATTAAATAATTCCAAATGCATAAATCACTCAATCAAATTT
This sequence comes from Myxocyprinus asiaticus, assembly GCF_019703515.2. Classification (NCBI taxonomy): domain Eukaryota; kingdom Metazoa; phylum Chordata; class Actinopteri; order Cypriniformes; family Catostomidae; genus Myxocyprinus; species Myxocyprinus asiaticus. The sequence goes on along the minus strand of NC_059375.1, from coordinate 3,831,468 downwards.
TATATATACGTACATATTTATATTAATAAATACATCAACAAATACATAACGTGAAAGAGTCAATAAATGCATATGCAAATGAATTAGCTGACCCACATTGCTCCACACATTAAGACTGGTCCAACAGTGTCTGTCTGAGTAGAAATACACAATTAGGTTCAGAGTCAGTCTTTCAGTATATGTGAGCCCTTCACAATGTGAAAAAGAAAAAGTGAAACAAAGTGTGATAGATTTTTATTTTATTGTATTTATTTATTTTGTGACTGGGCAAAATGTTTATGCATCAACCCAAGTAATTAATTGAAACATTCCAAAATTCTATATGGATCACAAATTCAGTCTTTAACAGTCATGTGCTTAGTGGAGAAGCAGAGAGAAGTATCCTCACAGAACACAGCTGGAAGACAAAGTGTAACTGCGTTTTAACTGTAAACCTATGACACAAAGAAATTACATTGTATTAAATAATCAGTGTATAAATTAATGGCAAAAATAGATACAGTTGTGCTCAAAAGTTTGCATACCCTTGGAGAATTGTTAATATATGTACCATTTTTAAAGAAAACATGAGTGAGCAGGCAAAACACATTTCTTTTATTTCTTATGGGATTCATATTCAACTGTAGGTTATAACAGAATGGCACAATCATAAAACAAAACATGGCAACAAAGAAAAAAATGAAATGACCCCTGTTCAAAAGTCTGCATACCCTTAGTTCTTAATACTGTGTATTGCCCCCTTTAGCATCAATGACAGCGTGCAGTCTTTTGTAATAGTTGTCTATGAGGCCCCAAATTCTTGCAGGTGGTATAGCTGCCCATTTGTCTTGGCAAAATGCCTCCAGGTCATGCAAAGTCTTTGGTCATCTTGCATGAATCGCACGTTTGAGATCTCCCCAGAGTGGCTCAATGATATTAAGGTCAGGAGACTGTGATGGCCACTCCAGAACCTTCACCTTTTTCAGCTGTAACCACTGGAGGGTCAACTTGGCCTTGTGCTTAGGGTCATTGTCGTGCTGGAAAGTCCAAGAGCGTCCCATGCGCAGCTTTCGTGCAAAAGAATGCAAATTGTCTGCCAGTATTTTCTGATAACATGCTGTATTCATCTTGCTATCAATTTTCACAAGATTCCCGTGCCTTTAGAGCTCACACACCCCCAAAACATCATGCTTTACAGTGGGCAAGGTATTCTTTTCACTATAGGCCTTGTTGACCCCTCTCCAAACATAGCGCTTATGGTTGTGACCATAAAGCTCTATTTTGGTCTCGTCACTCCAAATTACAGTGTGCCAGAATCTGTGAGGCGTGTCAAGGTGTTGTCGGGCATATTGTAACAGGGCTTTTTTGTGGCATTGGTGCAGTAAAGGCTTCTTTCTGGCAACTCGACCATGCAGCTCATTTTTGTTCAAGTATCGTCGTATTGTGCTCCTTGAAACAACCACACAGTCTTTTTCCAGAGCAGCCTGTATTTCTCCTGAGGTTACCTGTGGGTTTTTCTTTGTATACTGGACAATTCTTCTGGCAGTTGTGGCTGAAATCTTTCTTGGTCTACCTGACCTTGGCTTGGTATCAAGAGATCCCCAAATTTTCCACTTCTTAATAAGTGATTGAACAGTACTGACTGGCATTTTCAAGATTTTGGATATTTTTTTATATCCTTTTCCATCTTTATAAAGTTCCATTACCTTGTTACGCAGGTCTTTTGACAGTTCTTTTCTGCTCCCCATGGCTCAGTATCTAGCCTGCTCAGTGCATCCATGTGAGAGCTAACACACTCATTGACTATTTATACACAGACACTAATTGCAATTTAAAAAGCCACAGGTGTGGGAAATTCATTTTTAATTGCCATTTAAACCTGTGTGTGTCTACTTGTGTGTCTGTAACAAGGCCAAACATTCAAGGGTATGTAAACTTTTGATCAGGGCCATTTGGGTGATTTCTGTTATCATTATGATTTAAAAAGGAGCCAAACAACTATGTGATAATAAATGGCTTCATATGATCACTATCATATGGGTAAGACCAGGGACTGGACTCAAGATGGCGCCGAGTATGACTGCTGTGTTGCGAGCTCCGAAACAACATTGTAGTTTTTTTGTTTGTTTTGTTTACAATTCTTATGTTTTTTTTGTCTTGGATGTTGTCTGCCTTATTGTCTACGACAGACAAATACTTTTGGTTCTGCAATTACACACCGTAAACCGGACTTAAAATTCCTCAATGCCGACCCGCTGTTTACAAACACGCCATGGTGTATGTTTTATGATCAACTAATCCTGGTGTGATCAGAGGAACGTACATTCTATCAAGTCTTTCTGCTCTCCTGATCTGGAATTTCTCATGCTTCTGTGTCTACCATTCTGGCAACCGAGGGAATTCACAGCAGTCATTATCACTGCTGTGTACATCCCGCCACAAGCCGACACAGACTGGGCACTCAAGGAACTCTATGGGAGTATAAGTGAGCAGGAAACCGCGCACCCTGAGGCCGAATTCATTGTGACCGGGAACTTTAACAAAGCCAATATCAAATCAACAGCAAAATACCACCAACACATCAGTTTTAACACATGAGGGGACCGGGTTTTGGACCATTGCTACTCTCCCTTCCGGGATGGCTACAAATCCCTCCCCCGCCCACCATTTGGCAAATCAGACCACTCTTCCACTCTGCTTCTGCCCACTTACAGGCAGAAACTGAAACAGGAAGCACCCACCCTCAGAACGATCTAGTGCTGGTCGGACCAATCAGACTCTACGCTACAAGACTGTTTTGATCACGCGGACTGGGAGATGTTCCGGTCCGCCTCCGATGACGACATCAAGGTTTACGCTGATAGCGTAACGTGTTTCATCAGAAAGTACGTAGAGAATGTTGTTCCATTCAAAACAATACGGATCTACCCGAACCAGAAACCTTGGATTAATAGTGATGTTCGTGCGGCACTTAATGCACGGACCTCCGCTTTTAATTCCGGGAACACGGAGGAGCATAAACAAGCCAGGTATGCCCTCCGAAAAGAGGAAAAAATCAGAGCAGGAAAACGCCAGTACAGGAACAAGATTGAAGGACAGTTTAACACCAACTCTAGAAGCATGTGGCAGGGAATTAATATCATCACGGACTTTAAAGGGAATAAAAACTCCGCTGCCTCTCTCCTGGATGAACTAAATTTTTATGAAAGGTTCGAGGGAAATAACACCGCCCTCGCGGAGAGAGCTCTCGCGGCCGAAGCTACAGAGGCTAGTTCACGCTCCGTCTCTGTAGCGGATGTAATCCGATCCTTCCGACGGGAGAATATCCGTAAAGCTGTGGGTCCAGACGGCATTCCGGGCCATGTAATCAGAGCGTGTGCGAACCAACTGGCTGGTGTTTTTAACGGACATTTTCAACCTAACCCTCTCCTTGTCTGTAGCCCCCACATGCTTTAAAATGTCCACCATTGTGCCTGTACCAAAGCAATCCAAAATCACTTGCCTAAATGACTGGCGTCCTGTTGCTCTGACCCCCATCATCAGCAAATGGTTTGAGAGACTAATCAGAGGTTACATCTGCTCTGTGCTGCCTCCATCACTGGACCCATTGCAGTTTGCTTACCGCAACAACCACTCCACTGATGATGCCATTGCATCTACACTACACACTGTTCTCTCCCACCTGGAAAAAAAGGAACACTTATGTGAGAATGCTGGTTGTAGACTACAGCTCAGCATTCAACACCATAGTGCCCTCCAAGCTTGATGAGAAACTCCGGGCTCTGGGCTTAAACAGCTCGCTGTGCAGCCGGATCCTGGACTTCCTGTCAAGCAGACGCCAGGTGGTTAGAATGGGCAGTAACATCTCATCACTGACCCTCAACACTGGAGCCCCACAGGGCTGTGTTCTCAGCCCACTCCTGTACTCCCTGTACACACATGACTATGTGGCAACACACAGCTCCAGTGCCATCATTACGTTTGCTGATGATATGACGGTGGTAGGTCTGATCACTGACAATGATGAAACAGCCTACAGAGAGGAGGTGCACACACTGACATGCTGGTGTCAGGAGCACAACCTCTCCCTAAACATCAGTAAGACAAAGGAGCTTGTGGTGGACTTCAGGAGAACAGAAAGAGAACACAGCCACATCACCATCAGTGGAGAACCAGTGGAGAGAGTCAGCAGCTTCAAGTTCCTGGGTGTCCACATCATTGAGGAACTAACATGGTCCATCCACACTGAAGCCGTTGTGAAGAAGGCTCATCAGCACCTCTTGTTCCTGAGACGGCTGAGGAAGTTTGGAATGAACCACCACATCCTCACACGGTTCTACACCAGCACTGTAGAAAGCATCCTGACTGGCTGCATCTTCGCCTGGTACGGCAATAGCACCACCCTCAACCGCAAAGCCCTGCAAAGGGTGGTGCGAACTGCCAGACACATCATTGGAAGAGCTTCCCTCCCTCCAGGACATATATTCCAGGCGGTGTGTGAAAAAAGCTCGGAGGATCATCAGAGACTCCAGCCACCCAAGCCATGGGCTGCTCTCACTGCTACCATCAGGCAGGCGATATCGCAGCATCAGGACCCGCACCAGCCGACTCCATGACAGCTTCTTCCCCCAAGCAATCAGACTTCTGAACTCTTGATCTCCCACGATCAAAATACATCAGCACTGCAATTTATTACTCTTATATCTCACACTGGACTGTCATAATTTTATATCTCTTAACAACACACTGGCAACTTACTATCAACCGACAGCCTGAATGTCAATACAGTACAACACAACCTACTGTACATTTTATATATACTATTTTTTTATTGAATAATGTGTATCTATATTGTGTGTATTGTATACTGTACATTGTATGTTATTATTTGTATATTGTGTTGTGTGTAATTATGTGTATATTAGATTTTAAATTGTGTTGTGTAAATTTGATGTTTATTGTAGACTGGTATATGTCTTATCACTGTCACGACTGCTATGTTGCTCGGAACTGCACCCAAGAATTTCATAAACTATTGCACTTGTGTATATGGTTGTGTGACAATAAAATTGATTTGATTTTGATTTGATCCTTACATTTTTTTTGCATGATCAGTCATATTTTCAAAATCAATGCCAAACTTTTCTGCCAGGGTATGCAAACTTTTGAGCACAACTGTATAAAAAGGAAGAAAGATAAAAAGGACAAATTAAAACTCACATAATCTGAAGCTTTAAGGCAGGCATAGCTTATGCTATTATCAGAGCAGACAACTCATACCACTGGTGGGATGGATACCTGAAATCACAATAAAAATCCAAAATTAGCTCCTTTTTTCAGAACATAATGTCAGTATTTTAAACAAAACATGAATAACAGCTCGCCTCTTGAGTTGGTCACACTTGCATGTTCTGGTAGAGATCTATAAAATAAAAAAGACAATCTTATGGCTAGGAAACCTCCAGTTACAGAAAGGTGAAAATTTAAAGCACTTAATATGGACATGCTCAACATCTTGCAAAAACGTACCCATGCGCTGTGCTGCCTTTATCAATCAGTGACAAAACTGTCTGTTGTCTGATAACAGGCATAGTTTCATTCATTCTGTGATTATTATTTAGAGGTTATTATAAGCACTAAAGTTGGTCCATCGGTCTCATACCCTGCACAGAGAGAAAAACAGATGTCATGAGCTCTTGGGTCTATCTTTATGAATTCTCATCAGGATTATTAAAAATATTTACTAAAATAACTGGGTGCAGGTTTCATTTGGACTATGTGGCTAAATTGCTAAATCTAAAGTTTAAGAAGCCCTGAATAATATAATTTATAATTATTGAATGCATAGAGGTTAATGTTGCAACGAGAAAAGTAATATTGCGCAAGTAGTCATGTTAATGCTTAAAACAGTAAAAGCTTGGGGAAAGTTTCGACATACAGTTTACTGTATATTTGTCTTGAATTTTTATGACATGAATAAGCTGAGAAAATGTGATCTCCCCTATATGAACAGTTACAGCCATAGCGGTTACAAAAGTGTTACAAATCATGACTTCATTAAAATCACATTTACGATAAACTGTAATCTTTAAATTCGCCACTGTCTAACTGTGAGACTGAGAAACATCGAGTGAAGTGAAAAAAATAAGCAAATGCTCACTCACATTTAACTGCGCTAATGGGATTTGTTATTCCTGATAACATTCCTGCTAAAACTATTAATGGTTAAATATTAAAAGATACCAAGTTTACCTGTGGAGAGAGCTGACAGTCTGTGAAATTGGTCGGTTGAGCTGCCAGGAATCCAGTGCTGCGAGTCAAACAATAATGCGGCAGCTTTGAAAGAATTTATTGACCGTTACATTCAAAAACCAAAAGGGTGGGAATAAAGACCCCTAATGTCCAATGCAAAGAACCATTTCAGCACAAAATATATGGTTCTAAATAGAACTATTACGGTCAGTAAAGAACCTTTGAAGAACCATCTTTTTTTAGAGTGTAGGACAGTGGGGGAAGATCAAGGACAATCAATGGCAATTTGCACACATATTCTGCTGTGTTTTCTGTAAGAAAAAAAAACAAAAAAAAAAAAACAGGAGAATTAAAACGAAAAAAAAAAAAGCACATGATAAATGTTTAATGGAAAAAAAATATTGCCTTTCTCCATGGAATAGGATTTTCATTCTTTAGCAAAAGATTGAGAGAAATTTGGTTTGTTGCATTCATACATAAATAACGTTATGCTAAAGGCTGTAACGAAGCTGAGACAAGGAGTTGAACCCAGATGCAGTTTATTGCACAACTCAGGGGTAAACAGAGAAAAACAAGGACAAACCACAGATTAAATCAGGATATGAGGTAACAAAGACAACTGATGACCAACTGGTAAATAACTCACAAAACTGGGATTCGCGAAAGAACTGAACTAACTAGAAGCAGGTCCAAATGAGACTAGACAAGGACTGAGGGAAAGCGGTGAGACTTTATAGTGTTCTGGTTAATGGTTTGATAGGGAGCAGGTGGAAGTAATTAATAATCAGGGGAGTGAGAGGAGTTTGGAGGAGCAGAGGCTGACGAGGGTATGACAAAGGCACAGACAAATTTTTTTTGTTCTGCAAAATTCCACGGCCAAAAAAGGCATGGGCAGATGTTGAGCATGTGTGAAACCAGCAAAAAACTTAAACAACTCCAAGCAGCATCTTTTTAATGCTGCACTTTATACTCAGGGAGAGTGAAGTTAAAAAGAAACTCTCAGCTAAAATGATATCCTTGTCCACTGTGAATATTCAGTGTAGCTGTGTACGAAGCTCAGCCCACACAGAGGTCACTGTCAAACCAAGCGACTTACTGTTGGTCAACGCGGCCTGTCAAAGTTCACCAAACCTGAACTCCACGTGAAATCCGCGAAGTCCGTTGCGCGAAATTAACGATTACGCGGATTCCCATTGAGATGACTGTACTTCGCCAAAGGAATTTCGCTGTGAGAAAGTAAACGTGACCATGCCTTAAGAATGACGTTTATTTAACCTGGAGTATTTGACGTCCTTCTTTTAAATATTCGATTATGCATTGTGTCGTGTATACTTGGACATATAATAACTGCCTATGTACTGTAAACAAACTGAATGACATGTTAGCTCTATTCCAGAACTTAGTGAGTTACCTAAGGAGGCAGCATTTTAAGGCAACATACGGACATACTCCCAACTAAAGACCAAAAGATACTGTGCAGAGACCACTTAATTTTCAATGATTGCACAGCAACTTTTAGTGACATGAGCAACAAAGACCACTCATGTGCACACGACACAAAAAAGTTGAGAAAAGTTTAACAAAAGCGGACAAATCAAGAGAAATTATTATGATAAATATAATTCATTCAATACTCACTAGGTTTTGAAACAGACCTGATGTTTCCATATTTGTTTGGTTTGAGCAGAAACAGCATTTTAACTGTTCTTTTACTGTTTTGATAAATATTCATTTTTGATGACCAAATCAAGCACTCCAATTAATAATTCACAAAATGTATTTGATAACTTGAACACTGTCAGTACTGTGATTTTGTTGGTGTCAGTGGATAAATACAGTGCTGTGAAAAAGTATGTCACCTTCCTGATTTCTTCTATTTTTGTGTATTTTTCATACTAAATTGTTTTAAATCTTCAAACGAGATATAACTTAAAACAAGGTGAGGAAACACAAAATACAATTTTCAAACATATATTTTTTATTGAAGCAAAAAAGTTATCCAACACCTATATCACCCATGTGAAAAACTAACTGCCCCCTTAAACTTAACAGCTGGTTGTGCCACCTTTAGCAGCAACAACTGCAACCAAACGCTTCCGATAACTGGAGTCTTTCACAACGCTGTGGTGGAATTTTGGCCCACTCTTCTTTGCAAAACTGCTTTAGTTCAGCCACATTGGAGGGTTTTCAAGCATGAACTGCTTGTTTAAGGTCCTGCCACAGCATCTCAATTGGGTTCAAGTCAGGACTTTGACTAGGCCACTCCAAAATTTGAATTTAGCTTCTTTTGAGCCATTCAGAGGTGGACTTACTCCTATACTTTGGATCATTGTCTTGCTGCATAATCCAGTTTCGCTTGTGTTTCAGCTCCTGGACTGATGACCAGACGTTCTCCTTTAGGATTTTCTGGTAGAGAGCAGAATTCATGTCTCCCTCAATTATTGCAAATCACCCTATTGCAAATAACATTATCATTTAAAAACTGTATTTTGTGTTTACTCAAATTTCCTTTGTTTAATATTAGATTTTGTTTGATTTTTTTGAAACAATTTAGAATGAGATATACACAAAAACAGAAGAAATCAGGCTTTAGCCAGAATGACTAATTGGTCTCATGGCTTTCACCACTACAAGTAGATCCAGGTTCTAATCCACCCTCATATAACTTTTTAATTTAATAAACTTATATTGCATCTGTACTTCAGCGGCTGTATATCATGAGCAGGAACAAACTCCGCCAGATCGCTACTTATTATAAAACACACGAATGAAATGGAAGCCCCTGCTCAAGAACTAGAGATGTTTCTTCTCCATTTAAACACTTACCTGATGAAAGATATTTAAAAATGTGGTGGGGACATGTCCTAACGTCTTTGCTCCTTTCCAAATGGTAAACAGTTACAATAAAATAAAATTACACTTAATATTGTTAATTTTAAAATAACAGTACTCTGTGCTAAGGGTTGGTGATACTAGGGACCTAGTCTGGAAAAACATGCTCAACATAAGGGACTTGCTTGACCCAAAATAAGCAAAAATAGGTGATTCATGTGGGGGAATTATCAGCATAGAAATCATAACCAGCATAGTATACAGTAGCCTATATAAAATAATATCTTTTAAATAAATGTATTAATAATATTAAACATATCCCCAAAAATATTAAAATATTTTAAATATACATCTGGCCAACTAAAATCAATTAATAGCCTAAATCTCTTTCTCACGCATACAAACACTGCATAGGCACATTTGGGCTAAACATCACCTTACGTAGGCCAATTATTATTATTTTTAAATCTTGGTGTATAAACCCACAGAGAGCGCATGCACAGACCATGTTCTTCTAGAGCTAATAAAGTCCTGAATCAACTTTACACTGCATTAAAAACCAACATTGTGGTTTAACAGAAGGGAGCACACACTCATTGTACTTGACTCTTCAGCTGTAATAAACCATATGAAACCAAAAAATATTACAAAGGCCTAAATTTTTGTTTTAGTTTTTATGCTGTATGGATCTGCTTCTCTGTCAATGCCCAGGCTACATTCACAATTAGGCAAAGAAATGTGTGATGCAGGGGTTTCCTTCATGATCAAAGCACATGCTTATTTTCTACTAAAAAGAGAGAAGCCTAATTTTCTCAGGCAACATGAAGTGGTGTAGTCCCTAAAATGTACTATGATAAAGCCTTTGGTCTTTAGTTTCATGAGGAATTTTTTGGAACAAAATTAACCGGTTATTAACCAGTTCCCAGCATTTAAAAATAGCGTTTTCACTCCGGAACAATTCAAAGGAAATTTGGTTTGTTTTCGGGTTTTCGTTTTCTGAGTGACTGGATCAGACATTTGCTGGGTTCACTCCCCTTTCTCCCCTCACTCCATTGCTGATCACACCCCAAATGTGGTGAGAGCTCAAGTGTTCTGAAACAGGGGGGTGTTCTGACCCTCTAAAGATGCATTACATCAGATTTGATGTCAGTGGCAGCATGAGCATTCTGCTAAACATCTCCTTTTGTGTTCCAAGAAAGAAAGAAAGTCATATGGGTTTGAAAAGATATTAGGAAGGGGAAATGATGACAACATTTTCATCTTTTCCCTTAATCCAGACTTGATCATGTTTCTCGTCTGTAAGTTACTCTTACCCAGGTACTGCTGTTGTAGATCAGTGAGGAGAACACAGAGGAAACCGTGTCGAGCAGAGAGTAGGGCTTTAACCCAGCCCTTCTGACTCAACTCATCCTTTGCAGAGAACTTGTAGGTACGAAGATCAGACTCACTGAATACCAGGGAAAAGGCGAACTGCTCGTCTGATTCACACAGCTGCACAGAGCAGCCCTTGAGAACGATCACACCCAGCATGTCTCTGTCTGCCGACCGATCACGGTTTAACAGCAGGTTTCCTTTAAGAGTGAACCATCTCTTCTGATAGGACGTGTTCATCACGCCCTGTGTGTATCATACCACCACTTGTGAAACAAAGTTCATAGTGACAGCAGGGCACTCCCTTACAAGGACTTGACTTTCAAAATGCAGGACTACATCTAATATTACAACATTTTAAAGATATTTTCTTAAGATTAGTCTGTGTGCTGACAAATCTGAAACAAAATGTTGAATACATGTTTAAGGTAGCAATGTGAATCTCATGTCCAGGTCACATTTCACCCTTTATTTTGCATAAAGAAAATGAAGCCTATTTTAGAATCATTAAGACTGTTTGCACTGTGACATTATTTTCATTACAGTAAGCAGAATTACCCCGCTAATTCATAGTACTGTAATGCATTTGGATGTTTTACTTCTCTGGTCTTTAGTGGCACGGGACCTAATTCCAACCCTTCTAGCACATCTTTTTTTTTTTTTTTTGTAGTTATGCCCCTATCTCTTTAGTATTCCTCAACCTTTCTCTTATGAACAGTGGAACAATAAAAAATGCCAAAACTGCAAAACAAACAAACATTCTAATTGCTTATTTACCATAAGCGTATGGGGTTGTTAGTGACCGGCTGCTGGTAAAGATGGTATCTCCCCAAAATTCCTACACCACCTGGGCCCTAATGTGTTTCAGTGGCTGGCGAAATTCTATACCAAAGCCTTGGAATCTGGACTCATCCCAAAAATATGGCGGGAGGGGAGGGCCATTGTCGTAGATTAAAATAGCAAGCCAATTAACAACCCAGGAAGCTATAGCCCGATATAATTTCTGTGTGCAATCTATAAACTACTGTAATGCATCATCCTCCGGAGAATCAGCCCTCTTGTCGATGTGGTGATCCCTGATGAACAAACGGGTTTCCGACATAAACATAGCTGCAGCGACCAAGTTCTGGCCCTTACAATCCACACTGAAGCTGAAGAAGTACAAGCCTTTGTAGATTTGTCATCGGCTTATGACATGGTGTTGATAAAAGACCTGATGCTGAAACTGGCCAGGATCATCTCCTGCCTCCAAATGTTACACCTACTATGAATGATGCTGAGCAACAGGCGATTCCGTGTACACCTGGGCAATAAAGTCAGCTCCCCTCTGTTCCTCATATTACAACAGACTGCCACAAGACTCAGTAATCACAACAAAACACTTCAGCCTCAAAACGAGTGACATGCTGGCAATGATGTCACGCAGATTTACATATGTGGATGAACTTGCCTTGGATACGCAAACATCCACCTTTGGCGACATCAAGACCACACTCAAGAAGAACCTCAATACCTTGGCTGAATACTTCTGGAAATGGAGGCTCAAACCTAATCCCACAAAACAGCAGTCACTGTATTCCATCTTGATTACAGAAGTGCTGACCACGCTCAGAACATGACATTCTGTGGTGACACTGTGTGACATGACCCCTCAACGACTTATATAGGAGTACAGCTGGACCACATGCTAACCTTCCATGACCACCTAAAGAAGGTAGCCACTAAGGCAAAGATGAGAGTTATCCTAGATCAGAAATTGGCAGGCACAAGCTGAGGAGCATCAACACCAGTGCTACATTACTCAGAGTTGGCCCTGGTGTACCCTTTAGCAGAATACTGTGCACCGGTTTGAGCCAGAAGCTGCCACACTCGACTTGCCGATACCCAACTGAACGTGAAAATGTGGCATAACACTGGAACCCTTAAATCAACCCCAACACCCCGGCTACCTGTGCTGTCCCACATTGTTCCACCATTCATCTGCTGCTATGCCGTCCCTGGCTCTGACCTCCCACAAAGCCTATGGACATATCTAAACCATATATGCACAAACCATGGCAAATATTTGAAGTCTGATATTTGATGCATAAATGGAGGATTAAAACCTTCCCGGAGTGCGATTGTGCTCACCCAGTATAGACCATGAAGCACCTAACTACCCAATGCCCAATTCACAAATACAAGGGAGGCATTACGGAGATACATTCCGCTACCCTCGATGCAATTTCCTGGCTCAGACATCTTAAACCCTGTTCACACCACCAGTGACAAAGGCACACAATCTCATTCATTTTCAATGAGAGCAGAGCGACTTCTAGCGACATGAATGACAGAGACCACTGACAACAAGATGTTGACATGGCGAGCGACACAAATTTTTTTTTGAAAAATGTATGTAAATGATGATGGACATTTGGAAAGCGACTAGCAATGAGAGAGAAGGCAGTGGAGCTCCCGAAGTCATCGTCTCCTGTAAGATAATGGTGGTGTAGAGTGCAGGCAAGACAGAAGAGAAGTTATAATGTTGTGAGGGATTAAACTGTTCTGTATCATTTACAGTCTCTGTAACCACATACATGGATATAATAAAATGATGCATGGAAAACCGTGTCGGAAATTATCGGCATACTGAGTGAGTTCAATTCATACATGGTTAGATCATTCATCTTGTTAATATGATGCTGCTGCAGTTCCTATAAAACTATCTCTCCTGCAGAATGTTAATTTTAAGAGGCAAGAGAATTGATTCCTTGTCAAATTAGAATGATTTCTCGATGAGCCTTGGGCGCCCAACTCCCTGTCACCGGATTGTGGTTTCTCCCTCCTCGGACAACTGTCGGTAGGTACTCGCCACTGCTGACCGGAAGCACCCCACAAGCCTTGTCTTTTCAGAGATGCTCTGACCCAGTAGTCTGGCCATAACAATTTGGCCCTTGTCAAAGTCGTTTAGGTCTTTACTCCTGCCCATTTCTCCTGCATTCATCCCATTGACTATGAGAACTGATTGTTCGCTTACCATCTAATCTACCCAGACCTTGACAAGTGACCTTGTTAGGAGATGATCAACATTATTCACATCACCTGTGAGTGGCCATAATATTTTGGCTCATCGTGTATGTGCCAGGTTGTTAAAGAACCAAGGTATGTAATGTTTGGCATTGAAGGGTTAAAGGCAGTGCAACAAAAACTACCATTAAATACTTTAACATTAAATTAACATATAATTCTTTTTCTGCATTACAGTAATGAGAATTGCCACAATGCAACAACAACAAAAAAAAAATGTTGCTTATGAACCTTCTTGTAGAGGAATCCCTCTTTATCCACAGATGAACTGCTCAACAAATACTGATGCAGAATTTTCCCATGGATCTTCATCACTCTACAGGACACCATGACAGTAATCAATCAACTATTTGTATTTATTTCTTTTGTATTCCATGGAAGAACGTCATGTAGTTAAAGATTAAAAAACTCTGCACTATGATGTCGCTCCCTGCTGTTTTTACTGTAAGACTCAAACATAAACACAATTCCTGATACAGTTCGTCTCATACTCACCTGCCTGCATGTATGGTTTTTAAATGGTAGGCCACTTCAAGGGTGCTATAAAGATACCATGGTAAATATAAATATAAATATGTATATATATGATTTTGCATCATATTATTACTTTTGCAGGCAGAAAAAATATATTTTATTAAACATACTGCTCTAAAACCTTATTGAACGATCCGCGTTCGACCCATGCAAGCAACACTTTCTGTTTCCCGGAACGCTCTGAATGTTTTTGGTTATGTATAAAGAAAAAGCATTAGCAAACATTCGAATGCAACTTTCCGAGATCGTTATTTTATGGTATAGGGTTCCCACGGTCATGGAAATCCTGGACATATCAGGAAATTTTTATTTAAATTGTAATTTCAAGGCCTGAAAAAATCATGAAAATTGATAAAATCTCAAAAGTCATTGACATTTCATTACTGAATGTACATTTTTCTAGTTTTCATCTGCTCTAAAAATATCTCATCAGCAACTGTGTGTAAGGGGCCTTTCAGACCGAGCGCATCCTTGTGTTAAAGAAAACAAATTGTTCACACTGCAGGAAAAATCAGATTTTTCCTCAAATTTTTTTGAGTGACTTTTCAAACTGCAAGTTATATGTGGCCAGATCAAAAATTTTTCTGTTCAGACTACAGACACTTTTGCTATCACGTCCACATTAATCGTCTTAATAACTTGCATATATTCACCATGCATGAGATTTTTTTCGATGGATGTTTTACCATTGATTATGCTTTTCATGAAGACAGTATCTAAATATGAACATTCATACAGACAACGGCTTAAAAGTGGGAGAGGTAGCATATGCAATGTTTGTTGCTGCTAGTGTTGTTGCTGCCATCCTGACATCCACCCATACGGGACGCCTTTTCTCTTGGAGTCCTGTATTTTAGCAGAGAGCGAAACATCCCGTAGCCTATTGAAGGCTTTGTGTCACGTATTAAATCATAAAAAGGTCAGATGGTGAGACGAGGACCCGCGTCCTGTGATAAAATTCTCAAGCGTCCCGTATTCACGTGACATTCAATAATTTATCGCGTTGTGGTTTCTCTCAACCGGTATGTGTTACTGCACCGCACGCAGTGCAATGATCAAGGACATTCGTTTAGCGCACGTTTACATAAAAAAATACAATAAAATAAAAAAACAGTAAAAAAAAAAACAGCGCAGACGTATTGGAAAAACGTTTGGTGAATGGCCCATAAAACTTGCTCACAAGCCACCATAGTGATGTCCGATTTGTGAGAGAATCGTTCTTTTCGGTCAGTGATGGGTCAAAACAGCTTACAAACCAGTCTGAATGATTCATTAGCGAATTGGTCTGAATAAAAATGTGTGTTATTTTTTAACTGTACTGTTTGTATCCAAATGCCTGGTAAGGTCATGGAAAACTCATGGAATTGTATTGGTCAAAATGGGTGGGAACCCTGATGGTTACATAAAAAATTTGGTTAGGTATTGGTTCCACCCCTAAAAATAAGCACTAAACAGGAACCATATAGGGGAAGGTTCTGTGTTTGTTGGGTGCACACAGTTGCTGCATATCACTTAAACTTGAAGGCCCTTTTTTCCAGTTTACAGTTTTCTACAGTTTAGGCTGTTTGGTGGAAGAATTATTATTATTATTAATAAATGTACCTATTTATTGATTATTGGTGTCTTTTATCAAATTGCTGTTTTCACCATTTATAAAGGTTTTATACTGTTTTATGCTCTGTTTCGTGCCTTTACTGATCGCATCTGAGAGCTGCCTGTGACGTTTACCGATCGCGTGTGAGAGCTGCCTGTGACGTTTACCGATCGCCTGTGAGAGCTGCCTGAGACATTTACCAATCTCGTGTGAGAGCTGCCTGTGACGTTTACCGATCGCGTGTGAGAGCTGCCTGTGACGTTTACCGATCGCCTGTGAGAGCTGCCTGTGACGTTTACCGATCTCGTGTGAGAGCTGCCTGTGACGTTTACCGATCGCGTGTGAGAGCTGCCTGTGACGTTTACCGATCGCGTGTGAGAGCTGCCTGAGACGTTTACCGATCGCGTGTGAGAGCTGCCTGAGACGTTTACCGATCGCCTGTGAGAGCTGCCTGAGACGTTTACCGATCGCCTGTGAGAGCTGCCTGAGACGTTTACCGATCGCGTGTGAGAGCTGCCTGAGACGTTTACCGATCGCCTGTGAGAGCTGCCTGTGACGTTTACCGATCGCCTGTGAGAGCTGCCTGAGACGTTTACCGATCGCCTGTGAGAGCTGCCTGAGACGTTTACCGATCGCCTGTGAGAGCTGCCTGTGACGTTTACCGATCGCCTGTGAGAGCTGCCTGAGACGTTTACCGATCGCCTGTGAGAGCTGCCTGTGACGTTTACCGATCGCCTGTGAGAGCTGCCTGAGACGTTTACCGATCGCCTGTGAGAGCTGCCTGTGACGTTTACCGATCCCATGTGAGAGCTGCCTGTGACGTTTACCGATTGCATGTGAGAGCTGCCTGTGACGTTTACCGATCCCATGTGAGAGCTGCCTGTGACGTTTACCGATTGCATGTGAGAGCTGCCTGTGACGTTTACTGATCGCATGTGAGAGCTGGCAAAAAAACTTTTTTTTTTCTCTCTTTGTAGAATTTGTAGAACACATCAACAGCGGCCGCCTAAACCTCGAGTTCAAGATTACTCCAAAGTCGCAAATAACCCCTCCCAATCTACTCACGGCGTTTTCGCAATAACAGCTAGCCCACATCCCGGCACGGCAGCTCTGGCAAAAAAATTAGCAGTACCAAACCCCCCCAACAACAGAAGTCATTATACTTTTATAGCTTCACGCCCATACTGCTAATAGCGATACTATAGGTGATTCCTCACCCCTCACCAATTTGTTTGGGACCAGCATTTTACATCGGCGTAACTGTCTAACTCATGTTTAGACAGACCAACAATATTTGGATATTTATTTGACATTCTTCATCTGGAACTCTTCACTTCTGCAGTTTCAAATGCATAGACAACTTATATTAAAATATATTATTATAAATAAATTCCACCATGAAAGTCTGCACATGACATCCCCGTTCAGTCGTGAGGATTTAATTTATAAATGATCTTTTCGTTTTGAAATTAGATTACTTACAACAATATTAACATTACCAGATGTACCCCTAACACTTCAAAAGGACAGACATAATAATAATTTCCCCATGTTACCCATTTTCCTCAATACATTCCTTCGCTTCCACCATGTAACACTGAGCAAATGGCATAGATGGTTTAGAAAGATCAACAATTTCAAACAAAAAAATAACTCCAGATGTTACACGACAGTGAATGCCATATCAAACATATGTAACCTGATTTTGTCTTAAGGTTTGCAAACCCTTAAATAAATGTATTATTCAACTATATAGCAACAGAGAAAGCATTAAGCATAAGATTACATGTTTACTGATAGTGGCACCTGGTGGCCAAGGTTGGTACCGCATGCATTTTTTTGAAGAGAGAAAAAAAAATATTTTGAAGAGAGAAAATTATTATTATTATTATTATTTGAAATATTCAAGTGTGTGAATCAGATTAGAGGCAGAAGATGGTGCACCTTGTGATCCACTACTAACCAATGGCGTTCGATACCCAGATCCGTCTGAAGAAATATTATTCTGCTATGCTTTGTTTTAGACTATTGAATAAGTAGCAAAGCAAACTAAATAATTATTCCGGATGATTTCTGAATGATATTATGATTGTCTCAATAATTACTATTCAGAACAACTTCAACAAGAAAAGCTTTTTTATTTTAATCTTTGAATGAGTTTCATTTCAGTGTGATGTCATTTCCCTTCATGTGTTCTCCTGTCTAAATTCTGAACCATCTGAATAAACTCTGTTATCCCATGGATTATTTAATCTGCAGCCTGAGCGTTTACAAGCCTCCCCCTTGCCCACTCCAGACACCTATGCATGGTTTCAATTCTGAAAATGTAAAAATAGTTATGAGAATGAGTACATCAATGCTTTTCCAGTACTTGCAACACACACACAACTTTTCAGGAGTTTGGAATCACTAAATATGTTTTTTCATGTTTTGAAAGAATTTGCTACTTTAGTTAGCTTGCAAAGTTTATGAAAACCAATAGCTTCTGGGAACGTGACGTCACCAACGCAATGCATGTTGGGACTTTAGGACACGGAAGCTGTGGTGGATACTGTGTTGTATTGGAAACAGACAGTATAGTTTGTATTATACAGATAAAAATATGTAACAATGGTGAATGCTTGTTGTGTAATTAACCGCCATAATCGCACTCACAACCGGCGTGGAAACCGTATTTCAAATGGAGTGCGATTGGTCTTCGTTCGGTCCATTATTGTTTTTTTCTGTTTATTATCACTGTGTACTAATATCCGATAACTGATGAGCATGTCCTAAAACATGGCGGCAACTACCCAGAATGCAAGGCTTAGGGGCGTAGTTTCCCAAGCTCTATAGCCAGTTTAGTTAGTCACCTAGCTGTTAAACCTGAACTCAAACCCCGAGTCAAATTCTGTGTGAGTTGTTGAATAAATAGTTCTGGACAGCGGAGATAAAATATTTACCTATTAAGTGATGACAGAAGGACATCAGGTCCTGAATTATCTGTCAACAAAAATCGGGTGCAATCATTTAATGTTCGTTTGCACTGTGAAACAAAATAAATCGTTGCCGATTTGAATCCTCCGACTTGCCGTAGATACCTCAAACGCGATAGAGGAGGAGTTATACATGAGCAAATGAATGCGCTAATTAAGTTACGTGAGGCGCTAAAATAACGCGCGTTAACTTAACGCGTGACGCCGTTTACTTAATGCCTTACGGCGTTTCAAAGCTTAATACGGCGATACAAAACACGTGAATTCTGACCCTCTTGGCTTTCCATAAATTAGAGCGGTCTGTGACGCTGACAGATCCAGACGGAGGCGCAGGTAACGGTGATGGATCACGAGGAAGACGCTTAAAACAGTGACGGAGCCAGAGAGAGCTGTCTGCAGTATTGGCAGGACGAGTGAGAGCTGCCTGCGGCGGTGGCAGGCCTCCGTGACAGATCTCCCTGCCACAGAAAGATTTTACTCCCTCTCCAGTTCAGTCCACAAATCAATATGTAACACCTTCACTTCCGGTTACATCTGATTACAAAATAAAAGTCCCGATACTTACCACACCAAAATTGGGACTCTGCAACTTTCGTAGTCAATCAACAAACAATCAGTTAAACAAATAAAACACATTTTAGATACATCCTCATACAATACATATGCCATTTATTTATTAAATCAAAATATAAACTTCAGTTACATTTTAGTACATTGCACAATAGCATTCAACCACTCTTAAAATTATAATAAATTATTACAGAAAGAGCCAACTATTCGTAGTTTGTTACCGACCACCTATTAACAGCTCGTAAAAGAAATACATATATTTATGATAAATTATAAACCATGAAATAACACAGGTGTCATGTTTAACCAACAGAGACCCAAGCATAGATTTAACGAAGAAAAAAATCTCCTCCTTTAAAGTGTTTTTAGGAAGCCATTGGTTTTATATATATATATATATATATATATAAAATATTTTTATTTATATTTTGTTTTGGGGTGAATTTTGGGAAAACATTGCAAAATTGCAACTGTGGCCATTTATGGTTGCAAAATATCACTTTTCTTTTTTTTTTTTTTGACAGTCAGTGGAAGATCTGAATTTACAACACAAATCAACACACAAAAGTATATGAAAATTATTTAATACAAGGGTAAATTAATGAATAGTTAAGAAATTTGATATTGATTATATATTTGCTGGTATGATCAAAATAATAAAAAACAACCATCTCAGGGCCTTGGTAGCTCAGCAAGTAAAGACGCTGACTACTACCCCTGGAGTCGCAAGTTTGAATCCAGGGCGTGCTGAGTGATTCCAGCCAGGTCTCCTAAGAAACCAAATTGGCCCGGTTGCTAGGGAGGGTAAAGTCTCATGGGGTAACTTCCTCGTGGTCGCTATAATGTGGTTCGCTCTCGGTGGGGAAGTGGTGAGTTGTGTGGATGCTGCGGAGAATAGCGTAAAGCCTTTACACGTGCTATGTCTCCGTGGTAACGTGTTCAACAAGTCACGTGATAAAATGCGTGGATTAACGGTCTCAGATGCGGAGGCAACTGAGATTCATCCTCCGCCACCTGGATTGAGGCGAGTCACTATGCCACCACGAGGACTTAGAGTGCATTGGGAATTGAAAAAAAACAAAACAAAAACAACAACAACAAAAAAAAAAACAACCATGGATGGAGCCTACAAGCATGTCTTTTCATTCCAGTAGTGAAAGCGTAAGGGATATTATGCTGCTCTGGCCACGGAACATCTGGTGTTCATGCCCAAGACCTTTACGTGGGGCGTGAATGGTCCGATTGGGCCAGGCAGTTTTATATGGCCGCTGATGTGAATCAGTGGGATGAGGAGTTAAAACTCATATTCATGTCTCTTATTATCGGGTCGGGCACAACATATTTATAGCGGCCTGTCTGTAGAAGACCGTAGCAGTTACAGGCTTTTGAAAGAGATGATGCAGAGATGCCTAGAAACTTGTGATATTGATGACTGGAATCAAGTCAGTTTTTTGGCCAGGCGACACCTGCCTTATGAGACTGCACATGAGTTTTGTAATGCCTTGCGCTGATTAATTATTAAAGAGTATCCAACAGCCGATAGTGTCACTCCGGACCTGTTCGCCCACGATCATTTTATTGAGCATGTGGGTATTGGCAATATTCATGTGAGTACAAACCCCAAACCCTTAAGGGTGCTGTTAACATTGCCTCCAAATTAAGGGTGCTGTTAACATTGCCTCCGAATTAAAAATTATTAGGCACTTAGAGCATAGCGCCCCCCACTTGATGCGAAGGTACGTGGGGTAGTGGAAAAATCTGGGCAGGAAAGAGAGATGGAAATATTGTAAGGGGTAGTAGAGAGTATACTTCAGGATATGAAAGAGCTCCAAAAGGCTGTATAAAGTGTTGGGGGTCCCGCTCCTGGTCCGTTGCTGCCCTCTACTGGTGATCATGGTGGTGCAGTTTTCCCCTTGGTGACCAGGGAGGGAATCAGTGGGCTTTTGAGCAGGGTCCTCGGGAGTGATGCTGGGAGTGTGGGTGCGATCAGCATATCCAAAGGGATTGTCCTTATAGGAATGGAAACTAGAGGGGGTGTGCACAGCAGGCCAGATGTTCACCCCCCTTTCTTTGTCTAGTTTGGCCCATGGTACCTGACGTGGATCTGGCATCTACATGAAAGCAGAAAGCAAAAATAGCGGGCGGTGAATATTACGTCCTTGTGTGCACAGTGGAGCACAGGCTTCAGTTATTCCTAAACCTATTTGGTTATTGTTAACACATGGAGGGGAAACATTGGAGTATAGGGGGGTGGTGTGTGCAGCTAAAGGTGGGAGATGTGTATTATGGGGCGCTGGCAGACTATCTGCCAATTTGATACATTGGAAGTTATCTGGGAATTTTTAGTGGCAAACATAGAGTTCTCTGATATTCTATTGAGAATGGATTTTTTTTTTTTGGTGTAAACATGGGGTTGTAATTGATTTGAAGGAGCAGAAAAACTGGCTCTGCAATCACAAGAGTTGTTTCAGTAGACACTATAGTGGGACCATGTAGTGAGTCTGTTATTTTGGGTGCAGTGGAGGGGCTTTTGGGAGATCAAGTAGTAGGTATGCTAGAGCCATTTGGGTCCTTGTCTACACGATGCAATGTTTACCCGTGTTATTAGTAGAGTAGATTGGGGGTAATGCCAGGGAAGTTTATTAATGTGTCAGATGAGGTGCTAACCTTAAAGCAGGGAACAACTATAGGGATGCTATTCATGGATATAGAGGTTGACAGTGAGGATGGCTGATGATTCTGATGACTCAGTTTGGGTTGGGAGGAAGAAAATTTAGTGCAGAGGAGTTACAACAGGTGCGAGAGTTACTGTGACATTATATGGGGGTGTTTAGTAGGGGTGATATGGATTTGGGTAGAACACTATGCATCTAATTATGCATCAGATTGATACAGGGTATGCATGACCAATTAAGATTACTCCATACTGGGTACTCCTCCACTCGCAGAATGTAGTAACTGAACATATTAAGCAGATGCAAGCACACAGCATAATCCAGCCCTCCTGTAGTCCTTGGGCCGCCCCGGTTGAACCGGTTAGAAAAAACCCTGTTAGTCTTCGGTTTTACGTGTAATCGACGCAAATCTATCATTATCACTATTAAAGACGCATACCTTCTGCCAAGGATTAATGATGCCCTTGATAGTCTTGCAAATGCCTATTGTTTTTCCACTTTAGACCTTGCCAGTGGCTAATGGCAGGTTGAAGTGGATTCCAAGGATAGATCTAAAACAGCTTTTGTGACACATCAGGGGCTATTTTAATGTAATGTCCTGAGCTTCGAGCTGTGCAACCCACCTGGTAACTTCCAGATTTTGATGGGTTTGATGCTGGCAGACATGCAGTGGACAACCTGTCTGGCTTATCTAGACGATATCATTGTCTTTGGCAAGTCGGACGAGGTCTGACGAAGTTGTGCAGCACAGATTTAAAGGTCAAGCCTTCGAAATGTAATCTTTTGGGTACAGAAGTGCAATATTTGGGGCATCAGATTTCTGCAGAGGGTATAATGGCAGATCTGGAAACATTAGAAGCTGCAAGCAGTTGGCCCGCCCCCAAATTGCAGACCGAAGTACGGCACCATTGGATTGGCATCATATTATCAACATTTTGTGAAGGCATTTACAGAAATAGCTCGACCCCTTCACCAGTTGTCCGAAAGGGGGCGGAGGTTTAAGTGGAGTGATGAGTGCCAGCAAGCGTTCATGCATTTGAATTCTAGTATTACTGCACCAGTTGTAGTTTTTCCCGATCCCCAGAAGTACTTTATTTTGGGCATGGATTCAAGTGACGCTGGTATTGGGGCGGTCTTGTCACAAGCAGAAGTGGGGTTGGAACGGTTAATTGCATATGCCAGCCAGGCACTGACAAAGGAGGAGTGAAAATATGTGACCACAAAGAAGGAATTGTTAAGTATGGTAACTTTTACCAAAGATTTTAAACATTACTTATTGGGAAAGGAGTTCATTTTAAGAACTGATCTTAACACTTTGAGGTGGCTGCATAATTTCTGGGGGCTGGAGGGTCAGTTAGCTCAGTGGCTGGAACAGCGGTCCAGTTTCCAATATTAGATCGTCCATCGGCCTAGTAAGCAGCATGGGAATGCGGAAGCGCTTTCCTGCTTGTTTGCGTTTTTGGAATATGATCAAACTGATTCCCAAGTACTTGCAGTATTGTGAAGGTCAAAGACTGCAGTGTGTGCCATTGTCGAAACTGACTTGGATTTTGAGGGGGGACGAGTTGGCCGAGGCATAGTATACGGACAGTGTGTTGAGTAGGATAATTGTTTTGAAGAAGGTTGGTGAGGAGGTCCGTGAAGAATTACAACAGGAGCCTGAGTTGAGTAAGTACACACAAGTGTGGGATCAATTTGAGGTGCAAAGCGTACAGTTATGGGGGTCCCCCCTAAACTCAGGTGCTACGAGCACACAAGTAGTGCTCCCCAGTACACCAGTGCCTTGGTATTGCAGATGTTGCATAAGGTTAATACTGGGGGTCACCTGGGATTCCAGAAATTCCAGGGAAAAGTAAAAGATAATTTTTACTGGCAGGGCTGGTTTAGGGATGTTAGGCAGTGGTGCAGAGAATGTATTGACTGTGCATCTCATAAGACTAATGGGTGTACGTTATGTGTTCCGCTACAATTCTCAGTTTCTTTGCGACCTTATGAGCGTGTTGCGGTAGACATTCTGGGGCCTCTGCCTGAGATGCAGGACAAAAATAAGGTCCCAAATGGAGTTGTAAATGCAGTCTTATGACTGTCTCGCTTATGGAAAGCAACCTGATGATATCAACTAGCCAAATAAATGGAAGAAAAGAACTTTGCTCCTTGTAGAGCATCAAAGCTTTCATCTATCCTAGGTAGTGGAAACATGTCTCACTTGGTCTTTGAGTTTAGCTGTCTGTAATCGACACAAAGCCTGAGACTGCCATCAGTTTTCCTAACTACTATAATAGGTGAAGCATAAGCACTGGTGTTTTCTTGGATGACTCCTTTCTTAAGGAGCTTGGTTATATGTTCTCTGACTTCCCTATACTGAGTGGGTGGGATATGCCTATAAGGCTGGGCCACCGGTCCATCATCCACCATGTGAATCTTATGTTGCACTTTGTCTGTAAAAACAAGGTCTTCATCCTTGAGAGCAAAAGCATCAGAATACTTCAACAAATCATTCAGTTTTGTGTGCTGTTCTGGAGAACCACTAATGTGTAGCTTGAGAAACTCTTTGGAGCTTTTCTCCAATATCTGATTTCTTCGATAACAGCTGAAATTCTCTGAAATCTCACCTCACACTTCCCATTGGACTTCACACTCTCAACATGAGAAAGAGTACCCAATCTGGTTCTGGCTTGCAACCAGATATCTTCTGGGGAGAGATTCACAACCGGTATAGGAAACAATAGTTTCTCTGAAGACACAAGATATAGAACAACCATCAGACCACCAGGTAAGGGTAACTTCACCGGTTCAGTCAGGAAGTGATGTGACCCATCATGTAACATACTCTTTGCTCCCTTGACCATTACAGTTCTAATTGACGAAGCAGGTATGTGTAACATATCTTTCCCAACTACCCGGACTACCCTCCACTTGTCCGGACTACAGGCACTGTGCATCTGCTGAAATGCCATTCTTCAGTCAGACTGCAACTCTTCACCTAGAGTAGTATCAAACTCTGCATGAACTAGTTTTCTACATCTGCTGATTCTGTTCATGCAAATTTGGGCTGGTACAGTAGAAGAGTTTTGTGGGTCTATGACTAATAGAAAACTGTTAGGGCAATACCCATGGTTTCAACCTCTACCTCAAGATAACCAAGGTAAGGTATGTCTAAACTATTGCAGCTACCGCAGAAGATAAAACAATTATAATAACTGATATTTGCTTGAGCTGCAGCCACGTTGGTCTGCATTCATTATGAAATCTTTAAATACCAACCAAAGAAAATTTCATTGAGCTCTTCTTTAACCTCAAAAACATGGAGAAGTTTGTCATAAATTTAACAGAATTGTCCTTCAAAAGTGTCAGAGATGTAGGTTAAAAAAATACATGCATAAGTCACAAGTCCAATTTTAATGGACTTGGACTTGTCACAGACTCGGATGCATTTTTACTCAGACTTGACTCGGACTTGAGCCTTTGGGACTTGGGAGTCCATCCGAGTCCATGACATCTGTGATGCAATGAAAAAATAAATAATAACAAAACAGAAATTAATGAACACATTTTTGTCTGCATGCAGCTGTATTATCCCCTGAAGTCGTAGACGTAGCCAGAGTTGTTTCACTGCGTTTAAGCAAACACGCACACACACACACACACACACACACACAAGCACGTGCACAGGCACACTCATCAGTCAACCAGTACGCTTGAATAGTATACAGAGACTACTGTATACCATCGACTACCGAGGTGGCTGGCACGACGAAAACATAAAGACGGGTATGTATCCAATGTAATAGAAAACTAAACAAGGCAGTTTCACACGACACAGGAGCTGACAACTGGTAATATTGCGTGTGGCATTTGTGCAGCCAAGACGGTGCTCGCATTGCAGTTTCATCACGGTTAAAAACTTAAAATCAAGAACTTCATGGAGTCGTCACCCACATCATGTCTCTTACAGTTTACTAAAAACAGCATATCGAAATAAAAATACATAAAAATAGTATTAATATTGGATATTAAGTCTTTTTAAGTGTAATATGTCTACACATCTAGATTTCTGTAGTCTCTTCCACACAGTGTTGTCAGCTTGAACTGCTCCATAATAGCTTGATGAATTAACTGTGTAACTTTTTAACTAGTCGGGGAAAAAAGTGTTATTGCTAAAGCAGACAGCAACTAAACAGCACCTATTTATTATTGACTGATTATTTTCAAAGCATTGACGAGCTCCTTAAAATACATTCTTTTACAGCATTTGTCCACCATTCACAACATTCAACCATGCACAATAAAATATTAGGATATTTTGGGCAGTGAAATGTTTTGTTTATAATTTAATTATAGACTATAAAAAAAATATATTATTTGATGACAGAGTTTGTGCATGAAACTTCATGTTACGAGATGAATTTAGTTGGTTATGACGTTTTTATTTTTAATTTGTATTTAATTTGTATTTTAAACCACCGGGTAACTTATGCAAGTTATTTTTTTTTCCCGTATCTCTGACACTTCTGAAGTACAATTCTGTTAAATGTATGACTCAGAATTATTATTCTCCATGTTTTTGAGGTTAAAGAGGAGCTCAATGAAATTTTCTTTGGTTGGTATTTAAAGATTTCATAATGATTGCAGACCAACGTGGCTGCCACTCAAGCAAATATCAATTTTTGTATCTTCTGCGGTAGCTGCTGTGAGACACACACGGACACATCAGGGATTTATGTACATGAGCAGCACACAGAACTGCCCTGCATTGTGCGGTTTCCCACAAATTAACTAGAAAATCATGTCCATGACGACATGGCCCTAATATTATCAGTGGGCTTTTCCAGTGTTTTTGGATGTAGCATTTGCAGTCAAATCATGAGACGTAACTTCTCAGAGAGTGCTAATTTCTACTGTGTTGACTCATTTATATGTACTGTATTTTCCCAAATCAGTCTGCAGATAGAGAAAAAAGATTCAGAAAGAAATCTCAGTATAGACTATTATTTCTTTAGATAGGGATCATTTTAAATAAAACTAAATTAAATTAACAAATTGAAAATGAAGTAGAAATAAAAACTATATAAAAATTGTAAACAAAATAACCTTAGTTGTAATGACTAACACAGCTTTTACTTTCTTTAGTCTATGTTTGAGTGGAGGGGAAAAAGCAACAAATTGAAGGACAGTTTTGTCTTCATACACCTAAAGCATATCCTTTATTCTGAAACCCCTTTGAAGTCTGTTCAGCAGGAAACTAATCATAAAATGAATATATGAAATGCAGCAGTGTTTTTTTTTTGTTACATTTATGTTGACAAACTGTTTTTCTTAGTTGTGAAGTTTAAAATAAGCTTAAAATATTGATGTTGAGTTTACGGTTACAATTCGAATTCAGATTCTTGAACAGATTCATTGAGACTCGGACTCGACTCGGCCTTGAGTCCGACTCTGCCCCTTTTCGGACTCGACTGTTTAAACACTTGGACTTGACTCGGACTCGACTAAGGTGGACTCGAACCCAACACTAATTAAATGTATATTACAGGTCAATTAAATATTTTGAAAATTGCTAAATTTGTTCCAAAAATGTTAGCAATTGCGCCAACTAGCTGTGATCTTTGCATGTAACAAATCTGATAGCAAGCACTGCAAAAATGAATTAAGGCTATTTCTTTGCACGTTTTGAGATAGTGAAACAATTATGTGTTATATGTCATAAGCATCATGTCTTGAGGAATCCTCAGCATTCTGGGGACAGCGCCACCTACTGGTCAAATCAGTTTTTTGTTTTTTGTTTTTGTGCTAAGAACTTTTACGAAATTTGGCCTAAAATCATGAGACTGGCTTCTTTGGACTTCTTAATTTTACTGTGGTCAGCCATATTACCCATTGGCCATTTTGAATCAAGTCTAAAAGGTACTTTTTTTTAACTCGTCCTGGGCTGTTTGTCTGATTCACATGATATTTAGTACACATCATCTACAGACCCTCTTGAAAAAATTTAATCAAAAGAATTTTGATTCGCTAAATCGTTCAGAAGATATAAGCTAATACATTTTGGGTATGACCCATTATGACTAGATGGCCTATATCTTGTGATTTGAATAATCTAACTTAACAAAACTCAGTACACATGGACAGCAGAACATTTTGAGGTCACATGCAAAATCTCATAAATTCCAGATGATGGGGGCGCTATAACTAAAATCCTACTTGTTTAACTGTGATCAAAGTGGTTGAAATTTGACACCAAAATAGTTGTGTCCACAGTATCTACAGTTCTTTCAAATGTAATTATTTTGGTTCTCTCTCCACTTGTGCTTGGACCCCGTTAATTGCAACTTGCGGCTATATTTATTATTATTAATATATGTACCTATTTATTAAATATTGGTGTGTTTTTTTATCATATTGCAGTTTTCACATTTTATAAGGTTTTCATTCTGTTTTATGATCTGTTTCGTGCCTTTACCCCTGTGGTAAAATCACTGTAAAGTGCAACCTGGAATGATTTATTTTTTGAATTACAATGGATTAGTGATAGGGCCACTTTGGTTAAAGGTTGCATTATGTTTCTGCATTTGTCCTATTGAAACTTCCATGACATTCGCAATTACAAGCAACTAAACCATTTGGAATGAAATAGAAAAATAATTATATACTGTATTACAAGCAAAAGCTAGCCTACTGATGCAAACCATAAAATGTGTTACAGAAATTACATCTTACAAAACATAATAAATTTCTAACCACTCAAAATGGGACAGAAAAAACTGTCCAATAACATTATTGTATATTTTGTTCCAGAAGATACATTGTAATCAGTCAAAGTAAAAATTAGCAATCCTCGTCTATTGCAACTAAATTAAGAAGAATTAATTTAATGATGAAAGCACTCCGAGACATATCACAGGGTTTGTCTTTTTTTGTAAATAGCTAACAGACTTTGGTTAACATCCCAGCTTAGCAAAATCACGATTTACTAATTGGCAAGTCAGAGACAGAAGGTCACTCTACAGATCATTTTATTGGACAAAAATGTATATGTTATATTGAATGACCCACATTTGTAGAAATGTGTTTATCTGCTAAAAGTGTCAACTTTTAAGAGTACACTAGCATAGACAAAACTCTGATTTTCATTTCATGGGGTCTTTAATTTATGTTGCATTTCTAAACACTAGTTTATCTGCGTATTTCTCTCTGATTGCTGGAGATGTAATGTTTCTCCGATGTGGATCTTCTGATGGCGTTTGAGGTTCTCTCCTCTGCTAAAGCTTTTCCCACAACGAGCACAGCAGTATGGTTTCTCCCCTGTGTGAACACGCTTGTGTTTCTTCAGGTCTCCGGCTTGACTGAAGCAGCGGCCACATATCAGGCAGCAGTATGGTTTCTCTCCGGTGTGGCACCTCTGATGTATCCGCAGGTTCCCCACACGATTGAACGTCTTGCCGCAAACCAAGCAAACGTGATGCTCTTCACCTTGAGGAGTTGAGTGGACACCCCTCCCGTATCCCAAATGCCTTTCTGGCGTATTGTGACTGGAGTTGATAAATGCCAGTCCATAGCCACTGGATTCATCGGTTAATACTGGACCTGAAGCAACAGGTTCCTGTCTAAAAGTGGCGACACTCAGATCTTCTGCAAAGTCATGGCTGCTTTGAAAAAGCTGCATTTGTGTAGAAATGTTCTTGTTACAATCAGATTCTGTCTTAATGTGCTCAATGGTAACGTCTGGCTTGCTGTCTGCAGATGATGCGTTTGATTCATGTGAAATGTTTCGTGTCCATTTAACAGTGCTGAGTAAATCTGTGCCTTTAACTTTTGCAGGTGTGCTGTCTTTTGAAACTGGACTTGTCTTCTGACACCCGGCTAATGTGAGAGCGACACTGAGGTCACACACTGTCTCTGGATCAGTCATGTGACTGCAGTCGCTCTGTGTTTGAGTCTGAGTGAAGTTTGAGTTTGTGTGTGAGAGCTTGTTTATCTGTTGCTGGTGAGGGACACAGTTAAATGATTTGGAGATGGTGGCATGTCCGGAAACTATGAAGAGAGGAAATGATTAGATAGAATTATTAAAGATATGGTACACCAATATATATATATATATATATATATATATATATATATATATATATATATACAGAATATTGCTGATACAGTTTTTATGTTATAGCAGATAATCAATATCAATGTTGTAAATCTATGCTGTTTTGTCATGAAGTATTTTTTGTTTACTTCTTTGGCTGGTATGTTTTGAACTTTACACTGACAGCTATGGGACGCAGCAACACAAAAGCAAAGGTTTTTAGTTACCAATGTCACTGTAGAAACTCTATTCACAGATGTATTTGTCACACGTTATTTATTATTTACACCCATTCTGCAACAAAGAGTGTTTGATAATGGGGGAATACTGATATAAAAAGTCATATTTATCTCCACATGGTGACCACTATGAGGGTGGTGCACCCTTATGTACAGTAGTAAAACAGCTTTTTCTAGAATACTGATATGACTGGACTGCAGTATTCATCTCAGGTGAATGTATCATTTTAAACAGATCTGTCTTTTGTACTATTCAAAATAGTGCACCTTTAACTACAATCAGGCATGAAAACATTACAATGTGCAGCAGAAAAGATGGACAGCAATTAAGTAGGGTACAATTTGGCTAAAGTGTATGACTTTCTTTCTTCTGCTTAAAACAAACGAAGATTTTTAGAAGAATATTTCAGCTCTGCAAGTCCTCACGATGCAAGTGAATGGTTACCAAAATTTTGAAGCTCCAAAAGGCACATTAAGGCAGCATAAAAGTAATCCAATTAATAAAAGGCAGCTAGGGGGCCTTTTGCCCCCATACTTGGGTTATAGTGATATACAGTAGATATAGGAGCAATAGTTATAGGGCAAAATTTCTCAACTTAAAGCACGGTCACATTACCTTCACATGTCCAAATTCTGCACACAAACCACAGTCATCACAAAGGGAATCCGTGTGATTGTTAATTTGTGTGATGCGGATTTCGCATGGAGTTTAAGTTTGTTGAACTTTGACAGGCGAATTTGCCGCATTGACCAATAGGAAGTTACTTGGTTTGGTAGTGACCTCTGTGTGGGTGATTCGTACACAGCTACACTGTTACACTCTTACTCAATCTTAAAAAGAGAGAATAAATAATGACTCAGATGAGCCACTTGTGTCTGTGCATCTTTACCGAACAGCACTCAGCATTAACAACGTTGCACTCAAATTGGACCATGCTAAAACATGAGTCACATAGCAATCACATTGTTACACACTGAACATTCACAATGGACAAGTATATCATTTTAGCACCTAATCTCTTTTTAACTTCACTCTCCCAGAGTATAAAGTGCAGCTTTAAAAAGAGGCTGCTTGGCAATTAGTTTTTACTGGCTTCACACGTAGTCAACATCCGCCCACGCCGTCTTCGCCCGAAGAATTTCGCCATTTAAATTTAAAAGTGACCGCGCCTATATTCAAATACTTCTGAGAGAGAAACTTACTTTTTGAGTAATAAATTAAGATAATGCTTATTCGTCGGGACCTGGGTAGCTCAGCGAGTATTGACGCTGACTACCACCCCTGGAGTTGTGAGTTCAAATCCAGGGTGTGCTTTGTGACTCCAGCCAGGTCTCCTAAGCAACCAAATTGGCCCGGTTGCTAGGGAGGGTAGAGTCACATGGGATAACCTCCTCATGGTCGTGATTAGTGGTTCTCGCTCTCAATGGGGCACGTGGTAAGTTGTGCGTGGAACACGGAGAGTAGCAAGAGCCTCCACATGCTGTGAGTTTCCGCGGTGTCACGCACAACGAATCATGTGATAAGATGCGTGGATTGACGTCTCAGAAGCGGAGGCAACTGAGACTTGTCCTCTGCCACCCGGATTGAGGTGAGTAACCGCACCACCACGAGGACCTACTAAGTAGTGGGAATTGGGCATTCCAAATTAGAGAGAAAAGGGGATAAAGAAAAAGAAAGAAAGAAAAAAGATAATGCTTATTCAAAATAACAATTTCAGAAAAGGGTGCACCTTTTCCTGTTGATTTCAATGATATTTTAAATGTCTTAATATCTCAAGTATTCTATAAACAAATGAATCTCTTTTGTGATTAGATCAGTAAATGTAACATTCTTAACAACAAATCTACTTCCCCCACTTAAGAAAAACAAAGTGTTTTATAGGAGCTTTTATTTCAAATACTAGCTTTTCACTTATTGGACAGTTATTAGCAAAGCTTTGATTTAATCACCTCGAACAAATCAAGGAAAATGACAAATACAAAATGTATCTCAAAATAAATGAGATAACTTCAGGGGTTCACATTAGCTACATACATTTAATAACTTTGAAAAAGCTGCAAATGTTAGATTAAATGACCTCAATATCAACCTTTAGACATTGCACGTGATGGAAAATGTTGCAGTGACAAACAGGTGTTTAGGGAAGTGCTGTAGTAGTTTTTGCTGCTATTTAGTGTTTGGGGGGGTAAATAAAATGAAAAGTAAAGACCTGCATCACTCTTACCCTCTCTCTCTTTGGCCAACTTCTCCAGAGCTTCTCGTAATTTTATGCGCAGTCGTTCATTTTCTCGCTGTGTTCTCGCCGTTTTCTCCTGATATTGTGATACGGTCTCTTTCACAATCTCAAGAACTTCGTGAACTGCCACCGTCAGTAGTTTGGCGACCTTCGAGTTCAGGTGCTCGAGTTTGGACATGACTGTATTGAACACGAATAAAAGAAACAAATACACCACCAGTGTCACAGAGAGTATTATACTTTAAGCACAGCACACACGACAGATTTGCTACACTAACAGAAAAGTACTGCAATGTACTATAGCACTAATACCATGCTTTTGGACACATAACCCACTTTATATAACAATATTATTATTTAGGTGAATTTTAAGTCCCTAGAAGTACTCAGTAAATACCATAATGTATGAATATTGTAATCATTCAGTACCATTACCACAGTACTTTTGTAAGGGGAAACACATTCAAATCAAAACTATAGAACATAACAGAATAGAATATAGAATTATATAATAGACAAATAGAATATAGAACTTTAAAATATAACACAATAGAATATTAAAGT
Source organism: Myxocyprinus asiaticus (assembly GCF_019703515.2). Taxonomy (NCBI): domain Eukaryota; kingdom Metazoa; phylum Chordata; class Actinopteri; order Cypriniformes; family Catostomidae; genus Myxocyprinus; species Myxocyprinus asiaticus. Next base: position 3,798,503 of record NC_059375.1, on the reverse strand, counting down.
ATAGAATATAACAGAATAGTTCTAGAATAGAATTTAGACCTGTAGAATATCTCTTACCTTGAGTTAATCTGATCAACACAAGCTCACTGTTAAATATCTGATCGGCCTGATCAAACGTCAATAAAACAGTCTAACGTAATGACACATTAAAATAATCAAATGTATTGACATTTATCTGTCTTATCCCTTCATTACTTTATTCACGATAATTACAATTTATATATTTACTCAGATATTTATTGACGTCAGTCCACAGAGCAATATGTAGCACAACACTTTCACTTCCGGTTACATCTGATTTCAAAATAAAAGTCCATATCCTTACAACAGCAAAATTGGGCAACTGCAACTTTCTAATAAAACACAACACATTTTAGAGACTTTCTCATACAATACATATGCCATTTATATACTAAATTAAAATATAAACTTCAGTTTCATTTTATTACATTGCACATAACACTCAAATGCTGTTAAAATTATTATAAATCACAGATAGAGCCAACTATTTATAGTTTGTTACTGACCATCTTTTAACAGCCCATAAATGAAATACACAAATTTATGATAAATTATAAACAAATAATTTGTCATATTTAACCATCAGAGACCCAAGCATAGATTTAATGAAGAAGAAAAAAACTCATTTAAAGCATTTTTAGGAAGCCACTGGTGATATATAAAATATAATGCATAATAATGTAAAATTATTTCAATCAGTAAATGTTACTAAATATTACAGGTCAAATAAATATTTAGAAAATTGCTAAATGTTTTCCAAAAGTGTCAGCAATTGCAGCAACTAGCTGTGACCTTTTTGTGTGAATTTAGCATGCTGTGGCAGTAAATATGCCATTTTCCCCACCAAAGTTTTTGATGTGACACAGTTCAGAGTGTTAGCTATTGCTTTGTGTAGTTTTTATGTCATTTTTACCCATATTTTGTATTTTTTTGGATTTTTCTCCCCAATTTGGAATGCCTCGTGGTGGCGTAGTGACTCGCCTCGATCTGGGTGGCAGAGGACGAATCTCAGTTGCCTCTGCGTCTGAGACCGTCAATCCACGCATCTTATCACGTGGTTTGTTGAGCGCGTTACCGCAGACACCTAGCGCGTGTGGAGGCTAAACATTATTCTCCGCGACATCCACACACTACTCACCACGTGCCCCACCAAGAGCGAGAACCACATTATGGCAACCACGAAGAGGTTAACCCAACATGTCTCTACCCACCCTAGCAACCAGGCCAATTGGTTGCTTAGGAAGCCTGACTGGAGTCACTTAGCACGCCCTGGACTCCAACTTGTGACTCCAGGTGTGGTAGTCAGCATCTTTACTTGCTGAGCTACCCAGGCCCCTGTTTTTACCCTAATGAATATTCGATATCATTTAATTCCTTAAAACAAATGTTGCAATTCTGCCAATCTGGGGCTGCATTCCACTTCACTTTTAACATCCACTCGCTAACTACCCAAAGCACTTCCCTTCGGTGGAATCCCCGCTGCCATTTTGGAAGTCCGTTCCACTTTGTTTAGTGACTGAGGGAAGTTTCTGTTGACAGAACCTTAACCCCTCGATTTTGACCGAGGGAGCGAGCCTACTCTGATTGATTCAGGCAGCTCCATATCCCACAATGCAACTCGATTGTGACTTGACAGCATATCGCGCTTCATCAACCCCACCTCCACACAACTCTAATGTTTGATGGAAGTGAAGTTAGGTCAATTAAGCAGTTTAGAAAATTTATATTGAGATTTAACAGCATAATACTTGTAGCTACCTTAAACTGTTTATCACACTGTTTATAGCCTATGTGTTCATTGTTATGTTAACATTTTTGTTTGTGTAAATCTTGATTAATCCTTTCTAACAATTCATTCTAACGAAGAAAAAGAAAATGTAAACATTAGAGATTTATACAGAAGCCTCTGAAATCGATCTCCGAAAACATTTTCTCAGGTGCAAAAATCACTAAATAATTCCACTAATTGACATCAGCTTTCAACATGCTCCAAGCGATCAAGGGTTAAGGGTGTTCCAGTTAAACCCCTTGCACATCTTCCGCCAGTAGTGGACACTTGCGCAACGTAAACAGTGAGACGGAGTGAAATTTGTGAGGGAAGGGGATACAAATTTGAAATGTAATGCTGCCTAGTTCTCTGAGAGTTAAAATGACCCCTATGAATTTGACTCTTGTGTTCCATGTGTGAAATAGATATGGAACAACATTTGGGTGAGTAAATGATGACATCATTTACATTTCATTTTCATAATTGAGCCTTTAACTTGGTGCCAAACTGATGCCAAAGCCAGCTTTGCTTCAACCTCCAGCCAGAACAAACTACTGTAAGACACTAAACAGAAAATTAGCAACCATTTTATAATTTCTAGGAACAAAATTTGCTTTTTTAATAACTGATATACATACAAACATACCATATAGCTAAAACTGGCAAGAGAGGAGACAACTAGACAGAGAAATACAGAGTTTATGAATGAAATAAGGTGCATGTCGCACTTTGTTGCACATTTCCTGCATTGTTGCAATGCAGTGTAAAAACATGTATTCGCTGATGTTTCTGCAGATGACTGGCCTGTCTGAAAGTTTTTCCACACTGCTGGCAGCTGTACGGTCGTTCTCCTGTGTGAACTCTTTTGTGCCTATGGAGGTTTCCAGCATGACTGAAGTGCCGGCCGCAGTAGATACACGTGTAGGGTCTCTCGCCAGTATGGCAGCGTTGATGCATACGGAGGTTCCCAATTCTACTAAAAGTTTTTCCACATATGAGGCAGCTGGGGCGGGCATCATTATCTAGTTGGCCTTGTCTAGGCTGCTGGCTGTCTGATATCAAATTCGGATCTTCATCATAGGAGAACGTCTCCGCAGATGAATTGAATGCATCGGCACTGACACAGGAAGCCAGTGCAGAAAGATCTACATCAGCTACAGGCGTCTGTGGAGGAAGTACACTCTGAGCTAATATGAAGCTTGCCTTTGTGTTCATAATGAAGCCGTTCTGGGGAAACGGTTCTTCTGCAAATTGGTTTTCAGGTTCAGTCTTGATTTCATGAGGAGATAAACTCTTATCACTTTGAGATATAATGCTTGCTGCAGATGCATTCGAGGATATCTTACTAGCAGTAGGTTTGTCACAGGTCTGGTGGTGAGAGGTGCTCACGCACGCCACAGCACTCTCATTTGAGCCACACGCGTCTCTTTCTGCTTCATTTAGTTCAGGTAATGTTAACTCAACACAGATATAGTCCGAGTTTTGCAGGTATCCTTTACTGCATGGGTCCTGTTTGAGATGTGTTCTGTTGTGCACTGCTGTACTGGTGTTTGAGTGCTGACTGCATTGACATTGAGTTGACAGGTCTTGTCCAGAGATGGGCTGAGAACCTGTAGGGGAAACAAAGTTTATTAATGTTTACTCAGTTTAATCTATTATTATAAATTGGACTGTTATAGGCTATAAATTATAGTTGAATGAGCCACATTCAAAGCCAGTCAAGGCTGTGCATTACAGCGATTTTACATAAGGAAAGCCTCAAACAAGTATATGAATGTAAGCGCTTCTAGCTACAAAGTGAAAAGTGTCAAACTGCAACTCAGAACGCAAACCAAGTACTTGTTACATTAATTGCTACAAGAGGTCCAATAGAGGCTTTTAGTGTAAACGGTCTTCCTCATGGTAAGTTTTCATCTTTCTTGTTTCACTACTGTCACAGCGGAGCAACGGTTTGAAGAGAATTTTGCTGAGCAAGTCAGAGTTAGTTACTGGGACTAGGGATGCACCTATATGAAAATGTTTTGCCTATACTGATTTTAACAAAAAGCTATTTGCCGATACCGATATTTTGCCACTTTCCTTATTTTGTCATCAGATCACTGTTTTGCTAAAGAATTATGTTTTAAAAATGTACAAAGGGGCACAAAAGCTTTTGTTCTTACAATAAATAATTTCCATTGAACATGGATTGGATCTGTTGGAACACATGATGACAGGCCAAAATTTTAAAGACAGCCACAATAAAAGATAAAAAGATGAAAATAAAAAATAACTAAATATGACAACATACTTGATATGAAAAAAGGTTATTTTTTACTTTTAAAACATTTTTGCACTTCTGTTTTTGCAGTTCAGAACAACAGAACTCACATTTTACATGTTTGTACTGTATATAACAGAACATCACAAATTCATATTATGCATATATTGGGCAATTCCATGGAAATGTCCACCACATCATGGAAAATAAAAAGTTACCAAAGGCACAAAACTCCCTTTTAAGGATAATGGAAAATGCTAACCAGACCGCTAGAGGGCGCCGCTTGCTTACACAATGCTGACTGAAGCGCAAACAGAAATTGTAATCACACAAGACCATACTGCGATTTCAATCTTAACTCAATCAATCATGCAACCTTAATAGATAACATACCAGTCAAACATTTGCTGGTTTCAAAGCGTTTTGGATAGTTTTACCTCATCATGTATTGGTAAGTGCCACTTTCACAACTGTCATGTCTGTAACAATGTTTTTTTTCCTCATTAATGTGAGATAAAAAAAGAATAAAAATGAAATATTACATGTTCTTAGGAGTGCCAACCCTTCTACATTCTGTGGCGATCATTATTTCTGGATTGTGCATTTAAATTTAAAGAATTTTTACAAAATGTGTTACTAATTAATTATAAATGAACCATCGGTTTTTCATATCTGCATTTTCATGTTTAAAACCTATTTGCCGATGGTTTTAATTTGGTCAATAATTGTCTGATAAATATCGGAGGCCGATACATCCCTAATGATTATATCAAAAAGAACGTTTTTATTTCAGAACCAGAACCTAAAAGGATATAAAGATATCTTTAATACTTCTAGTGTTATAGGCACACCAACTTTGGAAAACAACACAAAATTAGTTTTTTTTTTTCCAAACATTTGGACTCACTCCATAGGCATATAATGCAACAAGGGGTGCTGAAGTCAACTGATTTTAATAGAATAATGGACCTACCTATCTATGTGTAAAAGTAAAACAATGGCACTGCTCTCTTTAAAAAGTTATTTTTGTTTTGACCTGTAGTTTTGCTTAATGGTCTCTCTACAAAATAATGCATTACTCAGTAAATATTGAACCATGACATTTAATATTTTGTCTGTGTATGTTTTGATAGTGTATCTTCATTCAGAAAATGTATTAACAAACATTTCAACTGGGGGAACTTTCTCACATTTGGTTGATTTGACATGGAAGAATACCCCTGTTTACGGTTGCAAAGCAGTCTTTTATGACTGTTGCCATCGTTTTATAAAAGCAAAAAGCCACTCCAGGTCTTGCGTTACAGCGATTTCACCAAGGGTTAATAATAACATATCTGTGGTAAAATATAGTGAGTAACAAATCATCTCTTTAATAATGACCTTTGTCCAGCTTCTCCTGTAGCTCTTGTAATTTCCTCCGCAGTCTTTCGTTCTCTCTGTGTGTTCGGGCTGTTTTCTCCTGATATTCACAAACTGTTTGTATGATGATCTCTGTCACTTCATTCACTGCTGATGTCAGTAACTTCATTACACGCGCGTTCAGACGCTCAACTTTAGACATGACGACAACACGATTCGTTCACTCGAAAATCAACCCGACACCCACTGATATAATGCACGATATCATGCACGGTTAAATATAATACTGAGCAGGTTTACTGTTCAACAACACGGTATTATTATTATTATTATTATTATTATTTTAAATAAAGTAGAATTCATACAGCACGTATGTTATTAACAATGCTTAATGTATTTCCGCATCGCGTCTAAACAAAATTGTCATAATAAAAGTCTACTTCTTCTTCTTCTTCTTTTGGCGTTTTATCGCGGATGGCAAACAAACGATAGGTGCATTCCCGCCACCTACTGGGCTGGAGTGTGGACCATTGACGGAATGGGAAAATAAATAAATAAATAAATAAATAAATAAATAAATAAAAGTAAATTCTAAATACTATTAAACAGTTTTCAAGTCATTATGCAGCAGTGTTTTAAGAGTAAGATTTCTTATCCCCATTTCTCTTATTTCTTCCAACAGAAATACTCTTTCATTTTCATAAGCAGTACAATATATTAGTACATGCTCTACAGTTTCTGCTGATCCACATAATCTACAATTCCCATACTCATGTTTGTTCATTCAAAGCTGTGTGCCCAAGGCGAAGTCTGGTAATGATTGTGTCTTCTCTTCTACTACCAAAATTCCCTCTTTCACCTCCTACTTGATTTTGAATATGAAAAAGATGCCTTCCTCTTCCCTCCTCATTCCAAAGTTCTTGCCATTTCCCTTTTATAGCTGTTCTGATTTTGGCCTTAACTTCTTCTTTACTTAGTGGGATATTCATTTCTATATGTGATCATTTCAGCGACTGCTTTGCTAAATTATCAACCTCCTCATTTCCATCCACTCCCATGTGTGCTGGAAACCACAGGAAACACATCTTAATTCCTTAATTAAACTTATTTACTCTATACATACTTAAAAGAATTTCATATCAAATGTCTTGTCTTGAGGATCTCCCACTAATAAGGCTTGATAAAGCAGAGAATGAATCTGAGCATATCACCACATTCATTGGCCGAGTGTCCTCCATCCACCTGATAGCTAATAATATTGCTACCATCTCTGTTGAATAAACTCCTACTTGGTCAGATACCCTTTTACCAATTTTAACTTGAAAACATGGGACATATACAGCTGCTGAATCTCGACCTGTTTCAGGATCTTTAGAACCATCAGTGAAAATTGTAAGTATTGAGTAGTAATTCTGCTCTAGATACTGTTTAACCATTGCATCCTTTGCTATTACTCTTTTTTTTTTTATCATTAATCATTTCTTGCAGATTAAGATCTACTAATGGTAAAGGGAATAGCCAAGGTGAAATAGGTGACACTACTACTGTGGGGCTCACTTCTACATTTATTATTCCACATGATTGGGCTTCTTCTTCTGCAGTCCATCCAAAACTTCTTAGCTTGGCTGACTCATATTCCCAGCATTTTACCAATACTTTTTAAATTGGATGAGTATCATAGTGTCCTTTTACTGTTATCCAGTAAGTCAACATTAACTTTAGTCTTCTAATATCAAGAGGCAGTTCACTCATTTCTACCTGTAAGGCAGGAATAGGAGAAGATCTGAGAGCACTACAACATACACGTAATGCCTGTGACTGAATTATTTCTACTTTCTGCAACAAAGTTTTAGATGCAGACCCATAAGCTATACATCCATAATCTATAGTTGACCTAATTAATGCGTGATATATTCTCTTCAATGAGTGACACCTGGTACCCCAATCCACCCCAGCTAAACATCTTAAGATATTTCAAACTTTTTTGCAATTATCAACTATTTTTTGTATGTGAATTGCAAATGTCAGTTTTGTGTGTAGCCATACCCCCAGATATCTTATCACATTCACTTGTTCTAAAGGTTTGCCATATAGCCGTAAACTTCCACTAGGACATTCTCTCTTTTTTGAAAAACAAATAACCTGTGTTTTCAACACTGATAAACGAAGTCCCCATTTATGAGTCCATTTTTCCACCTCATTAATTGCACTCTGCATACTTTTAGCCACATACGAAACATTCCCTTCCTCTCTTCCACAGTGCTCCATCATCCGCAAACAAAGACTTTTCAACTCCTGCACCAATCTGGGAAAAGATGTCATTAATCATTACATTAAATAGGATGGGGCTACACACACTACCTTGAGGAGTACCATGTTTGATATAATATGTTTTGGAATATGATGATCCCACCCTGACTTGAATAGATCTGTCAAAAAGGAAACTATGAAACCAGTTAAACATTCTCCCTCCAATACCCATCTTATCCAGTTTAATTAGAATCCCCTCTTTCCATATCATATCATAGGCTTTCTCCACGTCAAGAAATACCCCTACTAAAACTTCCTTGTTAACTTGAGCCTTCCTGATGTCAGACTCTAAACATAAAACCGCATCCATAGTGTTCTGACCTTTCCGAAACCCACTCTGGAAAGGAGAAAAATATCCTTTGCTTTCCAGCACGATTTAATCTAAAAATAACCATTCTCTCCATAATTTTGCACAGATTAGACGTTAAGGCAATGGGCCTATAACTAGAAGCTACTGAATGGTCTTTTCCTGGTTTTGCAACTGGGATAACTATCCCATGTTTCCAATTAGTCGGTAGAATCCCTTTTTTCCAGATCTTTTTAAAAAGGCGTAACAATATGTATATCGATGTATCTGAAAGGTGTTTTACCATTTCATAACACACATGGTCCTTCCCTTGAGAAGTTTGCTTAGCTCCAATAATAGCCCTTTTTAGCTCATAAAATGTAAACTCAATATCTAATGAACTTCCTGAAGGTCCCCTATGAGATAATAAGTCTGGATTGTCTCTTAAACAGCTCTCTCTATACCTTCTCATATTAACTGGAATATTATCATTACTATGCACTTTTACAACAGCTTTGGCTAAAGCTTCAGCTTGGTTCAATGGTTTTACCACAGAAACCATAGTTTAACCATGGTATTTTTAGATACACCATCACCACAAGATTAACCATGGTTAATCCAATATTACTAAATTAAAACCATGGTCAGTGTATTGCAAGGAAAAGGAACACATATTGCAAGGGTATGCAAAACTATTTTAGAAAGGGCTCCATAGGAAGAGCATAAGTATGAGTAGATTTTTAAATTGTCCCTCACACAGTAGGTACTTTATAAAGAAATGTTACCCTTGAAAATGGAGGACAGAGAACAATAATAGATAAATGATTTCCCTTTGCAATTACCAATTATTTCTGAATGCAAGTTCTTTGCTCTTGCGATATTCAGTTCTTCATGTCCCCGAGTTATATTTACATAAATCTATTTCTGAAGAGAAATTCCTAGTTGACAGCCATCCATATAAAAGCAGAGAGAAGGGCTCACAGCAAACCTGTAATAAAAACAATATAATTCAAACATAGCCATGCTCATTTCAAAGTATCAAATCTTATCTGGTCACAGGAGTCTGTAACAACTCTTCTGATGCCCCTACAATGGTTTTTGTATCCTGGGGGACACAAGCATTTGAGAGGCTGGGTAGAACAGCATTGAGTAAATTGGAAAAATTTCTGTGAAAAATATTGAAAATGGAGTCCCTGCAAATACTGAGGTCATGTGTCTTTGTATTAAAACTCTGGTTTTGTTATAAACAATCTTAATTTTAAATAAACATGACAGCAGGGGGCCTGGGTAGCTCAGAGGTAAAGACGCTGGCTATCACCCCTGGAGTTCGCTAGTTCGAATCCTAGGGCGTGCTGAGTGACTCCAGCTGGGTCTCCTAAGCAACCAAATTGGCCTGGTTGCTAGGGAGGGTAGAGTCACACGGGGTAATCCTCCTTGTGATCGCTATAATGTGGTTCTCGCTCTCGGTGGGGCGCATGGTGAGTTGTGTGTGGATGTTGCAGAGAATTGCGTGAAGCCTCCACACGCGCTATATCTCCACAGTAACGTGCTCAACAAGCCACGTGATAAGATGCACAGGTTGAAAGTCTCAGATGCAGCTGAGACTTGTCCTCCGCCACCTGGATTGAGGTGAGTCACTATGCCACCACAAGGACTTAGAGCACATTGGGAATTGGGCATTCCAAATTCAGAGAAAAAGGGGAGAAAATATAAAAAATCAAAATAAGCATGGCAGCATTGTTAAAGGGTTAGTTCACCCTCAAATGAAAATCCTCTCATGATTTACTCACCTTTAAGCCATCCCAGATGTGTATGACTTTCTTCTTCAGCAGAACCGAAATGAAGATTTTTATAAGCAGATCTCAGCTCAGTTTATCTATACAATGCATGTGAATGGGTGCCATCAGGCTGCTGGCTGTGTGATGGTCCAAAAGTCATATTTAGGCAGCATAAAAGTAATCCACACGACTCCAGTTGATCAGTTAATGTCTTCTGAAGCAATGTTGATAAGTTTGTTAAAACTGAATCGATAAATAAAATGTTTTTTTTACTTTAAAAAAATAGTTTCCTCCCTGCAGTTGACGTATCAGTGACGTAGGCGCAATGGCGCTTTCACATGAGAAGTTGGAAGCACGTGCTTTATATACAACACATGAATGAACATCATGTAAGAGTTAGGTCATTTCAAACAGAAATACAGCGCTAGGCGGAAGCAACGATTTAAAGTTAAAAAAGTTATAATTATCAATTTGCTTCAGAAGATATTAATTGATCAACTGGAGTTATCTCAAAAGAAGGAAAGTCACATCTATAACACATCTTACATGACTTGGATTTTGGAAATATGATTTTGTGTTTTTTTTATATTTTATATATTATTTTTTTTTGATTACCATGATGTAACTGTGTTACATGAAACTTGGATGTAGGATTTTTCTACTTGATATCTTTGATGTTTTATCATAATGGCATTTCATTGCATGATGGTCATAATATTATAAGAAAACAAAATTGGAATGATCCTGTTAGCCTAGCAGGTGTTAGACTGTTATTAGAGACATGTCAGAGGAACCATATTATAAATGATGCTGCAATGTTCGCATTTGCGTTATAGGTACTTATAGAAAGAGTACAATGTAGCATGATTAGAACACGTGTCTTTGCAAATGTTTGTTAAACAAGTAATGCAGAACCTTTGCTTCACAGAGTGATATTTTTTAATAAAAGCCAAGGTGTAGTACCAAGTTTGTGAATCTTTCTGATTTTGGAATGTTTGTGTGATGACAGGCCTCTGCGTCTTGGCAAAAGTGGTGCAATATTTTGTAGGAATTTCCAAGTTGGAAGTCTAACATCATGTGGTGTGCCATTGCACTTTTCCTTGTAGGAAGGTGTAATTATTTGTTTATTTTTTATTTATTTTATTATGATATTTATGATAGTTTGGTCTGCATGAAGACAAATAACAAGCAGCATTAAATTAAAGTTAATTATTGCAGGGCGGTTTATAGTAAGTAGATAAAACACTCTGTATTTTTTTTTTTTTTTTACGAGCGCAGGAACGCACACTCTGTAAAAGTCTGTAAACACTGTCAAATATGTCTTAAGTGAAAACAGGCGAGACAAAAAAATTGGATATGATCAGATAGGATCAGTTTATTAAGCTTTGCAGAGCGAGCGAGTACTGGTGTCAGGTTACATCTGCACCAAGCGCTTCTTTGTAAAACATGAATGAACCTTTTCGTATGCAGATCTAAAACAAATAAACCTGAGAAGACAAGAAACACCTTTGATGTTAAATAAATGGGAAATTCGTTGAGTGTGTAATGTTGCTTTTGAATACCCATTATTTCTCCATAAAACAATTTATCTATGAACACAACTTAGCCAATGACATACACAAAAATATAAAACATTTTAACTCTTGCAGTGTGTTCCGCAAACAGTCCTACATGACAATGCAAAATGCAAAATAGTTCTCATCAATGAGCATGACTAGCAGAGGTGCCTCTGAATACTTCATCCCTTGTATAACCACCTATACACGCTACTAAAAGATTGTTTGTCATTCCATGACCCTGCTCTATTTAAACATGGATCTTTTAGCATGCACACGATATTTAATCTGTTTGTGCAATAAATATTAACTTTATTTGATATAAACCAGGGGTATTCAATTAAAGTTCCAAGAGGTCCGGTCTCTGCATTTCCTTCCCAGCAAAGGTCCGTACAATAACTGACATGGTGTCAGTAGTCAGTATACTGTAGTTATGAAATGACATAAGAAATGCTTAATCAATTTTATAAAATAGTTATTAGAAATGTACAAGTTGGCAGCAATAGTACTTTGTAAAAGAAAAGAAAAAATCATAAAGTCAAAACAGTCTCTTCAGAATTAGGCAAGGATTATAACACTGGGGCCCCAGAGACAAAGCCAAAGTAGTGGGGTCTGGGGAATATTCTACCAAAAGATAAAAATATTTGAATAAGTTCATCAACCGAGTGCACTTTGATATGAAAATTAAAAGATAAAATCAACTGTTTGTTTTGAAGCTGAATGACAGCAGTCCAGAATTTGTGTTTTAATATTTTTATATACCTAAGGGGAATAGCAGGCCTTGTGACTAAAGAAAGATACATTATGGGGGTTCAGGAGTATCCCCCGAGAGAAAATGTGGAAAATGTAAAAGTCTGAATGGACCATTTTTATATTTTCCATAAAGTAAAAATCTCCCTACAACAAACAATGTACATCACAATAGTAAAGATTAAAATACTGTTAGCTAAAGTTAAGTAGGCCTATAAATGGAATATAAATATCAAATAATGGAAACATTCTCATGAGAACTCCACTATACTACTAGTAATATCACATTTCTGGTTGTTTTTCCTTGCCATCTATGCCAGAGATGATGACATCTTTGATTCATTTTCACAAAAACGATCCGTTTGTGAACGACTTTAAACATGCTGATTATAATAAAGGCAAATTTAGATGTAAAAAAAATGTAATTGTTTAAAGGCGCTCTGGAAGCACGTTGTCCTGTCACAAACCCGGTTTAGCTGAATGGTCGGATTAATTTCAGACACATGAAGTTCACTTTGCTTCATTCTTGTTTTCTGCAGTGTGTTTTAGTGAAAGATGCCAGTATCTATCTTGCTGCTCACTGTATTTTTCTGCTACTGCCTACTGTCATTAAAATAACCACGTCTGCAAATCTTGCAACACAATAAATAAATTGTGTTCTGTAATAGAGAAATATTCGAGGATACAGTGCTGAAAGATCAGTGCTATCTACGCCCAAGTGCTTGCGCTATACACAGCTCCGTTGTTTTGTCGCGCTGATCACTTGAAGTGCAGAAAAGGTGAGATGGGTCAGCCGATGTCATGATGTCTCGCGGTCTGAATGGAACCCAGCCGAGGAATTAATGCTGTTTTCTCATTTCTTCTCGGGAGAACCGCCGTTGTCCTGTATCCCCGTATACAGGGAAGCGGTAATCACGCTGACACCCAGATGAGCCATCGCACTCGCACCCTGGATTTGAAAACATACATTGCGGCTGATGGCCAAAGATTTCAGGCCATAATAAATATAAATAATATGATAAATGTTTCTCAGAGGGCTGACGGCATATTCACTGTTCTCTTAAAAAGTTATTCATGTTTAATTGTAGGTCAATTTAATAGTTATATGACCTCAGCTGCAAGTTTAAAATTAATCCATAACTGAGATTTAAATGTTAAATCAGTGTTAAATCAATAAGCATGTTAAAAATGAGCTGAATTAAGATGCACAGAATGTTTAACCATTATGTAATCCCGGCAACAATTTAATGACAGTCAGACAGCGGAGCATAATGGACTTCAAAAGATTATCTGATTTACAGGGGCTGTGGCAAAATATAGTATGTTAGAATGTGGCAGCGGGGGTGTGGTCAAGCATCTCTCCGGAGAAAGAAAGCGGTAAGGGCACTTACACCTGAGCTAAATTATGTCTAACACCTGTCTCTAATTTCAGTGAGAACGGGGAGAGCGGCATAAATAGAGCGACACAACACTCAGTCGAGAGAGAGACTGGATACGACAGAGCCGAGCCAGAGCAAGGATTTTTCTAGTAGTGAAAGTTTATTTATGAAAGCTGTGTGTGTTAGTGTCAGTTTAGTGTGTGAAGATAAACTGTAAAGTGGTGTCGCCAAGAGGGGAAAATAAAGCCTCACCTTACGAAGGAAAAACTGCTCCTCGCCTCATCTTTTACACTGGAGATTGAAGTTTGGGTCGAAGATGGATGGAGGTCGTCCCGTAGAGTCCTCCCAGTTGGCGGAGTTCCTCCAAGCCCTCGCCAGCCTACATCAGAACCACCAACAAACGCTGCTTGAGCTCCGACAAGATCAAGACCGCCGGTTTGTCGAGCTCATGCATGCTCAAGCCGAGGACCGGCAGGCGATCCGGAGCCTCCTCGGCCAGGGGGCATCCTCAGCCGTGACCCCAGACACACACACGCCGTTTGCCTTTGCCCAGCGGCTCCATGACGCCTGCCGAAGATGGCTGCTAGCGGGGGATCGCGACGTCCAGGGAATTATTGACCAGGTGGTACTGGAACAGTTTATAGTTCGACTGCCAAAAGGGACGGCGGAGTGGGTCCAGTGCCACCGCCCGGCATCGTTGGAGGAAGCCATCTGACTTGCGGAGGACCACATGGTGGCGATCCCGAGTCGCGGAAGATCCCTCCTACGTTTTCTCTCCTCCCTCTGTTTCTTCCCCCTCCCCTCTCTCTCTCTTGTCTGCTCTCTCTCCAGGTCCCGTTCCTGCCCCACGCAGATGAGGAGGAACTCAGCCCCTGAGACCAGTCCACCGGGTGTGGGAGGCAACACTTTCCCCTACTCCAATGCCCCGCCGCTCTCCCCCTCAGGGAGGGGCGCCCGCCAATGCAAATGCGGGCGTAGCGCCTGGGCCGGCCTGCTGGAGGTGCGGAGACCCGAGCCACTTCTGAGATCAGTGCCCTCTGATGGAGCTGGGGACAGTGGTGCGGGTCTCTGACCTCCCACAGGCTGCCCCCGACCGGGCCGGAGCATACCGGATACCGGTAAGTGTCAAGGGGGGTACTCACCAAGCGTTGGTGGATACCGGGTGTAATCAAACCACTATCCACCAATGCCTGGTTCAACCCGAGGCATTGGTCACATCCAAAACGGTGAAGGTGAAGTGTGTACACGGGGATATTCACAAGTATCCGGTGGTGACCCTGACAATTAAATTTCGGGGGAAAAAGCATAGAGTGGAGGCTGCGGTTAGTTCCCGCCTCACCCATCCGCTGATTCTGGGGACTGATTGGCCTGATTTTAGAGTTTTATTAAAGGGAATTTGCGCAGATGGGTCCTGTGTGAAAATAGGGAGATGTGTGATGTGCGATGCTCTGGCAGGGGAGGTGGAGCCGGGGCCGTCCTCGACAGCTCCACGTCATGATGACGAGAGAGAGGGGGAGAGGCTGCAGCCCCTCCCCTTCTCAGGGAATTCCCTGACGGGGATTTCCCTTTGGAGCAGTCGTGAGACGAAACCCTCAAACACGCCTTTGACCAAGTGAGAGTCATCGATGGTCAACGACTCCAGCCTGACATCGCACTTTCATACCCCTATTTTGCAATTATAAATGAGCGGTTGTATCGAGTGACACAGGACACTCGGACCAAAGAGGATACAACCCAACTTTTGATTCCAAGGAGCCGTCGGGAAATGGTATTCCAGGCGGCTCATTATAATCCCATGGCAGGTCATCTAGGAGAAAGGAAAACACTGAACCGCCTAATAGCCCGTTTCTATTGGCCGGGCATTGGCGACGATGTCCGCAGGTGGTGTGCGGCATGCCGCGAATGCCAGCTGGTTAACCCACAAGCCACCCCAAAAGCGCCATTGCGCCCTCTTCCTCTGATCGAGGTCCCCTTTGAGAGAATTGGAATGGACCTCGTCGGGCCATTAGAACGGTCAGCACGCGGACAACGCTTTGTATTGGTCCTAGTGGACTATGCAACGTGATATCCGGAAGCAGTGCCTCTTTGCAACATCTCAGCACGCAGTGTTGCGGAGGCACTCTTCAAAATAATCTCCCAGGTGGGGATTCCGAAAGAAATCCTCAGCGATCAAGGCACAACATTTATGTCACGAACACTACGCGAACTGTACGAGTTATTAAATATTAAATCGATTCGCACCAGTGTATACCATCTTCAAACGGATGGCCTGGTGGAACGATTTAATAAAACCCTCAAAAACATGATTCGTAAGTTCGTGCACGATGATTCTAGAAATTGGGATAAATGGCTCGACCCCCTGTTTATTTGCTGTACGAGAGGTCCCGCAAGCCTCCACTGGCTTCTCCCCATTCGAGCTGCTGTATGGGCAACGCCCACGCGGCGTGCTTGATGTAATGCGAGAGGCCTGGGAGAAAGGACCTTCAAACAGTAAAAATGAAATTCAGTACGTTCTTGATCTTAGAGCAAAACTCCACACCTTGGGGCAACTAACACAGGAGAATTTGCTCCAAGGTCAAGAACGACAGTGCCGACTGTATGACAGGGGAACTCAGCTAAGAGAATTTGCACCGGGAGATAAAGTGCTTGTATTGCTTCCCACATCGAGCTTTAAATTACTCGCCAAGTGGCAAGGACCCTTTGAGGTCGCACAACGAGTGGGAGATCTCGATTATGAGGTTAAACGAACCGATAGAGGGGACGCACGTCAAATATACCACCTCAATCTCCTAAAATTGTGGAGGGAGGCGGTCCCCGTGACGTTGGCTACGGTGGTTCCCGAGAAGGCGGAGCTCGGACCGGAGGTGAGTTCAAAACATAAACAGTTCACCCTGGTCACTTGCGGAGACCACCTCTCACTGAGCCAACTCGCGGAGGTTGCTAAGTTGCAACAGGAGTTTGCAGATGTGTTCTCCCCTCTACCAGGACGTACAAACCTCATCCATCACCACATCGAGACCGAGCCGGGGGTGGTGGTACGTAGCCGCCCCTATCGACTACCCGAACACAAAAAGAAAATTGTTCGGGAAGAATTGGATGCGATGCTTGATATGGGGGTAATAGAAGAATCCCACAGTGATTGGTCCAGCCCAGTTGTTCTAGTGCCTAAGAGTGACGGGTCTGTGTGATTCTGTGTGGATTACAGGAAAGTCAACGCGGTGTCTAAATTTGATGCATATCCAATGCCTCGCGTTGATGAGTTGCTCGATCGGTTGGGCACTGCTCGTTTTTATTCGACATTGGATTCGATGAAGGATTATTGGCAGATCCCCTTGACACCAATTTCCTGTGAGAAAACCGCCTTCTCCACACCGTTTGTATTACACCAATTTGTGACACTTCCGTTCGGTTTGTTTGGAGCCCCGGCTAAGTTTCAGCGTCTCATGGACCGAATCCTCAGGCCGCATTCAGCTTACGCCGCTGCCTATTTAGATGACATCATCATTTATAGCAATGATTGGCAGCGGCATATGCAACATCTGAGGGCGGTTCTGAGATCGCTGTGCCGAGCGGGACTCACAGTGAACCCAAAGAAGTGCGCGATTGGACGGGTGGAGGTACAGTATCTGGGGTTCCACTTGGGCCACGGGCAGGTGTCCCCCCAAATTGACAAGACAGCGGCGATTGCGACCTGCCCGAGACCCAAGACCAAAAAGGGGGTGAGACAGTTCCTGGGGCTGGCTGGCTATTATAGAAGGTTTGTGCCTAATTATTCGGACGTCACCAGCCCGCTGACTGATCTCACTAAAAAGGGAGCTCCAGATCCGGTCCAGTGGACGGAGCAGTGTCAACGGGCGTTCACGCAAGTTAAAGCCGCACTTTGCGGGGGGCCGCTGTTACATTCACCTGACTTCTCTCTCCCTTTTGTTTTACAGACAGATGCTTCAGACAGGGGGCTGGGGGCCGTACTCTCGCAGGTGGTGGAGGGGGAGGAGCGCCCGGTGCTGTACATTAGCCGTAAGCTATCGTTAAGGGAAACTAAGTACAGCACCATGGAAAAGGAGTGTCTCGCCATCAAGTGGGTGGTCCTCACTCTCCGATACTACCTGCTGGGGCGGGCCTTCACCCTCTGCTCAGATCACGCCCCACTCCAGTGGCTCCACCGCATGAAAGATACTAATGCCCGGATCACCCGTTGGTATCTGGCTCTTCAGCCGTTTAAGTTCAAGGTGGTCCACAGACCGGGGGCGCAGATGGCTGTCGCCGACTTCCTTTCCAGGAATGGGGGGGGAGTGGTAGGCAGGCCGGATGCCGCCCCGGCCTGAGTCGGGCGGTGGGGATATGTGGCAGCGGGGGCGTGGTCAAGCATCTTACACCTGAGCTAAATTATGACTAACACCTGTCTCTAATTTCAGTGAGCACGGGGAGAGCGGCATAAATAGAACGACACAACACTCAGTCGAGATAGAGACTGGATATGACAGAGCCGAGCCAGAGCAAGGATTTTTCTAGTAGTGAAAGTTTATTTATGAAAGCAGTGTGTGTTAGTGTCAGTTTAGTGTGTGAAGGTAAACTGTAAAGTGGTGTCGCCAAGAGGGGAAAATAAAGCCTCACCTTAAGAAGGAAAAACTGCTCCTCGCCTCATCTTTTACATAGAATTTCTGTGGAATCAGACATTTACAATTTTTTGTCTTGTGCCTCCTACTGGTGGATAAACAGTAAAACAGTCAGTCTATCTCCATATTTCTAATTGCTTAAAAATACAGTTGTAAAAATAGCTACTACTTCTGTTGTAGCACTGCCAACTTGATGAAATTTTGTGTTACCTCAAAATGTTCTTTTGTGCATGAATATTAAGTTTTATTAAGTTTAAAAATTGTGCTCACAAGATATGGGTCAATTAGCCATAACAGGCCACATGCAAAAACCTATCGGCTAATATCTTCTGAATGATTTGACATATCAAAATTCTTTTGATAAAGTTTTGTCAGGAATTTCTGTAGATAATGTGTATATATTTTTTAATCATATACGGTTCTAGAGTTAATTCAACTACTTTGAGCACAGTTGCACAATTATGATTTTCTTAAGTTATAGCACCCCCTAGCACAAAAAATTAACGAAACTCAGCATGTAACCTCAGAGTGTTCTCTTGTACAAATGTGTACAAAGTTTTGTTAAGTTTTTGAAAAATGTGCTTACAAGATACAAGCTAATTAGTCATTGTAAGCCACGCCCCAAAATATATTCGCTTATGTCTTCGGAAGGATTCAACATATCAAAATTTTACAAAACTTTGCAGACATCTTCTAAATGTCCTGTTAACTATGTATATCGAGTTTGGTTATGTTTGGAGTTTGCATTGAGTAAATATAGATCAATTACTCAAATCGCATTAAACCGAAGGAATTGTATCGTTATATTTCCGTAACAATTTCATGTATTGAAATTCTTTTGATTACTTTTTGTCAGGGGGGTCTGTAGATGATGCATACCAAATTTTGTGCTGATCGGACTATCGATCTAGGAGGAGTTTGAAAAAGTAGGTTTTTCAAAAAATTCAAAATGGCAGAAAAAATTATAGCCTCACGTCCATTTTAGCATGCTCACGCTCAGATTTGTTGAAGCGTTATTCAAGAACGGTGTGGTCTATCAAAAAGCTTTTGAATTTTTTTTATTTTTTTTTTATTTATTTTTTTTGTCAGCACTGTCCCTAGATGACACATGACAAATTTTGAGCGAACCGGACAAACGGTCTAGGAGGAGTTAGAAAAAGTAGGTTTTTCGTAAAATTCAAAATTGCGGAAAATCAAGTGGGTGGAGCTGAAAAATGATGCGACAATTCCCGATCGGGCATGACCCAAGGAATCAGAGGAAAAGAGAATTCTGTTTCTAGGCGTCATGGATCAAAAGTTATAGGCTGAAATGTGTGAAACTTTGAACAGTTTGTGGTGCTAGAGGGTATGAGTTAAAGCCCCCAAATCTGGGTCAGTTATAATTCAGGATGTCCTCTATCAGTGTGCCAAATATCATAACTTCCCTAAGTAAGGTTCTATGGGCTGCAGCAGACACAAAAGTGGAAGAACTAAAAGCAGAGGGGAAAAAATAATAAAATTAAATGAATCATGAAAATTTAAAATGGCAGACATGGCCGACCATGGCAAATTGGTTATCACCGTACTCAGCATGACCCAAGGAATCTAAAAAGATCAGCTACGTAAATTTAGGCCTAACTACTCGGAAGTTATAATTATTGTATTTATTTTAAATACAAATATTTTATTTATTCCGTTAATTTATTTTTATAAAACACCACTTATTACAAATACAACATATCTCAATGTGCATCTTTAACTACATATTCTCACAGTAACAGTTCTTGGTTCGTTCATGAAGAAATTGATGTGCAATTGTAGTGTTCTCCCTTAAAACGCACTTTGCTTTCCAACAAAAGTGAATAACTGGGTCCGTGAACAGTAGTCCATATGCTGTGTTCCATGTTTTTTAAAGTCAAACAACAGATTTCTGTAAAGAACTGACTGAAATTGCAAATGGGTAATTCTCAAAAAAAAAATAAAATAAATAAAAATAAAAAAATAGACTTACCAACTTACAAAATATTGAAATTTTCCGTTCAGTTCAGTTTTTGCCTATAAACGCTGAGGTAAACATTTTGTAACATGTTGATATTAATTTTTATTCATAAATGTCAACTTGGCTGTTGTACTTTCTTTTATTATTTCATTTTGTTTCATGAATGAAGCAAGTTAACACCAAGTTAACACTAATGAGGGTTAAATGGGTTACAACACCACATTTTGAGGGTTCAATAGGGTACAACACCAAATATTTTTATGTGAAAATCTTAGTTAAAATGTGAATTAATAACTTTTTAACATGCTGGGAAAAATAACCATATGCATATTTAAGCAGCCTCTGAACTTTGACCTTAAAAATTATTTTCCACAACTTTTTGTATTTAATTTTCTTTTTAAACTAAAAAAAAAAAAGGTTTTATCATTGATAACACCAATGTCATGAAATCAAGGGACAAACATTCTTTTTAAATTATTTAAATTATTATTAATAAATTTGCTTTGCTTTTTTGTACACTTGTTTGGCCTTGCACTAATGCTTTTATTAAAAATAAGTACAAAATAAATACATAAATAACTTTACTGGTCAAAGAAGTGGTGTACCAGATGAAGGGGACAAGGATTTTTTTCAGGCAATTGACAATTTCAAATATATTTTCTAAAAAATTTGCAAAACAGAGTCAAGCCATTTCATATCATTGAAGGTTAGGTTATAGAATGATACCTTTTATTTTATTTTTTTCGCTATTTGAAAGCTTTTTCATGACTAAAAAAGTCAAGGGACATGTTTGTCAACATATTTTGATATTGACCCAAATGATGTCAGAAATAACCTATTTTGTGAAACACAAAGCTTTCTTTACACAAGGGGGTGCTAGACGGCCCACAAAACTGAATCCTCCACTGATCTGCATTCAAATCTCAGAACGTTCTACATCTCATCAAATTTTTTCACACTGGAGAGTAATTTTTATTAAAACTGATTGTTGCAAAGATTCATACTTGTTAAATCCGCCACAGCAGTATCTATAAAATATTTGTTTTTTAAATCCCCCAGTAACAATTGATTGTGATTGGCCCATTCTGAACAACGCTGCCAAAAGTAACAGGTATCACGTGACAGTGCTGTCTATTCGCTGCCTGCTTCAGCAGTGGTCTAGTGGTCTGTCGTTGTGTTTTTCAGAAAATAAATAAATACATTTAATTTATTAAATGATTTATGCAACGTATTTCATGATTTTCTATAATTCATCCAAGCCAAATTCAAGTACTTCAAGCATATCTCCTGACCACTAGATAACACAGTGGGGAAATGCTGCAGGTAGCCTCAGTTCATGTTTGTGATGGCACGTAGTAAGTTTCGTGTCAATACGCCAAAGCGTTGCGTAGTTATAGCCTCACATCCATTTTGGCATGCTCGCCTTCGAATTAGTTGAAGCGGTATTCGAAAAAGGTTTGGTCTATCAAAAATATTTTGTTAACTTTTTGTCCGCAGTGTCCCTAGATTTATACACAACAAATTTGTGCAAATCAGACATACGGCTTAGGAGGAGTTAAAAAAAGTAGGTTTTTCATAAAATTCTAAATGGTGGAAGATCTAGGGGCGGAGCAAAAATTGGCCGGAAGTTAAAAGATCGTAATGACCCAAGGAATCAGAGGAAAATTATTTTGATTCTTGGCCTTACGGTTTAAAAGTTATAGGCCAAAAGGTAAGTGAAACTTCAAACAGTTGGTGGCGGTAGAGGGTATGAGTGGGAGACCCCAAATTTTGGTCAGATACATTTGAGTGTCCTCTTTAATTGTGCCAAATTTCATAACTTTCCTAAGTACGGTTCTATAGGCTGCCACTGACTTCCATGGCGGAAGAAGAAGAAGAAGAAGAAGAACACTGGCCCCTAATAAGAAAAATAATGGATACAATAAGTGCCTACCCACCTTCGGTGCTTGGCCCCTAATATTAATTATAAGAAAACTAATGGATACATTAAAGATCTATTTGTTATAAGTCAAGCCTCTCATACGGCAAGACAGCCCCTACATTATAAACAACAATGGTGAGGTAAAGAGTAGACAAATGCAACAAATCTTCATCCTTACTGAAGTGTTTGTTTTTTTTTTAAATATTTTATGCAGTAACACTAACTGGTAACTTGTATAGATTCATATGAAATCTATTAGGGAGAATTTATTAGAATTTAATTTTATTACAACTGGGAAAGTTGTAATTAAATGTTTATAAATATGTTTAAGCTATTAGTTTTTTCATATAAATTCTATAGTTTATTTATATTTTTTTTTAAAGACTATCAACATTAACCTAAGCACAGTAATGTGGAGCCATCCATGGTCTTACCTGTGGTAATGGCCTTATCATTACAAATGCCACTGTTAAACAATTCTAGAAGAATGGTAAACTTTCATATAGGCCAGTAGCTGTGTTAACCACCACACAAACCACGCAATTCCACTGGGCCACGGACAGACGACAAAACACTCAAGGGGTGTAGCGCTGTTCTGTGTTCACGTGCATATACACATTGTGAAGGTGAAGTTCAGCAGGTTTGCCCAAATGTGCAATTCCAAAAATTTGAAGCTGCTTAAAGTTCTTATACAAATCTAAAAACCTGACACAGTTTCACAGAAATGGAGGAGGTGACAGCGTTTCACCAGATCTGTAATGAGGAACAATGTAAACTGTGAAATACATACTGACACAATGCACTATTATTGTTCCGTAAAAATAAAAGCTCCAGCTCTGAAGCTACTATTGTATAAAACAAGCACTCAGAAAAATAATAGTAATTCAGCATCATATTATAATAATAAACTTGACTGGACAATAATAAATAATATTCTGCTAGGTTCCAAAATATAAGTGAGTGAAGTTGTGGTTTTTGCACACCCAGTTCACTAACAAAAATGTTTTATAAAAATATACACAACCGGTCAAAAGTTTTGAAACACTTGACTGAAATGTTTCTCATGATCTTAAAAATCTTTTGATCTGAAGGCGTATGCTTAAATGTTTGAAATTAGTTTTGTAGACAAAAATATAATTGTGCCACCATATTAATTTATTTCATTATAAAACTAAAATTTAATTAAAACATAAAAGTTTTTGAAATGGATGACTTGGACCAAATAATAAAGAAAAGCAGCCAATAAGTGCCCAACATAGATGGGAACTCCTTCAATACTGTTTAAAAAGCATCTCAGGGTGATACCTCAAGAAGTTGGTTGAGAAAATGTCAAGAGTACATGTCTGCAAATTCTAGGCAAAGGGTGACTACTATGAAGATGCTAAAATATAACACAGTTTTGATTTATTTTGGATCTTGTTTAGTCACAACATAATTCCCATAGTTCCATTGTATGTTATTCCATAGTTTTGATGACTTTACTATTATTCTAAAATGTGAAGAAAAAATATAATAAAGAATGAGTAAGTGTTTCAAAACTTTTGACCGGTAGTGTATGTTGGTAAACATTGCCTTTTTATTACTGTATTGTTGTATTGATGCATACAAATTATATGTATTATATTATAAATTAAATACCATTTTTCCTTGTTCACTTGGTAAAATATATTATTTTAATTTCATTAAATGTTTTGAATCTATTTGGCTACAATGGCGATTAGGATGAATAAAACAATATGATTTGAAATCACTTTTATGTCATTTCTGAGCTATTAAACAATTATCAAGATATGTTTCGAATATCGTCAACAGCCTGAAAAATATCGAGATATAATTATTTGAGCCATATCGCTCTGCCCTGGGTATATTTCTGACCTTCTTCATCAATATCAGACTTATGGGCTTCATCACAGAGCCTACTTTTGAGTGTCCCTAAGTCCCTTTTGAAATCTAAAGGGGATCGTGCCTTCTCTGTTGCTGCCCCTCGCCTTTGGAATAGTCTGCCTCTCCATATTAGATCCAGTGCTACAATTAAGTCTTAATTCTCTTTTAAAAACCCATATTTTCTCTATTGCCTGAGCGTACCTTGATGTACGGTAATTGTATTTTATTCACGTTTTCATTGTGCATGTGTTTGCATGTGATCTGTTTGTATCTTTCTTGTGTAAAGCACTTTGGTCAACATATGTTGTTTATAAATGTGCTTTAAAAATAAACTTGACTGATTGAATAACATGTAAGACTTGAAGAAATGTTTTTGCACTTAAGCTGTTTATTTAATGCAGAGCTACTAGGCTTGTTTTTGAACAATAAAATACATTCAAAAGTTCATCTTATTAGTATGTGATCCCTTAAAAACAAAATAACTTTTGAATTTTTTGTCAATGTTTGAAATACGTTATGTATTCATGTGTTCTAACACACATTTATGTATTGTAAACTCAATAAATATTTTGATCATATCTTGTCAAGTGTTGTTACTTTTTTTTTAGTACTCACTGATTTTATTTTATTAAATTAAAGTAGTTAATATGATGAATATAAGGGATTTTGGATCATCTGGGGTCATAAAGAACCTTTTTATGAGTGGTTCTACAAGGAACCTTTGGAAAAGGTCCTTTGCAGAACCAGAAAAGGTTCTTTGCAGTGCTAGTGGACAAAATGGTTCTTTAAAGAACCAGTCACTGAAAGGTTCTTTGGGGAACCAAAAAAGGTTAAGGCCCCGATATACTTCATACGACATCGAAGAACAAATGGGTGTGGCATAATTTAGAACAAATTCTGGCCAAACAGAAGGTGTTTTTGCATTTGTTTCGGTGGCCTGTAACAACTCACCTGGGCGAACGTTTGGGAAAAATTATTTGTGGCTGCAAAACAATTTTTTACTGCCATTGGTCCATGTCATAGGTAGGTATGACCTGGAGCTCCACCTACCTTGAAGCTGACATCTAATTCTGTTTCCTTTTTTTATTTCGACATTTTATGACCGCATATAGTGTGTTCAGAATATAAACAAAACAAATGAAACATTTTCTACTCCATATGTATTACTTTAAATCATTTTCGAGTGGTTAAAACAACTTCTTTTCCTGACCTCAAATGAATTGTACTCATAGAATGAGGCATAAAGCCATTGATAACACATTTTAAAGTCACATTAGTTTAGGTTTTACTAAGTGTCTTCATATTTAAATGTACTTCTAAAGGCCTCCCACAGCGGAATATACCTTTGCTCAGCTGTTTAGAACTTCTTTTCACACCTGATTGAAGAATGAAGAAGAAACTCTCCGGAAGTATATCGGGCCTAGTATTCTATGGCATCAATGCAAAAACCCTTTTTGGTTCTTCCTGGCACCTTTATTAGGGGGCCAAGCTACGAAGCTGCTGGAACCCTATTGCAACTGTACTGATTTTCTTCTTTTTATTTTTTTTTTCTGCCCTAAAAGTGTCTGGGCGTCAGAGACCTTAAGTTGTGGAGACTCCACACTTGACAGGATGATCCCAAATCAAAACAACGCACAACCATCTGACCCTAGGTGGCGCTATAATAAACACTTTGACATTTTGACTCATATCTTTGCAACCGTAAGGGCTAAAATCAAAAATTTTACCTCTGATTCCTTGAGCAAAGTACTACAATATGTATATGTCTGATATTCAACTGTCCGTCTGTACTTTTTTCTACCATTTAGAATTTTATGAAAAATCTACTTTTTCAAACTCCTCCTAGACCATTTGTCCGATCAGCAAATAATTTGCTATACATCATCTACAGACCCCCCTGACAAACATTTATCAACAGACTTTTGATACCTAAAAAAAGAAGACATTAACGATACAATTCCTTCGGTTTAATGCAATTTGAGTAATTTATCAATATCTACTCAATGCAAACTCCAAAAGTAACCAAACTCAGTACACATAGTCAACAGGACATTTAGAAGACGTCAGCAAAGTTTCGTACAATTTCACCCCTAGGAGGTGCTACAACTGTCATAGCTTTACAGCTGTTTGTGCGACAAAGTTCAAATTAAATATGCATCTTCTTTGGTTCAAATGCTAACATATTCTTAAAAAATCGATTGGACAAATTAACAAAAATGGCTGCCAACAACCAATCAAATTTCAGCACCTTATAACTCGTATTAGGATTGGCCGAGGGTTATGGAAATTACTATACACAAGCAGGGTGTCAACTCGAAGCATATCAAATTTTGTGACAATCAACCACACGGTGGCGGTATAATTAGCTAATTTGTGTTTTTGTTCATAACTCCGGAACCATATAGGCTACAATACAAATGTGCTTTATAGCTTCTCTGAATCCACCAGTGCCCCACAATGATATGGTCACTTGAATTTCCATTTCCGCAAGAAATGTTTTTTACAATTTCGATTTATTCTAAAAACCTACTTTTTCGAACTCGTCCTAGGCCGTTTGCCCGATTCTCACAAAACTTGGTATATATCATTTACAGACGCACCTGACAAAAAGTTATCAAAATAATTTTGATGTGTCAAATCATTCCAAAGATATAAGCAAATATGTTTTGGCTGTGGCCTATATTGACTAATTAGCCTGTATCTTGTGAGTGCAATTTTCAAACTTTACAAAATTTTTACACATGGACAAGAGAACACTCTGAGGTAACATAACGAGTTTTGTTCATTTTTGATGCTGGGGGTGCTATAACTTAAGACAATCCTATTTTTGCAACTGTGCTCAAAGCAGGTGAAATGTCACATTTTGAGGCAATTGATGGCAAACCCCTGAAAGAAACTGTAAAGCATCTTAAAATATCAACCTACTGTCTTGACACACTCCCCACATTATTTTTTAAAAATGTGTTTAACTGTCTAGAAAACGATCTCTTAGAAATAGTAAATGCCTCACTCCTTTCAGGCACTTTTCCGAATTCCCTGAAAACTGCAGTTGTCAAGCCCCTCCTAAAAAAGAACAATCTAGATAACTCCATATTAAACAACTAATCTCAAATTATACTTTCATAGGCAAGATCATTGAAAAGTTGTTTCAATCAGCTGAACAAATTCTTAAACTCAAATGGCTACTTGGACAATTTCCAGTCTGGTTTCTGACCGCATCACAGCACAGAGACATGCTCATAAAAATATTTAATGATTTTCACCTAAACACTAAATCAGGAAAAATATCAGTGCTGGTATTACTAGATCTCAGTGCTGCCTTTTACAGTGTTGACCTTAACATTCTCCTAGACAGACTGGAAAACTGGGTAGGGCTCTCTGGGATGGTCCTCGGATGGTTCAGGTCATATTTAGAAGGGAAGGGTTACTATGTGAACATAGGCAACTATGAATCAGAGTGGACATCTAAGACGTGTGGAGTCCCTCATGGCTCAATTCTTGCACCGCTCCTCTTCAACCTGTATATCCCACTAGGCCAAATTATGAAGAAGAATCAAATTGCATTCTATAGCTATGCAGAGGACACCCAGATATACCTAGCCCTATCTCCAAATGACTACAGCCCCATAAACCCTCTGTGCCTGTGCATTTACGAGTGATGACATTAACAGTTGTATGTGCCGAAACGTCCTTCAGTTAAATCAGTGTTTCCCAACATTTTTCCGGCACGGCACACTTTTAACGACTAAAAAATTATACGGCACACCACTATCCCACATAGGCTAACCATCGTCAATATTTTTCCTTTTCAAGAACTTGTCCATGTTTTCTGTCCGTCTTAGTAGCGTGTTTACTTCTAATGTTTGAGATTCGGCTATGCAAAAAAAAAAAAAACAAGTCACATAGGTAGGTTACGCTGTGTGAGGTCACAGGTGACAAGAGTGCTAAAAGGGTAATGAAAAAACAACAGATTTGCTTCTTTTCTAATTTGTAGATTTGTTCTTGCAATGCCACAACAAATTACAGGGATGCAAACTCATGAGGGGCGAAAAATGTGAAGACAATCACTGGTCCATGAACATTTTTTCTGGGGATATTTTTTTTAAAGAATAAGCTAAAAGCACCAATTCCATCTATTTTAGTGATTCAAGCTTATTCAAGTTTACAATTGTGCAGAATTAGCTGCAAAATAAAGAGGCTTGCTTCTGTTTCACAGATTTGTTCAGTTTTATTCACTGCTTAGTTCAGTGACATCTTCTGGAAATGTCACTAGGTGGCGACAGATGAGCGTCTTATGTGCTATGAGTTAGTCAGTGAATCATTTTGAGTCGTTCATGACCGAAATCTACAAAGAGACTTTATAGTGTTTAAGCATTAAAGAACAAAGCAGATCTACAGTCTTCCTTCAGTCTGAGCATTGTTTTTCATCAAAAAAGACAACAATAATAGCCTAATAATAGTGAGTTTCAATAACGTCCTTACCTTCTCCTTTATTAAAACTTGCATGGCTACAAATCTCCTGACTTCAGTAGAAGAATTATAAACACAAAGCAGATCTACGGTAACATTTTCCTACAGTAGCCTATTTAAACTGCTGAGCATGGCTTTTATCAGAAAAGACCACAATAACAGACAAATAATAATCATTTTGAGTTTCATTAATGTTCTTTTGTCATTGTAAAGTGCATTTCACATGAGTTGAGTCGAGGCGTCAACGCTCCGTTCAACGCCAGTGTCACAGAGGGGCGATTTTACGAGTTTGCCACGTAAAAAAGCAGGAGGTGTGCACAATAAACATTGAAAACATGTATTCGGAAGAGAGAAAAAAAGCTTGCAGTTGCTTTGATAGCAGAAAGTAATAAAAGGACTCGTTTATGTTTAGGTCTAAGCATTTTCTTGGTGAATTTAAATTAGTTCAATAACTGGGGTCTCTGATATTCGTAAATGATAAGGTAACATTTAATTAAAAGAAATTATGAGACATTCAATGTCTCTTCACAAATTTGGATAGTTTTTAAATATTTCTTGTTGCTTAGTACTGTCAAAGACATTATTGGTGAAGCAAAAATGTGTGTGTGAAAAACACTTTAGTGTAAAGTAACGTCACTTCATAGACTTCAATGTATTCTGCAGCGCTGACACGAGTCATGTGAAAGACCCTTAATGCGTATAAATATCAGTCACTTTTGCACATTAATCATTGCTCTTCACAATCACAAAAGTGACCAATTATGGTTTCAAAATGGCGAGTTTCTCCGAAAGGTGAGGAGTTTGGATCCCTGCAATTTGATAATTTTCCACGGCACACCTGACAATCACTAGTGTGTTGCGGCACAGTGGTTGGGAAACACAGAGTTAAATGACGACAAGACAGAGGTCAAAGTATTTGGCAACAATGTCGAAATTTCCAAGGTGAACACATACTTTGACTCTAGGGGTCTAAAGACAAAATAAATCAAGTCAGAAACCAACCTTAGTGTCATTTTGGAGTCAGACCTTAGTTTCAGTAGTCACATCAAAGCAATAAGTAAATCATCTCATCTCATCTAAAAAATATAGCGAAAATTAGATGCTTTGTATCCAGGCAAGACTTAGAAAAACATGTGCATGCATTCAACACCAGTAGAGTAGACTACTGCAATGGACTCCTCGCCGGCCTTCCCAAAAATACCATTAGACACCTGCAGGATTCTGACCTGAACCAAAAGAACTGAGCATATCTCTCCAGTCATCAGGCCTTTACACTGACATTACATTTAGATTTGATTTTTAAGGTACTCTTACTAGTTTATAAATCACTCAATCACTCAATGGCCTAGGACCTACAGTATATACATTGCAGATATGCTTGTTGAATATAAACCTAAAAGACCCATTCAAATCCAGACCTACAAATCTAGCTATGCGTTTACTGACTGAACACTGTGCTGCACTTACTGATTGCACTGCATCATTTTATTTCTTTATTGTTTTCCTTTTTTAAACAGTTTAATAATTTTAAATAAATTGTTTAAAGTTTATTTTATTACTTTTTATTCTAATTTCTTGTTCTTAATTGTGTATCTTGTATTTTCTGTATCATTTTCATATAAAACGCTTTGAATTACCATTGTGTATGAAATGTGCTATATATAGTATATAAAAAAACTTGCCTTGCCTTGCCTTATGGGGGAAGTCAATATTCTTTTCAAAAACTGAACCCAGCCAGAGTCTTCGGACCTTGGGAGAGAGATGAATAGGAACTGATTGTCCCCCTAACTCACTCGGTCCTTGTCTGGGATTTTCTGGAGTGGGACTGAGTGAGGGAGTGAAAACATGCCAAGTAGGTGGGAATAAATTCATATAAAGGATTAAGAGAATAGAAATGAAGGAATCGTCTTGTTTGTTTTACAGGGTTAGGTTAGGGGTAGACTCAACTCATTACTTAACTGTATTAAGAAGACATGTGCACAGACACTCTAAGCCCTCCCCCTCTCACAAATAAAAGTCTTTAAAATATTTCTTTGTAAAACAACCAATACTTGTCATACAAAATTAGGGTCAGAAAAGTTAGGGTTAGAGTCAGGGCTTTATTTAAGAGTATTTCTCCTGATTCCCCTTCTAAATGCATTTAATACAGTGATGTTAGGGTTAGTTTTAAGGTTCAGGTCAGGGGTTATAAATATTTTAATAAACTGAAAAAAGGCTCCTGATCTCATTATCTTATTTCCTCTCTCTCCTCAGGTTAACTCATCCCACCCTACCTTACATTTTCCTATTGATTGAACACATGAAAGTATAGTTTTTTTCATAATATAAGTCTATGTATTATATCATAAATAATCCTAATTGTATCAACAGGTTAACAAAAGAAACTCACAATTGCATGTTAGTGATGGGAAGATCGGATCATTTTACTGACTTGGATCTTTGAGTCTCGTTCAGCAAAATGAACAAATCTTTATTCAAGTCATTTCGTTAATTTGAGCAGAATTAAATTAAAATGTTACATTTTCTATAGCCAGATCCCCCCCACAACACGTCTACGTACGCAAACTTTGATTATAGTCCCAATAAGGAAAACATTATAGTGCAGCCAAGGACAAATTATGAGAAACAGAAAGATTAGTTCACCTTAGAATTTTGTCCGAGTCCTTCGATCTTTTGTCACTTGACAGTCGTATACGCTATGCACACACACAGGAAACAGAAATGATTAGTTCACCTCCTAGAATTGAAAGGTGAACTAATCGTTTCTGTTTCCTGTACAACGCCTATGCGGTTTTCACATAACAAACGAACGGAGGCTGCGCAATGCACATGCGCGGCCAACACAAAATGAACGAATCACTCTCTGAGACTACTTGTTCTTCTGAGTCACATAAGAGATTCGTTCAAAATGAAAGAATCATTCATGAACGACCCATCACTATGTATATATTCCTTTAAATTTAGGAACGGGTGAGAGGAAAGGGATGATCACCTTTCAGTTGTCTCTGTTTATCACCACACCTAATATTTCTCATTCAGTCCCAAAGGATCACAGGTATTCAATGTTCTGATCCATCTCCTTTAGGCTTTTTGTCTCTGTTGTTTTGACCATTCCCCAATAGGGTGTATTTTAAAATGGTCATATAGTAAAGTGTACTTGTTCCTTTTTCTGATATAATACAATTGTTGTTGTCATTAGGTCTTCCCTAATGAGTGTTTGAATATTTTCCAACTCTAGGTTCAAACCTGGTTCCCATTTTGAGTTGTCTATAAACGGTATGTATGACTGATTGTTTTTATATTTAAAAAAAAATCCAATAATTTAATTCTCCGGTGATATGTTTTGGTTTAATAGATGTTTACATTTACATTTATGCATTTGGCAGACACTTTTATCCAAAGTGACTTACAGTGCACTTATTACAGGGACAATCCCCCTGGAGCAACCTGGAGTTAAATGCCTTGCTCAAGGACACAATGGTGGTGGCTGTGGGGATCTAACCGGCAACCTTCTGCTTACCAGTTCTGTGCTTTAGCCCACTATGCCACCACCACATCAGATGTTGTACCTCTTTGTCCAGTATAGCAGGTTCTCAACAACTGCTGCATTGTTTCCATGATGTTAATGAGGTTTAAGCACAAATGATTGGCACTGGTTTGGAGTGATTTGGACCACATGGGGTGGAGAGTGACGTCACTGTTCCCGAAAGGTTTCTTGTTATATTTAAGGAAGAAAAATAGTTAGAGTGTTGCTTTTGATGGCACAAACCAGCACAAATCAAGCACAAATGAACAGCACTGGTTTGGAGTGATTTGGACCACATTGGGTGGAGAGTGATGTCACACAGCCTAAAAAATTATGTCTAATATCTCAAACACCGAACCAGCACAAATGCTCGTTTTAGCGGCACAAATCAGCACAAACGCAGCACAAATGAATGGGATAGTTTTGGAGATTATTTAATTATATCAAATCAAATCACTATTATTGTCACACAACCATATACACAAGTGCAATAGTGTGTGAAATTCTTGGGTGCAGTTCCGAGCAACATAGCAGTCGTGACAGTGATGAGACATATACCAATTTACAATAACATCAGATTAACACAACACAATTAAAAATCTAATATACACATATTTACACACAACACAATATACAAATAATAACATACACTGTACAATATACAATACACACAATATAGAATACACATTATACAATATAAATGGTATATATAGTATATATAAAATGTACAGTAGGTTGTATTGTACTGTATTGACATTCAGGCTGTCGGTTGATAGTAAGTTGCCAGTGTGTTGTTAAGAGATGTGCGTACAGGGAATACAGGAGTGGGCTGAGAACACAGCCCTGCGGGGCTCCAGTGTTGAGGGTCAGTGATGAGGAGATGTTGCTGCCCATTCTATGGGGTGCCAACTTCACGGAGGTCTGCAAAACAGGCCGGTGGAAGAAGTTGGAGAGATTAAAATGTTTAAATTTGGTATGATTCTTTTGACCATTTTGTAATTTTGATTATATTTCTGTGACGTTTGAAGTGTAATTTGAATTTAGAATTTAGAAATATTTTTGGTTACATGTTTTCATGTTTCAATAAATGAATTACATTTTTCAAAGTCGACCAGTAATTCTAGCCATGATTTGTGTGTCCGTAGATGAAAATGATTAATAATACTTACATTCTCTAAAATTTTATGTAGCGTAAATCCAAATCCTGACGAGAACCACATTTTCTATGTAAGTAGCATTTCAATGTCATAGAAATATGCCTGACATTCAACAAAAGAACGTAAGTCCATATTTCTATTCTTCTAATTCATTGCATACAATCCATTTACACTACCAACTTCTTATGAATGTGCTGTCTTTGTTTAAATCGCTGGTGCTTGACAGGGAATGGACATCATAATAGGATGCAGACAGTGCCGGAGAAGAACCTCAGAAATTAAATTGCTCCTTGCCCAGTCCATTGGCGTTTTGCACGCAATTTTGCCAAACCCACTTGCACCTAGACTTAGTGCATGCTTGCACGAAAATACCGAATCTTCCTGGCCATGCCCACTGACTTTGCATGTATGAGTTATGGCATAGCGCTGATCTGTAATCTAAAATTTATAGTTGCTTTAGGAATTAGCATATACACAACAACACACATAGAGATAATTTGTACTATTATTTACTAAATTATACACAAGGTATAAACACAGAGGGCTTTTGATGGATGCTGGATTTAAAATTTTGCATGATTCTCCTCATATCTGTATTTAGTTATAATGTAAAAATATATGTAGAGTTGCATAAAACTTTTGTGGATTCATATCGAGATGAATTGCGGAATGAAAGAGATTTCTGCTAATCACCAAACAGTGCATCCAAAACCAGGGCACAACAGAAAGCTCTCAGGCCATATGATCTGAGATCAGTTTCCTTATGCTGTATATCTAAAACAGTTGTCATATATTGAAACTAGAGACTTAGAGCTTTCAAATGATATCCACAATATTTTCAGCGAGTCCATTGTATTTGGACAGATGGGCAGACTTTCCGGTTGACTAGCAGATGTGCGGTTGACTGGTGTTTGGTGTGTAGCTGGTAACTGTTATCTAGCGTGTCATTTGGTTTGATTCTTGCTTTTTAAACATTGTAAGATTTCTTTGAATATTTTTCAGACAATGTGTGCAGGCAATAGCTGTCTAAATAGTCAAGCGAAACAAATTTTTTGGCTAAAACAACTGTAAGGTTATACCCAGTAAAGAGACCAGTAAGAACAATGAAGACCAGGAGTCAAAGTTGAAGTTTTAGACAAAGACAAAGTTCTCCACATTTCCGAAGGCATAAACAGAAAATGAGTTGAGGATTTAACCCGAAACTATACAGTAATCATAGGCATATGCAAATGAATTGACATCATCTCTTTACAAGTTTACAGGCTTCTGATAGGTTAAACATACAGACATTTATGGAAATTATCCAAACATGGTGAACAGTTAATCTACACAGAAGATATTATTTAGATACATAACATTG
Organism: Myxocyprinus asiaticus; assembly: GCF_019703515.2. Classification (NCBI taxonomy): domain Eukaryota; kingdom Metazoa; phylum Chordata; class Actinopteri; order Cypriniformes; family Catostomidae; genus Myxocyprinus; species Myxocyprinus asiaticus. The sequence continues at coordinate 3,764,124 of NC_059375.1, read as the reverse complement.
ATTAGCTGGAGCCACGAAGTCTCAGTGGGTCAGCTAATAAGGGTCAAAGGTAATCGTAAATCCAACAAGAATTTTCTGGTACCAGAGGGTGACTGACCAACATCCAATCACCTAGATCTAATCGATTTAGATAAAGACTATAGGACAGATTGAGACATACAAAGAAGGAAAAAGAAAAAAACTGCATTGTAAGAGAAAAAAGAGACTGTATCTTATTAAGGCTGAATGTCATCGAGACTAGGCTGAATGTCTTCTTTATCTTCTGGAACAAAACATTGATGGCTCACAGCTCATATGTACACACTTTTAGGGTCTGAATATTTCTAGGTAAAAGGGTACAGAAGGTTTATTCTTAACCAAACTCTTAAATACAATAAAACTCTTGCTTATTTTTTTGTTTATAACTATTTGTAACGATGTTGGCTGCTGACAATGATGACAATGACGAGGATGACGTGAAGATGAAGAACCCAAGTGCAGTTTATTTACAAAGTGAGAACCAATAACCCTGACTACACGTGAACTAAACTAAACATAAACATGAACTTGACTTGACTTGATTTAAACATGGCTTGACATAAACGTGGCTTGACTTAAACATCTATGATCACATCCAATACTTGACCACTAGACAATGAAAACATGAGGGCTTAAATGCAAGACATGGGAGAACATAAGCCAATGAACAAACAGAACTCATAACAAGCTAATTAAACAATAAACCAATGAAAACATGACACATGAACATGGAGGGAAAACAGAAACTAAACTTTTCAAAATAAAAGACATGAATCAACAAAATACACCTGACATATCCCCCCCACTAAGGGGTGGCTCCTGACACCCCAACACATAAACAAACACGTAAAACATGACATAAATTCAAAGTTCTGTAGGGAGCTGGGGGGGGGGTGTCTTGAGGCGTGGGGCGTGGCGTGGCGAGAAAGGGCGAGGGGCATGGGACCAGGGCAAAGTCCGTGGGGGGTGAAGCCATGAGAGGCTCGAGGGGCGGAGCCATGGAAGGTGGAGCCGTGAGAGGCTCGAGGGGCGGAGCCATGGAACGTGGTGCCCGGAGAGTAGCCGAAGACTCGAAGGGCCAGGGTGGAGCCGATGGGAGGGAGGACCAAGGCGGTGCTGGAGGCTCGGAGGAGCAAGGCGGAGCTGAGGGATCGGAAGACTGAGGTGGAGCCGGTGGGACTGAGGACCAAGGTGGAGCCGTAGGGAAGGAGGTCCCCAGTGAAGCTGACAGATCGGAGGGACGAGGCACAGCCAGAGGATCGGAGAGCCAAAGCGGAGCCAGGTGACCGACAGACCAAGGAGGAGCCGGAGGGACGAGGGACCCCGGCACAGCCGACAGGCTGAAGGACCGTAGTGGAGCCGAGGGAACGCCGAGCTGAGGCAATGTCAAGGGACCGACAGGCCAAGGCGAAGTCCAGGGCTTGGAGGGTCCAGGCGGGGTCGGAGGGCCGAAAGTTCCCCTTGCCTGCTCAGGAGAACTAAGGGTGGGTATAAGGGTGGGAACCATCTCCAGGTCCCACTGCTCAGGTGCGGCTGTGACGTGGCATGGAGCAGGCTGAGGCGTCGCTGTGACGTGGCATGGAGCAGGCTGAGGCGTTGCTGTGACGTGGCATGGAGCAAAATATGGTGCTAGCTCAGCGACCATGACTAGAAACTCTGGCTCGGCGGCGGCCATGGCGTGGCACTCTGGCTCGGCGGCGGCCATGGCGTGGCACTCTGGCTCGGCATCCGCCTCCCCCACAGTGAACTGGGAACCAATGAACCGTAGGGCAAGGTCGATATATTGAGCCAGGCTGAGGGAACTGCGACCGCCAGGCATCAAAAAGAAATGGACTCATTCAGTCCAAATCTAAAACAGTCTTTGAGGGCAACCTCATTAAAGTCCACCTGGAAAGCCAGATCGCAAAAGTCCTCCACATAGTCCTCCAGGGGACGATTCCCCTGACGTAGGCGCAGAAGCCGAACTGCTGGGTTCATGGTTGGGTCAAGTATTCTGTAAAGATGTTGGCTGCTGACAATGATGACAATGACGAGGATGACGTGAAGATGAAGAACCCAAGTGCAGTTTATTTACAAAGTGAGAACCAATTACCCTGACTACACGTGAACTAAACATAAACATAAACATAGACTTGACTTGACTTGACTTGACTTGACTTGACTTGACTTGACTTGACTTGACTTGACTTGACTTGACTTGAAGATCTACGATCACATCCAATACTTGACCACTAGACAATGAAAACATGAGGGCTTAAATACAAGACATGGGAGAACATAAACCAATGAACAAACAGAACTCATAACAAGCTAATTATACAATAAACCAATGAAAACATGACACATGAACATGGAGGGAAAACAGAAATCACATGACAAGGGAACAGGAACTAAACTTTTCAGATCTTGGGGCAGATCTTGCTATGGTTTATGTATTACCACTAGGTTTATATATATATATTCAATCATTGACATTACATAAATATATATATATATATATATATATATATATATATATATATATATATATATATATATATTATTCAACTCCTTCAACTCATTATTCAAACACAAATGCGCTGACACAATATGTGGTGTTCTTGCATTATTCCACCACAAGGTGGCACTCTTAGAACATAATGTTGATTCTAATATTCTACATATTCAAGAACTTTTTTTTATAAGAATGTTGACTTGAAGATCAAACTTCTAATCAAATATTGTTTTATAATGTTGTGTTGTTGAAGAACCTCACGAAATAGAGGAAGAGAAAGCTAAGGTGAAATAGCTATCTGTTATATATATATATATATATATATATATATATATATATATATATATATATATATATATATATATAAATGCATTCAAATAATTGTACATAAATTTATAATTTACAATTTCTTGTGTTGGCAAAGTCACCATAAGATCTCTGTAATGAGAGGGGTACCAGGTTGTTCAGTCTATCATGAGGCTTTTCTGCTTTCATGTAGTATTAGCAAATCATAACTTGCTAACTGAAATATACATTTATATACAAATATACATTTGTAAATATTATTGAACTTATAATCATATTTATAATTTATTATCAAATTATTTATAAAAAACAAATTCTTACAAACCATGCAACTGAATAATGCATTTATTTTTTTATTTTTTATTTTTTTGTCACTCTGAGAGTGGAATTATTTCGCTAATTTTTTTATTTGCAAATCAGCAACAAACAATACAAGTTATAAATTCTGTCAGGAAAGTGAAACCGAACCACTATTGTAACTTCTGTTGTGGTTTTTGCTTGGGGACTTGCTATTGGCTGTTGTGTTTGCATAATTAATTAGGTAGGTCTGTGGAGGTTTTGGGGACTGTTTGGAGGGTGTTATTATTTAACATTTAATAGTTATGTTTCAAGTTTCGTTTAATCTTAATAATGTTGTTTTATGTTATGACAAAGGTTTATTTTTAGTTACCATGGGTGAGATTTGTGATCTCATGAGCTAGTAGTGATCCTAGTGGTGGTAGTAGTATACGTACTAATGATGGGAAGAGTTTCCTTAGGTTTTGTTAGATAAGTTATCTGACATGGCTGTTAAAGTTATGCTTAGTAAAATGAACTATTTTTTAAGTCATTATTTTATCTTGTTTATTTGTGCGAATTTATATTAAAACGTTACTTTTTCGGTAGTTGAATACCCTCAACACGTCTACTTAGGCAAGCTTTGATTATAGTCCCAGCAAGGAAAAAAATTATAATGCAGTCAAGGATAAATAATGAGAAACAGAAATGATTAGTTCACCACTGGAATCTTGTACGAGTTGTTTGTTCTATTGTCACGTGACAGCCATATGTGCATAGCGTATACGGCTGTCACGTGACAAAAGAACGAACGAATCGGACAAGAAGACTCCAGAGGTGAACTAATAATTTCTGTTTCCTGTACAGCGCCTATGCGGTTTTCACGTAACAAACGAACGGAGGTTGCGCAATGCGCATGCGCGGCCAACACAAAATGAACGAATCACTCACTGAGACTACTCGTTCTTCTGAGTCACATAAAAGATTCCTTCAAAATGAACGAATCATTCATGAACGACCCATCACTAGCATGTACTCTACTGTATTAAGTATCTGCAGAGCTGCATTAGCACACAGGGTAAGCAGGACTGAATCCTGGCGATGAGTCATCAGCCAGAGAGTTTACCTTTATTTGAATTATCTGTTTACAAAATTCTGTGTAATGTTAAAGGGTTATTATGCATTAAAGTATAGTCTGCATTCAGTGTTAATCTTGCGTTGTGAATACAATAATTACGCAACGTAATTGTGTAAGAAACACACTACACGCAATGTAATATCCTTTCACGGAAAATTAATAAGTCTTTAAAGCATAAAGAATTCAGAGTACAGTAGGCTAACTTCTAAAAAGTAGCTAATACTTCAGTCTATTCAGTATTATTTTAGGAGCTCAGTTTTTTTCACAACAAGGACAGTAGGATAAGTATAGTTATATGTTTGATACATTTTTAAATTAGAAAATGTTTATAATTTTTTTTCCCTAAATGTTTGAATATTTGATTAAAGTTTGGTCTGTTACAGTTTGACATCTTTTTCAACTATAAGATTTTATTTTCGTTGACTAAAATTGTCATTTTCGTCAGACTAAAACTGACTAAAACTATAAGATGATGAAATATTTACTAAATTTAAAGGACATTTCGCCACTCTGTGGCACTGTCTCCAAACTGCTTAGGTACCTTCAGGGCATGATGTCGAATACCCCTTAAAATTTTCATTCAAATCGGACAAAGAATTAAAATATACATTACTTTTTCATAAAATTCAAAATGTCGGAGAGGTTATATGGCTGATGTTGGAAAAAATTACAGAATAATAAAGTACAGTCTGCATTGTAGTAAGCACAGTATGAAGACTCAGTGATCAACAGAAGTACAAATTTTAAAACTGCTCTTTCCTGGACTCAAACTTACAACCTTTTTGACCTGTTTTCCAATGCATTAACCACTGAGCCATTCAGTTGACACAGCCAAAAATACATTCCAAGCTGAGAGCAGCAGATTTTAAATAATAATAATAATAATAATAATAATAATAAACATTTAGAAATGTATCCCTGCCAATTTCAGAAGACTTAAAATAAGGAAGCAATGATACATTAAATGTTTTGTTGGGGCCTGGGTAGCTCAGTGGTAAAATACGCTGGCTACCACCCCTGGAGTTTGCTAGTTCAAATCCGAGGGCGTGCTGAGTGAGGGAGGTTGCTAGGGAGGGTAGAATCACATGGGGTAACCTCCTCGTGGTTGCTATAATGTGGTTCGTTCTCGGTGGGGCGCGTGGTGAGTTGAGCGTGGATGCCACGGTGGATGGCGTGAAGCCTCAACACGCGCTATATCTCCGTGGCAACGCGCTCAACAAGCCACGTGATAAGATGTGCGGGTTGATGGTCTCAGACGCGGAGGCAACTGAGATTCATCCTCCGCCACCTGGATTGAGGCGAATCACTACATGACCATGAGGACTTAAATGTGCACTGGGAATTGGGCATTCCATATTGGGTGAAAAAAAAAAAAAGTTTTGTTCAAATTGACAAAGCATTTTGACCAATATGTGTCTCTGTCGCCAAACTGCTTAGGCTCAGGACATGGTGCCGAAGACCCCTTCCAATTTTCATTCAAATTAGACAAAGTGTTTTAACCCTCCTGTGGTATTCGGTCATTTTTTACCTAAATACATTTTTAAAATGTAATAAAAATGGTTTCCTTTATCTGAGCAGTACAAGACTTGGTGACTTTTCCTCCATTTGCCATCTGAACATACAAAGAAAATTGGGCTTGATTCAATAAGTCTAAGTGGTGGTAAAAAAAAAGAAGAAAAAAAAAAAAGAAAAAGTGACACCTTTGGCATTCGTGGTCAAAACTGACCAACCATTGAAGATTAATGGGAAAGACCAAAAACAGCAGTTTTTTACTATCTGTCAAAAACAATAAATAAATCAGCCACAATGCAGAAAAAAACAGACATTACAGGGTAAGACTCTAAAACATCCTCAGAGCAAAACATACATACCCACTCACACACACACACACACACACACACACACACACACACTTACACAAAAACAAGAATGAACTGGTGACAAATGCTTTTTTTACATTTGTCGAATAAAACCAATAAATCAGCCATAATGCTAAACATACACACTCAGAAATTAAAGGTTGAGACGATAACACTCACAATGCAGAACACACACACACACACACACACACACGTAAACACACATGTAAACACACACAGAACAAGGGCATCAATAAGTGGAGCTCTACAGCCATCTTTTGGTCATTGTTGGCATTACAAGCCATCTGTTGTTTTCCAGCTGATGACAGCAATCTGATACACACACACACACACACACACACACACACACACATACACATATGTTGGTGCAGCTATCATTATGAGGACTCTCCATAGATATAATGATTTTTATACTGTATGAACTATATATTCTATCCCCTAACCCTAACACTACCCCTAAACCTAACCCTCACAAAAAACTTTCTGCATTTTTACATTTTAAATAAAACATTATTTAGTATGTTTTTTAAGCGATTTGAATCATGGGGACACTAGAAATGCCCTCATAAACCACATTTATAACATAATACCCTTGTAATTACCAGTATAATCTAAAAAAAAGTCCTTGTAAACCACTTAAACCTACCACCCCCCCCCCCCCACACACACACACACGCACGTTTGCAAAATACATTTTTACTATAGAAAGTTTAAAATTGCAAAATGTTTACTCTGATTCTTCTGTTTTCTACTCCAAGAGTTCCTCTGTTCCCAGAACATCTCCTTGTAGTGGGGCAGTGGTCAGGGACATCTCCCTGCCACCCCCCACAGCTGGAAACTGGATCCTTTGTGCCTCTCATTCTTGCCTTCCCATCAAGACATTCTGCCTTTACAGATCATAATGCAGCCAAGGTTCAATGTCCCCCCCGCCCCATGAGTTTTCACATCTGCACACCCCACTTTTTGTTTTTCCTTCTTAACCATAGCCAGAAGTTCCCTTTCTCAGCTTCCTCTGCCATTTCCTTCAGAGAATTCTTCAATGCTGATCCACCAATACCAATGTCTTTCGGTAGGCGATGCACTTATGTTCCCATACATCTACGACACCCGACCTCCATCCATTTTCTCTGCACTCGTCAGCCAGATCAGAATATTTTAGCTAATTTCTCTCATAGGCTGCGGAATCCCTGCTCCAATGAGACAGTGAGCTCAATCATTATGACTTTTCTAACTGATGCCGACCACAACACTACGTCCAGCCTTAAGAGGGTAATGGTGACCTCAGATAGAAATTTCAGCTGATGGCCAAGGTCGAACTCCATTTTCCAATCACTTCCATGCATCAGGATTATTTTGGCTTCCCTCCATGCACCTCCCTTTTTTAACAAAATAAATGAACTGTCTTTGAGCAGCATGGTGGCCTTTGTTTGCCTTTAGTTCTTCACCAGCTTGGACAGGACCTGATCATGTTGCCACCTGTACCGTCCTTGTGCCAAAGCAGTTTTGCACCCAGCTAACATATGCTGAAGATTTTATCTTGTTGCCTCACAGCAGGAACAACTATCCTCTTTGCCATACCACAGAGACAAATTTACAGGGCCTGGAAGGGTGTCATATGTGGATCTTATTAGAACAGTGGTTCTTAACTCTGTTCCTGGGACCTCCCCAACACTGCACATTTTGTATATCTCCCTTTTCTGACACACTCAATTCAGGTCATGGAGTCTCCACTAACGAGCTAATGAATTGAATCAGGTATGTTTGATTAGGGAGATATCCAAAATATGTTGGGTGGCTCAAAAGCTCTGTTAGATGTTCCCTCCCATACTGTCCAGTGCCCTTGCTGCTGCTGGCTGACTGCTGCAATCACATACTGTTTCTATTCCAACCTAGATACTTATGTAACTACCATTACTTCCACACGCGACCTCTTTGAACCTGGGCTTGAGCAGCCCTCACAGCCTGGTCTGTCAATTCCCTTAGCTCTAAACACTATAAACACTTAGGTCTATGTATACTTCTAAACTGACTAATGTTGGTGGATTCCTGTACCTTGGGTATAAAGATGGCCACTGCTCTTTCCCACTCCAAGGGTATGCACCGTTTCTTCCAGGAAATTCTCAGAAGTCTCCATAACAGTTGGAGAACTGTGGGGCACTTGTTGTACAGCCTATATGGTATCCCATTCGGACCTGGAGATGAAGTTGCCCTGGCTCTTTCTACCACCTGCCTGATCTCACTCAACTTGGGTGAAACTACATAAAATTCCACTACTGGCTTCACTGGCCGTGGGACATATTCGGGGGAGCTGAGCGGGCTGTGTATATGAGGATCACCAAGTTGGGATTTCATGAGGTCTTCTAGTTCTTCCATTGCCAGAAATCTGCTGGAAGAGAAGTAGAAAGCTGGTTATGGCAAACTTAAAAGAGTCCTTGATGAACTTCACCCTCTCATGCTCCATCCTCCTCCGCTGTCGAATTCTCTCTGCCTTCCTCAATACTGCTAGCCTAGCCCTTATGCCATCCCATGATACCTTCAAGCCCTCCTTCTCACATACCTCTGCCCTCCTCCATGCCTTGCAAAGTTGCCTTCGCTCTTTTTCCAGCTGGAGTATTTCCTTCTCTCTCCTACCCATCACCTTTGGACCACTCTTCCTCTTTAACACTTCACCAAATCTGACACGAATCATGAACGTGGCTTCACGATTACCATGGGAAAGCGGAAAGCCACAGTCTACCAACAGATTGTGGAGGATTTGAGTTTAAGAGATTTATGCCCATTGCAATGAATATGCAGCCTATGTAGGGTCTAGTTCTTTCAATTAGTCAACCTCCCAGTTAGACTCTGGGAAATGTTTAATGTTGCTTGAATTGGTGCTATTTTAGTGCATTTCTATCAATATACTGTAGAAGGCTTTGTTTGGAAAATGTTAATAAAGCATTTTATTGTTTTATTTTTAAGATAGAAATAAATGCATTTTGACAGGAAAATAAGTATATATAGTGTCAAATTTCAGCACTTTAAAAATTTGCTATTAACACTCTTTTCAACCAATGAATTTCCACTACTTTTCCATGACTTGAAAGCTAATTTCCATGCCCAAACATTTAGCCTTTCTTTCTAAAAATGGCACAAATATCACAATCACAAATTTTAGTGCCAAAAGTACTTCGGGAGTGAGGACATAATTTTTCAAAATTATATCTGAAATAGGCTTTTGCATCTTTACTGCAGGGTTGGAGAGTTTTTTCTGCAGTTAAGGTTTCGTCTGTACCGTCCATGCTAAAATAATAATTAATTGAAGATGCGGTAGCTTGAGCAGTTCCGGCACGTTCCTAGCTAACAATAGTTTTTGGTTCTCGGAATGTTCCCTGAACATACATTTTTAAGGTTTGTTTTGGGTTAGCCAGGAAAGTTGTCTTTATGGAAATAGAATGTTCATTTTAGGTTTGCAGAACATTTACCTAACGTTCCGTTAACGTATTCCTATGGATTGTCTCAGGGTTTCTGGAGCCTATCTCAGCTACCTTGGCTGAATTAAGGCAAGGAAACACCCTGAACAAGTGGATTAAATTAATATGTAAGAAGTACATAATTCATCCATTAATGTGTAAGATTTTTAAAAGATGTATTTTTTACCTAATATTGTACCATACTGAAAACTGAACCTTGATTTTTGCGTTTCCTCATAAACCTCAGCACCGGACATTAATCAGAATCAGAATCAGAATCAGAATGAGCTTTATTGCCAAGTATGCTTACAAATACAAGGAATCTTTCTTGGTGACAAAAACTTTCAGCTCCAGGTTGTTTTGACTGCACGAGACAGCCAGCTGTTCAACCTCTCTTCTGTATGCAGACTTTTTGTTATTTTGGATGAGGCTGATGACAGTAGTGTCATCTGTAATCTTCAGGAGCTTGACAGAGGTGTCCTTGGCAGTACAGTCATTGGTATACAGGGAGAAGAGTAGTGGGGGAGCTCACATCCCTGGGGGGCACCAGTGCTGATCCTACATGTGTTGGAAGTGAATTTCTCCAGTCTTAATAGCTGCTGCCTGTCCGTCAGAAAGCTGGTGATCCATTGACAGATAGACGTGGGAACAGAGAGCTGCGTTAATATATTCCATTGGAGAGCTGGGATGATGGTGTTGAAAGCTGAACTGAAATCTACAAAAAGGATCCTTGCATATGTCCCTGGTTTGTCCAGATGTTGCAGGATATGATGCAATCCCATGCTGACTGCATCATCCACATATCTGTTTGCTTTATAAGCAAATTGAAGGGGATCCAGAAAGGGTCCAGTGATGTACTTCAGGTGGGCCAACACCAGTCTCTCAAATGACTTCATAACCACAGATGTCAGAGTGATGGGTCTGTAGTCATTAAGTCCTTTGATCTTGGATTTCTTTGGGACAGGGATGATAGTGGAGCATTTGATGTGGCAGGGAACTTCACACTGCTCCAGTGATCTGTTGAAGATCTGTGTGAATTTTAGACAAGTGGGTGTAACACCATCTGGGCCCTGTGCTTTCCTTGTCTTTTGTTTCTGGAAGACCCGGCACACATCCTCTTCACAAATAAATTACCAAATGGGAAACAAATGCTAACATTAGGGGAATGTTCAGTGTTTGCTGCATTGGTGTTTTCTGCTCCTCATGTGGCTGCTCAAAGACACATCCTCTTCACAGACCTTAAGTGCAGGTTGAGTAGCAGGAGGGGGGAGGAGAGTGGTTGCAGGAGGTGTTGGTGTTTGTGTGAAGTGAAGGTCAGAGCAGGTGTGGGGTGTGAGATTTGGTTGAGAGTTTAAGTCTATGTCAAGTCTAGTTTATGTTAAGTCAAGTTTGTCATGTCAAGTTCATGTTTATGTTTTATTTATGTTTGTAGTTAGGGTTTATGGATATCACGATTTGAATAAATTTGCACTTGGGTTCTTTACTCCATCGTCATCATCTTTGTCATTGCCTGTGCCAGCAACATCATTACAGACATTACAGAATGTTACAGAATACCTGACCACACTATGAACCCAGCAATCCAGCTTCTTCAACTTCACCAGGGGAATCATCCCCTGGACGATTACGTGGAGGACTTTTGTGCTCTGGCATGCCAGGTGGACTTTAATGAGGTTGCCCTCAAAGACATTTTTGCTTTTGGACTGATTGAGTCTATCTCTTTGCTGATGCCAGGCGGTCAGAGTATCCACAGCCTGGCTCAATATATCAACCTCGCCCTGCAGATTATTGTTTCCACGTTCACTGTGGGGGAGGCAGATGCTGAGCCAGAGTTCCACATCATGGCCGCCGAGCCAGAGTTCCAAGTCATGGCCGCCGAGCCAGGGTTCCATGTCATGGCCGCCGAGCCAGAGTTCCACGTCATGGCCACTGAGCTAGCGCCATCTTTTGCCCCGGATCCTCAGCCTGCTCCATGCCATGTCACAGCAACACCTCAGCCTGCTCCATGCCATGTCACAGCAACACCTCAGCCTGCTCCATGCCATGTCACAGCAACGCCTCAGCCTGCTCCATGCCATGTCACAGCAACGCCTCAGCCTGCTCCATGCCATGTCACAGCCACGCCTCAGCCTGCTCCATGCCATGTCACAGCCACGCCTCAGCCTGCTCCATGACATGTCACAGCCACGCCTCAGCCTGCTCCATGCCATGTCACAGCCATGCCTGATCCTGCTCCATGCCATGTCACAGCCACGCCTGAGCCTGCTCTATGCCACGTCACAGCCACGCCTGAGCCTGTTCCATGCCACGTCACAGCCACGCCTGAGTCTGTTCCATGCCATGTCATAGCCACAACTGAGCTATTGGACCTGGAGATGGTTCCCACCCTTGTACCCACCCTATGGACACTTCCTCAGGATCAGACAAGGGGAACTTCCGATCCTCCAAAGTCGCCTAGACCCTCCGAGCCCTGGACTCCGCCTTGGTTCTCCGAGCCCTCAGTTTCACATTGGCTCTATGTCCCTTTGGCTCCAACGAGGTCCTTTGGCCAATTGGCTTCTCCGGGGTCACTCATCCCTCCAGCTCCACCTTGGTCAGTCAGTCACCTGGCTCCGCCTGAGCTCTCCAATCCCACAGCTACACTTTGTCAATCTGAGTCTGCGGCTCCACCAGGGACCTCCTTCCCTATGGCTCCGCCTCTGTCCTCCAATCCCCCAGCTCCACCTCGGTCATCCGAGCCTTGGGTGCTGTCACGAGGAACGTGAGGTCCGAGAACCACATCTGGGTGGGCCAGTAGGGTACTACCAGGACGACCTGCTCCTCATCCTCCCTGACCTTGCACAGGGTCTCACTGGAGGAAATGCATATTTGTGTAGTCCAGGGGGCCAGCTGTGTGCCAGCGCATCTATACCGAGAGATGCCTCGGTCAGGGTGTACCAGAGCGGGCAGTGGGAGGATTCCTGGGAGGTGAACAGGTCTACCTGTGCCTGTCCAAATCGACTCCAGATCAGCTTGACCACCTGGGGAGTGGAGTCTCCACTCTCCTCTGAGGGTAACTTGCCATGACAGCGTGTCCGCTGCAGTGTTGAGGTCGCCCGGGATGTGAGTGCCTCGCAGCGACTTGAGGTGCTGCTGACTCCAGAAGAAGAGACAGCAGGCGAGTTGTGACATACAACGGGAGTGCAGACCGCCTTGATGGTTGACATATGCTACCGTTGCTGTGTTGTCTGTCTGAACTAACACGTGCTTGCCCTGGATCAATGGCCGGAACCTCCGCAGGCCGATCAGAATTGCCAGCAACTCAAGGCAGTTGATGTGCCAATGCAGCCGCGGGCCCGTCCATAAGCCAGCGGCTGCGTGCCCGTTGCAAACAGTGCCCCAGCCCGTTCTGGAGGCATCTGTCGTGACCATGACGCGCCTGGAGACCTGCTCTAGGGAAACGCCTGCCCGTAGAAACATGAGGTCGGTCCAAGGGCTGAAGAGATGGTGACAGATCGGCGTGATGGCGCCATGCCCATCTCAGGACTCGAGTCTGAAGCCAGTGCTGAAGCGGTCTCATATGCATCAACCCGAGCGGAGTGGCAACTGCTGAGGTTGCCATATGCCTCAGGAGCCTCTGAAAAAGTTTCAGTGGAACCACTGTTCTCTGTTTGAACGCCTTCAAACAGGTCAGCACCGACTGTGCATGCTCGTTCGAGAGGCGTGCTGTCAACGAGACTGAGTCCAACTCCAAACCGAGAAAAGAGATGCTCTGAACAGGGAGGAGCTTGCTCTTTTCCCAGTTGACCCGAAGCCCTAGTCGGCTGAGGTGCGAGAGCACCAGGTCCCTGTGTGCACACAACACATCCTGAGAGTGAGCTAGGATTAGCCAGCCGTTGGGATAGTTGAGGATGCGCATGCCCACTTCCCTTAGCGGGGCAAGGGCTGCCTCTGCGACCTTCGTGAAGATGCGAGGGCACAAGGACAGACCGAAAGGGAGGAATACGCCCGACCCTCGAATGCAAACCGCAGGAAGGGTCTGTGTCGAGGTAGAATTGAGACGTGGAAGTACGCGTCCTTCAGGTCTACCGCCGCGAACCAATCTTGATGCCGGATGCTCGCTAGAGTGTGTCTTTGCATCAGCATCTAGGATGGGAGTCTGTGTAAAGTCCGGTTCAGTACTTGCAGGTCCAAGATTGGCCGTAACCCACCGCCTTTTTTCGGTACAATGAATTAGGGGCCCCTGCCATACTACATTACAGAAATTAGCTCGTGGGCCACATGAAATGAATTGAGTTTGAGTCCTGTGTGTTATGCGTTGATGTCACTGTGAGTACGTGCATGTATTTGTGTGTGTATGTGGTGGGGTCTCTTTCACAGTGTAGAAAGTGCACAGCTGACTGGGGCTAGCAAGCATTATGTTGCATCAAGATTATTAAATGAACCATTGAAATTTAGGTGCTGCGCCACTGCAGAATGCATATAGGGGAGACACTGTGGTGCGTTAGTACATTGTTACATTGTAAAACAATGACTGTTTACACTTAACTGGAAGTTCCACCCACATCGCCTGCAAGCTGTCATGGGTTTCAGGAATATTGTGGATATAGTTTGTCAAGATTAGTGTAGGATTTGAAGGTGATATAGCCCAGCTAATATCGCCTATGCCATGACCCTCTTTTATAAAGATGTTTGTCTGTGCGTGTATGTAATAAATGGGATGGAATGGAATTCTACGAGATGGTCTCAAAAAGGACAAAATGTTAAGAAGTAAAAGGGAATGAACTGACATGAGGAATTGATAAAATGAAATTAAATATATTGTAATATGGGAATCATTTAAAATGGAATAGGACAAGTGAATATTTCATAAACCTGTGAAAATGTATAACTCATCTCACTCACTGTGCACTGTGGTGAGTGGAATGAAGTCAAATCAAGCGTAGCGTCAGTTCAGGCAGGTCATGTTAGTCAAACTGCAATTAGCTGATGCTCAGCTGATCATGACATCTACCAATACAATTCAGACACTTATCAGAGCGGTCCTACTTAAGTCTTCAATTTATGCATTGCTTTAGCTGCCCTTACATTGCATGGATGCAAGCTGCACTTAGGCTGTCAACTTATTTCTGTATGGTAAGCTGCTTATAACACCAGTTTTACATTAACTGTGTCAGACAATCAGAAAAATACAAGTTTATTGGTGACAATGGCAGATGAAGACAATGAAGTGACACACAACCACAGAGGAAGAGCTGGCACAGATTGCAGAGCAGTGGATGGTGACTGATGGTCCAGAAAATGGGGCATCCCCACGGACCGAACGGATGATGTGGTGGCTGGTAAAGGCACAGGTGGAGCAGATTGGGTGGACACTGGTGAACAGCAACTGACGATAAATACACAAACAGACAGACCAGCCAAGGCAAGAGAGCATGAGGTGAGTAACATAAACACACATGACAATCTGGCGACAGCACACATGAAGGAGTATAAATAGGGGAAAACATAACAAGGAACAGGTGTCGCTGATAGGCTGACAGGCAGCATGAACAGCGTGAACAGCATTCCCTTGCAAATGCTGATTGCATGCCTCGTGACACCTGTGAACCACAATAGGGAGAGACACACACAGAAATGCCCAGACAGACTCACAGACACCGAAGGGGTTACCATGATGCTAATGAGACTTACTGATGAGAGCGCGGTCTAGAACGTCCCGAGCCGGCATCCAACATCTCTCCTCAGGTCCGTAACCCTCCCACTCTACCAGGCACTGGAGCCCTCTTCCCCTCTGCCTGGCGTCCAAAAGACGTCTGACCGTATAAGCCAGAGCCCCCTCGATAAGGTGTGGAGGAGGTAGGATAGGAGTGGCGGGATGGAGACTGGAGTGAATAACAGGTCTGATTCTGGATATACACTGGCGGCAAAAAGTTTGGAATTATGTACAGATTTTGCTCTTATGGAAAGAAATTGGTACTTTTATTCACCAAAGTGGCATTCAACTGATCACAATTTATAGTCAGGACATTAATAACAAAATGACTAATACAATTTGAACTTAAACTACTTCAAAAAGTTCTTATTAAAAAATTCTCCATGTGCAGCAATGACAGCTTTGCAGATGCTAGGCATTCTAGCTGTCAGTTTGTCCAGATACTCAAGTGACATTTCACCCCACACTTCCTGTAGCACTTGCCATAGATGTGGCTGTCTTGTCGGGCACTTCTCACACACTTTACAGTCTAGCTGATCCCACAAAAGCTCAATGGGGTTAAGATGCATAACACTCTTTTCCAATTATCTGTTGTCCAATGTCTGTGTTTCTTTGCCCACTCTAACCTTTTCTTTTTGTTTTTCTGTTTCAAAAGTGGCTTTTTCTTTGCAATTCTTCCAATAAAGCCTGAACCACTGAGTCTCCTCTTTACTGTTGTACATGAAACTGGCGTTGAGCGGGTAGAATTCAATGAAGCTGTCAGCTGAGCACATGTGATGCGTCTATTTCTCAAACTAGAGACTCTGATGTACTTATCCTCTTGTTTAGTTGTACATCTGGCCTTCCACATCTCTTTCTGTCCTTGTTAGGACCAGTTGTCCTTTGTCTTTGAAGACTGTAGTGTACACCTTTGTATGAAATCTTCAGTGTTTTGGCAGTTTCAAGCATTGTATAGCCTTCATTCCTCAAAACAATGATTGACTGACGAGTTTCTAGAGAAAACTGTTTTCTTTGCCATTTTTTACCTAATATTGACCTTAAAGGAATAGTTCAACCAAAAATGAAAATTTGCTGATAATTTACTCACCCTCAGGCCATCCAAGATGTATCTGAGTTTCTTTCTTCATCAAAACAGAATTTAAGACTTTTAGGATTTCATTTCAGGCCTTCTCCTCTAAACAATGCGTGAATGTGAATGTCCTCCATTTTTTGATGGTCCAAAATGCATATTTAGGGTACATCATAATAATCCACACGACTCAAGTCAACAAATAAAGTTCTCGGTCCTGAAATCATCGGTCCTGATGATTTTTAGAACGTATGCATGCCCTCATCATGGAAGAGAGATGGCAGTGGTCTGGATCCTGGTTGCTGCCCATCTCTGCTGTTTACCAGTCCTGATACCAAGTTTACAACCTCATGCTTACTCACTCTGTTGCATCGGAGCAGCTACAACAGCAGCATCTGCTGTTAAAATGCCTTCAAGCTATTGGCCGACATTCTTCTGTTGCATACCAACAATGTTATGTCATACTGGATTTAAGGACATTTAGTTGCTCAAGGATCTGGCTGAGGTTTGGATATCCTCCCTTAGGATACGGGTTGTTGGATGGCTCTGTTTTAATTCTACCTGGAAACTCTGTGGACATTGACTTGGCTCTAATCAACACATTTGAATAAGCTAATCAAGTTCTTCAAGATCACTTTAATGGACTCTGAGAACTCTAATATCAGGAACTCTCGAAATTCTGGACTCTGAGATACTCTGGACTTAAAATTCTAGATTCTGCAGGGTGGTGACCTTTGAGGAGCAGATTGGATAGCTCTAATCTAAATGCTCTTCTACAGTATGCCAATATTTATATTCAAACTCCAGTTTAACTGCATGGCTCCTTGCTGCAAAGGTGTATACTTCCTCAATCAGATTCATCTTATCAGTGCTCTTTAGCTTCATGCTTGTTGCCTACACATACAGCTGCCTTTACCTAACCTGCTCAGATTGTATGTATTCCCAATTAGGTCTCAGTTTACTCAAGGGTCACACGTAGGGTATAATACTATAATATTCAAGATTTTGTGCTATGTGGCGGGGTAAGCAAGAGACAGACACAGTGGGAATTTATTGAAAAAATAATAAACAGAAAATGTCCAAAAGGGGAATACAATTTTCCATGGGGAATAGTGTTCAAGATAAAAGGGGATCTGGCATCCTCGCAGTGAAAGGGGGCATTGTTTTGGAAAGGGAGTATCCAAGGGAATGGTCCAGTATGTGGGTGGGGTCCGGCGTCCACAACGCGCTCCCCTCAGTGGTCCATGGCTCAAAGGGTGGCGGCTTCCTAGTGGCCTGTCTTCCCTGGAGCAGCGGCGAGTGTGAGGATAAGGGCAGCCTGGCATCCATGCTCCAATCCTTCGGTGTCCCCTCTAATTTGCGCCAAGAGTCCGGGTCCAATACGCATCTAATTCAGCCGGTACCCTCCCCGCTCTGCTACTGGATATGCTTACTAATTGCCACTAATTCTTTTGGCGGTTGGGAGGCCATTGACATGGACTCTCCGCTTCAGGCTTTCCATGCGAACGAGAGGGCGAGTGACGTCACTTTTAGTGCCCAACTGCTACATCTCCTCTTATGGAAGTGCCCACATTCTCTACCACTGTGAAGGAGTGAGCAAAAGACAGATTCAGTGGGCGTGGTGTCAAGCCTCAGAGAGGCGTTTATTTTAAATAATAATAAACAGAAAAAGTCCAAAAGGGGAATAAAAGTGTCCATGGGGAATAGTGTTCAAAATAAAAGGGGATCTGGCATCCTCACAGTGAAAGGGGGTGGTGTGTAGGAAAGTGAGTGTCCAAGGTAATGTTCCAGGATGTGGGTGGGGTAGGGTACCGGCCAAATTAGATGTGCGCCGGAACTGCACCCCCGGCGCACATCTAATTCGCCCGGTACACTCCCCGTTCTGCTCCTGGACATGAAAGGTTGCCAGTGTGTGCACACAAGGAGACAGAAGCCGGCTCCCTGAGGAGAGGCGCACTCTGTGTTTTTATAGCAGCGCTGATGAGGCTCCACTCGCATCAGGTGTGCCTCATCATCCGCTGTCCATACCTCTCCTCGTCATTGGCTCACCATTCCTGTCGTGAGCCTGGCTGAAGGACAGGCCTAAGAGGTGGGGCAATGATGATGAAAGGGAGGGGCGGGTCGTTACACCACAGCTAAGCTAAACTGGTAGTCACTAACTTCATCTGGGGCTACACCATAAATCAAATTGAGTTTACAGCTGCATAAGTATCTGCTCTTTAAGTGTCAATTACAGTATTTCATTTAAGTCTACTTGGGTCATGCCACAATTTGGTTACATGCCTAGCCACTGCAATCGCAGACATGTCCGTCACTTCCTTCTGTAGTATTCAAATTGTGAAAACATGGCAACATGGTTTTTGCTTAAGCTAGTCCATGCTTCCCCGAAGGAGCTTATCTCATGGAATTCATTTAGTAACAAGCTTGTTGCTAAGCCTAACTTGCAACTACTCGTAAATACTTCTATGATTGGAGAGTTTGCACAGAACAGAGCCATACCGCAAACACTAACAGATTACTTTAATTGTCTATAAGTGAATAAAGTATTCATTCAAGTAATCAGGAGAAGTATTCATTTGATGGAAGTGGTCCTGAATTAAATCCGATGTCGATGCTCAGCTGATCATGACATCTACCAATACAATTCAGACGCTTATCAGAGCAGTTCTATTTAAATCCTCAATTTATTCATTGCTTTGGCTGCCCTTCTATTGCATGGATGCAAACTGCATTTAACACCCTCCTCCATCCCCAGCTTCACCTATTTAATGACAGCTTGCCTTTTAGTTTTTCTCTACATCTGTCTCATTGTTCTGTGCTCTAACACTATAATTGATTGCCAGTTGGAATTCCTATCTTCAGTGTGTTATTGCGGCTTGCTCTCAATTTACCAACTTGATATACAGTATTTTAAGTTCTATTAAGTGTCTATTTAATCTATTATGCAATGAAGGATTGTACCTTGTTGCACTGTCAGAATGTTAAAAAAATTGTACAATGTTGTAATATTTCTGCTGGATTTGTTCTGTTACCCCTGTGGGGGGTTTTATTCGCTGCACTCCCTGCTTTGTCCATGCATGGCTGTATGGATGGGTGGAGAGTTTGCCCAGAACAGAACCATACCACCAACACCAACAGATTTCTTCAATTGTCTAAAAGTGTATAAAGTAAAAGAGTAATCTACTACAAATTAATAATTATTTCTCTAAAATTGTAATCAGATTACTTAATTGAAAAGTAATCACATTACTAATTACTTTTAAGTTACTTTCTAAAACACTTTTCTGCTCAACAATTTCAAAATGTCTATATTTTTTTCTTTTTCATTGTTACACACAATTCATACACTCAGCACCTTACATTTCTCTTTCAGTGACTCATTACAGGGCCATAATTCATGTATTCTAATAAATAATATTAACTGTAAAATAATTTAACACTAATTTTTGACTAAAAGTAATTAGATTACAGTAATTACTTTGTAATTGGATTACACCCAACACTGATAAAGTATTCATTCAAGTATTCAAGTAAAGTATTCACTTGACGGAAGTGGTAATGACTGAAGTAAATGTTTTATAATTATCAACATAAACGCTGTATGTTAAACAACTGAAACATTGCTCACAACTGAAACTGATTTTTTCCCTTTCTTTTTTATTAAAAGGAGACAAAAACAAAGTTGGCAAAACATTCATGCGTCAGAAAGGTAAGCAATCATGCATCATACCAGACAAAGAAAAAAGAACTGGTTTAAAATGTATGCTATATTTTTCACATAGGGTTAGATGTAAATGTCATTAAAATTCTATTCATCAAAAATGCCATAATGCTCATAAACAAGTGTATGTCCCATAGAGTAAAGAAGTAAAGAAATCAGGGATGTAGATGACAAATACATATGAAAAAGAAAAAAGTGTAAACCAATACACTAATTCGATTATTATATATTTTAGTGAATAAAATAAATAAAACAAAAGACTGGTAGATTTCTTGAGTGTGGAAGTAGAGAACTATGTGCTACTATACACAATAACATATAATACTGAATGTTCATCTCATTAGCTGATCACAACTGGAAGAATATGGTGAATAATACAGCAGTTGTGCTATTCAAATATAGGTCAACTTTTAACACAGACATATCCCAATGTCCTCTTAAATAAGATCAAATACAGTAGTACAATATCAGCAGCAAGCAATACAATGTCGGTTTCTTGAAACAATAAAACATATTTATTAACATTATTTTGGAAGCACTGTTAAACACGATGGCAAAATTATTACAATGAACACAAATATATTAATGATATTTAAAGAGACTTTTTATTATTATTTATTTACAGTTGTCACATGTAGGCTTTTACTGCTATACAAGAAACTGTTTAGATAACTCTGGAAAAAGCATGAACCTGCAGTCCATCTCAAACCCAAGTTTAGGCCCTTAACATAAGGCTACACTGCAAAACAAATAAAAATTAATCAGTATTTTGTCTTTTCCAGTAAAAACATATACAATTCCTTAAAACAATTTACTTCAGAAAGGAAAATTAGGTTATTTCATATTTTAAGCATACAGAGGCATGAAAAAGTATGTGAACCCTTTGGAATTACCTGCATTTATGTATAAATTTGTCTTTAAATCTGGTTTGATCTTCATCCAAATGAACAAACACAATCTGTTTTAACTAATAACACACACTTTATTGTATTGTTCTTGTACATATTGATTACATCATTCAAACATTCACAGTGTAGGTTGGAAAAAGTATGTGGGGCTCATTACTTCAACAAAAGCTAATTAAAGTCAGGAGTTGGCAAACCTGGCATTCAGTTAATGAAACGAGATTGGAGGTGTGGATTAGAACTACTTTGATTTATGCAAAGGACTCAAACATTTTGAGTTTGCTATTCCTTAGAAGCATCTGCTCCCTTAAAATCTAAACTAGCAGCAAATTTGGCACAAATTATTTTCATATGCAAATGAGCTTGTGATTCGCCACAAATGTTTGCCCGAAGTTTGCAGCTCTTCACCGCTAGTGGTGAAGCAGCAGCAAACCTTTGGCAACAATGCACAATTTGCGGAAAGTTTGCCACGAACTTTTTGTAAGGGCTGACATGGACCATACCTCACAAAAAAAAATTATCTTAGAAGACCTTTGATCAATAATTGTTGTTTTGCATAAAGCTGGAAAGAGTTACAAAGTTATCTTGATGAGCTTAGATATTCATCTGTCCACAGTAAGACAAATATAAATGGAGATGATTTAGTACTGTGGCTACTCTCCCTAGAAGTGGCCATCCAGCCAAGATGACTCAAAGGGCATACAACAGAATGCTCAATGAGGTAAAAAAACAACCCATGAGTGACAGCCTAAGACTTGAAAGAATCATTGTAATTGGTTAGCATCTCTGTTAATGAGTCTACTATACAGAAAACACTAGACTGGCATGGTGTCCATGGCAGGACACTACAAAGGAAGCCATTGCTTTCCTACAAAAACTTTGCTGTGTGCCTAAAGTTTGCCAAAGACCACCTTGATACTCCACAGCTCTACTTGGAAAATGTTTTGTGGACTGACAAAACTAAGGTTGAATTGTTTGGGAGTAACACACAGCACTACTTATGGTGTAAAAAGGGCACTGCATACCAACATGAAAACATCATCCCAGTGGTGAAGTATGGTGGAGGGAGCATCATGATTAGAGGCTGCTTTTCTGCTTCGGGGCCTGGACCGCTTGCCATCATCGAGGGGAAAATGAATTCCCAAGTTTATCAAGATATCCTACAGGATAATATCAGGATGGCTGTGCTCCAGCTGAAGCTCAGTAGATGTTGGGTGATGCAGCAGGACAATGACCTTAAACATCGAAGTAAATCTGCTACAGAATGACATCAAAAAAAGAAAATTCACCTTTTGGAGTGGCCCAGTCAGAGCTCAGACCATAACCCAACAGAGGTAATGTGGAATGACCTCAAGAGAGCCATTTACACCAGACATCCTAAGAATATGGCTGAGTTGAAGCAGTTCTGTAAGGAAGAATGGTCCAAAATTCTTTCTGAACATTTTGCAGGTCTAATTCGCAGCTACAGGAAACGCTTGGTTGAGGTTATTGTTGCCAAAAGCAACCAGTTATTAAATTCAAGGATTCACTTACTTTTTTCACAACACTGTGAATGTTTAATGGGATGTGTTCAATAAAGACATGAAAAATTATAATTGTTTGTGTGTTGTTAGCTTAAGCACATTGTGTTTGTCTAGATTTGTGACATTGATGAAGATGAGATCACATTTTATGACCAATTAATGCAGAACCCCATCTAATTCCAAAGGATTCACATACTTTTCCCTTGCCATTGTAAATCTAAAAACAATTTAATAAGGTTTATGCTTAAAACAAAAAGGATATGACAAAAACAATTTACCATGGGTGTAAGAAAAATTAACTCCATTCAATATATATTTTCTGAAAACAAGTCCTGATGTCTTATGCAGTTTTGGTTCTCAAGTAAATTTAAATGATTATCAATGATATTTAGATGTCATTTCTAGAAATTAAGACAAGATCACTGGTAAAGAAAATTATATTTATACAGTACAACAGTACTTCTGACAGGTGTTGGCTGAGGAAAGATAGCAGAGAAGACGTGATGGTAAATTATTGAGCACAATCCAGTTGAAATGTAAACAAGTGCAGGATAATGTCTCAGGCAGTTCTCGTTGCTGTTAAATTGTGGATCCTGGCAGGTCATTGGTCAGTGTGTGCCAGCGCTCAACCTTCTGACCTTTATTTTTTAGACAGTCTATCCAGTGCAAGAGGGCATCGCCCTGTGAGTGACATCCTAGAGACACGCCTCCTACCAGATAATCAGATTCAAGATGATTAGCACATATTTTAACAACCCCAGGAGGCGGTTTGATAATAAAACAATTTTCTTTCTTGTGTTGATGTATTTCCTATTGATAAAGGAAAAAGTTGGGGTGGAACATATTGAAGGGCTTGTCCTTATTATAAAAAAAAAAAAAAAAAAAAAAATACATATATATATATATATATATATATATATATATATATATATATATATATATATATATATATATATATAAAATAGTAATTGGAAATGCCCCTTGTAAGTGCAAAATGATGTCATATTGAAATCAATATTTTTGTTCCATTTTCCAGAAAAAGAAAGACTGTACATTTTAAAGGCTTATACAGTATCTGCTAAAAGTTTAGGTAACATTTTACATTAATGTTCCCTTAGGCAAGGGTTTATAAAGGGGTTCATTAATGACTAATAGGTCAGTTACAAATGCATTATAAATCCTTGATATGCGATTATAACAACATGCATAAAAAGGACGACTTTCACAATATACCTGCCAAAAAGTGAGCCATTTTACCTCTCATGTTATAAATGCTTAATAACACTTATTCAGCATTCATAACCTACACATTTGTACCTTAATGTAAAGTGGACACATATGAAGCATTTATTAATGAGTTGCCAACATTAGAAACATAAATTCAGTATGGTTTAATGGTCATCAGGCTTTATTATATGAAATATGCTGTGAATGAGCTTGAAGACCTGAAAAGTGTTTTTGCAGAGGAATTTAGGTAACTCAGACTAGATAAGTTAAGACAGCACTAGTAGTAGCACCATTTGGTAACACTTTATTTTAAGGGTCAACAATAATGCACTAGTTATTTATATAAAGGATATCTGAAATAGAGCATTAATTGCATTACTTACTACACAAAAATAAGGCATTTAATAAGTTTACTAATTAATGTTACATTTATATAGTGCTTTTCTGACACTACACTCAAATTACTATACATACTGAACAGGGGACTCTCCTCAACCACCACCAGTGTGCAGCATGCACCTGGATGATGCGACAGCAGCCATAGCGCATCAGTACACTCACCACACACCGGCTGTTGGTGGAGAGGAGAGACTACAATTATATAGCCAGTTCAGGGATGGGGATTATTAGGAGGCCATAATAGATAAGGGCCAATGGGGGGAATTTGGCCAGGACACCAGGGTTACACCCCTACTCTTTTGCAAGATGTGCCCTGGGATTTTTAGTGACCATAGAGAGTCAGGACTTTGGTTTAACATCTAATCCGAAGGACGGCGCCTCTTTAAAGTATAGTGTCTCCATCACTATACTGGGGTGTTAGGACCCACACAGACCGCAGTGTGAGCGGCCCCTGCTGGCTTCACTAACAACTCTTCCAGCAGCAACCTTAGTTTTCCCCAGGAGGTCTACCATCCAGGTACTAACCAGGCTCAACCCTGCTTAGCTTCAGTGGGTAACCAGTCTAGAGTTCCAGGGTGATATGGCTGCTAGATAGCCTTACTTTACATTCAGTTATGCATTAATTACTGTCTTATTCTTGTTATTTATTACTAGTGCATTATTGTGGACCCTTAATATAAAGTGTTACCCACCTTTCTTTTAAAATAAACGTGTCAAGGATAGTGACAGCACAAGTCAAGACATTACAGTAATGAATATAAGCACAAAGAGGTAATCCCTCCTTTTAATCTCACTATAGTAGTCTATTTTTGCATTGTGACATAAATCATGAATTAGGGCATTTTATGTTTTTGATTAATATAAGTATGAATAAGTGTATTTATTAAGCATTCATAACATATAAATTCAAATGCGCATTATTTGGCAAGTATTGGATGAAATTTGCACTTTTTTGCATGTTGTTATAACTGCATATAAATGATTTATAATGCATTTGAAAATGACATAAGTCATTAATAAACCCCTTTGATGTAAAGTGTTACCAAAGTTTATTTAATTTTAAATTTTTAAGCATACACTACCATATATTTTTATATGTTAGCTTAAAACTAACAAATATAAACTTAAAGACACAAAATTTTCATTTTATGAGGTCTTTAAAAGCTAACAGATCCAAGAGGTATCGTAAGCATTGCTAAATACTGATTTCCTGCATGCCAAATATCTTTTTAAAGTCTGTTTAATATCATTCTACAAACATATGCATGTATCACAGGTTTGTAAACAGTGATAAATTGTTGCTCACCAATGAAGTCATTGGACCTCCCCAAATCATAGTCCCAGACAGTAACTTCCAATGTCCTGGTGGACAGCTCATTGAATGTGATCTCATAAAAAAACTCCTAAAACAAGGTGAGTATAACATAATACAATACATTTTACAATAAAATATATAATATTGAATGTCCTTTTCTTAAAAATTAAAGGAAAAGTGAATCCAAGAATTTAAATTCTGTCAGCATTTACTAGCTCTCGTATTATTACAGACCCTTTCTTTTTTAAATCTGTGCAACACAAAAGGAATGCCACCAGGGGAGTCACGTGAAGCAATGCGAGGAGCGGACGTGTGAAAGGTGAGCTCTGTGCACTTTGCTAGTTTTATAAACTGGTGAGATTCTATACACCCTGATTTTTAACTGTCCTTGGAAGGCAATATGTCAAAAAATTCAAAATCCTTGGGCTCTGGAGACATTAAAAGAAACATACGTGCTCAAGCTGATTCCCCTCAGTGGCAGGCTGAAAGCCCCAGACTCAATTCGTACGGTGAACTGAAAGAAATCCGGCATGAATGTGTCAGCAATGCTGACAAAGGTCATTGCAGACTTGGAGGTTCTTGCTGTAATACGTCGATCGATCACTTCCATGGAGACGAAATTCTCTGAGTTGGTTACAAGAGTGTCAGACGTTGAGAAAAGGATCGATTATCTGGAGTCTGGGAGAGGGAATTAGCTCTAACCCGCTAGCGACCAAGGGAGATTTGGAACGTGTCTGGGAAAAACTGGTGGATTTGGAGAATTGTAATCAACAAAACAATGTCCAAATTGTTGGAATTTCTGAGCATGCGGAAGGCCAAGATATGGTAAAATTCCTAGAAAGGCTCTTCCCGAGTCTGCCTGACATAACAGGCCATAAGCTGGAAATCGAGTGAGCTCACAGGGTCCCGGTTTGGAGATCCACAGAGGGAGACAGGCCCCGATCAATTCTGGCAAAATTTCTGAGATCATCCGATAAAGATCTCATGTTATGTGAGGCGAGGAGTAAAGGAAAGCTTTCTTGGAAGAACCACAGCTTTTTTCTTGTTCCCAGACTTTGCGAATTCGACAAGAGAGAAACTTGATAGATTCAAGGAATGCAAGAAACTCTTACATCAACGGAAGGTCAATTTTGCACTGATGTTTCCGACCAAACTGAGAATAGATACTAAGGATGGCCATAGAGAATGTACATGCCCACAGCAAGCATTGTCCAACATAAAGACAATGGAGTAAGCCATTTGGTGATTTTCATGTTGCCGCCTAGTGGACCTGACTCACTGAACATTTTCTTGACTGTTCGAAGAAATTGGGCACCTTTTTTGTTTAGTTTTGTACTGGTTCCGCCTAGCGGCTGGAGTTTGTTTTATATAGTATAATTTCTTCGGGGCAGCTTGTGGATGAATCTGCTCGTTTGGGTGCTGCCCAAAGAACTGAATGGCCGGTTTTTTTTTTTTTTTTTTTTTTTTTTTTTTGTGCTGGTTCTGCTAGCGGCTGGAGCTTGTTTTGTGGAGGCACACACCTTCGAGGCAGTTAAGTGGATGAATCTACATGTTTTTTTGTGTTTATTCCGCTTATGAGCTGGAGTTTGTTTTATAGATTATCTTCTGTTGTGTAATTCTTTCTCACAAAATTTGGTATAGAAACACAGGACTTCAGCAATCCAACAGCAAAGTTGTCGCGGGGGCTCTTGTAGGCGTACATGAACTGTTTGAGTTTAGAGGGATGGACGCCGGTGGGCGCTGTTGTGCGCGGGGTTAATGCGCACATTTATTTTTTCAGATTTATTTTATTTATTTTTTTGTTCTGGGGAAAGTTCGGGGGTTGATTGTTGCACCAATGTGGAATATGGTCTTTATCTTTTTATTTTTGACACACAATCTAATTTTTCTAATATGTAAAAATGTCAAATGTTAATATGAGTGGATTCTCTCTCTCCACGTGGAATGTGAATGGGTTGGGGCACCCCATAAAAAGAAGGAAGGTTATTTATTTTCTTAAATGTAAGAAATAGGATATAGTGTTTCTTCAGGAAACGCATCTTTTCCCGCAGGAAGCTGAAAAATTTGGGAAGATATGGGGTGGACATGTTTTCTTTAGTGCTGGCTCAAGTAAGAGCAGGGGAGTCATTACATTGATAAGTAAACATCTACAGTTCAAATGTCTCAAACAGATTAAGATAAATTATGAAGAGTCATTATTGTTTTAGCAGAAATTCAGGGGCAAAGGTTGATTTTGGCTAATATTTACGCACCTAACGCTGATGATCAAGGATTTTTTTATAGATCTTGAAGGGATGTTGCAAGCCACTGGCACCCCTCATGATATAATATTGGATTAAACTTTAATCATTTGATGGACTCAATCCTTGATCATAGTGAAGCAAAAGTGTCTAAGCCCCTTAGAGCAACATTGACACTTCATAGGATGTGTAAAAAGCTTGGTCTTACAGATATTTGGAGACTTTTGAACCCATCTAGTAGGGACTATACATTTTTTCATCAGTCCATAATATTTATTCTAGAATAGATTTTTTTATATATATATATATATATATATATATATATATATATATATATATATATATATATATATATATCTAAGTCCCTCATTTCATCTGTTGTTGATTGCTCAATTGGAAACATTTTAGTCTCAGATCACGCCCTGGTGAGTTTAGAGGTGTTGCCACATATGGAGAAAAAGAAATCATATAGTTGCCGCTTTAATGTATCCCTTTTGCAAAATCCTGAATTCCAACAAATGTTAAAGACTGAAATTAATGTTTATATGGAGACCAGTAGTCTACAGCATTGTAGACCTCAGTATCCTCTGTGGGCATGGCTTGGGAGGCACTTAAAGTGGTTCTTAGGGGTCGGATCATACAGTGTGCCTCATTCATCAAAAAATCCAAAGCACGAGAACTCGTGGAGTTGGAAGGGAATATTAAAAGTGTCGAAGCAGAGCTGAAGCACCGAATGTCATCTGATGGCCTCAGAGAATTGATCTGACTGAAATACAGATATAATACTATTTTGTCACAGAAGGTGAAGTTTTGGCTATTCAGGGCAAGACAGTCATACTTTGAGTCGGGGGACAAAGCAGGGAAGCTTTTGGCTAGATATATAAAGCTGAGAGAGTCTTTTTCTACCATTCCCTCAGTGAAATCTGCTGGTGGTGAAATATTTATCTCGGCCATTGATATTAATAATGCTTTTAAAGAATTCTATCTTGATCTTTATAGTTCCACATCTTCGTCTACTGAAGAAGATATTAGAAACTCTGTGGAACCATTAGAACTCCCTAAACTGACGACTGAGCAAAAAATTCTCTTGATTCTGAGATAACTTTGGAGGAGCTCGGCGAGGTAATTAAGACCTTTCCTACAGGCAAGTCTCCGGGTCCAGATGGTTTTGCTGCTGAATTTTTTAGACCTTATGCTACAGAACTGGCTCCACTTTTGTTAGAAGTTTATATGGGATAATTAAAGAATGGAAAGCTTCCACCAACCATGACCACAAGACACAAGTCTAAATCTTAAAAAGGACAAAGATCCAAGCGAGTGTAAGAGTTTCCATTACATTTCCCTGATCCAGCTAGATGTAAAAATATTGTCACAAATTCTGGCTAAACGATTAAGTAAAGTTATGACATCTCTTATACATATAGATAAGGTGGGGTTTATTCGGGGCCGCAGCTCTTCTGATAACATTTGGCGTTTCATAAATATCATGTGGTCAGTGGCGAATGATCAGACTCTGGTCGCTGCCATCTCACTGGACGCCGAAAAGGCTTTTGATATGGTAGAATGTTATTATCTTTTTAAGATTTTGGAAATATACGGGTTCGGGAATACTTTTATTGGTTGGATTAAGTTACTTTATAGACACCCAGTAGCGGTGGTACAAACAAATGGATTAATTTCTGATTATTTTACTCTGGATAGGGGCACCTGGCAGTGTTGCCCTCTTTCCCCATTATTGCTCTGTCTTGCCCTGGAACTATTAGCAGCCACGATAAGAAGGGAAGATGATTTTCCAGGGGAGGTGGTGGGAGGTGTTGCGCATAAGCTTTTGCTTTATGCAGATGATATTTTATTATTTGTCCTCAACCCCATTAGGTATATGCCTTGCCTCCATAGAGTTAATAATTCTGTTTCTAAGTTCTCAGGATACAAAGTCAACTGGTCTATATCTGAAGCTTTGGCTCTGACAGCGTACTGCCCAGTAACGGCTTTCCAGCCTGGCACCTTCCAATGGCCCAAAAAGGGCATTAAGTATTTGGGTATTTTATTCCTAGCAAATTTGTCTGATTTAGTTAGAGTTAATTTTGACCCCTTAATAAAAAGTTTTTCGGGCGATGTGGGCAGGTGGGCTTCATTACATTTATCTATGTTTGGGAAGGTTAATGTTATTAAAATGAATTGTATTCCAAAATGTAACTACCTGTTACAATCTCTCCCTGTAGATGTCCCCCTCTCTTCAAGCAATTTAATAGCATAGCGAAGTGCTTCATTTGGAATGGTTAGCATCCTAGATTACATTTTAAGAAATTACATAGACCGATTGACAAAGGTGGGCTAGGCCTACCCAAGATTTTGTTTTATTATTATGCATTCGGTCTCAGACATTTGGCGCACTGGTCACTTCCACCTGAGAGAGCCCCTCCCTGGTTTTGTACTGAACAGGATGTTCTTGCCCCTATTTTGCCATTGCAAAGCCTTTCTATCAGACTAATCAGAGAAGTTAAGTTACACCCCATTATCTCACATTTGCACTCGGTATTGACAAAAGTGTCCAGAGTGTTTAATTCAGACATTTATTTAAATGTTGCCTCAAGCATATGGCTGAACCCTAAATTATGTATTAATAAGTCCCCTTTCTGTTGGTCAGAGTGGATTGTGAGGGGGGTTAATACACTTGGTGACCTATATGAGAGTGGAATGTTGAGATCTTTTGAAAATTTGGTTCAACATTTTGGGATTCCCAGATCTCAGTTCTATAGGTATTTACAGCTGCGCCACCTGCTCTGTATTGTTTTTGGGAGTGGCATACCCCCCCCCCCCCCACCCCCTGCTAATTCAGGGTCTGGGGGACAGAGCTTCAACTTCTCTCAAGAGATTATGGGAGAAAGATTTAAATTTGGTATTGGAGGAGGGAGTGTGGAGTAGGATTAAAAATGTCAAGTGTGCATCTAAAGATGCAAGGGTGCGCCTTATGCCATTTAAGATTTTACATAGATTCTGTTGGACCCCCTCTAGATTGTATAGGCTTGGTCTTAAAGACACACCCACCTGCTGGCAATGCCAATCAGAAGATGGAGACACAACCCACGCTTTTAAGTGGTGTGTTAAAATCCAGGAAATTTGGTTGAAAGTTCAGAGTATTTTGTGTGATGTTTTAGGCACTCGAATTTCACTCTGCCCCAGACTCTTTATTTTGGGCGATGGGGTAGTCACACATTTTGGGGATAAACACATATGTAACATTGGTGTCTAGGAGTGGATGAGGAAGAGAAGAGATGCAGGAGTGGAATCTTTAAATCTTTTAATTATAATCTTTGGAGTGGACAATCGCTGGAATGGAAACAAATGCTGGAGTGGAAACAAATGCTAACTCTTAACATAAAAAACTAAGCACAATTAACACTTCATTAATTCAACGAAACACTTCAGAATAAGAGTCCTTGAAGAAAATGAGGGAGACAGACTGTGACAGGTTCTGACCAGCATTATGGTTGGCAGGCTAATTATTATAAGGGTATGGAAGTCAGATAGGGTGCCCCCCCTTAAAGGGCAACTCCTGGCACCCAACGACGGATGAGGAGTGTATGATGATGCAGAAGGATCCAAGGATGACGATCAGGAGGCCTAGGGGGCGGCTTCAAGGCTTGGAAAAGATCCGGAGGCCTGGGGGGCGGCTTCAGGGCTGGGAATGGATTCAAAGGCCTGGGAGGCAGCCACAGGGCTAGGACTGTGTCAGGAGGCTTGGGAGGCGGCCACAGGGCTAGGACTGGGTCAGGAGGCCTGGGAGGCGGCCACAGGGCTAGGACTGGGTCAGGAGATGGAACCACTGGAGGAGGAGACTCTGGGGAAGCGGGCGGAGCCACAGAAGACTCTGAGGGTGGAGCCGAGGGAGGCAGAGCTGAGGAAGGAGGAGCTGTTGAAGGTGGAGCTGTGGAAGGTGGAGGAGCCATGGAAGGCAGGGCCAAGAAAGGCTCGAGGGGCAGAGACATGGAAGGCTCGAGGGGCAAAGCCGTGGAAGGCGGAGCCGTGAGAGGCTCAAGGGGCAAAGCCATGGAAGGCAGAACCATGAGAGGCTCGAGGGGCAAATCCATGGAAGGCAGAGCCATGGGAGGCTCGAGGAACAGAGCCATGGAAGGCGGAGCCATGGGAGGTGGAGCCGTGGGAGGCTCGAGGGACAGAGCCATGGGAGGTGGAGCCGTGGAAGGCTCGAGGGATGGAGCCTTGGGAGACGGAGCCATGGAAGGCTCAAGGGATGGAGCCGTGGAAGGCGGAGTCTTGGGAGATGGACCCAGGGAAGGTGGAGCCGTGGGAAGCTAGAGCGACAGAGCCGTGGAAGGCTCGAGGCTGAGAGCCGCGGAAGGCTCGGGGCTGAGAGCCACGTAAGACAGTACAGGCAGAGACTGGGGAATGATCTCCGCAGTCATGAGCATGGGCAGAGACTGGGAAGGAGGAGTCCTTTTCCTTCTCCTCCTCTTTTGGCCAGCAGGGAGCGTGGTTACAGGGCGGTAGAGGCTACAGGCACTGGCTCTGGGATGGTCGAGGCTACAGGCACTGGCTCTGGGACGGTCGAGGTTACAGGCACTGGCTCTGGCTCATTAACCACGGCAGGCTTGGGCACTGGCTCATTAACCGTGGCAGGCTTGGGCACTGGTTGTGGCCCAGGGTTACCGCCATAATTCACTGAATATGGGGAAAATGCAACCTCTGTGGTCGCTACTGCTGACTGCGGCAGGGAATCGACCACCGGAACCAGGAGAGGATGAACCCCCCCCCTCCCCAAATTATTTAGGTGAATAGAATGGAGAGGAGTTATCTTGGAGATAGGGGGCGTGGAAGGCACAGAGACAGAGGCCGTGGAAGGCGTAGAGACAGGAGTTGTGGGAGGCTGTGAGGGAGGAGTCATGGAAGGCTTTAAGCTAGAAGGTGGCACGGGGTTCCTGCCATAATCCACAGTATAATGGGGATCTACCACCGGGACTTTGTGAGGGTCTTCCTTATGGGTTGGCAGAAGTGAGAGGAGATGTAGGGACAGTGTGGCTCTGACATATTCCAAAAACGAATGATTCTCCACTTGCGGAAGGGCTGTTGGGTGGTGAAAGTTCAAGCCCATTCCATAGATGGAACAGAGGTAGGGGTCCGAGATATTGGAGGAAGTGGCGAGTTGACTGAACTTGGCAGTGTATTTCAGGAGAGAAAGGTCTTGTTTAAATAAGTCCATGAATAATCCAGTAAACTTCATGATTTGTGTGGGTCTGGACCGAGTGGGAGAGGATTAGAGGGATCGCTGGAGTATGGGAGGACATTGGGAGGAACAAGTAAGCAAATCCGTATTTCTTCATGGTCAGTCCTTCTGTAACGTTGGTGTCTAGGAGTGGATGAGGAAGAGAGGAGACGCAGGAGTGGAATCTTTAAATCTTTTAAATATAATAGTTGGAGTGGAACAATTGCTGGAGTGGAACAATCGCTGGAGTGGAAACAAATGCTGGAGTGGAAACAAACACTAACTCTTAACATAAAAAAACTAAGCACAACGTAACACTTCATTAATTCAATGAAACACTTCAGAATAAGAGTCCTTGAAGAAAATAAGGGAGACAGACTGTGACAGGTTCTGACCAGCATTATGGTTGGCAGGCTAATTATTATAAGGGGATGGAAGTCGGATAGGGTGCCTCATTTCCGGAGTTGTGTGTGGAGATGGGGAGGATGGCTGCTTTTGAAGAGATGTCAAGCAGAAGGCTGGGGGTTCAGAATTTGTTTGACAGGTAGTGGGGCAATTACTTGGTGTTTACTCGGGGAGAGGCTGGGGAGAGAGTTGTTTAGTTTTAATTATGATTATTATGTTTGTTTGTTTTTTTTGTTTTTTGTTTTGTTTTTTTGTGTGTGTATCTATTTGTGACCACAGGGGTGTTCATTGGGGGTTAGGGTTGGTTTGGTGATTGGGGAGGGGTATTGGGTGGGTTAAATTTTAAATGTTGATTCAGTTGTTTATGAATCAATAAAAATGTTAATTGAAAAAAAAAAAATGCCACCAGTTCCTCAAACCATTCCCGAACAATGTGTGCAATGTGGCAGGGCGCATTATCCTGCTGAAAGAGGCCACTGCCATCAGGGAATACCATTGCCATGAAGGAGTACACCTGGTCTGCAATAATGTTTAGGTAGGTGATGCATGTCATATTGACGTCCACATGAATGGCCGGACCCAGGGTTTCCCAGCAGAACATTTCCCAAAGCATCACACTCCCTCCACCAGCTTGTCATCTTCCCACAGTGCATACTAGTGCCATCACTTCCCGAGGTAAACGGTGCACATGTACACGGCTGTCCATGTGATGTAAAAGAAATTGGACCAGGCAACCTTTTTCCACTGCTCCAAGATCCAGTTCTGACACTCGCATGCCCATTGTAGGCGCTTTCGAGGGTAGACAGGGGTCATAATGGGCACTCTAACTGATCTGCGGCAACACAGTCCCATACAGGATAGCCTTAGTTGCCCTCGCGCATCAATGAGCCTTGGGCGCCCAACACCCTCTCACCGGTTTGTGGTTTGTCCCTCCTCGGACCACTGTCGGTAGGTACTCACTACTGCTGACCAGGAGCACCCCACAAGCCTTGCTGTTTCAGAGATGCTCTTACCCAGTCATCTGACCATAACAATTTGGCCCATGTCAAAGTCGCTCAGGTCTTTACTTTTCTCCTGCATTCAACACGTCGACTACAAGAACTGATTGTTCACTTACCATCTAATCTACCCAGACCTTGACATGTGGCATTTTAGGTGATGATCAACGTGATTCGCTTCACCTGTGTGTGGTTATAATGTTTTGGCTCATCAGTGTATATACTGTATATACTTAATGGTACTTTTTGTACTTTTTTTAAAGCCTGACAGCCACTTGTCACTTTATACATTTCCTTTTTAGTTTCATGGGAGAAAAAAGTCATATTGGTTTGGCACAACATGAGGGTGAGTAAATGTTGACAGAATTTTCATTATTGGCATTATTCCTTTATCCTTCAATTACAACATGTTCATAAATAATTTAGCAACACAAGTAAAAGCATAATGGGAAAGATTAATGATTTTGTCAAGAACAAACATTCACTTTCATTCCTCACATCAATGCGCATAAATTCTCTGTTATAAAGTACCTCATTGAACTCAGGGTTCAGTGTCTTTTTGATCACTGCAGTTTTGTGCTTTGATTTCTTCTTCAGGTCGGGTTTCAGGTATCTGATAGAGAGATGTGTGAAAGCGTGTGAGTATTAACTGCATGATGTTTTTCAAGTCATACAGCTGCATGGAAATTATCTCGGACCTCTGCAGAATATTGCCTCTGCTTATTGTGGGAAACGTGATCACAAATAACTCTCTACAATCTCTGTATGCATGTAAGCATGTGAATAAAGGAATGGCATTTCTATTTGTACACTGAGTGTCTGTTTAAGAATGTTTTAATGTTTTGACAGGGGAATAAAGCGAAATTGAATAATATATATATATATATATATATATATATATATATATATATATATATATATATATATATATATATATATATTTACAATATGATTTTTTGCACTATATGGCATTTGTTCTTTGTCTTCTTGAAGTGTAGTTTGTACTTGTATTAGTACATATTTGTACATAAATATAGGACACCTTCATGTGCCTGTCTGGTTTTAAATGTTTTTCTACATAAACATGCACAGACAGACGTCTTTGACCATTTGATACATATCTCGGGCCGCTTTTAAAAGACGCGGTGTCAAGTTACAACTCTGAAGAGGAGAAGCTCTCTGTCATTCAGCTGCTGCCCTGCTGTTTTGAGCACAAATGCATCATGGACACTTTCTTTCGCCCTACTACGCTATTTTTAGTTGTTGGTATGATTCAAGCTTTGCAAAGGAACTGTTATTGAAGGATGGAGCAGTTAAAAACACTTGGACGTGATCGTAAAAAACATGAGTAATCATATGTCATCATGACTGACGTACTGACACCCTGTTTACACCTTGTGTGTCCGTTGACATGACGCAACGGCTTGTGGCTGTCTACAACGGCACGTTGACACAAACTTTCTAAACTGTTTATTTGTGTTGTTGGCAGTAGTGGCTCCAGCAAAATGGAACGGGACATCTGTTTACTGTCGGCACAACACGATGCGCTGCAACCGATGCTTCCATGGTAAAGAAAGTTGAAGCATTTTCCCAGTGGCTTACTGCTCTCTTTCTCCTCTCTCCTGGTTGTGTAAAGTTTTTGGTAGCCATGACAGATGGAGCTGCTGAGGACTGTCTGTGTCAGGGCCTTATCTCTCATTTATTCTGCCTGTGCAACTCCATGTGATGAAACTATTGCAAAATGCGATAAATGGTAAAACTACACTCACTGAACACTATTAGGAACACTATGGGCCTAACACAGTGCTCGATGTGGTCTTCTGCTGTTGTAGCTCATCCACCTTAAGGTTCGACATGTTGTGCATTCTGAGATACTATTCTGCTCACTACAATTGTACAGAGTGGTAATCTGAGTTACCGTAGCCTTTCTGTCAGCTCGAACCAGTCTGGCCATTCTCCGTTGACCTCTATCATCAACAAGGCTTTTCCGTCCGCAGAACTGCCGCTCACTGGATGTTTTTAGTTTTTGGCACCATTCTCTATACCAGGGGTCGGCAACCTTTTTTTTCCTGGTCAATGGCTGCAACGCATGATAATGTCAGCATAACAGTTTGATTGAAACATTTGTGCAAAACCTGATGATTATGATAAAATCATGATCCTGCATGTGAATTTTTACAGAGCATCTTGTGAAAGTGCTTTAATGAAAGAAAACCTGTCCTTTTGTACAAAATGAGTTAACACAGTTAATGTCACAAATTTGCTTATTTGATTACTGATCACGAAATTGTGTGGAATCTTAAATATTTCTTATATTATGTCATACATTTTTAAAAATCACACAGAGGGGTAATTACTAGCACGTAAACAACAGTGAGAGAGGAGCAGGCTATTTTATTTAAGTGAAGTTTTCACACCTGACCTGAGTTCCAATCTACATCTTGATGTAATCCTTCCTCATGATCACGCAGCGTGTTTTCATCAGCTGAATGGGAGGCTAAACAAAAAGTTAAAATGTGACGAGACTCATGCTGAGCGTGCAAGCCATTTTGCACATCAAAAAACGATCAACTATTTAGCCCTTTTC
The DNA here is from genome assembly GCF_019703515.2 of Myxocyprinus asiaticus. Taxonomy (NCBI): domain Eukaryota; kingdom Metazoa; phylum Chordata; class Actinopteri; order Cypriniformes; family Catostomidae; genus Myxocyprinus; species Myxocyprinus asiaticus. The sequence continues at coordinate 3,727,255 of NC_059375.1, read as the reverse complement.
GGTGAATCGCACCTGCAAAATCCTAAACCTTTATGTCCAGGTTAAATTTATATTTTGAATATATTTTTGAACCCCACAATGTGGGTTTATGTTTTCTCTTTTAATCGTTTAAAGTAATTTAGTGTGACTCTGGTTTAAGGAGGGTGTACCTGTACGTGAAATCTCAAGGATTAATACTGGTGTTTTCCTTATTACATCACATGTTGTTCTGAAAGCAAAAAGAAACAAATGAAACATGGAATGTTGGCTGTCATCGATTAACCAAAAGTGACGCGCTGCTGGCTCGTTGGGTATACTGCAGTCTCGTCACATTTTAACTTTTTGTTTAGACTCCCATTCAGTTCATGAAAACGTGCTGCGTGATCATGAGGAAGGATTACATCAAGATGTTGATTGTAATGCAGGTGCGGAATTTCATATGTATAAAATAGTCTACTCCTCTCTCGCCATTGCTGGAGTGCCAGTGAATACCCCTCTGCGTACCAGTTCTGGAACTCGTGTCATGGTTTGCCGACCCCTGCTCTATACACTCTAAAGACTGTTGTGCATTAAAATCCCAGATCAGCAGTTACAGAAATACTCAAACCAGCCCATCTGGCACCAACAATCATGACAAGGTTGAAATCATTGAGATCAAATTTTTTCCCCAATTCTGATGGTTGATGTGAACATTAACTAAAGCTCCTGACCTGTATCTGCATGAGTTTATGCACAGCACTGCTACCACATGATTGGCTGATTACATAATTGCATGAATAAGTAGGTGTACAGGTGTTCCTAATAAAGTGCTCTATGCTCAGTCTAATACTGATCTGATATTACAGTCAATACAATGTCTTACTTGGAGTTATCTATAGAAATCATTCTGATGGAGCCTATATTTCTCCTTTATGGATTCAAAACTTTGGAGACTACCCTTGCTGAAGAATGCATAATAATTTGAAATTCCTTGTCTAGCCCAGATTAGAAATCTATCCTCTATTCTGTTTGGAGAAAAATCGGTGTCAAATGCACACCATCTTAAAATTCTTGATGCATCTCCTAAGCCACATAATTTCTCTGTCTCATGCCAAATTTTTAGTGATAAATTAATCCATGGGTTTGTTTCATCAACCATTATATTCCTTATGTTGTTATCAGCAATCAAAGCAGCTAATGGAATTCCATCCATCATTGCACTGTCTATATCCATCCATCTTGACATGTATATTGGACAACTCCAGCAGACTAATGGTCTCAATTGGGCTGCATAGTAGTATTGTCGTAAACAAGGGAGACCTAACCCACCTCTTTCCTTACTTAATTGTAACATATTCTAGGTTTTTTACCTTGCTACAAAAATCTAGATATTCATTTATCCCATTCCATGAATTGGCGATTTGATATTTCTATTGGAAGTGTCTGAAAAATAAAATAATTTTGGCAAAATAATCATGCTCACCAACTCACCTCTTGAGCTTAGATTAAAAAAAAGGAATAAGATTCCACCTTGTTAAATCAGCTTTTATTTTTTTGTTTAAGAGACTGTAATTCAAAGCAAAGAGCTTAAGGTAGTCTCCAGATAAATTTACTTCTAAATATTTAATTGATCTTACATCCCAATTCAGGCTATATTTCCCTTTAATTTGTCTGTGGGTCATAATTAAATTGTTAATATTTGAGTCTTTGAGATATTAACTTTATAAAAAGATATTGTCTTGTACACTTCTAGAAAGTCAAATAGTACAGGGAGTGACTTTGTAGGCTGACCCAAATTTATCAGTATATCATCAGCAAAGAGATCTAGTTTATGTTCCCCTGATCCCATATCTATTCCCTTAATTTTATAATTTTGTCTAATCCATTGACTCAATGAATAAGGCAAAAAGAAGGGGGGATATCGGACATCTCTGTCATGTACCCTGTTCTAATTCAAATGGGTCTGATAGATCTCCATTAATTTTAATCCTCACATATGGCTTATTGTATATTGTTTTGATTATTTCAATAAATTTCTTGTGAAAACCAAATTTTGCTAATACTTCTGCTGCCTCCAGATTGTGCTTTGAGATGAATCTAATTACATGTAAAGTTCTTCTGATATTAAACATGCAATTCTACATCCTTTGTTAAAAAAACATTTTTGGATCCGGCAATACACAACAATTACAGACCAATCACCAAACTGCCTTTTATTTCCAAGATTTTGGAGAGAGTGGTTTATTCGCAGCTCTACTCCTATCTAAATACATTTAACATTTTAGATACATTTCAGTCTGGTTTCAGACCCTTGCACAGCACTGAATCTGCATTGTTGAAAGTCACTATTGATATTTTACTCTCCATGGATTCAGGTTCACTTGTCATCTTAGTTTTATTAGATCTCAGTGCCATGTTCGACACTATCGACCATAGTGTTCTTCTCAATCGTCTAGAATATATGGTTGGCATCCAGGGTATGGCCCTCCAGTGGTTTTCCTCCAATCTAAAAGAAAATTTTTTCTATTGCTAAAATAAAACATTTTCTTTCCCATAAAGACTTGGAAATTGTGATCCACTCACTTATCACATCAAGGTTAGACTATTGTAACTCAATGTACATTGATCTGCCCCAAACTGCGTTATCCCGCCAACAGCTGGTTCAAAACGTGGCAGCTAGGCTTTTAACAGGGTCAAAAAAAGGATCACATTTCCCTGGTTTTAGCATCTCTACTCCTGTGAAATTCAGGGTTGATTTTAAAATTCTGATTTCTGTCTACAAGGCACTATCTGGTCTGGTGTCCCAATATATCAGTGACCTTCTACACCCTTACTCCCCCACCAGAGCGCTCAGGTCTTCTGATCAATTTCAATTGAGGGTTCCTCGTTGCCGCTATAGGTCTAAGGATGATCGTACCTTTACTGTGATAGGTCCTAATCTATAGAATATTCTCCCTTTCCATGTAAGGTCAGCATCATGATTAGCCATTTTTAAATCTTCTTTAAAAACATATTTTTATTCTGTAGCTTTTGAATAGATCATTGAACAGTTTGAAATGGATAAATACATGATGTTGTATTTAAATGTTTTTATTTATTTTATTATGTTTTATATTTAACTTTAAATCAATCTGTTTTTATATCACCCTGTCATTTTGTTTGTTTGATTGTAAAGCACTTTGGGTCAACTTCTGTTGCTCTATAAATAAAGGTTGACTTGACTTGACTTTGACATATAAAGCCTGTTTGGTCTACATTAATGAGGTCTGGAAGAATCTTGCTAAAATGGAGGTGAACAAGTTATAATCAATGTTCAAAACACTGATTGGCCGATAATTACCACATTCCAGTTTATCTTTCCCCATACTTTGGTATGACTGCGATAATCACTTCTCTCCATGAGGGTAAACTTTCCCTTTTTTGTACTACCCAGTTGCATGCTCTTAATAGAGTTGGGGCCAATTGTTAAAAAATAGATTTGTACCACTCCGTGGGGTAGCCATCTGCTCCTGGAGACTTACTTGCCTTTAATCTTAACACAGCTACTTTTAGTTCGTCCACCGTAATTTCAGCTAATAAAGTTTGACTTTGTTCCTCTGATACCGGAGGTAAGTCTAATGAGGCTAGGAGTGAGTCAGTCTGCAGATCATTATTACATGTGGTTTGAGAGTAAAGAACTCTATAAACATTTTCAAAATTTTGCTGTATTTGCTCTAGTTTACATTGCACCTCCCCTGTTTTAGGGTTCCTAATTTTATTAATGGCTCTGTCCACTTGTTGCTTTCTTAGTCCGTATGATAAAAATTTTAATGTCTTCCCCCCTACCTCATAGTACCATTGCTTTAAGACCAGGAGTCTCTTTTGTATTTCCTGTGAGTATATTTCCGTCAATCTCTTTAACTGTTAACCTTAGGGTTCTGTGTAGCCTTGTGCTCATTATGTAACCTTTTTAGTTTAAGTTCTAGATCTTGTAATTTCTGCCATTTAAATTTCTTTAAATTAGATGTAATGGCTATAATTTTACCTCTCACCACTACCTTAAGTGCGTCCCAAAGTATCAGTGGTGCCACCTCCCCATTATCATTTGTCTCTAAGTATGATGTAATTTCTTCTTTTAAACTCTGCTTGATCTGAGGACTATTCAAAATACACATTCAAAAAACTCACCGTGCTTCCCTCTACTCTACCTGTTATCAATATAAACCTTCCTTCTATGTCTATTTAATCTGTTATATGTTCGTAATAAATTTTTTTGGATACAAGTATGGCCATTCCCCTCTTATGTCCTAATTTATAAGAAGCAAAATGTACCTCTTTGAAACACATTTTGTTTAATTTTGCGTGTTCTGCATCATTTAAATGGGACTCCTGTAGAAACACAATATCTTCCCTTGCCTTTTTTTAGTTTGGATATAATCTTTCCTCTTTTAACCAGACTGAGTACAACATTAACATTAAATGAAGCATCCTTCATACTTTGCATTTAAGTTGAGTTATAAAACATTATTAATCAAAATATCTTAACTACATATAGCTTCCCCTTTATTTTAGCGAACAATAACAGACCAACAGTCAACAAATACTTAGAAGTGAAAATTATCTATAAGAAAAACACAAAGTGAACTTCCAAAACTGAAGCCATTCTCATGACTATAATCGAGCCAACACTAAGTAGCTCCAAGGGAAAACTCCTCTTCCAAAATCCGTAGAAGGGGCCCTGGAGGATAGCAGCGAAAAAAAAAAAACCTTTAACCGTCTACCTTAACATGTCCCGATTATTCTGAATTGCATTTTAAGAACTAAGCTATTTAAGCATGGTGTACAAAAAAAATATATTTTTGTCTGAATTACCTTTTTCATTTTTTCCCCCCCCACACTAGCCCTGCAGGTCATGTCCAAGGAGTATCAAGTCAGTGGAGAAGCTATGAAGATGATAAATATACAGCTGCCAGTTCTCGCCGAAAAGTTTGTACAGTAGCTTCTCCTTGAAACTTGGTTTACCTTTCGTTGAGGGTCACGCCTGGCCATGCACCTGCCGCTCTTCTGCCAAGTCAATTGCCGAATCTGCTCCATGAGAGTGTCTGGAGGGCTAATAGACTGCACTGGAATCCTCTTCTTAACATATCCTGCGATGCCTCCTCGATTGTGCTGTAGATCTTCACTCCTTCTTCATATAGCACCTTCAAATGTGCGGGATACAGCGTTTTGAATTTCACTCTTCTGTCTTTCAGTACATTATGTACAGGTGCATCTCAATAAATTAGAATGTCATGGAAAAGTTCATTTATTTCAGTAATTCAACTCAAATTGTGAAACTCGTGTATTAAATAAATTCAGTGCACACAGACTGAAGTAGTTTAAGTCTTTGGTTCTTTTAATTGTGATGATTTTGCTCACATTTAACAAAAACCCACCAATTCACTATCTCAACAAATTAGAATACATCATAAGACCAATAAAAAAAACATTTTTAGTGAATTGTTGGCCTTCTGGAAAGTATGTTCATTTACTGTATATGTACTCAATACTTGGTAGGGGCTCCTTTTGCTTTAATTACTGCCTCAATTCGGCGTGGCATGGAGGTGATCAGTTTGTGGCACTGCTGAGGTGGTATGGAAGCCCAGGTTTCTTTGACAGTGACCTTCAGCTCATCTGCATTTTTTGGTCTCTTGTTTCTCATTTTCCTCTTGACAATACCCCATAGATTCTCTATGGGGTTCAGGTCTGGTGAGTTTGCTGGCCAGTCAAGCACACCAACACCATGGTCATTTAACCAACTTTTGGTGCTTTTGGCAGTGTGGGCAGGTGCCAAATCCTGCTGAAAAATTAAATCAGCATCTTTAAAAAGCTGGTCAGCAGAAGGAAGCATGAAGTGCTCCAAAATTTCTTGGTAAACGGGTGCAGTGACTCTGGTTTTCAAAAAACACAATGGACCAACACCAGCAGATGACATTGCACCCCAAATCATCACAGACTGTGGAAACTTAACACTGGACTTCAAGCAACTTGGGCTATGAGCTTCTCCACCCTTCCTCCAGACTCTAGGACCTTGGTTTCCAAATGAAATACAAAACGTGCTCTCATCTGAAAAGAGGACTTTGGACCACTGGGCAACAGTCCAGTTCTTCTTCTCCTTAGCCCAGGTAAGACGCCTCTGACATTGTCTGTGGTTTAGGAGTGGCTTAACAAGAGGAATACGACAACTGTAGCCAAATTCCTTGACACGTCTGTGTGTGGTGGCTCTTGATGCCTTGACCCCAGCCTCAGTCCATTCCTTGTGAAGTTCACCCAAATTCTTGAATCGATTTTGCTTGACAATCCTCATAAGGCTGTGGTTCTCTCGGTTGGTTGTGCATCTTTTTCTTCCACACTTTTTCCTTCCACTCAACTTTCTGTTAACATGCTTGGATACAGCACTCTGTGAACAGCCAGCTTCTTTGGCAATGAATGTTTGTGGCTTACCCTTCTTGTGAAGGGTGTCAATGATTGTCTTCTGGACAACTGTCAGATCAGCAGTCTTCCCCATGATTGTGTAGCCTAGTGAACCTGAGAGACCATTTTGAAGGCTAAGGAAACCTTTGTAGGTGTTTTGAGTTGATTAGCTGATTGGCATGTCACCATATTCTAATTTGTTGAGATAGTGAATTGGTGGGTTTTTGTTAAATGTGAGCCAAAATCATCACAATTAAAAGAACCAAAGACTTAAACTACTTCAGTCTGTGTGCATTGAATTTATTTAATACACGAGTTTCACAATTTGAGTTGAATTACTGAAATAAATGAACTTTTCCACGACATTCTAATTTATTGAGATGCACCTGTATCTCTGCGTACTCCCTTCTCATCTGAAGAATTTGAGGGGCATAATCGTTATCAAAACTGATTTGCCTCCCTTGCCATGAGAATCCTCTCATTTGCCAGGCCTGCCAGAGTATCTGTTCTTTGGTCACGAAACGTAGAAATTTAGCCATGATTGATCGTGGTTGTGCGTCTGTCGGAGGTTGCACGCTGAGCGCCCTATGGGCTCTTTCAATTTGGAGAATTGTTTCATCTGGTAGATTTACATTTTCTCTAAGGAATTTCTCCAGAAATGAGGCCATCGTTGGAAAGCCTTTCTCCGCACCTTCGGGTACTCCATATATTCTGACATTACATCTGGAGCGACCCTCGATGTCCGTAAGTTTCTCTTCCATCTTAGCGAGAATAAGATCCAGATCAACAGTTTCTCCGGGTAATCACGTCAAGTTTCCCTTGTGGTTGCTTGCTTGTGGACCGCTGTGAGAGTGCATACCCTCATCTTCGTATATTTCTGCAGGCTGTGTAGATTTCTTGGTTTTACACCTAGTTTCCATCTTACTCCCCATTTTCTTTTTCATATTTGAATAACTTCAAATGTTAATTAAATATTTTAGGGGGCTTTCTAAAATATTCTACTCGAGAGCTCACTCTCTACGCCACCATCTTATCGTGTTCTGCCAAAAGTGCAGCACTGTATATGTTTAATGGGATGAGTTCAATAAAGACATGAAAGATTATAATTATTTGTGTGTTGTAAGCTTAATTTTAAGGTCTTAAGGTCTGTTGAATGCTTGATTCTGATTGGTTGACAGACGTTCTAAGGTGTGAAATTATTTTTCAAGTAAAAACGCACCGCTATGAAGTAGTTCCAGATCTTGATCAACACCATGTCACTTTGCCAAATTATTTCAGTTATTTAAAAGAGCCCTACATGCTACCACAGCAAAATAATCAGTTAAAACAAACACACTGGTTAAATACATAGGATAAAAATGTCAATAATATTCCAAAATTTCTTCAATTTTGGTTGAAAAGCGGCCTTGCGCTCCTCTCTCGATCTCGTCTCAACCACACTCACACACAGTGATACACATACAGTACATACGGGTGCGCACACACGCACACACTCATAGAGACTCGAGTCGTGACCAACCAACAGAACCGCAACCCCGCGACCTGATCAATATAACAGTTTCTAAATTATACGAAATAACTTTTAAAATGTGCAAGTGTTTCATTGTATTTTGCACTAATTAGCCTCACTGGAAAGCACCCTCACGCTCCACCTCCCCCTCTCTCAACAACACTCTCACACACGGACACCCACATTTTTTTTCACATACATACACATATTACTTGCTAGCCTGACACGTGGCGATGTCAACGGACATGCGCAACTTAATAAAACAGTTGTGTAGCAATGGGAAAGCTATATACAAGAATGGCGACACTGAGAAGTATACTTAAACTTACATCTTGCTGATTTGAAGCGATGTTTCTGCTGATGAGAGCCGCAAACAGGTAATCAAACATGTAATCTCTCTGTTTTCTTTCCTTCTTTCTCTTGCTTTCGCTCATGCACACATTCACACACTCACACATTCACACACAAACATGCACAAATGCAGCGCTAGCATAGCAATACTCTGTTGCTAATTCTAAAGTGAAGTCTTCAAACTAGCAATGGAGGCTCGGGCTGTATCAAATCATGACGCTGAATCCATGGTGGAAAAAAGAGCTCCACTCATAAGACCATTTTAGGGATGAAAACCAGAAAATGTCTTGATATAAAACCCTGAACGATGTCTTAAGGTGTGATAACCATGGAATAAGCAGAATAGTTGACTACGACTCGATGAATTATTATTATTACTCAGTAATTCAATGGTCCCTCGTTTATTATTCCTTACTCAGAATTGCAACTTCAGAAGAGGAAATTAGGATAATTCCGATGGTAGCATCTCTCCACAATCACTCAGATTACTACCACACACTACAGCTGAGTTAAACTAAGTGACTAAGTGTCAGCATTACTATTCATCACAGCTTGCAGGTACATACAAGTTGAAGTCAGAAGTTTACATACACTTAGGTTGAAGTCATTAAAACTCTTTTTTTTTTCAGATGAACAATTTTTTTATGATTCTCATAAATAAACAAAACATATATACACAGAATCAATCTTAACCCCCACTATTACCCCTCTCCCTCCCAATCTCTAACCCCACCCTGTCCCCAACAACATCCCAGTGGTCGCAAATTATAAAGACACACACACACAAAATAAATATATAAACAAATAAAAAATATAATAAAAATAATCACCCATCCATAAATGATATATACCTGCCACATTTCTCCACAAACTCGTTGTACTTCCCCATTCTACTAAATGACCCCTCCTCAATCTACCACTTTAGGGGGGGTGAATGCTATTCCCAAAAATAGTACAGAGCAAGTGGTGCAGCTGTAGAGACCTAAAAAATGAGATCTGGGAATCCCAAAATGTTGAACCAAATTTTCAAAGGACCTCAACACACTACTCTCATATAGGTCACCGAGTGTAGTAACCCCCACAATCCACGCTGACCAGCAGAAAGGGGACACATTAATACGTAGTTTAGGGTTCAGCCATAAGCTCGAGGCAACATTTAGATAAATATCCAAATTAAACAATCTGGACACTTTTGTCCATACTGAGTGCAAATGTGAGATAACATGGTGTAATTTAACTTCGCCGGTTAGATTGATAGAAAGGCTTGAACTTGATTGAAATTCCTGTTCAATACAAAACCAGGGAGGGGCTCTTTCAGGTGGAAGTGACCAATGAGCCAAATAAAACAAAATCTTGGGTAGGCCTAGCCCACCTTTGTCAATCAGCATATGCAGTTTACTGAAATGTAATCTGGGACGCTTACCTTTCCAAATGAAAGACCTTGCTATGCTCTCAAATTGCTTGAAATAAGAGAAGGGGACATCTATAGGGAGTGACTGTAGCAGGTAGTTGAATTTTGGACTACAGTTCATTTTAATAACATTAATCTTCCCAATCATTGATAAATGTAATGGAGCCCACCTGCCCACATCGCTTGGAAACCTTTTTATTAAAGGGTAAAAATTAACTCGTTACTGAGCCGTTATTAGGCAGTATGCTGTCAGAGCCAAAGCTTTGGATTTAGACCAATTAACTCTGTATCCTGAGAACTTAGAAAAGGAATGAATAATTCTGTGGAGGCAAGGCATAGATCTAGAAGGGTCAGAGACAAATAATAAAATATAATCTGCGTAAAGCAGAAACTTATGCACCATACCTCCCGCCATCACCCCTGGAAAATCATCCTCCTTTCTTATCGTGGCTGCTAATGGTTCCAAGGCGAGACAGAACAATAATGAGGAAAGAGGGCAACCCTGCCGGGTGCCCCTATCCAGAGTAAAATAATCAGAAATTAATCCATTTGTTTGTACCGCCGCTACAGGGTGTCTATAAAGCAACATAATCCATCCAATAAATGTACTCCCAAACCCATACATTTCCAAAATCTTAAAAAAATAATCCCATTCTACCAGACCAAATGCCTTTTCGGCGTCAAGTGAGATGGCAGCGACCGGAGTCTGACCATTCGCCACTTACCACATGATATTAATGAAACGCCAAATGTTATCCGAAGAGCTGCGGCCCCGAATAAACCCCACTTGATCTATAAGAGATGTCATAACTTTACTTAATCAATTAGCCGAAATTTTTGACAAGATTTTAACATCTAGCTGGATCAGGGAAATTGGACGGTAACTCTTACACTCGCTTGGATCTTTGTCCTTTTTAAGAATCAGACTGATTCTTGTGTCATGGTTGGCGGAAGCTTTCCATTCTTTAATGATTCCGTATAAACTTCTAACAAAAGTAGAGCCAGTTCTGTAGCATAAGATCTAAAAAATTCAGTGGCAAAGCAATCTGGCCCCAGAGCCTTGCCTGTAGGCAGGGCCTTAATTACCTCATCAAGCTCCTTCAAGATCATCTCAGAATCAAGATAATTTTTTTGCTCAGTCATCAATTTAGGGAGTTCTAGAGGTTCCACAAAGTTTCTAATATCTTCATCAGTAGACAAAGACGTGGAACTAAACAGATCAAGACAAAACTCTTTAAAAGCATTATTAATATCAATGGCTGTGATGAGTATTTGACATTTCACATTCTTAAAATAAAGTAGTGATCCTAACTGACCTAAGTCAGGGAATGTTTTCTATGATTAAATGTCAGGAATTGTGAAAAACTGAGTTTAAAGCTATTTGGCTAAGGTGTATCTAAACTTCTGACTTCAACTGTATGCTCAGTCGCTCTGTCTTTCACACACACTCACCCACACGTGTCATTGTTACTCCAATAACTTGTTAGAAACAGTCCAAGCCTTCATTACTAGTTCTAAACTGACACTCAAATTAGTAGCAGAGGCTTTGGCGCATCTTTCGAACTAGCAATGGCAGATCCTGATCTGTGGTGTAAGAAAGTAATTCCACACAAAAGAGGGTTTTAGGTGCTCCTTGTTTTTTTATTTTTTATTATTATTTATTTGTCAGTTGAACTGTTGTTCAAAAGCAATATGTCACGAGCAAGAGTGCTATTATGGCGCTATATCAGCACAGCTGTGATTTGGCCACATGTAATCACAGCTGTGATGATTTAGGGACAAAACAGCATGACTGCGAGTGTTATATTGCTTCAACAGTTCAACTGACAAATAAATAATTTGTTTTAATATTGTTTTAATATTAGCTACAGGTATGGTCATTGCACGCTGTTTTGTGGCCATAAAAAATGGAAATATTCATAACTTTACATGGACATGAAGCTATGTTTACACTCACGTTTTTACATATGGGTCAGAGAAGCCATTGACATCCATGGCTGCCAGGTGGGCACAGCGGCGGACCCCCACACACAGGCCACCCTTGGCTCGTTCTTTAGCTTCCACCTGGCCTTCCCCATCTGGCATCTGTGATGGGGGCAGAAACTGCAGAGACAGTAGCAGACGACCACGCTCTTCTAGATTGCGCTGCTGCTCGCTCTCCCACTGCGCACATAAACAAAGACGTTTTTCTTATATCTGCAATAACACAATATTTTTTTTAAATAAGTTTAATTTAATATTGTTCTCACTGTGCTAAACTCCTTAAGTAAAACACTCCTAATGCAAGGCAGCCTTACTCCAACATTTATTTTTTAAATTTGGTTGATGTGTTGAAAACCAAAAATATGGCTAATTTTTTAAGAAATTCAGCAAAATTTCTCCCTTGATTACCTTACAAATTAGTTACCCTTAATCTATCTCATGAGTAGATTTTTCAAGGCAATTTGGATGGTACAGTTGTGTAAGTGTTCGGTCCTCTTCTCTTTTCAATACACACAGCATTGCTAAGACCTATCATCTAGACACATTAATTGTCCTACCACTGTTATGCCAATGACAAGTAGCATTACCAGCCTGATGGCACCACAGTGCCTGCACTCATTTCAGCTTGGATGAAAGAACACCAAGTCAACTCAATTTAACCAAACAAAGAGAGAACTCCTTGTCATCCCAGCCAACCCTGTAATTTGACACAACATAACCGTTCAGCTAGGCTTAACAACACTTATGCCATCCATTTCATCGAGAAACATGTGGGTGTTTGACATTCAGCTCAACTTCACAGACTATGTCGTTATGACCGTTCAGTCATGCAGATTTGCAATCTATAATATCAGATTATCAGATCCTTCCTATCTAAGCATGCAGCACAACTTTTTGGCCAGGCTCTTATCATGTCTGGATGTGACTGCTGCAATGGTCTCTTGTTTTTCCTTCCAGCATGCACAATTAAACCTCTGCAAAAAGGCCTCTGGATATGCACCCTCCTGCATTCACTCACTTGAAGTCTATGTTCCAAAGTGACTTACAAAATGAGGAACATAAGCAATTCATCATACAAAAGCCAACAATATCCACAGTTTCATAGAATACAATCATAGCTGTAGTAGTACAGAAGTTAGAGCAGAAGAAAGACAGAAGAAAGAAACAGACACACAGAAAAAAAAATTTAAATATAGAAACATCATGGAAGAGATGTTTCTTTAGCTGTTTTTTATGTTGAGAATGGTAGTGGTTGGAAGTGCATTCCACCACTAAGGAACAGAGTATGTGAATGATCTAGAGAGCGACTTTGTACCTTGTTACAATGGTACAATCAGGCGCCACTCATTCTTTAATTCAGTGAGTGAGAGGGGACATAGACCTGAAGAAGTGAGTTGAACTATGAGGAAGCTCTTCTATCAGCTGTCCTGAAGGCCAAAGTCAAAGCCTTGAATTTAATGTGGGCAGCTACAGGTAGCTAGTGGAGTGAAATCAAGAGGGGAGTGCAGGAGACCTCTTTAGTTAGTAAAAGACCAGACATGCTGCAGCATTCTGGACCAACTGCAATGGCTAAACCATGCTAGCGGGGAGGCCGGCCAACAGAACATTGCAGTAGTCAAGTCTTGATATGGCAAGAGCTTGGACCAGGAGCTGCCCAGCATATTCAGACAGGAAGAGTCTAATTTTTTTAATGTTGGAAAGTGTATACCTGGAAGACCATGTGGTTGACGAGATGTTGCCAGTTAAGTTTAGCTTGACTTTTGCAGTCTGTGAGTGAGCAGCACATCGTGAAACCAACACCATGAAAATTGACTACTATAATCTTCACACTCGCTGTCCCTTTATTGTGGAATGATCTTCCAAATTCTGCCAGAGCATCTGAGTCTTACACAATTTTCAGTAATCATCTGAATACGTAAAAACCTTTAAAACAATTAACAGAATTAATCAAGCCACTGTAGTAAGGAGTTCAAGCTTGAAGTGCCACTTCCATGTTTTTGTGTGTCTCAGTCAGCAGGGTGCGGTCAGCACAACTCCAGCTGTACAGACAACAAACCATCAGCTGTTCAAAGACAGCTGGATGGAGCAGATTGCAGGGGTCTCGAGACATGTTTTTTAAAGTTTCAAATTACATTTACCTTGAGACAGCATCCTAAAAATGTAGCATTTATGGATAGAGACGCTGAATGCATAGATATACATACAAGTGAAACGCACCAAAAACGTCCTTCTGAAGCATGTGTACAGACGGAATGCAAGAATGCAAGAAGGAAGACGGAAGTCTATCTCTGACAAATTGATGAACTCAATTGTAAAATGGATTGCTGTGGACTGTGGACTCCTGATAGGCTTATGTTCAATGATATGGAAATAAACCAAACAGTATACTGACTTTTAAAACCAATTTTTTGTTGATCTAATTAATGCTTTACTCATCTGTTGATTACTATTAATTAAAATATCTTTATTTGGTCGTCTTTTTCTGAAAATATTGTTAATTGCTAATAAACGGCATATAATTTAATTAAATTGATTAAAATTGTTAATCGATTGACAGCACTAGTTAAATGTAAGGCCTGATTGTTGCTAACCAACGAGGCAATAATTACTGGACTATTTGCATAATACTTATTTTTAATAACCAGATGACAAGATGGATCGATACAAGATGGAAGGGAGGCTGATCCTCTGTGTATCTTGACCAAGATCTCCATGAGTCATTTTCTAATTTCAAAAACTTCTGGAAGTCTTGTAGTGAAATAATTTTTCTGTAATAGGTTCATTTGTCTTGGTTCATTTATAATTCATAAAACAATTAAAGTAAGTAAATTCCTAATTGAATTCATTCTATTGTGAGGACTGAAAGGCAAATCATAGTACATTATCATCTGGCCTAATATAAGAGTTTATTTCGCTATGACCTTTGTACTTTAGACTCTAAGAAGAACAGTGTTGTGTGGTCAGGTCTCTGTATTTCTGCCCTGAGGGTCTCCAGTATAACCTGTATTAACATCACTGCCGGTACACTGCTAAGATAATATCACACTACTTGAAAAAGAGGAATAAATCCATGTGCTTAGAGTAATTTGATAAGGTCTTCAGAGGAAAATAGCTATACAATCAAGACAATGTGATCTCAATCATTGACATTTGTAAGAACCTCTTCTGGAGATGAGACAGCAGGAGGTGAGATAAAGAGAGAAAAGATCATCAGGGAGGAGAAGAATAGAGAACAGAGGGACTATAAACAGCAGGCAGGAGACAAACACACAGTGAGTCATTTATGTCCATAGGCAATGCTGTGTGTACATCACTGCATGTATTTATAGTGGTTTATGTTATTTTCAGCTGTATGTGAGTCTGTCTGTCTGTCTGTCTATCTATCTACAGAAGTGTAAACATGTGCTCTGACAACAATTCAATGAATTTTTTTTATTAAATGTGGTGCATCATTAAATCTGAAATGTGTTTGATTCGATTATTTTGATATGATTATGGAACAAGAATTGCATTGTGGATAAGAAATCAACGTAATAAATAGGGTATTATTATAGTACTTACTATATAATTGTTTAATAAACGTGCATTTAATTTAGTTTTTCTCTGGCTGATGTGACAAAGGTGTTTACTCTCTCAGTGTGGATTTAGCATCACACAAAAGCAAATAAAGTTATAAAAAAATTATATTTAAAACAAGTTGCACATTTCCTTGGCATCTTTCCAGTATCTCTTGTCAGGTCTTTCTTCTCTGCTTGACTAATTAACACTGTGCACAGAACTGAACTGCTGTCTCTGTCTGTCAGGTTGTATGTTAATAGGGTGGTAATGACTACACTGCAGGAAATGACAAGACAACTGCTTTCCTAAGGGATACTCAACTTTGATGTCAGATGACTTAAATATTTAGGACGTGGCTGATTATTTTAAGGACGGAGAATAATTTACTGATGTGGAGGAACATAGTGAGTCATAGTGAGAAATAAATGAGAGTGTACAGTGATGTTTACCTCTCTCAGATAGCAGGACATTCCTCTCAGAGCTGAACTTGTGGCTGTAGGAGATGAGAGCTGACGGACAGAGATATAGATAGTTTACTGTGCGCAAACACCAAAAATAAAACTCTCGGTGACTTACACTGATAAACTGGAGGAGTCACCCAATAATGAAACACAAAAAGAGATATTTAGCAGAATGCCCAAGTGGTTCTTTTCCATACAACAAAATAGATGGTGATTCACATTGTCGAGCCCGAAAAGGATAAAAAGCATCATAAAAGTAGTTGTATGTGAAAATCTTATCCTCCGCCATACTGTAGCTCTCATACAGCATCTCATTTGTATTTGCATAAATTTAAACCTAGTGCCTCACGACTGATTATGCCAGGTTGTCAATGACATCAAATTGGAATAACGTCTGTTCCCTACACAAAGCTTCTGTATGGTTTCAGAAGACTTGAAAAATAGAACAAAGGTTGCATAGACTATGTTTATGGTGCTTTTTGTCCTTTTCAAAGATTGACAGCTGTGGTCACCATCTACTTTCATTGTTTGGAAAAGAGCATCTTGGACATTCTGTGAAATATCTCATTTTTCATCCACGAAAGAAAGAGTCATACAGGTTCAGAATGGAATGAGGGTGAAAGAGCGATGACAGAATTTTTGGCTTTATCCTCACAGACACTCACAGGAGGGGGGTGCTCTAGGCAGATGTTATAGTGTTTGGGATGGTCAGGCTTCACTCTGCGTAATGCCACTCGCGACTCTCCAATGAACTCATTATGAGTCAGCTTGTCCTCATCGCATACAGACACCCTGAGAGAGACAGATAGAGAGAGAAACTGTAAATATCTTTGTTCTTACTAACATCAAAAGACAATATGGAAGAATTCACTCTTTCGGATCATGTCTAGATGGTAACCATCGTTCTGCTACGGTTCTGCAATAATTCCGAAGCAACTCATTCTTGGTTCTTTATCCCGAAGTAGATCATGTTGTTGCTGTTCTTAACATTATCTCTCCGTGATATCTGGTATCTGACAACAAGATATTAGCAGCAAATCCTTCAAGTCCTGTAATTTTTTGAGGTGAAGCCGCCGTGGATCAGACTTGTTGGTCCAGCACATCCCACAGATGCTCAATCGGACTGAGATCTGGGGAATTTGGAGGCCAGAGCAACACCTTGTACTCTTCATCATTTTCCTCAAACCATTCCCGAACAATGTGTGCAGTGTGGCAGGGTGCATTATCCTGCTGAAAGAGGCCACTGCCATCAGAGAATACCATTGCCATGAAGGGGTTGCTATGATTGTTGGCACTTTTGACGGTGGACAAGGGTCATCATGGGCACTCTGACCGGTGGGTTAATAATTAATCCTGGGTATTCATGTTCCAAGGTTTCAAAATATACATTCGAAAACCCTGTGTTAATTATCTTATTTGCATATTTGTGTTGTCAGTAACAATGCTTGGACTACTACCGCTCAAAACAGATGGAGCTGCTCTTCTGCTCTTCTGTGGAAATGTCGGCAAGCAAATCTGTCTTTCCACATACCACGAAAACACTTGCAAAAACAATACTGTCTATCATACTAATTATTGCGTTTGCAATCACTGTTTGACATTTGAAAGACTTTTCCCTCAGACGGAGAACGTAAACAGTGAGTGAAAGTTTGCAACTGTACAAAGCGCATGGATATTATATGAGGTAAGCACTGAGGCATTATATGTTTGGCTGTGTGTTGCTAACAGGGTTGGGGAACACAATACATGTAACGGCATAAAGTATTTAAAATACAAAATATGAGTAACTGTATTCCACTACAGTTACAATTTAAATCATTGG
Source organism: Myxocyprinus asiaticus (assembly GCF_019703515.2). Lineage (NCBI taxonomy): Eukaryota > Metazoa > Chordata > Actinopteri > Cypriniformes > Catostomidae > Myxocyprinus > Myxocyprinus asiaticus. The sequence continues at coordinate 3,709,769 of NC_059375.1, read as the reverse complement.
TAATCAGAATGCAGTTACTTTCAAAAAGTATTTTGATAAATGAAGAGATTTCTTTGCATTTTATTGTCATTTGTTTAATTTTATATTTAGTCTACTCATTTGGAAAACATGCTTTTAAATGAAGTGATCTGAGGAGAGTTTGAACAGCAGGTAAAGTGGAATGTGTTAAAGGAATAGTTCACCCAAAAATGAAAATTCTCTCATTATTCACTTACCCTGATGCCATCCCAGATGTATATGACTGTCTTTCTTCAGCAGAACACAAATTAAGATTTTTAGAAGAAGATAGAGCTCTGTCAGGTCCTAATGCAAGTATACGGGTGTGTGGGGATGGGGGTGTGGTCGTGTGTCTGTCTGCGGGAGAGAGAGAGTGGTAAGGCTTGTCACCTGGGTTGTAATTATCTCTAACACCTGTCTCTTGTTATGGTGATGACGAAGGGAGACTCAAAAGCTGCACTAGCTCACCAGTGGAGAGAGAGAGAGAGCACAAACTCGACACTTACTGAGTGTTTCCATGAACTGACTGAGAGTTTAAAAAACATTTATTTTGTTATCTGATTGAGTGTTTGAATCTACGTTAACAGACTGTGTTCAGAACCTGAGGCAGAGGAATAAAAGTCTTGCCTGCACTACTTTGATGCCTCCTGACTCCTTTATTGCCAAAGAGAACAGAACTTGTTACACTGGTGCCGAAACCTGGGACTTTGGAGGATGACACCATTATGGAATCTTCACCGCTGGGCGAAGTCATCAAAACCCTCGCCAGCATCCAGCAAACCCAGCATCAAGCCCTGATAGAGTTATGCCTCAAGCAGGAACAGCGGTTCCAACTCTTGCTCGAGGCCCAAGCAGAGGACTGGCAGGTGTTCCAGAGCCTAATCGGCAGAGAGGCGGCTGCCGCTGCGACCCTCCGGTGCCCACTTCCCCCGTGACCCTCATGAAATTGGGGTCAGATGACAATCCAGAGGCCTACCTCGACTTGCTTGAAAAGACAGCTGAGGTGTGGAAGTGGTCTTGTTGACGTTACTCTCCAGGGAGATGCAGCTAGCAGCCCAACAACTTCCCGACGCCAGCTTCCTCAACTACCCCGACCTCAAGAAAACCATCCTGCAGCGGGTCGGTCGTAGTCCGGAGCAAAGTCGCCAGCGGTTCTGATCCCTGAGGTTTGGGAGACACGGCCACCCGTTCACCCATGCTTTACCCAACAGCTCTGGGATGCTTGCCGGAAATGGTTGCTGGCTGAGGGGACCCGCGGTGCTGTGGAAATCGTCGACCTGGTAGTACTGGAGCAGTTCATCGCCCAGCTTCCTCATGGGATGGCCAAATGGGTCCACTGCCACCTCCCGCTGTCGTTGGCGGCGTTTCCGGGAGGCAGCGAAGCAGTCTCTTTTTCTCTCTCTTCTCTCTCTCTCTCTCTCTCTCCTGCATCTCAAAAATCGGCTGCCCCCGATCGAGCAAGGGCGCATCATGTACCGTTAAGTCTAAAAGTGGATACATATCACGCATTGGTGGATTCAGGCTATTCTCAAACCTCCATTCACCGACGCTTGGTGCAAGACGGGGCACTGGGCACGGATAAACGGTTAAGGGTGCGGTGTGTGCACGGGGATATTCACAGGTATCCAGTGGTTACCACTGAGATACTATTCAGGGGAAAAAGTATAGAGTAGAGGCCACGGTTAATTCCCGTCTCACCCATCCACTGATTTTGGGAACGAATTGACCTGGTTTTAAGAATCTATTAAGGGAAATATGTGTGGATGGGTCCTGTAGAATGTTGTCTCGGTGTGTGATGTGCGATGCTATGGCTGGAGAGGTGGTGCCAGAGCCGCCTACGTCTGCTCCGTGTCATGATGATGCAGGAGAGAGAGTTCCCATCCGCAGGGGATTCCCTGAGGAAGATTTCCCTCTAGAGCAGTCACGTGACAAGTCTCTCAAGCACGTGTTTAACCAAGTGAGAGTAATCAATGGTCAACAACTCCGGCCTGTTGTCACACTCACATACCCGTATTTTTCTATTATCAAAGATAGGTTGTATCGAGTAAGGTAGGACACTCAAACAAAAGAAAATTCTACCCAATTGTTAGTACCGAAGAGCCGTCAGGAAACCCTTTTCCAGGCGGCTCACAATAACCAATGGCTGGCCATCTAGGGCACGAGAGTAAACTTCACCGCCCGTTTTTTTTTTTGGCCGGGCATTCACAGGGATGTTCGCAAGTGGTGTACGGCGTGCCGTGAATGTCAGTTGGTGAATCAACCAGCCACCCCAAAAGCACATTGCGCCCTCTACTGCTAATCGAGGTCCCTTTTGAAAGAATTGCCATGGACCTCGTCAGGCCATTAGAACGGACCGCACGCGGGCATCGCTTTGTATTAATTCTATTGGACTATGCAATGCAATATCCGGAAGTAGTGCCCCTGCGCGACATCTCAACATGTAGTGTTGTGGAGGCACTCTTCAGAATAATCTTCTGAGTGGGGATTCCAAAAGAATTCCTCACTGATCAAGGCACTACCTTTATGTCAAGAACACTACGCGAACTATACGAATTGTTAGGTATTAAATCGATTTGCACCAGTGTTTACAGATAGGTTGGTGGAACAATTAAAGGTGCTGTATGTAAGATTCAGAAACCCTTGTTATTAATGACACCTGTGGCCTTTAAGTGAACTGCAGCCAGCTACCTGTTGCTCGTGCTCACGCTCGTGCACACACTCCATAGGGACGCAAGCATCACTCAAAACAATGACATGCTGACAGATGAGGTAGCATAATTCAAATGACACAGTTATGATTGTTTTACTACAAACTTTGAGACTGTATATCATATTTGACTCTCCATTGCTGGAACAGGGCTAAACCAAAGCATGGATATAGGTCTGACTATGCGAGACTGTAGTTTGAAGTAATCACTTTTCTTTGCATGATACATTGACTGCATTTATACGATAGCCTATGTCGGCGTTAGCTAGCTAGCCAGCTTTATCAATAGCTGTTAGCTAAATTTGCTGGATGATGACAGTAGCTGTTTATAAAATAGACTGTACATTATAAATATGTTGACACAATTCAGTATTGATGTGATTCCATCACAACTGTCATTTTGATATATCGATGTGCTATTGTTTTATAATAATAGAATGTATAGATTTTCTGTATAACCAAGTTACGTTACACTAATGAATGGGTCTTTCTGCATTATCTTGAACATTGTCTAGCATTCATTTAATGTGTTATTGTAGTTTAGCTAAAATTACACAGATCAGTCCTTATGGCACTATACTTCACATGCTTTGCAGTTATGTAAGCTTACCTTTCCAATAAGAAGAACGCCAATTCAGGGTCGGATTTGATCCCCAAAACCGAACAAAGGTCCCTCCAGGAATCAAATATGCTGCCGATGTTCACTCTAGTTTTCGCTCGACCACGATCACGTTCCCGCTTAGCCAGACGAGATTCAGTAGATAAATGTTTTTTTTGTTTGTTTTTTTTTTTTTTTTTGTCTTATTCTGAGTTTTTGTAGGAGTCGGTGTTGTGCTGGGAACCGGACATTTTCTGGATTCCATCTCTAAGATAACATTACCTAGTGCTGCAGACTGTCTGTTGACGTGGAAGGGAAGCTATTACTGAGGCGAGGCTCTCAGGAGCACGCATAAATGTGACATCCTTTAGATTTTCCCGGCAAAAGCGACCCGCTCCCTTCACATGAAAATCAGGCTGCAGGCTTTAATAGGCAAACTAGGAAGTCTGGGAAGGGCTCAATTTTTAAGTTACATTACAAGCCGTTCACACATTGGCAAAAAAAATTTGAATATTACGTGAAAATGTTTACATAAATCACCTTTAATACTGTAAAACCTTAAGAAATATGATTCGCAAGTTCGTACACGAGGACACTAGAAATTGGGATAAGTGGCTCAATCCCCTGTTATTTGTAGTCCGAGAGGTCCCGCAAGCCTCCACAGGGTTTTCCCCATTCGAGCTACTGTATGGGCGTCGGCCGCGTGCCGTGCTCGACGTCATACAGGAAGCTTGGGAGGAGGGACCTTCAAACTATAAAAATTAAATTCAGTATGTTCTTGATCTTACAGCAAAACTCCACACCTTGGGTCGATTAACACAGGAGAATTTGCTCTAAGCTCAGGAACGTCAAAGCCGGTATGACAGGGGCACTCGACTACAGAAATTCGCACCAGGAGATAAAGTGCTTGTATTACTGCCCACCTCAAGCTCTAAATTACTCGCCAAGTGGCAAGGGCCCTTTGAGGTCACACGGCGAGTCGGAGATCTCGATTATGAGGTTAAGTGAATGGATAGGGGCGGAGCACATCAAGTTTACCATCTCAACATCCTAAAAGCATGGAGGGAGGCAGTCCCTGTGGCCCTAGCGACGGTAGTCCCCGAGAAGGCGGAGCTCGGGCCGGAGGTAACTCTCAAACCAAATTAATTCACCCCGGTCCCTTTTGGAGACCACCTCTCACCGTCGCAGCTCACAGACGTGGCCAAGTTCAAAACGGAATTTGCAGACGTGTTCTTGCCTCTCCCCGGTCGCACAAACCTCATAGAACACCATATCAAGACCACCCCGGGGGTGGTGATTCATAGCCGCCCCATCGCCTTCCTAAAAAAAATGGAATGTTAAGGAAGAATTAGAGGCTATGCTTGATATGGGCGTAATAGAAGAGTCGCACAGCGATTGGGTCAGCCCGGTGGTTCTGGTGCCTAAGAGCGACGAGTCGGTCCGGTTCTGTGTACACTATCACAAAGTGAACGCGGTGTCCAAATTTGACACGTATCCAATGCCTCGGATTGACGTATTGCTTGATCGGTTTGGCACGGCTCAATTTTATTCAACAATGAACTTAACAAAGGATTATTGGCACATCCCTTTAACGCCAATCTTCAGAGAAAAAATGGCTTTTTCCACACCATTCGGCTTACACCAATTCGTGACCCTTCTGTTTGGTTTGTTCGGGGCCCCAGCCACGTTTCAGCGTCTCATGGACAAAATCCTCAGACTCCATACAGCAGTGGTGGGCTGTGCATTTAAAGTCTAGGCCTTCAGTGTGATTGCCATTAAAAAAACACAGTTTCACAATGAATAAGACACCTTATGCCTTTGGGCATCATACATTATGTTGCAGCTAACTAGTAATAACAATTGACATTTTAAAAACAAAAAAGCCAGAACTTGAAATGACACTTAACTTTGACAGCAGCATGACTGTTTTGTGAAATGAACATCTCCAGAACAGACATTCAAAAATCACAATTTTTCATGAGTCTACCAAGGAGGTCTATAATACCTGGAAAAATCTATCTAATAATATTAGCGATCTAAATGTTGCTTGCAATAAATTTCGTTTCGTCAGGGTACACGCTTATGCTGCGTTCCATTCAAGTTGGATGAGGGATATTCCTTCCTGATATGCATTCCATTCCCCGATATTCGGAACTGCAAAGCTCCTGTTAGCTTAGCGGGGGTTTGACTCTCATTAGAGATGTCTCCTAGCAACCCAACTGATAAACAATGCTGCAGCGCTAGCATTTGTGCTTCAGGTGTATGATTATCAAGAGATTATAATTTACCATGTTTTATACACCTGTTTCTGCAGGCGTTTGTTAAACAAGCTTTAATTTCATGTAATGTGGAAACAAACTCAATTATCGATATTACTTAATAAAGTGAATGTTTATCACTTACTTTGTATATCTCCCTGAGTGTCGACATGTTTGTGTGACATTCTGACTTAAATATGCATTCCATTGCACTTTTCCTAGTAAGAAGTTGTAAAATCCGACTTTCCGAGTTGAATGTAATGCAGCACTACTTTTCAAAACTTGGTCCGACACTGAATGCTCAAGCAGCCTAATTTACACTTAGAAAACTCCTGATGTTGCTATAACAATGCAAAAAGCACTTACCAATTTACTTGAAGTGAAAATCAGCCCTCCTTTCCTGTTTCATAAATTAAGCAATCACATGGTCATGCAGAACATCTCGTGTTTTTAAATCCATAAGGATCTCTTTCTCAACGGCAATACCAGCAGTGATGACAGCCGACTCGTCAGACAGCTTGATCTCGCGCTCTTCGCTTTCAAATTACGTACATCACTTAAAGCGTGACTGCGTCACTCAAGGCCAGCTAGAAGGCCTCGACCGGGACATATCCTAAAGATCACACCCACCAAGAACCAATAAATCAATCTGACTGGCTGATGAATCTGACAATCTGACTTTAGTTGCTCATTAATTTGCACTGTTGAGGGATTCTGTGGAAAGGCCGGACAGGATGGTGCTCAGACTCACGTGCGGCATGTGATTTGTGAAACAGTTGTCACACTTTGCTTGTAAATATCAAGGAATAAATTCTGACTGGATAAACTGTTTGTTTTTCTCTATTTGTTTGTATATTAATTAAGAGTGGAAAGCAATTAAAAATACATGAAAAATATTTATTTATTTGGCATGTTAGGCCAGCAGAGAAGGCTTTGCTGGCCCTGTGAAATCGCCACTGCAATACAGCATATGCCGCTGCATATTTAGATGATATTATTATATATAGTAATGACTGGCAGCGGCATATGCAACATCTGAGAACTGTCCTGAGAACGCTGTGATGGGCGGGGCTCACAGCCAACCTGAGGAATTGCACAATTGGGCAGGTGGAAGTTCGGTATCTGGGGTTCAACTTGGGCCATGGGCAGGTGCATCCCCAGGTTGATAAAACTGCAGTGATCGCGGCCTGTCCGAGGCCCAAGACCAAAAAGGAGGTGAGACAGTTTCTGGGGCTGGCTAGCTACTACCGAAGGTTTGTGCCTAGTTACTCTGACGTCACCAGCCCGCTGACTGTTCTTACTAGAAAGGGGTCCCCAATCCAGTTCAGTGGACAGAGTCATGCCAACAGGCTTTTCTAAAGATAAAGTCCACACTTTGTGGGGGGCCACTTTTATATGGTCCTAATTTCTCTCTCCCCTTTATTTTGGAGACGGATGCATCGGACAGGGGGCTGGGGGCTGGGGGCAGTGCTCTTGCAGGAGGTGGAGCGACCGGTGCTGTGCATTAGTCGTAAGGTCTTACTGAGAGAGACTAAGTATAGCACCATGGAGAAGAAGTGTCTGGTGATCAAGTGGGTCATCTGCACTCTCCGCTACTACCTGCTGGGGCAGGCCTTCACCTCTGTTCAGATCACACCCCACTCCAATGGCTCCACCGCATGAAAGATACCAATGTGCGGCTCACCCGTTGGTACCTGGCACTTCAGCCATTCAAATTTGAGGTGATCCACAGACCAGGAGCGCAGATGGCTGTGGTTGACTTCCTCTCCAGAAATGGGGGGGGGAGTTGGCAGACTGGATGTTGCCCTGGCCTGAGTCGGGCAGTGGGGATGGGGGCGTGGTCGTGTGTCTGTCTGCGGGAGAGAGTGGTAAGGCTCGTCACCTGGGTTGTAATTATCTCTAACACCTGTCTCTTGTTATAGTGATGACGGAGGGAGACTCAAAAGCCGCACCAGCTCACCAGTGGAGAGAGAGAGAGAGCACGAACTCGATGCTTACTGAGTGTTTCCATGAACTGACTGAGTGTTTAAAAAATGTTTCTTTTGTTGTCTGATTGAGTGTTTGAATCTACGTGAACAGAATGTGTTCAGAACCTGAGGCAGAGGAATAAAAGTCTTGCCTACACTGCTTCGTTGCCCCCTGACTCCTCTAATGCCCAAGAGAACAGAACTTGTTATAGGGTGCCAGCACTTTGACGTCCCAAAAGTCACATTTAGGCAGCATAAAAGTAATCCATGATCGATAAGTTTGTGTAAGTAACAAGTTGATAATTAAAACATTTTTAACTTTAAACCTGCGCTTCCATCCAGGGCTCTGATGCTGTTTGAAGTGACGTTCGTTCTTCTGTTGTAAATAAGCACAGCTTCCGAATTCTTGCGTGAACTCGCCAACAAGCTTACGTCATGTGACAGCAGCATGATGCACCAGTAGTATGGAGATAAATTCATGACTAAAGTCTTTGAAGCATAAAAGCATGTTGAATTGCTCTAATCCAAAAAAGAAATGCATTGTATTATCAGTGCTTGTATTTAAATGCGTTGAATTTACAGTGCTTGCATTTTGGGAGGCTGAAATTTAACATGGTTGTATTTTTAAGCATTGAATATTTCATTTGGAAACATTTCACAACTAATTTCCTTACAGAGCTTCAGACTAAAAAAAATGACATAGGAGCCCTTGGCTCCTAAACTAAAACATTATGGAGCCAAATTACTGTTTTTAGTCACCAAATTACAGAATTGCTTGATTTAGATTGCTGTTCAGAAACAAGATAGAAAGCCAAAGAAAAGGTTGATAACCCATTAATCGGAGGTTTAATAAACAGAATACATTGTTGAGAAGATAAGTTTGCATTCTCTTTTGTCTTGAATGTTCACACCCTTTTCATAATTTATACAAATATAAGAGATAAAAGATTTTTTTATTTAGTACTACCCTTCAGAATCTACATTACAGATAATTACATAAAGTATAGTATGCATATAGCAGTGTGTTGCCTTCTTGAGCATCAATGAATGAGTCCTTCAATTGTCATTGTCAATTGTCAATTGTAATATATATATATATATATATATATATATATATATATATATATATATTTTTTTTTTTTTTTAAATGATATAATTTAAATATATATAATAAAAATACAAATAAATAAATATTGCCTTAGTCTTTCTTTACAGATGGCCCAGACACAGTTTATTGTGCTACTCCAATCCCAATGAATTATTAACAGAAGAAGAAAAAAAAGTGGTACACAATACGGGACTTTTAATTATAAAGAAGCCCGAAATACACTTGGGACTCTTATTTTGAAATGTCTGCATTGCCAGATGTGAGGACACTGACGGCTGATTCGCTAAGAAAGTGAATCTGATTCAAACTGCTAATCTGAGCTCCTGAGTTCAAACCCTCAGTTCTTTTTGTGTAGTTCACGACTCTCTCGCACTGGGTTTGTTGTTGCATGTGGTGCAGCGAGCTCGTCAGAAACAGAATGAGTGAAAAGCAGCATGAGACACACTGGTGCTCTAAAGATGTATTCAATAACTCACAAGATGATATCTGACGAAACCGCATATGAACTCACACAACCCGACTGTCGCCAGTGGCGACTAGATGTTAAATTATTGTCGCAATCAATTATTTTTGGTCGCGTTTGTGACCATTTCAGTCGCAATCTGGAGCCCTGCATTATTAAAAATTCAACGATAAATATTCACCTTCCAAAGTTCATTTCCAAAATATTCAGTTCATTTGAAAATACCATCTAGATTTTTCGACAGGTAAAATTCAGCCCATTCTATTTCACTTTTCTATTTTCTATTTTCAAATTCAGTGGTTCAAATTCGGTTGGAAATTCAACCTTCCACATCCGGGAACTGCAGGAAAAGCAGCAGAGTACCAATGCACAATCTCCACCTGATGCCATTCGTTCTCACCCGTAGGTGGTGCAATGCAATCGGGTGTTGACTGCTGAAGACCAAAGCTACAGGTAGAGACAACAGCCATGTATTTTTTGATCGTTTGTTTTTCAATTTGAAAAGAAATGAGCAGAAACAAGAAAATGAAATAAAATAATATTTTACAATAAAGATAAATGAGTGAACAAAAAATTAATTAGGCCTAAATCATTAAACAATAAGCCTACCTTTGTGCATGAGTTGATACAAAGTGGCCACATGATATAGTATTAAATTCAGAAGGAATGATGTCGATGTTATACTGGATCTTTGGGGAAATTGTCTGTCTTGGCGCGCCTTCCCACATTCCTTCTCTTTACAAACTGCTCATCTTCTTCTCTGACACCGAAGGGTGCTGTCACGCACACATTGTTATGTATTGATGATCAGTTTGGGCGTAAAGCGCAGATCTCCACTTAATCAGTTAATGTTTGTACATTTACCCTATGTTAGTGCTTCCACCGCCCTACTGTGCACATCAAACAAGCCTGCCAACACGTTAATATCTTTATACATTATATATAGTCTTCATAGACCCTAGAAGCTTGCACCCTGATGGTCGACCCACAGATGATAAATTAAACATAGCAAACACACATTTGATGAACAAAGCAGTGATTGTGTAAAAACAGTAGATCGTAGCCCCCAGCACAAAAATAATTACAAAACTATGTATTTAATTATGTAGTTAATTATTTGGATTATTTAAGAAAATTAATTTGAACATTCCTCAGCGAGATAAATTACAAGTATTTATGAAGTTATGTACAAATCTATGAACGAGTGACACTATACGGTCAGATTTCAGCACTTCACAAAGGACAGCAAAGAAGCACTTAAAAGTGCATCGCGCGTATGTGTTAAGTACAGGTTTGGGAAATCCACGTGAAAAAAGAAAAGAACGCTCGCAACTTCTCATGTAGAGAACGCTCTTAAGAGCTAAGACCCATAGTTATCGGAAAAGCATGCAGCCTTTGTTTCTCATGATCAGTGCACTTGTCTGGGAGCGCTCTCCGTTTCAGTTTTAAGTGCTTAGAAGCAATGGCAGCTAGAAAGAAATGGCATGCAAAGAAAATAAACATACATAAATTAAGCTAAATGTCAAGAGATATAAAGCTCTCGCTCCCTCATTACACATGTGTTTTGTACAGTGTAGGCGGTGCTCTCGTTGTGGTTTCAGGGGCGGCCGTTGCCATATTTACATTGAACAAGAACTCCATTGTGCCAAGTCACACACACACACATATTTGTATTTACTATAACCAACGTAATAAAGCACAAATTTTATTATCCGAAGTCATTTTGGATCTGTTTTACCTTACCTCAAGGAGAAGTGCCCTGTCAACACTGTTTAATTAAGATGCAGTTGACCACAGATTTTAAACGGGCTCACTTTGTTTCTTTAACTGTTGAACTTAATATAGTAGTTAAATAAAATCAGCATATAGTCAGTTAAATAATAGAAGTCAGTTGAATCATAATCGGTTGTTACATGAGATAAACAAATGATAAAATAAAAATGGCACTTGTGTTTATTGTTGATTTGTCTGTCTTTGATTTGCCTACGAGAAAACCCGATGCAAATTTTGAACAGCATTTATTTTTATTTGTTGTTTATAATTTCATTAGAATTAAGTAAAAATATTTTGGGGGGGATGGTTTATGATTAGCACTGATGACATGTCACCCATTGAAATTAGTTCATTTTAAAATTAGGTTTCATTTTGCAGTTTATTTTCACCTGGCAAATCTACTTGTGCACTCATATGCTCCCAAGCCCTGGCTTTCAAATAATATCTCTTTATGAGATTTTTGAAAGATCACGTAGTGATCACGTATCTTTTCTTCCATGTTTTCAGCAATCTGATATGAGCTCAGTAAATGGGGGGGGGGGGGGGGGGGAGTAACTCTGGGTTACTGATCAGAAGGTCAGGGGTTCAAGCCTCAGTACTGCCAAGATGCCACTGTTGGGCCCTTGAGCAAGGCCCTTGACCCTATCTGCTCCAGGGGCACTGTATCATGGCTGACCCTGCACTCTGACCCCAGCTTAGCTAGGATATGTGAAAAAAAAAAGAATTTCACTGTATATGTGCAAATGTATAATGTGTGATAAATAAATACAATTATATTAATTAAATTGTTGTATGACTGGCTGTGAATAATAAGTGTGCGACAAAATACAGTTTAGTTTTTTTGCAAACTATTAGTATATTCTGGCAGATTTGATTGGGTGGACCAGCCGTCAATCTGGGTGGACCAGTGCTGCTCGTCATAGTAACATCATTATATTTGTGCATAACTTTATAAACATTTGTAATTTACCTCCCTGGAAATGTTTAAAGATAAATTCATCCTAATTAACTAGGATGTTCTCTCTACCTGTAGCTTTGGTCTTCAGCAGTCAACACCCGATTGCATTGCACCACATACTGGTGAGATCGAATAGCATCAGGTGGAGATTGTGCATTGGTACTCTGCTGCTTTTCCTGCAGTTCCCAGAGTGGAAGATTGAATTTGCAACTGAATTTGAACCACTGAATTTGAGGAAGCAAATTTTGTTAAGCGAAATAGAACAGGCTGAATTTTACCTGTCGAAAAATCTAGATCGTATTTTCAAATGAACTGAATATTTTGGAAATTAACTTTGGAAGGTTAATATTTATTATTGAATTTTTCAAATTCCAAATGAAATATTCAATGCTTAAAAATACAACCATGTAAATTTCAGCCTCCCAAAATGCAAGCACTGTAAATGTAACGCATTTAAATACAAGCACTGATAATACAATGCATTTATTTATTTTTTTCGATTAGAGCAATTCAACATGCTTCTATGCTTCAAAGACTTTAGTCATGAATTTACTTCCATGCGCCAGCTGCTGGCAGGAAGCGCTTTTTAAAAGTTAATAACGTTTTAATTATTGAAAAATGTTTTACACAAACATATTGATTTGCTTCAGTAGACATTCACTGATTGACTGTATAGGTGAGGATTACTTTTATGCTGCCTAAATATGACTTATGCACCATCAATGCTGGCACCCCTGTACTTGCATTATAAGGACCTGACAGAGCTCTATCTTCCTCTAAAATTCTTAATTTGTGATTTTCTGAAGAAAGACAGTCATACACATCTGCAATGCGATCAGGATAAGTGAATAATGAGAGAATTTTCATTTTTGGGTGAACTATTCCTTTAACTGATGTGTTACATTCATACGAGCAGACAGGGGGTGCTCTCAAATTGTTATTAGCCTAAAGGTGGATTTGACACCATTGAGGATCCATGGCAACAACAACAACAACAACAAAAAGAGTCAGAAGCGCTCTGACAGATTAAATATAAATCCAATAAATACACAATTACAAGGCTATATGGTTTGCAAATTTGTATGCGGTTTGGATATTTTTACAAGAATAAAGGATGCTTATATGAGACATACTAAACAATGAAGCCTGTAGCATCATATAGAAAGCTACAAATAATAGATTTTCTGCCTAATTCTATGAACAGAATACACAAATGATCAGAAGATGATGTTGTTGTGTAAACTCTTTGGGGTTTTGAAGTAAGTTTGAAGCATCAGAAATAGTTCCCTGTGTAAATTGCCATGTGAACATTTAGCATTATGTCAATGTAAAATGTTATTTGTATCATTAGATGCACCTGTTACCAGTCATGATTATTTTTTATACTGAATTCTATCAAGAAACTCCATGTGAGATCTCTTTTTTTCCCTCTAGTAATACCTTTGATATTAGTGCAAGGATGTACTGCAAAAATATTACTCTTAATAATATATATATATATATTTTCCCTGTAAAAAAAAAATCTAATAAATCCTTAAAATAAATTTACTTGAGAAGTAACACTGCATAAGATATTTAGGTTTTTTTCAGAGCATGTATTATTTTTATAAATGTATTTTGTTTTACTGTACTGGCAGATTGTTTTCACATTTTTCACTTGTTTATAGTGAAAAACAAGTGAAAAAAATCTGCCAGTGCCAGTAATCCAAAGTATTTAGATAATGAAGATGAGTAATCTAACGGAATACATTACAAATGACATTTTATAGCATGTGTTCTGTAATCTGTAGTGGAATACATTTTAAAAGTAACCCTCACAACCCTGGTTGCTAAACAACTTTCTGTAATATTCTAACAACACATTGTTTCACACTGTATACCTTTTGTCACACATTTGGAACTTTTAAGAGACTTTTGGTTTGTAGTTTTATAGAGACTTTTAGTTTGAAGTTTGTGGAGACTCGTAGTTCAAAGTTTTTTTTATTCTTCCTCTGTTACATCTGCCTTCATGTCTATTGCCCTAATTTGTATCCCAGGTGTTCCTCGTCTTCTTGTTAGCCCTTGTGTATATATACCCTCTTATTCTTTGTTCCTGTGTTGGTTGCTGATTTGTATGTAGAGCATTGTAAGCCAGCACACAGCTGTGGAGTTTGTGTTTCCTTCTTTTTCAAGTGATTTCCTTCATTGTTGTATCCCCTTCTTTTGTTCATAATTAAAGTTCTGCATTTGGATCCTGACTCACTTGCCTCTTCCCTTCACAAACCCTGACAGTAGGAACTGACCAGCATTATGGATCCAACAGAACAGGTCGAGCAACTTTCTCAAGGGTCCACTTCTGCAGCGGAGTACTGCTTCAAATGTTGGAATCTGGCCACTCAATTGAACTGAAATGAGAGATTCCTCAGAGTTCCGGAGATCCCCTCGATGGAGGCCCTTCCGCTTCCCGGTCCTTCTCCTGAGACTCTGCGGCTCTGCCCTCTGAGTCCCCTGTGGCCTTGCCCCCTGACTCCAGTCCCAGAGCCTCTTGCGGCTCGGCCTCTTGTGGCTCAGCCTCCTGTGACTCCACCCCCTGAGCCTCCTGCAGCTCCACCCCCTGAGCCTCCTGCAGCTCCACACCCTGAGCCTCCTGCAGCTCCGCCCCCTGAGCCTTTGCCTGAGCCTCTTGCGGCTCTGCCTCCTGTGACTCTAGTCACTGAGCCTCTTGCTGCTCGGCCTCCTGTGCTCCAGTCCCAGAGCCGCTTGCGGCTCGGCCTCCTGTGGCTCCAGTCCCAGAGCCACTTGCGGCTCGGCCTCCTGTGACTCCACCCCCTGAGCCTCCTGCAGCTCCACCCCCTGAGCCTTTGCCTGAGCCTCTTGCGGCTCCGCCTCCTGTGACTCCAGTCCTAGAGCCTCTTGTGGCTCGGCCTCCTGTGGCTCCTGTGGCTCCACCCCCTGAGCCTCCTGCAGCTCCGCCCCCTGAGCCTTTGCCTGAGCCCCTTGCGGCTCCGCCTCCTATGACTCCAGTCCCTGAGCCTCTTGCGGCTCCACCTCCTGTGACTCCACTCCCTGAGCTTCCTGAAGCTCCGCCCTCTGAGCCTTTGCCTGAGCCTCTTGTGGCTCGGCCTCCTGTGACTCCAGTTCCTGAGCCTCCTGCAGCTCTGCCCCCTGAGCCTTTGCCTGAGCCTCTTGCGGCTCCGCCTCCTGTGACTCCAGTCCCTGAGCCTCCTGCGGCTCCACCCCCTGAGCCTCCTGCGGCTCCACCCCCTGAGCCTCCTGCAGCTCCACCCCCTGAGCCTTTGCCTGAGCCTCTTGTGGTTCAGCCTCCTGTGGCTCCGGTCCCAGAGCCTCTTGCGGCTCGGCCTCCTGTGGCTCCAGTCCCAGATCCACTTGCGGCTCGGCCACCTGAGCCTTTGCCTGAGCCTCTTGCGGCTCCGCCTCCTATGACTCCAGTCCCTGAAGCTCCGCCCTCTGAGCCTTTGCCTGAGCCTCTTGCGGCTCCACTTCCTGTGACTCCACCCCTGAAGCTCCGCCCTCTGAGCCTTTGCCTGAGCCTCTTGCGGCTCCGCCTCCTGTGACTCCAGTTCCTGAGCCTCCTGCAGCTCTGCCCCCTGAGCCTTTGCCTGAGCCTCTTGCAGCTCTGCCTCCTGTGACTCCAGTCCCTGAGCCTCTTGCGGCTCCGCCTCCTGTGACTCCACCCCCTGAGGCTCCTGCGGCTCCACCCCCTGAGCCTCCTGCAGCTCCACCTCCTGAGCCTTTAGCCTGAGCCTCTTGCGGCTCGGCCTCCTGTGGCTCCAGTCCCAGAGCCGCTTGCAGCTCGGCCTCCTGTGGCTCCAGTCCCAGAGCCTCTTGCGGCTCGGCCTCTTAACCATTCGGTGGCTCCACTTGAGCTTCCTGAATGTCAGCCAGCTTTGCCCTGGTCTCTTGGGTGTCCGCAGAGTCCACCCAGGTCTGCTTCCATAACTTTGCCCCATGGCTCACTTTGTAAATTCCCTTGAGCCCCAAATCTGAGTTTTCTTTTTCATCCTGAGCCCTGGACTATTGTCTTTTTTGGGGGGGCTCTGTCACATATTTGTAACTTTTTAAGAGACTCTTAAGTTTTTTTTTTTTTTTTTTCTTTTTATCCTTCCTCTGTTATGTCTGCCTTCTTGTCTATTGTCCTGATTTGTATCCCAGGTGATCCTTGTCGTCTTGTTAGAGTGTGTGTGTGTGTGTGTGTGTGTGTGTATACCCTTTTGTTCTTTGTTCCTGTGTTAGTTCCTGATTTGTATGTAGAGCATTGTTAGCCAGCATACAGCTGTAAAGTTTGTTACCTTTTTCGAGTGATTTCCTTCATCGTTGTATTCCCTTTTGTTCATAATCCAAGTACTGCATTTGGATCCTGACTCTCTCACCTCTTCCCTTCACAAACTCTGACACCTTTGGCACAGCAGAGTAAACCACACAAATGTGGTGCTATAATACTTGCAAAATTACAAGTGTGTAAGCTTTACCAGAGGTTAAAGGGATAGTTCACCCAAAAATGAAAATTCTCATCATTTACTCACTCTCATGCCATCCCAGATGTGTATGACTTTCTTTCTTCTGCTGAACACAAACTAATATTTTTAGAAGAATATCTCAGCTCTGTAGGTCCATACAATGCAAGTGAATGGTGACCAGGCCTTTGAAGCACCAAAAAGGAGATAAAGTCAGCATAAACATAGTTCATTAGACTCCAGTGGTTTAATCAATGTTTTGAGTAAGAACAGACCAAAATGTAACTCCTTTTTCACTGTACATCTTCTCATTGCAGTCTCTAGGCATGATCATGATTTCAAGCCCAGTTACACTTCCTAGTGCTTGACGCATGCGCAGAGCGCTAGATGGCTCTATAGGAAGTGTAAATGAGCTTAAAATTATGATCGCAAAGGAGACTACTTCCAAGATGTATAGTGAAAAAGTTATATTTTGGTCTGTTCTCACCCAAAACCAACTAGATTGTTTCATAAAACACTGATTAAACCACTGGAGTCTGATGGATTATTCTGACTTTATCTGCATTTTGGAGCTTTTGGAGTTCTGGTCACCATTCACTTGGACCTACAGAGCTGAGATATTGTTCTAAAATATCTATTGAAAAAAAGACACTCATGCCATCCCAGATGTGTATGACTTTGAGTATGTTTTTGGCTGAACTAACCATTTAAAAGCGGGGTTAAAAAAAAAGATGATAACCCAGGGTTAAGCAAAGTGTGAAAAGCCCTTATTTTTGTCAATACAACCGGTCTGTTAATGCAAATAAATACCCATGTCAAGCGATGTTAATTGTAGAGATTGCGTTGACCTACCATAATCCATTAAACTGTATTATTATCATCAATAGATTATTTTTTTTATTTTTTATTATTAATTCAATTTTCTGTAGTAACACGATACTTACAGTTCCTTTTAAGGAAAGAAAAAACAATAGGTGTAAGAGTTGGATTTGGCAATTTGTGGTTTTCACTCGTAGCAGAATATATGTGCATATAAAGACAGGTAGATTTCTGCTCATTACTTGTCTCATTTCCACAAAATCTGTATTATCTTTTCATCGTAATCTATTTATCTGTATTTCTCAGACTGCAATAAAGCCCACATGAAATGCAAACACTGAACTCAATGGCAATCTGCAATAATTTTAAATAACTTCATGGTTTTGTAAACTTGGAGAAGGCTTATGACCATGTCCCCTGGAGTGTCTTGTGGGGGTTGATAAGGGAGTACTGTCACTTGTCACCTATCCTGTTTGTGATATTCATGGACAGGATTTTAGGGTGCAGCCGAGGATTGGAGTGTCCAGTTTGGGAGCCCCAGGGTTTCCTCACTGCTATTTGCAGACAGTGTTGTATTGACGGCATTGTCAGGCTGCAACCACCAGCATGCAAAGCGGTTGGGAGGAGAGTCAACACCTCCAAATCTGAGGACATAGTTTTCTGTCGGAAAAGGGTGGATTGTCCTCTCCCAGGAAGAGCTGGAGGATGTTGCCGGGGGAAATGATGTATGGGCTGTCCTGCTTAGTCTGCTGCCACCATGACCTGGACCCGAATAAGTGGCAGAATATGGATGGTTGGATGTTTTAAGAGGAGTTATGGGCATTTGTCAACTAGTCAGGCTGGGTGACCTGCTAGACCAGCTTAAACCAGCTAAGACTAGCAAAATAAAAATCAGTGCTGATGTTATACACATTCTAACATACTGTCCACACTCATTTAAACACATTAATAAAACCTGAGTGATGCAAAAACACACACACACTCATATGTTCAGGTCAGTGCTTTGTGTTGTGTTGTGAGTTGTTGAATATAAAACCTCCAGCGGCATTATGTCACATTATGTCTGCTTTGTTATGATGTTTCATAAACATCTCCCAGGCAGTGTGCAAGGCTTATGAATGCACATTAGATTTCAAACACTCACGACACACAAACAGCTTTATGATTTCCAGTGACAGAGAGAATGACACTGAAATATTTAAAAATGATTATTAAGAGAACTGTATTAGGTGAATAAAGAATGAAAATAAATCATTTTGGCAGGACCTGTTCTAAAATCTCCATTATGTTGTCACAATGTGGCAGCTTTGTGATGAAAAAGCGTCTGACCCACAGGGACTTGACAGCAAGAGACACACTTAATGAGCCTCATTAAAAACATACAGACACACAAACCCACTGTGTGTGACAGAACACACAGATGAAGCAGGAGGTGACATGGAAGAAACAGGAAGGTACAAACTTTGCAAGAGTAAAATCCCTCACCATAGCTTTTAAATCACTTTCACACATATTCAAACTTGTTGCATCAAGACATGTTTGGAACCACACGCTTTTGGTTCTTAGGTGTCTTGTACCCGAATGTGTTGCACCAAATTTGAGAGCTATGGTAGACGGCATGATTTTAAGTAAATAATCTGATCTCATGAAAATGATGTGACTCTGTGGCAACATTTTTGCAAAACATGGTTCATTACACGTATCACTGCAGTCCACTCTGTGATGCTAAAAGCGAGTTAAATGTTCTTACAAACAGATGAGGTTTTTGAAGTTTTAGATCAACAAAAATTACCTCCCTACCCTAAACCTTAAACCTAAACTGATAGTGTCACTAAAGCAAATGTGAGGTAAAAATTGCAATTGTTGAATCAACCACGACTGCATTTCCCAAAAGCATCACAAGCTTAAGTTGATCCTTACGATGAGGCTTACGATGCTTTTGGGAAATGCAGCCCACGTCATTTTGTGGTGTTTCTATGACACTTTCAGCTCATGTGTCGACTCCTGTGCTCTTCAGGACTCATACCCCAGTCCTTTGCATCAAAAGTGCAACACTCTTAACAGTTGAGCTACCAACCAAATGTGATCACACCCCCACAAGCTTGTAAATATACTGTAGTATGTTATGTAATATAATATATTGATACTTTGGACTACATTATAACTGGACATTCTGCTAAACAATCCTCAAATGTGAAATTGAGGTAGGACCCTCTTATCTCTCTCAAAGATACACATACACATATAAGCTCCATCTCTTTACTCATTCCTGCATGTGTCCTTCTAGAAAGGTTAATATGTCATTTCATCTGTCTGTTCCAATCTGATTTAACACAGACATTAACAGTTTTTAGCCTCTGGGTACCAAAACACACACAATGTCTCACAAGTTAAAACCTGAGCCACATGCAAACAATTCTCATATTTTTCAGGGGTCAGTGAAATTAAATGCCTTGCAGATGCAACAATGACCTGAATCTGTCACTATAGCTGAGAGAGACACACCATGAGTGAGAAAGAGAGAGAAAGTGAGAGGAGAGAGATAAGAGAAACGTTATGGGTTCAATAAAATTTAAGCATCTGTGACTTACTGTCGATTACCACAGAAAAGAATTTCAACTCAGTAAAAAAATAAATAAAATAATAATAATTTTTACAATACTAAAT